>NC_054848.1:28711-759961 GCF_018345385.1 Vulpes lagopus | reverse complement strand
AACTGGGAACAGGATGCCACTGACATCTGAGGGGTGGAGACCAGGGACTAGAGACACTGCTCAACACCCTGTAGCACCCAGGATGCCCCACCTCAGAGAGTGGCCCAGCCTAGATGTCCATGGTGCTGAGGCTGAGACCTGTTCTGGGTGCTTGGTGATAGTCGTTTGCCCGTTTGCCCGTCTGTCCCCACAGGCTCCCTTCCCCTCCCCCATGGTCACTCAGACCCTCCCTTCCACTGTGTCCCTCTAGACAGGAAGGGGGGTGTCAGTCCCCATCATTCTTCCAGAGTGGGGCAGAGGTGATGTGGGCAGCTACTCACTCAGAAGCAGGACGTCAGCAAGCTTTCTGCGGAGGGTATAGCTCTGGCTACTTGTAACCTCTATTTTCCCAGAAATAGAAGCAGATTAGACACGTTTCCAAATAGCCTCAGGCAGGATTTCTCAACTTCCTGACTGCCAGCAAGCAAATGAGCAAGTGGGCCTCAGCACTTCCTGGAGAGGCATGCAGCAGCCCCGTCTCCTTGGGGTCAGGGAGCAGTGGGTTCAATGTTCTCTACAGGGGCACAAGAGTGCGGGGCTGGATTTCCACGTGCTGCTCCTGCACCTGAGAGCTTCCTCATCGCTCCCATGAAGCTGAGGCTCCCCCTACCCTGGGAAGCCAGACGCAGGGACAGACTTCGAGGCTCCAAAAGTGTGCGGAGCGGAGCCTGCACCTTGTTGACTCTTTCCTGCTAAGGAAGATTTGCAGCCTCGCTCAGGACTTCCAGGGTGGACAGTGAGTGCTTGGACTGAATGTGTCCCCCGGAGTCACCTGTGGAGGCCTGACCCCCAAGGAGGTCACTAGACCGAGAGGGACCTCGGGGAGGAGATTACGTGTAGATGAGCTCAGATTGGTGGGTCCCCGTGGTGCGATTCTTGTTCTGGTGAGGACAGGCTTTGACTAAATTTCAGAGCCACACTCTGTAGTGACCTGAATACACACATGCTGCCAAATACTTTTATGTCTCATACACATTTATGAGATATGAATATTACATATATTCATGCAATATATATCACATGTACATTATTGCCTTGTGTATTGCAATATTTTCTATTTTACTTCATACATTATATATTCATAGTGTACACAATAGATACTTTTATGTAATGCATGCATTTTATTTTTTTATTTTTATTTTTTAATTTTTATTTATTTATGATAGTCACACAGAGAGAGAGGCAGAGACACAGGCAGAGGGAGAAGCAGGCTCCATGCACCGGGAGCCCGACGTGGGACTTGATCCCGGGTCTCCAGAATCGCGCCCTGGGCCCAAGGCAGGCGCTAAACTGCTGCGCCACCCAGGGATCCCTTAATGCATATATTTTATATATATTGCACATATATATATATTTTTTAAGATTTTATTTATTTATTCATGAGAGACACAGAGAGAGGCAGAGACACAGGAAGAGGGAGAAGCAGGCTGCTTGCCGTGACCCCGACGTGGGACTCGATCCCAGGACCCCGGGATCATACCCTGAGCTGAAGATAGATGCTCAACCAACCACTGAGCCACTCAGATGCTCCCATATATATTATATAATGTATACTTTTATGTGATAGATGTATCACACTTTATGTATTACATATATTTACATAGATTTATATTATATGATGCATACTTTATTTTTTTTATGATGCATACTTTAATGTAATAATGTATCACACTTCATATACTATATATATTTATGTTCTATAATGTATCGTTTTATGTCATAGATACATTACAATTTATATATTACATTTATTTATAGATGATATATAATAAAATACTTTAATGTAACAATAAATTACATTTTGTGTACAATACATATACTTTTAGGTAACAGTTATACTTTATATACTTTTTTTTTTTTTTTTACTTTATATACTTTATATATATACTATGTATATATACTTTATATAATATATATACTACATATATCCTTTTATGTAATATATATTACATTTTACATATTACATACACACATATACTCATGTCTATGAATATGTAATAGAAGGCATAGACTTAGTGTAATATTCATTACGTAATTCATATATTTTATATCCAACATATATTATGTATTATATATTATGCACAAATTATAATGTACATGCTTGTATGCAATACATGGTCTATTATAAATATATTTATTTAAAAATGTCATGTATACTCTTGTATATTATGTTTTATATTTTACATACATATATTCATATATATGCTTATGTAATAGAAAATGCATTTTAATATTCATTATATAATACATATTATATTGTATATATCACATACATTATATATTATGTATATATTATATAAATATACACTTTTAAGAAACATAATCTATTATGTCTTTATAGATTTAATCAATCATATATATACTTTTATTTATTTATTTATTTTATATATATATTTTTATATACTTTTATATACTATGTTTTGTATATGACATATATGTATACATTTTATGTAATAGATGGTTGGTTATATTTCATATTTTTTAACCCAAACTCAAGCATCATTCCACTCAGATCTTTGTGAATTTGGCCGGTTTAAACCTTTAAGGAATCGCTACACGCAAAGTGTCTGTTTTATACCCTCCCAGGTACACAAATGTCATTTTAGGGAGCAATTACCCACGAAGCCCATTGAATCTGCTCGGATAAAATGACTCCACGTCTCAACCGTCTTCTTTGTATTTTTTTAGTTTTTTTTTTTTTTTTTGTCATGAAATTTGTCACTTTCACTTGGGCAAGGCTTGGATGTTTCACAAGAGTTTATCTCGAACGCCGGTGCCTCAGTTCCTGCCCTGGCTGCGGCAATTTTGACGCGCTTGTTACCCAGAAGAGGACACTCCGGCTTCTAAGTAATCATCAGCTGCTGATGGGGCTTCTCCGGAAGCCCCCCGCGGGCAGAGGAGGATGTTGGCACCAGCGCAGGTGCACCTCGATTTCTCAGGGCGTCTCCTTGGGCCGAGCAAGGTGATGCTCCCTGCTTCTAGAGAGCGGAGAAGGAACAGACGCTAGGGGTCCCTGGTCTCTGCCTCCAGGCCACACCTTGAGTGATTCACGGAGGAGTGAATCTTGCACAACGAGGCACCTGGCACTCTGACGTGCAGGTGAGGCCACGCTCCTATGGCTCCAGCACGTTGGGAGCATCCGCGGTATCCGGGGCCTACCAGGTGGCAGAAGGAAGAGCGCGTGCTCGGGCATCCCGCGCCGGAGAATCTAGGGAGGTGGCCTCTCTCGGTCCGTCTATTGAAAAGCATCAGGTGCAAACATTATCCGTGTTACGTGGTTTTAACAAGAATCTTCTGCGTAGCCGCGGATGCAGGCACCCAGCTCGTGGGCTGTTTCTTTATCAGCGGCTGAACCAACGGAAGGTAGTCGCTCGGGTGTCCTGGTTAAAGACACGAGGTTCTCTGGAGGGGGTGAAGAGCACCCCGCCAAATTCATGCTGACCTGGGACCTCATCATGGGGCCTTATTTGGGGATAGGTCTTTGCAGATGGAATTAAGCAAAGGATCTGAGATGAGCTCGTCCTGGATGAGGGAGGCCTGACGTCCAATGACAAGTGTCCTTGCAAGGGACAGAAGAGGAGACACAGACCCCGAGGAGGACGGAGGTGAGACTGGAGGGACGCAGCCACCAGTTCAGGGACGTCTGGGGCCCCAAATGCTGGAAGAGGCAGGAGGGACCCTCCGCTGGATAATAATGGTGATAATAAAAAATCAGAAAAAAATGTTAAGGTGGGTGGATGTAAGTAGGATGTGTTCCGGAAAGAGCGAGGCCCTTCCTTGTCGTTTTCTGTTGTATTTTAGAGAAACAACTCAAGAGTCTTACTACAAGTGAGAGGAGCACAGAAATAAATCCACAAATATGGGAAACTAGGGTTAAAGTGGTGGAGACGGTAGCCTGGTGGAGGCACAGCGCACACTCCCCGCTCAGTGCAGGGAAGAGGACGCGCCGCCCCGCCGCCCGCCATCGGCAGCCAAGCAGGTCCTCTCGCTCCGCCCGGCGGTACCTCACCCAAGAGGTGGTAGCGGTCCTTCAGCTGCAGGTTAAACCATGACCCCCATTAACATGGAGCTGGGGTGAGGGGCTTCTAGAACTGTCCATATACTGCAAGATGGAAAAACTCATCTCAGCCTGTCCATCCCCTGGACCCTCCGTGTGACCCTCCAAGAGGGACAAGGCCCCGGGGACCCAGGTCAGCCTGTCCTTCCTCTGGACCCTCTGTGTGGCCCTCCAGGAGGGACAAGGCCCTGGGAACCCAGCTCAACCTGTCCGTCCCCTGGACCCTGCATGTGGCCCTCCCTCCAGGAGATGCCCTGGGGGCGCAGGTCAGCCTGTCCTTCCCCTGGACCCTCCGTGTGACCCTCCAGGAGGGACAAGGTCCCGGGACCCAGGTCAGCCTGTCCTTCCCCTGGACTCTCCGTGTGACCCTCCAGAAGGGACAAAGCCCCGGGGACCCAGGTAGCCTGTCCTTCCCCTGGATCCTCTGTGTGACCCTCCAGGAGGACAAGGCCTCGATGACCCAGCTCAACCTGTCCATCCCCTGGACCCTGCATTTGGCCCTCCCTCCAGGAGATAGCCCTGGGGGCTCAGGTCAGCCGGTCCTGTCCTACTAGGGGTTGTGACCCTCCTGGAGGTACAGCTGGGATGCCCCTGGGGTGTCTTCACCTGCTCCTCTGTCCTGTCCCCTCCGTTGCATTCACCAGGCCCCAGCTCAGCCCCTGCATCTGCCCACTAGCAGGGCTCCGACCCGCCTCCACGTGGGGTGTCCCGGAAGTGGGGGCAGATGGGCCCCAGTCCCTGTGCCTTCCCGCCCTCACCTACTTAAGCTCCTAACTTTTGCTTTGAGCCGACCTTCCCCAGATTTTCAGAGAGAGCGAGCGAGAGAGCGAGAGAGAGCGAGAGAGAGCGCTACTGACCCCTAGTGACCAAAACTTCCCCCCAACGGCAAAGACGGGGCTTGGTGCCTCTCGGATCGAGGAAGCCGGCGCCTGGCACTGGGTGGGAAGGGGCTCTTCAGCCCCTGGGGACCCAGTCTCAGCAGGTGGCGGGTGCTCTAGGGCCCCGGCCGGCCGCACCCGCGGGCAAAGCCTCTACTCGCCGCCGGACAGTGGGTTTAGTAACAACCCCACTAAATTCAATACTGAAACCCTGAGGCCTGGTGCCTGGGATAGTGACCCTATTTGGAAATAGGGTTGTTGTGTTTTTTTGTTGTTTTTTTGCCTTTTTTTTTTTTTTTGCAGATTCCTAATTTGTGAGGAGACATTGGACACTTCCAGCCATTTCCCCCCCAAATTTTTCGAGGTCAAGTTCTGGGACAGGAGAACCTCAGCCCGCCTTCCTGAGACTCTCGGTTTGAAGTGCCCGCAGGTGAAACACGAGCCCACGCGTGTCCCTTTCGGTATTTCCCCTATAAATACCTGCATTTAAGGCCAAATGCCCTCAGGACAAGTGATTTTTTTTTTTTAATTTTTTCTTTTCCGGGGGACTTTGCTGCCACCTGATGGCCGTAGTTTGTGTTCCGGTCACTGAGAAGTTGACTCAGCACTTTGCGGGTTTTGGTACTTTTTAGGTAAGAACAATGGACCCTGGACTGAGGGGTTTAAAGAAGCGGGAATGCATCGTCCCCCAGCTCTGGGGACCTGAGTCTGAGGTCCAGGGGGGACACGCTCCCTCCGGAGGCTCCGGGGAGGGGCCCTCCCGCCTCTTCGGGCATCCCCGGGCTGGTGGCCGCCCCGCCTCCCCCTCCGTCCTCCTTAAATTGTCTCCAGTGCCGGGGCCCTTCCAGCGTGTTTTCAGGCTTTGCCTCGCTTTGGAAGCTTCGGTCACTAGGGGTCAGTAGCTCGCTCTCTCTCTGTCTCCGAAAACCCGGTGGGCCCGGGGGAGCCATGGGCTCTGCAGACCGACGACGGACGGGGGGTGGTCACCCTGGGAGGGGCATCCTCCCTGTCACGGGTGTGATGTCCCCTCGTCACCCGAGCGCACCCGGGAGGGGCTGGGGTGTTCTCACCACCCGAGGACACGGAGTTCCCCCCCACACCTGTTACAGGCAGAGCTGGTCCTGCAAGTTTGTGCTTTTTGTGTTTTCAATAAGAAATTAGCATCCTTATCTCCCGGTTGTCTCCAGCGGAAATCACCCCCGGGGCCCCAGCCTTCCCGCGTCTGCTCCTAGAAAAACCTTGGCCCAGCTCGGAGAAGCGGGATGCACCAGAGATGCCTGGGGCTTGGCTCCCCTTTGTCACTTATCTGAGGATCCCCAGACTCACCTCAAATGTCCATCACTCACCTTGAGGCCCCCAGAATCACCCCAGGTTTCCATCCATACCCCAAGTCCCCCCCAATCATCCCGAATTTGCACCATTCCCCTGAGAATGCCTGGATCACCCCAAACGTGCATCACCCCAAACTCTCCCCAGAGACACACAGGTTTACCCCCGAATGTTCATCGTGCACCCACGTCCCCGTTCCTGCCAAATTCCCACCACCTCACCCTGAGACCCCGAGGGTCACCCCAGGCTTGCATCACCTACCCCCAAACCCTCAATTTGCCCCAAACTTGGGCTAGCAAAGGTTTTTGTAGCTGAAGAATCAAATAACACGTGCCTGTGGGAGAGACCCCAGAAGACCACCCCCTCCCCCATCCCCCGGATGTGACCAAGGTCACCGTGTTAGGGACAAAAGCAGAGGGTGGACGCGATGGGGAAGCAGGGAGGTCTGGGGGAGGTCCGCAAGGGGAGCTAAATCCAGGCAGCCCTCCTGGAGGAGAGCTTCCAGGCCTCAGACCCCTCCCCAGCTTCCTGTTCCCCACGGGGAGACCCTCCCTTTTCAAGCGCTGATTTCCTTATCAGTGCAGCTGCGCCTCCCGCCTCCCGCTGCCACCGCGGCTGCCGCTGCTGTGTCTGCACTTTCTTCAAAATAACGGACTCCAGATAGTCAATGTGGCAAAGATGCAGATCTCAGGCAGGAAAAGTTGTCTCCCCTATGTTTCCGTTACTCATCACCCCACCCTCAGCTCCCTTCAGAAGCTTCCAGACTCACCCTCAATTACCCTCACCCCAGAGACGCCAGACTCACCCCGAATTTCCATCCCTCAGCTCGGAGAGACCCCAGATGCACCCTGAATTCCATAGGTCACCTCAGAGACCTCAGACTCACCCCGTATCTCCATCCCCCCAGCCCAGGAAGCTCTAAGTCACCCCCAGTTTCCATCATTCACCCCACATACCCCCAGACTCGCCCCAAATTTCCATACGTCACCATAGAAAATTTCAACTATGAATTTCCATCACTCATCCCAGAGACACCCAGACTCACCCCAAATCTCCATCCCTCAGCCCAGAAACCCCCAGACTCACCCCAAATTTCCATCACCCCCCCCCCGCCAAGACCCCAGACACCCCCCTCCAGTTTCTACCAGTCACCCCAGAGACCCCAGACTACATGATCCCAAATCAGGGTCCGGTCCACAATTCCCTTCTTGCCATTTCTTCCCCAATGTGCCTCTGAAAGCATTTTTTGGTTTCTAGGGCTTTTGAAACCGGAGCGCAGAGGGGATTCCTGAGTCCTAGAAACTGTTGCTGTGCTGCTTCCGGACCTGGCAGATTATTAACACGGGGTCATGATCCTCCGGGGCTACTCTGTGGGATTTCCAGATCCTTCCCCCTGGGGGAGGGGAGGGCAGTGACGTCCCACTGAGCTGCATGACCAAAGGTTGGAGAATGTCGACTCTGCTTCTCCGGCACGTTAAAAATAATAATAAAAGCAGACAAAAACCCAATAAAATCCACGTGTCCCTTTGCCAGACACGCTCCTATAGGGTCTTCTGATGAACACAGGTCAACAGCCTCCAAACGCTTAAAATTACTTTCCACCCAGAGTCCTTAGATTTAAGTGAAATGGATAAATGAGTGGGCCACCCTCGGAGTGAAGCCACGTCGATATTGCTCTGGGATCCAGGTATTTGGGGTGAGAGAGGAGCAATGCGTGCCCAATAATGATCAGGATCATCGCCTCGAGGGCCCATTTCTCACCGTCCTATCTACAGTCCACCCGCGTCTTATTAGGTGCAAAATGTGCTTCCTTTTCAAGGCTCCATCATATTCCAGCGTATGGCCTGCGTCCTATTTACTCATGACCTCGTCAGAGGTCAATTCTCCCCTCCCCACGTGCTAAGAGGGGTGTGCACATCCTGACCCAAGTGGCCCTGCATGGGTCACGTCCACCGTGTCCTGTAGATATTTTGCTGATGGCGTTGCCTCATGGTGTCCTCCATGACCCCCCTGCATGAGTAGATCGGGTTGGCCAACCCCTTTGGTTTGCTAGCTTGGGGTATTGGTGTCTCCATTCCACGAGGGCATGTTACCCACGGGCAAGACATCCTTGGGCGATCAACTACTTGTCACCCCAGCGTGGACAAGCGCCCTTGGATTTTACGACATCATTGGATTTATTGACCCAATCTCTCCTGATTGGCGGATGCTTTTGGTTCCCCAATGGATGATAGACACGAAATACCTAAAAGTCCCCCAAGGAAAGAAGCCATGGGTTTCTCTTATCTTCTTCCACAATGTTTCCGTGGCAAATCCTGTGGTTCAAAAATCATTTGCTGATGAGGGTCTCCAATTTAAGAGGGTCAGGATTTTATTTATTGTCCGAAAGCTCTACCCAAGACGGCTTGCCCCTCCATGGCCTCGGAAGTTCTCTAGAAGGAGGGAGAAGAACAGCTCAGTGGTTTAGCACCTGCCTTCGGCCCAGGGCTTCAGCATGGAGACCCGGGATCGAATCCCACGTCGGGCTCCCTGCATGGAGCCTGCTTCTCCCTCTGCCTGTGTCTCTGCCTCTCTCTCTCTATCTCTATGTCTCTCATGAATAGATAAATAAAATCTTTAAAAAAAAAAGGGAGGAAGGAGAACAAACCCAACAGCTAGCACTCATTAAGACATCTTCATGTGCTTGAAGCTAAGTGCTAACATGCCTGACATGTCAGCCCCCTGTCACTTCCACTGTTGACTGAGAAGAAACTGGGGCAGATCCTGACAAAGTGGCTTGATCTATGTGACTCAGACGCCAAGAGGAAAGCAGGCATCCAGAGAATCAACTGTGTGCACACACACTTATACACATACTTATATACATTTACATAAATGTATATTTACACATACATATATAACTATTTTAAGGAATTACTTCACGCACGTGTCGACCTGGTAAGTCTGAAATCTGTAGGATAAGCCAGCAGGCCGGAAACTCAGGCAGGATTTCTTTTTCGCAGCCTTGAGGCACCATTAGTTTCTGCATCTGGAAATCTCCAATTTTTTTTGAATTGAGACCGTGTCCTGATTGGATGAGGCCCACCTACCATATGGAGGGTGATGGATCGAAACTCAACTGGTAGGAGATGTCAACCTCACTATGACCAATATGCTCCTCCAACCACTGGCCCCTGAGCTCTCTATGGGTGTCCTGCCCTGTGCCCATGTAGGCCAGCATCTTGCCCTCACATTAGGGGACACTTGGCAATGTCTGGGGACATTTTTGTTGTCACAATTTTGGAGGGCTATTGGCAGGTGGTAGGTGGAGACCAGAAATGGTGCTCAGCACCCAACAGAGCACAGGATGCCCCACATCAGAGAGTCATCCAGCCCCAGATGTCAGCCATGCTGAGGCTAAGTCCTACCCTAGCATGAGAGACTATGTCCATCCATCCATCCATCCACCCATCCATCCATCCATCCATCCATCCATCCATCCATTCATTCATCTCTATATCCATCCATCCATCCATCCATCCATCCATCCATCCATTCATCTCTATATCCATCCATCCATCCATCCATCCATCCATCTCTATATCCATCCATCCATCCATCCATCCATCCATCCATCCATTCATCTCTATATCCATCCATCCATCCATCCATCCATCCATCCATCCATCTCTATATCCATCCATCCATCCATCCATCCATCCATCCATCTCTATATCCATCCATCCATCCATCCATCCATCCATCCATCCATTCATCTCTATATCCATCTACCCATCCATCCATCCATCCATCCATCCATCCATCCATCCATCTCTATATCCATCCATCCATCCATCCATCCATCCATCCATCCATCCATCTCTATATCCATCCATCCATCCATCCATCCATCCATCCATTCATCTCTATATCTATCTATCTATCTATCTATCTATCTATCTATCTATCTATCTATCATGTATCTATAGATGTTGATAGCAGCTCTATTCATAATCGCCAAATCTTGGAAGCAACCATGGTGTCCTTCAGCAGGTGGATGGATAAACAGACTGTGGCCCATCCCGGCAATGGAATATTATTCTGCACTAAAGAGAAATGACCTTTTGAGCCATGAAAAGATATGGAGGATCCTTAAATGCATGTGAATAAGTGAAAGAAGCCAGTCTGATGAGGCCCCATCCTGTATGATTCCAACTCTAGGACATTCTGGAAAACTCAAAATCATGGCGAAAGAAAAAAAAAAAAGAACAGTGGTCACCAGGGGTTCAGTGAGGGGAGGAATAAGTGGCTGGAGCACAGAGGATTCTTAGGGCAGTGAAGACATCCTGTATGCTACTATGACGATGGATCCATGTCATTGCACATTTGTTCAAACCCATAGGATGGACACTGCCAAGAGAGAAAGTTAATATAGACTATTATTAACTATTTAGTTAATACCAATGTATCAGTGTATTAACAACTTCACATCAAAACTTCATTGATAAAAATCAATGTATTAGTGATAATGTATCAATTACTGGCTCACCTGCTGTAACAAATGTCGCACACAAATGCAAGATCTTAACAATGGGGGAAGTATGTGTGTGAGCACATGGAAACTCCCTGTACTTTCTGCTCAACTTTGCCATAAACCCAAAATCACTCTAAAAGTAATTAAAAAAAAAAGCCACTTCTGCAGGTTCCCTCCCCACTCCTTCCTCTTGTCTTCATGAATCTTCTGGAGTTGGCGGCCGCAGTTGTCTGCATAGTACCCGTAGGAGTTTCTCCTGTGACCTATAGCACCGGGAGCAGATTCTATGGGGAGAGCATGAGAGCATGTGACCAGAGAACGAGGAACATTGACTTATGATGATTCTGACTCATGTCTGTTGAGGGGTTTGCAGTTTTTTCTGGGACTTGAACTTTTGAAAAAGGTTGTGGGGTCAGCGCCCAGGCTACTGAGTGTTGGGATGAAATAGGGGATGGGGACGGGTTGCTGGCCAGAGTGTGGTTCTTGACCTGGGTTCTACCCACCATGGAAAAAGTCCATCGGGCAGCCCGGGTGGCTCAGTGGTTTAGTGCCGCCTCAGGCCCAGGGCCTTTCATGATTTCACCCAGCCACCCAACCATGCATCCATCAATTCATTTATTCATTCACATATCCATCATCCATCTACCTATCTAGGCAGCTGTCTATCCATCCATTATCCATGTACCTATTATCCATCCATCCACTCATTCACCGTTCCATTCATCCTTTTATTCATCCATCCATCCATCCATCCATCCATCCATCCATCCGTCCTCTCCTCCATCCATTCATCTGTCTACTCATCCACCTACTCATTCATCCACATAGTCATTCATGCATCCATCTATTCCCTCTATCAACTTCTAGGGTCATACACTTTCTGTGTGTTGGACACAGGGTGGACACCATGTTCCTGGGAGGTGTAGACCCAGACTGACAGAGCCCTACTACGTCAATCATCATCACACTCTATTTATTTAGGCCTCCACCTAGCTAGTGGAGGCCTAAATTAACAAAATTAACTTGTAAGTTTGTTTGTGTATGAGACTTTATCACAATACAAATGGAAAAGTTTTCCTTAGTCCTATTGTATTTCCTTCATCTAGGAAAAGTCTGGAGAACTGGTTTAGTTCTCCCATAGTTACCCAGGACATTGGATGGCAACTTGACCCTGTCCTGGTACTTCTGTGAGAAGCAAGACTGGCTTGGGTTGGGGGTGAGTGGGACGGAGCAGGGGAAGGCAGGATATTGGGATGGAGGTCAAGAGCAACAGCTCCCGTTCAACTCTCATTGGGAAGATCCTGTTATTTGTTTAGGGAATGTTACTCAGCACAAGAATGATATTGTAATTATGTGGCCCAGAAAAAAACATGCAGTTAAGGAGTCTCAGTTTTCTTTGATTTGTGATGTCAGCATTGTGCGCAGGTTCGTGCTCCATGCGGATGGTCGGTGTTGGCCAGTCCTTGGAGAAGGAAGGGGAACAGACATAACCGTAACATAAGCACATGTGGACGAGGCTGCCTTCCCCCAGGTCAAGACATGTGTAGCCCCTTGTCTATTCATGCACCCTACAAAGTCAACTCTCCCCCCACTCTAGAAGGTTCTGGATAGGACCTTGTGCCTCTGCCCATCTTCCAATCTCTACTAAAACAAATGAAATACTAAGGGGACTTTTCACATGGTCCTGTAATATAAAAACCCTGCTCTCCAAATGCCTCTCTCCCAGTGCAGTCCCCTCACTGGGGTGGGGCCATGTTTCACTTATGTAATATTAAGTAAACTTGGACAGGTTTCTGCTCAGAGATAAATCTGATAGCTAACCACATTGCTCACGATTTCCAGCTGCACCTATGCCTTTACACGATTACATCTAGCGTGTTGGGCAGATTTAGAAATAAAGCCAGCCCGGGTCAAGATAAGAGATCATTTCATCGTGTACATTCTGACACAGTTAAGTACAGAAGAAGCTTGACATGAAAGGCTAGTGGAGGCTTAACCATTTCTAGAGGCAATTGTCATTGCCATAAACAGTTGTTATCTTGAGACGATGTAAGAATTAAGTATCTCTTTTGGAAATAACACTGAACCTTATTAAAAACAGATGATGACCGTGGAACAATCAAAATGAGTGTGACTGCTTTACAGCAACTCTCAGAGAGAGGTGGAATCCTGTTCCTCTCCTCTTGAGTCTGGGCTGGCTCCTCGCCGGCTTTGGCCAATGGAAAGTGCTGGAAGTGACAGCTGTGCCATCCAGAACATTCCATCCAATCAAGTCTTCCAGTTGGTTGAAGGTCCCACTCAAGCTTTTGGCTGGTAGTCAGCTGAGCTGCCAGGGGTATGAATGGGCCATCCAGAACATTCCATCTAATCAAGTCTTCCACTTCGTGGAGGTCCCACTCAAGCTCTTGGCTGATAGCTGAGGTGCCAGAGGTATGAATGGGCCATCTAGAACATTCTATCCAATCAAGTCTTCCAGTTGCCTAGAGCTCCAGCCACCACCAAGTAGAGCCGTTGAGTCCTGTTAACGCTCAGAATCCAGAGACATAACAACAGCTGGGTGTTCATCTAGGCTACTACATTTTATTTATTTATTTATTTATTTATTTATTTATTTATTTATTTATTTTGCTACTACATTTAAGCATGATTTCTTCCATGTAGATAGCCAGAATAAATAAGCAAAGTACCACTTACATCAGGATGCGTGAAAACGAATACATGAAAGAAATAAGAGAAGCTTATTCTTCAGAGAAGTGGTGACATTTTTAGCTACATGCAAATCAATGGCTTACAACCCCAACCCCATCTGTTTTTTTTTTTTTTTTCCCTTGGTCGCTGACTCATTGCACATGTCTGGCGTTGTGAAATATGAACAACACAATATCGGTTTGCGGTTTTGAGTGGAGATGAAGAACAAAGGTAGTAGGAGGCATGGTTATATGTCATCCCCATGAGAGACCATGATAGCCCTCACAACTCACATGGAATGGGCGTCCACATCCAATAGGGAGTACAGTGCTTACTGCCCATTTTCTCCCAAATTCCCCTGATTATTTTCTACCCAAGTGTCAGGGCAAGGCCAGAGAATACCAGAGATTCAGTGGCAGTTCATCAAGATGGCCCGACTCCAGTGATAAACCTTTTTCCACCCATCGACCTTCTCAGACCCCGTATTTTCACTGTGTGCAGCAGTAAAACATGGCGGGGACTACCTCTTGGCTTACGAGGAAGTGGTGGAGAACGTCGTGTATTCCACATTGCTCCTTGTGCTCCTTCGGTGCATCCATCCAAAGGGCAAACACTGTTTTTCATGTCATAGACCTGATTAGCTGTGATAATCCGTTTTCGGTGAATCACACATGTTTCTTTCTCCATTAGATTCTAGTCTCACCAAATCATCACTCCCAAGTTACAGAAGAGCCAAACCGACACTTGGCCGTCTTCTCAAATTGGCCTGCCCTGCCACTTCTTTTTCAGCTGTCGACCTGCATTTCTCTACCTTTTGTATGTAAACATCCTAAAATGAAGTTTCCACAGGGCAAGACTCTCTCTGGGAAAGGGCTAGAGCGTCTAGCTTCCTTGAGGGCAGCAGGGAGGATGGGGTGGGTGGAGGGGAGTTAAGGGGATGACACTCCCCCTCCAAGGGGACACTTGTCTGGAGACATTTGGGTGTCATGATGTGGTGGGAATGCTATTAGCCCCTGGCAGGTGGAGACCAGGGATGCTACTCAACACCCTACATCATAGATTATCTATCATCTCTCGTCTATGTATCAATCATCCATGTATGTATGTTTGTATGTATATATCCATCTACCATGTTTCATATCCATCCATCCATCCACCCATCCACCCATCCATCCATCCTGGTCTGTCCACCCATTCTATTATCTATCTATCTATCTATCTATCTATCTATCTATCTCTCCATCTGTCCATCCATCCATCCATCCATCCATCCATCCATCCATCCAATCATCATGTTTGTCTATCATCTATCATCTATTATCTATCTATCTATCTATCTATCTATCTATCTATCTATCTATTATCTATCTATCTATCTATCTATCTATCTATCTATCTATCATCTACCTACCTACCTATCTATCATCTATCAGCTATCACACCAGGATATCCACATCCTAATCCCCATGTGATAAACAGAACAATGTTCCCCAAAGACATCCACTCCCTAATCCCTAGAACCTTTGAATATGTTACCTTACAAGGCAAAAGTGCCTTGTAAGTGGTGAAGAATCTGGAGATGTGGAGAATTCATCTGGATTATCCGGGTGGGCACAGGCTCCGCATTTATATGGGAGAGGCAGAGGGATCAGAATCGGAGAGAGAGCTGTGACTATGGAAGCTGAGGTTGGAGGGATGTGGGTCTGCCAGCCAAGGACTGCAGGCAGCTCGAGCAGCTGGGATGGCAAGAAATCCGATTCTGCTTCAGAAACGCCAGCAGGAATGCCAGCCTGCCAACACCGTGATGTTAGCACAGGGAGACCCTGTGGGACTCCTGGTCTTCAGGATGCTCAGGGTGGAAGGATCTGAGGTCAGGGGTCAGGGAGACTTGAGTCAGCCTGCATTTAATAAGTGATTGGAAGTCACTCTGTGCAAGCTCAGCTTCCCAGAAACACAGGTTTTCACTCTAAATTGAAGTTACTGCAAATTTTTCCTGTTTTTTTTTTTGTGAGGGGGAGGAGGGCTTTTTTCCCCCTATGTCCTTTTGCTCATGGATTCTTTGCTAATGAAAGTGCTTTGTCTCCATGGCCTATTTTTATCCATACAGTAATCACTGGGAGTATTATTTAAGAAATTTTTAAAAGTGTTTTTAAATTTAAATTTAAAAAAGTTGTTTAAAGTAATCTCTACCCCCAAATGTGGTGCTTGAACTCACAACCCTGAAACCAAGAGTCACATGCTTCACAGACTCAGCTAGCCAGGTGCTCCCCTTTTATAATTTTATTTATTTATTTATTTATTTATTTATTTATTTATTCATTTTTTTCCCTTCTATAATTTTAGTATGAGCCCTTGGCAGCCATTCCAGGGAGTGCATTTGTTTTTTTTTCCTTTATTTATTTATTTTTTAAAAATATTTTATTTGTTTATTTGAGAGAGAGCATAAGCAGAGGGAAAGGCAGAGGGAGAGGGAGAAGCAGGCTCCCTGCTGAGCACGGAGCCTGACTAGGTACTTGATCCCAGGACTCCTGGATCATGACCTGAACTGAAGGGAGATGCTTAACCCATGGAGCCACCCTGGTGGGTGTCCCCCAGGAGCACCTTTGAAGGCAGAAGCTATGGACAGAAATTGGCCACTGACAGGTGGCCAGTCTCAGGTTCGTGCTCTTGAGCAACACACACCAACCAGTCTCCCCGTTAACACCCCACGAACGGTGATTCTTCGTTGGAGTTCTGAAGTCCCTGAAGTAGGAACCGTAAGAACACCAGGCTCACCTCCTTCCCTGCAGCTTGGCTGGAGCCACATGGGCGGAGGTGGGGGGTGTCAAACGTCCACACCTCTTGATGCCCTGCCATGCTGGTCATCCACAGCGTGGCTGCAGGACTTCACCAACCAGCCAGAACCCTTCAAGCCGAGCTCATGGGCAGCGAGTATGCAAGAGTGATCTTACTTTTTTGTCGTGGTTTTTTTCTTTTTTTTTTTTTTAAGAGTCATCGTTTTAAGTCAAGATTGAATCCGCTTCCCGTTGTCATTTCCTTGTTTCTGTTCCACTCTTTAAACAGAGGGTAGCCTCTGTAGGTGAGCCATGAAGGCACACGGACCTTGTGCTCGCTCTGTTGTGGGTCTCCCCAAGAATGAGGACAGTGCTTCCTCCTTGGGCGTCTGCCGCCGTCTTCCTGCTGGCCACCGTGACGGTTTCGGGGGACGAGGCACTGGGTAAGCCCTGCTTGGAGATGCGGCCGCCTGTGTGCCTAGAGTGTCCTTTACTTTAACATGCCTTCCTTCGGTCTTTCCTTCCCTCCTTCTGCTCTTTTTCTCTTTCTCTTTTGCAACTGTAGCATCTGTCGTCTTGTTTTTGTGTTTTTCTTTCTCTGCTTCTTAACAGTAGCAAGGAGCTCGCCCAGATTTCCCAGCCCTTGCAAACCCGAGTTTCCATCTTTGCAACGGGCTCACGATGGATGGAGTTCCAATGCATTCAGTTCGAATGTGCAAAAAAAATAAAAAATAAAAAAAGACGCCAATACAAAGAGCCCAGGTCCATCTGCTGCACGCAGGCTCTGGGTGGCTTCTCTGTCCGCTTTGCTTTCCCAGAGAGCAAAGCCTTTATGTTTACTTGAATATTGGTCTGTCCAAAACGAGCTCGTGTCACATCTGAGAAAAAGGTGAGGGCGAGAGAAGGCGGATGGAGAGATCCAGCTGCCATGGGATTGTGGGGGCTGCTCTTCTGCCATATGGGATTTTCTAGCATGCGGGTGGCAGACACAGGAACCGGGGAAGGCGCTTCAGGGACCTCTCATCTGTGAAGGGTCACATCGCATCACTCCACACTCGTCCCTGTGTGTTGAGCTGCCCTCTTGCCTGCCTGGTTTGCAAAGCTCAGTCCAGAGACGCCCCATTGGCTACAGTCTCTTGATGGCACACTGGGGATCCCGCTGGCTCAGCACTGACTCCCAGAGAGTCTGAGTGTGGGTCTCTCCTAGACTGGGCTACAGCAGCACAAACACGATTCTCGAATTGCATGTGTCAGATGCTCCACTCACAGCCCCCCATGTGCCAGGCACACCCTCAAAGCTTTTCTAGTAACTTCTTGGGGAATGCTGGAGCTCATTTTGTTCCTGAAAGCTGTTTGTGGTTTGCTTGCTTTTCCTTCAATGGCGTTGACTTGTACCCGAGTCCTTATAGGCACAGAAGCCTTAGAAACTAAGTAGTCGAGGGAACGGGGTCTCACAGGGGTGTAGCCCTGGGAAAGCTCCTCGCATGGCTCCTGTGCTCCCTGGTGTCCCCGTCATTAATCCACCGGCACTTGCAATATGCACGGGTCATACGCACTGATGGGACCAGTTGGGATCCCACAGATGTATGGGGAGGCCACTGTCGTGCTGACCATTTGAGACATGAGGACCCATTTTGGGCTTCACATCGCACGTATATCAGGGGCCAGGTTTACATTTCCGATGGTGAGTCAGGACAATGTCTGTTCGCCCAGAACGTGCCCAGGAACAGACTGGGGGCTCGTGCAGATTTAGGGACAGAGAGGTGTGTGCAGCTGAGTGCAGATGCTCAGCTCACATGCAGCAAGACTCAGGGGTGGGTGAGGGTGGAGGTGTGTGCAGGGGAGGAAGCTGAGTGCAGATGCAGAAGGGGTCCCGTGTGCACCTGCTCCCCTAGGAGACAGGAGGGACACAGCCTGGGCATCGGGCTCCCTCTGCGCCATGGACGTGTGCAGCTTTCACCCCTCCTGCCATGGTGCTGATGCTGAAGGAGCCTTGCAGGGCGTGCTGAGGTCAAGCGTTCCCACACTAGAATAGGACCAGACACATCCAGCCCCGCTATGAACACCCACTTACCCGCCTTTCCTCGGGAACTGTGGAGCATCTTAGGAGCATCGAGGCCTATGATGATCGTTCCCATACCCTAGTGTGCCACGTGCCCTCGCCCCGTGGGCTCAGCTGCGACCCCTCAAATCATCAAGTCTGAGCCCCTACAACCGCCCCCTGGACCTTATTTGCAAAGAGGGTGTTTGTAGAGGTTCGGGCGGCCAGCTCTTAGCTGTTGGCGGGACAGACCTGTCAGCACAGAGCCGTGGGTGCCGCATGTAGACCGCGCATCTGGGTGACAGAGCGGACCAGAAGAGGGAGGAGCGCCCAAGCGGGGTGGGCAGACGGGCTGACAGGTGTGAGCTTGGTTCCAGAAGGCGTCCATGTGGACGCGGCCCTGCAGGGCGGCACTGCCGTGTGGCTGCCGTTGCATTTGCGTTGAGCAACCGTTGCTGGCACTTCGGCTGCCTGGTAAATAAAGTAGGTGGAGAGATAGTAAGAGAGAGAGAGAGTCCAAATCACACAATTCACATTGCAGACCGTCAGAACCATCACACGGGTTGACCGCGCGCCGCTGTGATGTCACGTGGACCCGCTCTGCCTTGGGGAGGGGTCTGTGAGGCTGCGTTTTCTGCCACCCTCCTTCCACCCGGGGAGCCCGTGAGTGCCCAGGAGGAGGGCACGGGGGGCATCCCAATGTGACTTCACGGGTTCTGGAGCTTGGTGCCCTCTCTCTGGGGACACACAAGAACCATCCGGAGTTTCCTGCGTGACCAATGCTGTGAGCCCTTGTGGTCTCTGCCCGCGTCTCTGCACTGGCAGCTGTGAACCCTGCTGTGAACCCTGAACTGCACCCCTGCTCACCCCGTCAATGGGGAGCGACCGAGGATTTTTACAGGACGCCGCCACCGTCCGACGGGTGCATCCGTGGTTTCCCCACTGGGCCTGCCACTGCTTTGGTGGCCCACTGGGTACTCACCCCAAAAATACCCGGCGCCGCGTCCCGTGGTGGCAACACCCACACTCGTGGTAGCAGGTTCTCGTGCTGCGTCCATCATCTTCTCTGTTCCTCTGTCTGTGTGTCTTGAACTGGGACGTGGGTACCACATCCAGAAGGAGATTGTTGGTGTTCAAATGACGCACCCTCACCCACCATTGTCACCATTTGCAAATGCTCCGAAATCCGTCGGTTCAGGATTTCCCTGCAGCTTTCTGATCGGGTGTTACAGAAACAAATCAAATTTTGCTAAAGATCCTCAGGGTCCTTGCAACCGGGGAGCTGGTGGTCCCAGCACATTCCTATCGCAACATGTTTGTGGGGGGGACCCTGCTCATCACAATGGAGGGGGGTAAGCTCTCCTTCAATAGAGGAGAAGGCCACAGGCAGGGCAGGGCAAGAAGGTGAAATGGGACACGTCTTTCTGTTTTATTTTATTTTATTTTTTAATTGATTGATTTGAAAACAGCCTTATTGATATATAATTGGTCCATTTAAAATGTAGATTTTAGTAGATTTTAGTAGATGCATAGATATGTGCAACGAGTTTTAGAGCATTTCCGTCATCCCCAGAGGGAACTCTAAAACCCCGCTTATCTGTCATTCTGGGATCCCGATCCCGTGCCCAGCTCCTGACAACCACTAACAGGCTCTCTGTGTCCCTGGATTTCCATACTTGGACACTTCCCATCCATGATATCACACACTCTGTGAGAATTTTTGTGGGTCCGTTCACACGGCTGCTTATTTTCATATTTCAGCCACATTGTAGAAGTGTTTTTTTTTTTTAATTCCTTCTTATGAATGATGCGCCATCATATGGATGGATCGCAGTGTGTTTGTCCAAAGAAACGGTTTTCAGAATTTTGCCCCGGGGTGCCTGGGTGGCTCAGTCCATGGAGCATCCAACTCTCAGTTTAGGTTCAAGTTGTGTGACCTCAAGGTTGCGAGATTGAGTGCGAGGTTGCAAGGAGACTTCTTAAAGATTCTCCGTCCGCACAGAGTCTCATTCTCACCCTTTAAAATAAGTCAATAAGTAAAAAAAAAAAAAAAAAAAAAAAAAGATAAAAAAGAAATAAAAAAAGAAATAAAAAAGAAATTAAAAAAGAAATAAAAAAATAAAAAGAAATAAAAAGAAATAAAAGAAATTAAAAAAGAAATTAAAAAAAGAAATAAAAAAATAAAAAAGAAATAAAAAGAAATAAAAGAAATTAAAAAAAAGAAGTTAAAAAAAAGAAAAGAAAAAAAAGAAATAAAAAAAAAAAAGAAATGGTTTAGCCCTGAACGAAACAGGGTGGAATACCTGTGTCATTGGTATCAAAACAAGGCAGCAAAATTCATTTCAACCATTTCTTGGAGGCACACGCTCCCAAATCTAGAGCATGAGCGATTACTTCAAGAAGTATCATAAAATTATGTTGCCAAATGCAATTTTTGTACAAAATTAAGTTGCTTATTGTTTTTAAAAAAATGATGGTTAGCTATATATAGAATGTTCTGCCTATAAAGTGTACACTAAGTACATTCACGTGGTTGTGCAACCACCCTCACCATTCATTTCTAGAACTTTCTCATCTTCCCAAACTGAAACTCTGTCTCCATTAAACACCGAGTCCCGTCTCCTCCCCATCCCATGGCGTCCACCATCTAGTGCATGTGGGGCTCTCCTGAAAAGTGGGTATTTTTGAATACAAGTGAACTATTGATGAAGTCTGGACATTGGTGTCCCAAGCATCGTTCTCTGCCTCTTCCTCTCTCTGTACAGACAACTTGTATCGCTAGGACTGCCTGCATTAAAGGTCCTCGGCTACCATGTGCAATTTTACGCCTTTGCGTCTCGATGCGGCCTAATAAGTTCATCACATCTAGTAAAACCAACGCGTGCTTACCGAGCAACAACTGGAGGGGGAAAGCACATTTCTGCCATCCGTGCATTCCTTTTTGTTGAGGAAAATCACTTTATTATAAAATAGGCATTGAAGCAGAATGCGACACACGTCTACCACACAGTGGCAGTGCACCAATGAGATCTACAAAGACGAGACATCTACAAACACAGAAACCCTTTACTAGGGCTCGTGGACACAACCCATGACACACGTAGTCTGTGAATAAATAATGACTAGTCCTCGACCTGGTGACCCCTCAGCACCTTTTGTCAGACAAGGTTTTCCCTAACTTCACATGGTAATTGGAGACACTGTCTGTGTTAGCTCATTGGATTTATCCCATGGGGGAAAAAAAAACTCCTATCTTTACAACAAGATGTGTTCCCACGTGGAGCCAGACTTTCCCTCACACTACAAGTGGGAGGTGGAGCATCACATTCCCTGGTATTTGCATTTCAAAGAGTTGGTTTCCTTGAGAAAGATACCCCTGGGTCCTGAGTCTGGTAAAGATCTTATTAAGTTTTAAAAGGATTTGCATGGATGTCAAAGACATGGAGAAAGATCTGACAAGTTTCCTAAGTAAATTCTCAAGAAAATGGAGGGGGGAGGCCTCTCTTCCTTTATTTCATTTTATTTTATTTTATTTTATTTTATTTTATTTTATTTTATTTTTTTTAAAGATTTATTTTATTTATTTATGATAGTCACACACACACAGAGAGAGAGGCAGAGACACAGGCAGAGGGAGAAGCAGGCTCCATGCACCGGGAGCCTGACGTGGGACTCGATCCAGGGTCTCCAGGATTGCGCCCTGGGCCAAAGGCAGGTGCCAAACCGCTGAGCCACCCAGGGATCCCTGTTTTGTTTAATTTAGTTTAATTTTACTTTTAATTAAATTTCATTTTCATTTTATTTTATTCTATTTTTCCTAAGATTTTATTTATTTGGGCAGCCTGGGTGGCTCAGCAGTTTAGCGCCAACTTCAGCCCAGGGTATGATCCTGGAGACCCGGGATCAAGTCCCATGTCCGACTCCCTGCATGGAGCCTGCTTCTCCCTCTGCCTGTGTCTCTGCCTCTCTCTTTCCTTGTGTCTCTCATAAATAAATAAATAGAATATTTTTAAAAATAGATTTTATTTATTTATTTGACTGAGAGTGAGCACAAGCAAGGGGAGGGGCAGAGGGAGAAGCAGACTCCCCACTGAGCAGGGAGCCCAACTGAGAGCTCAATCCCAGGACCCTGAGATCCTGACCTGAGCTGAAGGCAGATGCTTAACCAACTGAGCAACACGGGTGCCTCAAGTCTTTTGTTTTTAAATTTTGATTTGCCCTTTCAAGGCACAGGCAGGGCAGGGGTAAAGACCAAACATGCAAAGCAAAAGTTCTCTTTCTATTTTGCAAACTGCACACAAGACCTCACAAATATCTTCCTAATCTTGGACCTGCTTTCATGCCCAGTGCTACCTGAAAGAGCAACCCTGTGCTACATGAAAACATTTTGTAGGATCAGTGGGAGACCCTCTGTGCTTTCCTTTCCCTTCTCAGAGAAGTCTCGCCCACACCCCAGTCAGGAGAACCCCAGTCACGTCCCTCACCTACACTGGTTGGGAACATCTGAATCCGTTCTGGGAAGTTGACAAAGAAGTAACAGAGACATGGTGACTTGCTTTTCTCCCCTTCCCAAGTCTGATCTCGCTCCCTCCTGTCCCCGCAGCTGACTCATCCTGTGGGGGTGGCAGTGAAGTGCAGGAACAGTTCTGCTTTCCTGCTGGTACACGGGGCATCAGGCTTTATCCATTAGATGTGTTCCACAGACAGAGGTCCCAAGATCTGAAATAACGTTGGCACCTCAGCTGTAAACTTCCCTCACTTTCAGACCCGGGAGGTGTTTGCTGTGAGGGATGGATACTGGTCCCTTCCCTGAAAGTCAGAGATTTCCAGAAGCCAGGACGTCCTTCCTGACATCTCCTCTCTCTTTCTGGAACCAATGGATCAATAGGTCTGAGGTTACCTGTTTTGTGATCAGTCACATCAGGAACAATGGTCAGCACAGAACAGAAGTATTCCATACACCTCAGGCATCTGAAAGGCTTTCTTAAAAACTCAAAGAACATTTTCATCTCTCCTTCTACCTTTAATTGGACACCAAATGCACTTGATGGTGGTCCACTCCCTGGTAAGGCAAGCTTTGAATAAATGTACTCTCCTTGTTCTTATTTGGGTGTCCTTTGTTCATTTCTACAATGTAGATGGTCACTGGCCTATCACACAAAAATATTGTTTTGGGAGGTCTTGAAAAACATTTGTGAAATAGCAGATTGAATTTGGATTGGTGAGAAGGTGTGATGGGAAAGCATGGCTAATTCTGGACCATGAAGTAGGATGCGACCCCATGAATGTTCAGCAGGCCAAGTCTTCCAGCCCAGAGACCTTATGGGGTGTTGAGCAAACAGATCCAAGGTCATGATGTATATTTGCCTCCTGCTTTAGGGGTGGGGTTGCTGAACCCAGGACTGAATGTGAAATGTGAGTCCCTGACCTGGAGACTTCGAGACCCTCTTTCTCAGCATTTGTGAACATGTATCTCTTCAGCTCATCATGTATCTCATCATACTCATGACCTGCTGGGTGCTAGAAATGTGTCCATTGACCATCCATCCATCCATCCATCCATTATCTATCTATCTATCTATCTATCTATCTATCCATCCATTCAACCATCTGTCATATCTATCATCTATTATCTATCTACCCACCCATTATCTATCTATTTACCTATCCATCCATCCATCTACATCATAGATATGATCTATCCATCATATCTACCATATATCATCTATCTATCTATCTATCTATCTATCTATCTATCTATCTATCTATCTTATCGCCTACATACCTAACCTGATATTTCCACTTCTAACTCAACACCACTGGGTTCATTCTAGCCTTCCGTATTCCCGAAATTGTCACTCCCTTCTCTGGCAGTTGGAAACTAGCCCTTTCTTGTCCGCAGCATCACAGCATATTTACTTAAACCTAAAATACACCCATTAACTACTCTCACAATGACTAACCCAGGCATGTGTGAAAATAAAAACTGCCCGAGCCTAAGTCACTTTAAAAGCAAAGACAGAAGGGTTCACTTGTCTGTGAACCTTTCCTCAAGTTGTCATGTGTGAGTTGTAAGTTTTCTGAGTGAGACCGTGAGTTTGGTGGATGGGGCACAGCATCTAATGCCCCTTGTGTGCCCACGAAAGAGGAGGTCAGTAGACACACAGTCAATACTCAATAGCTGCTCTTGATACTAATTAATGGTCATTGCAAGATGCAAACATATGAAGAAAAGCAGCCGTAATCTTGCTCCTGACTTATTCCTCTGTCCCCAGTAACCCTTTATATATCCTGCAGCTCTTAACTGACATAATTAATGCCGACTTGTTTGAGAAAAATCTTGATTTTATCCATCCCTATAAAGCATTCTATTATTCTTATGACTCAAGTGTTAATGTCCTTTTATAAATTTCCAACCATTTTCAGCATTGCCTCAATGGATCCTCTATTTGTCTCTTTTTACCCAGAAGGAGTATTGCAGCTTCAGATGATCAACTTTAACTTTGAAGCTGTGCAGGTTACATGGAATGCAAGCCAATACTCGGGGACAAATTTGACTTTCCTCTACAAGTAAGTGCCCCTCAGGAAGGGAACACCATGCCTTGTGCTCAAATAGTTCTTCTCCTGAGACACCAGCAATTGAGTGTGAAGGGCCAGATAGTGAAGGTGTGAAGAATCAAGAATGTGCAAGTGTGAATGTGTGTGCTCTGTTTCGCCCTGACCCCTCACCACAACCGCAACCACACCTCCTAACCAAGTGATGACTAAGTCACACTCAAAACCACCTAGATTCATACGAGGACATCCACAAGGTGCTTATTCATCCAGGACCATTCACAACGTCTCGACAGATACCTTTGACGGGAACCCTGTTCCCTCGAAACAAGGTATGCAGCCGTGGCAAAGGTTGACCTCCTGAGACATTTCATGCCAGCTTTCCAGCAGCCGCCTTCCAAAAATGTGTCTCTGTATCATGGGCTTTTTTTTTTTTTTTTTTTTTTTGGTCTCAGTATAAATGTAGGAGAGAAGCATTCTCCAATTAACTTAGCCTCAATTCTGTGAATGGGAGAGATGTGTGATTGATTCTTCACAGTTTGATAGCAGAGGAGATGAATGGGAAAGTGTACACAGGAGGGACATTTTAAGGTGAATTGGCTGGGAAATAAACATTTAAGAAATCTGCTGGGTCTCCTAGATGGTCACAAAGGTAAGTCACTTGAGCATCAGTTTCTTTATTATAAAGGACATAATTCTCGATCAAGTCACTGCTTGGATCTGAGGACCTCAGGACAGAGCCTAAACTGGTCCCAACTGGGCACCATATTTTTTTTCTTAATATTGTAGGAAGCCTCAGAGAGATCTCCAGTGTTGGTACATCCTTATTAAAGTGCCTCCTCAAATCAAGGGCATGGTGACTCTGCAAGTCAAACTGTACTTTTATTAGTTTTCTGGGGGCAGTCATAACAAACTACCACAAACTGAGCAGCTTAGAACAACACAAATTCATCGTCTCCCAGTTCTGGAGACCAGAAGTTTGAGATCCAGGGGAGGCAGGTGCTTCCAAGGTGGGTCCGTCCTGCCTCTTCCAGCATCTGGGGCTGCAGGCATCTCTGGGCTGGTGGCCGCATCCCTCCCGTGTCTGCCTCCATCTTCACGTGGCTTCTCCTTTGTGTCTGTGTCTCGTCTTGTGTCTCTTATAGGGACAGTGTCACTGGATTTAGGACCCACTGTAATGCAAGATGACCTTATCTTGATATCTTTCCTTTAATCACATCTGTCAAGACCGTATTTCCAAATGAGGCCCCACTCACAGATTCCAAGGATTAATGCATGAACAGGCCTTTTGGAGAACCACCATCCAACCCACTACAGGGGGCCTTCAGGGAGCATACTGTGTTGAGAGAGGGGGTATTTTTCTATTTGGACAGTTCTTGCTGTGCTTTAAGAAAGGGTCCTTGAAGCGAGTGAAGGGGGTTCCCAATCCGTGGCAGAGATATGGAGCAGAGGAGTGAGCCAGGAGATGTGTGAAGATGCTATTTTCAAAGACTCTTTATGGCTGAATGTTTCTATGTTTTAACCACAGGTTAACCAGTGACGAGACTCATAGCCAATGCTCCAACTATATTCTTCAGCAAAGTCGCACTGCTGGATGCCTCCTGGAGGCAAAAGAAGATGAAATTCTGTGCTTTTCCATCTGGAATGGAACACGTCTCCTTCTCAACAAATGTCAGTGGATCAGTGCTTACTGTAAGTACCAAAAATGAACTCGTTGCCAAGTGCCCCTTTCCTACTCCAACTTCGAAGAGACTGGCCTTCTAGAAAATTCGTCTTGATACACACAGTGGGCAAAGATGTGTCATGGCACTCTGTCCTCCAACAGAGGGAGAGAGAGAGAGAGAAAAGCCCCCCTTTCCCCTCGATACCACCCTCAATGGTTTTCTTAGGTGCATTCAGGGTTGGCTATCAATCTAGGGTTATAAAACCCTCCAAATAAAAAGACCACAAATCAGGCAGCTTAAAACAACAGAAATTAATCATCACTAAGCTCTGGAGACCAGAATCTGTGCTCCAGGTTGGGGAGAGTTCTGCGCCCTCCAGAGGCTCCAGAGGAGGGTCCTTCCTGTCTCTTCCAGCGTTGGGGGCTTTGGGTGTCCCTGAGCTGGTGTCCGCATCCCTCCTGTCTCAGTCTCCATCCTCATGTGGCTCCTCCTGTGTCTGTGACTCTCCTTTTCCATCTAAGGACACTTGTTCTTGGATTTAGGACCATCCTGCTCCAGGATGAACTCATCCTCTCTTGATTAGATCTGCAAGGACTTTATTTCCTAATAAAGCGACATTCACGGTACCAGAGATCAGCTCATGAACGTACTTGTCGGGGGACACCGTTTAACTCATGAAAGCGTTCATTTCCCAAAGGACAGGCTGGCGGGGAAGGAGTCTCATGTGACATGTTCCATGTTCTGTCTTCGTTTTAGTTTGCTGAGGCTACTGCAACAAACTGCTACAAAGCGGGTGGCTTAAAACAACAGAAATTTGCCCTCCCACAGTTAAGAAGACCCAGGGCATCTGAAATCAAGGTGTGGGCAGAGCTGGTTCCTTCTGGAGGCTCTGGGGGATGATCTGTTCCATGTCTCTCTCTCTTGCCTTCTGGTGGCTGCTGTTCCTTACTTAGCTTGTAGATGCATCAGCTCCATCTATACCTCTATCTTCACATGCCCGTTTCCCTCTGTGTGTCTGTGTCTCCTCTTATGAGGACACTAATTATATAGGACCAGAGCCCACTCTACTCCAGTAAACCCCATTTTATCTTTAATTATTATGTCTGCAATGATCCCAAATGCACATATTCTGAGATATGGGGGCTAGGACTCCAACGTATCTTTCTTAGGGGGACACTATTTATCCCATAACAGACATTTTCACACAATTTCAAAGAGTTCCTTTGACGACACACATTCAGGTCCTTGGAGCTCTGCTACAGATGTAATGAGGACGAATAACCCCCTCATCCTCAGTCTAATAAAGTATTTTTTAAGATTATTTATTTATTCATGAGAGAGAGAGAGAGAGAGAGAAGCAGAGACATAGGCAGAAGGAGAAACAGGGTCCCTGCAGGGAGCCCGATGTGGGACTTGGACCTGGGATGGCAGGATCACACCCTGAGCCAAAGGCAGATGCTCAACCGCTGAGCCACCCAGGAGTCCCAATCCAATAAAGTATTAAGGAAAAGATTTAGGCAGGCCAGAGAACGTGAGTCTAAGCAAACTTACCACTATAATTTTAGAGACGTGGAATCTTTATCTTTGTAGAGGTGGTGATCATTTTGTTGTCTCTCCTTCTCAGTGAAACCCAGTTCCCCAAAAGACTTGAACTTCCAGTGGCATCAGGAAGCCATTACAGTGACCTGTTCTGATCTGCCCTACAAGCGTCTCCTCTATGAAATCCAGTACAAGAGTATGTTCGACACTGAGTGGCAGGTGAGCATGGTAGCATCTTTTTCTCAGCCCAAGGGTGAGCGAGGATCCCCAAGTGGTAATCAAGAGAGACGTGGAGAGACACAGAGACAGATGTTGGCATTTGTTTCAAGGAATTGCTTATGGGATTATAGGGGCAGACACATCTCAGGCCAGCTGGCTGGAAACACAGACAGGTTTCCATTATGGTCTTTACACTTCTCTGGGAAACTCCAGTCTATGTCCTCTCAGGGCCTTTGATGGATTGAGTAAGGCTCACCCACATTATAGAGTGACCTAAAGTTGGCTGATGAAAAACATCAATCATTTCTATAAAATACCTTCACAGTAACACCTAGGGTATCATCTAACTAAAAAACTGGACACCAAACTTGGCCAAGTTGACAAATAGAATTCACCATCACCATACCCTGTACCACCCACCCCTCTTTGCATGACTTTTGAACATGTGAGAACCCTTTCTGGTACTGACTATTTGGGCGTAATCAATGGAATAAATTAAAATGATGTAAATATCAATGACTCAAGGGCTCACAGTTGTCTTCCAATAATCACATGACCACCATATAAACAAGGGATTAACATCTTTGCAAAAGCAGAACTGGAGCCAATGGGCAAAATCATCTGTAGAAGGCAGATGGAATCACCTGGATCAGGTATAGTGAGGTGCCCATCCCCGGAGGTGCCCAAGGAGAGTCTTGAAGTTGGCTTGGACGGGATCTCGGAAAGATTGCCCTGGAAAAGTAGTTAAGCTACCTGGGCTATGAGCCACCTGCCTATCCCAGGAGTCAATGATTCCACAAGTCTGCAAGGACACCTGTGTCCATCGAGGTTTGCAGACTTGGATGATGGGATCAACCAGAAGCATCATATCTCATGGGACCATCTAGGGAGTAGGGGGAGCTAAGGCAAGGTGAGTCTAACTGAACACCTCAGCCTAGGATAGTCAATGTCTGCTGTGTCTACAGGTGTTGGGAGGGGATCCTTTCCACATTCACTTAAGATTTACTTACTGAGGATCTACTATGTCCCAAGCACTGAGAACATAATAATAGCACCTAGCCACAGCAACTTGGGGATGGATGTGATAACACGTGAAAAACATTGAGTAAGTTCACCCTTACTATGGTTACTTTAATTATGTTCACTACTAGGCTCACATCTACTACTCATTCCTATTACTCTTACTCACCCTTATTATATTTGCTGGTGTCTGCACCAGCAAGGAGACAGCGAGGAGATCTGTCAACAGATGGAAATCCCTACTCTTATGAAGAGGCAAATCCTAAGTGCCCATATAATACATCCCTAAATCTGGAAATGGTGCAATAAAACGCAGCAATAAGAATAAAAATGAGAATACCATTGAAGGCCGTTGTATGTAACCCAAGCAGGAGGGGACCTATCAGAAAAGAGAAAAGCTGACCTAATGCTGGGTCTAGTAGAATACCATCACTGAAATGAAATTTGATGAAACTCATCAAAGAAATACAAAGTAAAGCAATCGATGGGTACTGGAGAGCACCTAAAGAGCGTGGTAATAATAAAATGTGATACTGGTCAAGGATGTTGAGCATTAACAAATTTAAGAGCTTATCAGTTGTCCTAGTTCTGACCTATTGAGACCCTTTTTAGAAATTGATCTGGGCACCTGGGGGGCTCAGTGATCGAGTGTCTGCCTTTGGATCAGGTCGTGACCCCGGGGTTCTGGGATCGAGTCCCAGGGAGCCTGCTTCTCCCTCTGCCTGTGTCTCTGCCTCGCTCTCTGTGTCTCATGAATAAATAAATAAAATCCTGAAAAAAAAAATAGAAATTGATCCTAAGGAAAGAATTGAAAGTGCGGATGTGGTTTTATACACAGAGACATCTGTTGAGGCATTATCTAAAATAAATACAAAGCTTTGGAGGCCACCTCTATGCCATACAATAGGGAGATGGTCAAATAAATAATGGTACATCTGTATGATAAAATATGTAAGTCACCAAAGGCATTATAGTGATGAATGATATTTAGTGATGAAAGCAATGTGTACAGTAAAACATCGCATTATATGAATGCTCCTACAAAGAAAGAAACAATATCAATTTGTTAATGGTGATTATATGATGGAACTGGAATAAAGGTTTTTACCGTTTCTAATTGTGTGTTTGTATGTGCATATGTTTTCTGAAGTCTCCAAAGTAAGAGTTACTTTTGTATTCATACAAAAAAATTACTTTTTCTTTTTAAGGAGTAACTTTTCACTAAGTAATTCTTAAAAGCATCTGTAGTACTATCTGTTAGGAAGGATTGTTTCTTCTTGGAGGGGAGCGTAGAGATTGTTGGCTGCGTTTGTTTTCCTTAGGCAGACAGATGAAGTGCAACTGGAATGTGAATGCTGAAAAGTAGAAGCCTTATGTGACTCCCTAGTACAAAGACAAAGAGCTTAGGTCAAACCACTGATCCCGTGCTTGCTTTCTTCCCCTTCAGTCCAAGGAGGGAGAAACCTGCAATGTTACGACAGATGGCTTGGATGCTGAGAAATGTTATTTCTTCCGGGCCAGAGTGAAAACAATGGAGTCCAGCTATGGCCCCGACACATACCCAAGTGACTGGTCAGAGGTGATACACCAGCAAAAGGGGGAGCTGAGAGGTAACGCTTGCTACACAGCAGCGCTGCACCTGTACATTTGGGGGAGAAAGGATTGGAGGTGCCTAAAAATGAATGACCTCACCTCCTACTTCAGAGATCAATTTGAAAGCATTTGTTTTGTTTTCCAGACCCCCTACGTTATTGGGCTAATTTTCACTTTTACAATGATAATAAGTACTATTTGTGAACGCTGATTCATTGATATAGGCATAGGTTATAGATATATAAAATAGATGATAGATGACATCGACATGTAGATATGATAGATATGTAAGTGAATGATAGTTCATAGATAAGTAGATGGATAGATGAATATAAGTGGATGGACGGATATATAGATAGATGATAGATATGATGGATGGTTAGGCAGACAGACAGATACAGATGGACAGATGGATGGATAGATAATAGATATGATGGATGGGTGGGTGGATGGATGGATAGATATAGACGGACAGATGGATGGATATAGTATGAAAGATGGTTGGATAAATGGGTGGATAGGTGATGATAGATAGATAATAGATAATATATAGATAGATAATAGATGATAGATAGATAGATAGATAGATAGATAGATAGATAGATACACAGACAATAGCCAAAAGCAAGCCTCAGTTTCCTCAAACACCCTTGGCAACACAGGTACTTGGGAGCAGTGTGTTGAGTCTACACCACTTGTGCGGTGGCTACCCTGATGGGTGCCTGTCCAGAGACACCATCTCTCTTTCCAGGATATGTCCCACCGCCATCAAGATTTGCTGACTTTGCCGTTTATAAGGGAAAGAAAGTGGGGGATCGGAGCCTGACCTACTATCATCTTGAAAACTGACAGCAACTCATTCTTTTTTGCTTTAGATTCGTGCCAGGAGAAAAAACTTTTCCCCAAATTTATTTTAGTTTCTGGCATGGTTGCGTTGCTGACGGTGTCCCTTCTTCTTCTGTCTTTATGGAAAGTACGGAGGTAAGGATGACTCTTGACAGCCTTGTCATACACACAGGACTGGAGGCTTTGTTTGCAATATGTCCACTAAGTAGAAAGGGAAAAAGAATCGTCTGATAGGGTTATCCGTCCGATAGGTGAGCATCCCATTTCCCACAGTGCATGCTTCGCCAACAGCGTCTTTTAAGAAAATTGAGGGAAACAGCGCCGAAAATGCAGGGACACCTGGGGTATCTGTCTTGTAGAAACAGTAGAATATATGAGTGTTAACTCCTACCAGAGGATTAGCTGGCTTCACACACAGACCCCGCTGAGCCGTTGTCCGCCTACCACGCTGGAGCGACAGGTGCTTAAAACACCTCTCAATTATTATTGAGACTTATCAAACGGAACTGTTGGGTGAAGGGAGAAGAATCGCACGTAGAAGCTCGTCTTGTTTTCGAATCAAGTGACAGATGTAGCAAAACAGAGCCCGTAGACAGTTTTTCATGAATATCATATTAAATAGTTTTCTTTGCTCAGCTTTCTTACAACCACTTAACCACCGCCATGTCCATCCCTATGTAAACTGAGTCACGCTGCCCAGGAGTCTTGGCTGTGAATGACGCGTGAAGGTACCGATGCCCCGGGTCGTGGGCACCATCTTGGGATGGTGGTTTCTTGGGATGAGGTTTCCATAGCAACTGCAGGGGTCCCGGGTAGAGAAAGATGGAGCACCTCCCGGGAACATTGAGCCTGGGTCTGCACCGGGGTGAGTTGGACAACTCCACAGGGTCCCCCCCTCAGAGCCAGATTCAGCACCGAAGTGCCTCGTTTAATTCTTGCCCACGACCTTTCCAGCCTCGTCACCTCTCTTTTACTGGCTCACATGCATGCCACCCAAACGGAGCTCTGCTAGGGTAGAGATGAAGCAATCAGATAAGGGTGCCTACTGGTGACAGGCCCGGTGTTTTCAATAGAGAGTTGAAAGCACCCCTAGGGGAAACTGAGCCCCATGATTCTTGGAAAACACTAACGCTTGCCCTGCTTCAAGGGAATCCCCTTTGCAATGAGGGGTGAAAAGTCAACTATATTGGTTGGTGTCCTAGGGCGGCCGTCACAAAGGACCAGACACAGGGAGGCTCAAACCAGAGGCATTTATGAGATGTAGGTGTGGGCAGGGTTGCTTACCAGAGGCCTGTCTTCTTGGAGTGTAGACGCCACCTTGTCCCTGTGTGCCATCCCTCTGTGAGCACACACATCCCCGTAATCACTCTGTCTTTTTATAAAGACACCGGTCATGTTGAATTAGGACCATACTAGATTACAACCCTTTAAATCCAAGCCCCGGGGGCCTGTGAACTAAAGTGACCCAAGGCAGACCAACCGGAGAAAAGCCAACTGTTTCTCTATTGATCTTATCATATTACGAGAGGGGAGGAGCCAAAGACAGGAACTGAAAACCCAAAGGGGTAGTTAGTCTGGGGAGCCTCGCGTACCACTTGAACAAAGGGCAATGGTTGTGGAGACGTGGGTAGGTGGAGGAGAAAGGGTTCTGAAGCTGTGGTGGAGATGAATTCTGGGAGGGTGACTACAAAATGGAGACACTAAACAAATGACACAGAAAAGTTGTGTATGTGGAACGAGCTCAGCGAACAAAAATTAGTTCTCCTCTTCCTGGTAATTGAGGCAGCTGGGGCGGGGGTGGAGTGGGGGGGGGAGCCTTTACAAATGGAAATTTCTACTGCAAAATGGTAAAGTGATGCCTTGTGTTTAGGCAGCTGGAGAAGAACCCAGAGCTCCTCCTATGTGTCCTGGATCCTAATAGCCTTCAGCCTCAAATAATCAATCTTCGGAGGGGGGCAGCCCCATGAGGCGCGTCCCTTATGACTCATTTATGCTCCATTGTTACCGCTTGAAAAGCACAATCTCCCCACACAAGGCCCAGCGAGGGTTATGGCTTTTGACCTATGATGTCAACCTCTATGACTGACACAGTTGGGCCCATTGCATCAAGCAAAGAGACGGGATGGTCCGTGGGTGGTGGGAATCGATATTGTGCATTAAGGTGCTCTGTGCCCCCGACATCACAGTGTCGGTGGGAGGTGCCAAGTGGGTGCTGGGAGACGAGTGTCTGCGGAGTTGAGGTCGGGGGAGCACATGTCTTGACACGACAGGTACAGTTCCCTGCAGGCACCACGTCTCTGCGGGGCGGCTGTGTCCCCATCCTTGGCCCCTTGGAGGTCCCCAGCCCTGCTCGGGCATGCCCGCCCGCCTGACCAGACTATCCGTGTCCATTTCAGAGTCAAGAAGCTCCTCATGCCCAGCGTGCCCGATCCCAAATTCACCTTCCCTGGGCTCTTTGAATCCCACCAGGGTAACTTCCAGGTAACTACCACCCTCCCCCAACCCCATGCATGTCCAACATGATTCCTTTATGTCTAATCCCTCCCCGTGCACCTTCGTTAGAACTGACATTTCTTCCAACTATCTCCTTTACGTGCCTGTGAGCCTTTTCTGAAATGAGAGCCATGGCTTCATCATTTTCTCCTGGTCGGAGAGATGCCAGACCCAGAGAGGGGCTCAAGGGGCGGCTCGTCTTTAAACCAGCCCCACAGAGCTCTGCCCTCCCGGGATTTTCCAGCCCAATCGCCCTCTCATCTCAGCAGGAAGTTGTGTTCTTCGTGGGCTCACCCTGCACGGCTGAAAACAAACCCAAGACTTCCGCTTTTAAACGGTTTACAGGCATTGTTTCATTCACTTGATAAAGGCTGGCTTGTGCAGGGCTGGGCATGAGCAGCTGGGAACCGGGAAGAAGGGACCAGCCCCCCCCCCCCCCGGAGCTTGCCAGGTGGCGGTGTGCATTTTCCAGGATAATGCATTAGAAGTTTCTCCGGAGATGTCACCAACCAGAGGCTTGAAACAACAGAAATTAATCATCTCCAAGCTCTGGAGACCATAGTCTGAGCTCCAGGGGGGGCAGGACCCCTGATGTCCAGGGCGGGGCCTCCAGGGACGGTCCCTCCTGCCTCTTCCAGCGTCTGGGGGCCCCAGGCATCCCCGGGCTGGTGGCCACATCCCTCCCATCTCTGCCTCCGTCCTCACGTGTCTCCTCCTCTGTGCCTGCATCTCCTCTTCTGTCTCTTCCGAGTACCCCTGTCATTGGATGTAGGGCCACCTCGTCCAGGACGAGCTCATCTCAGACCCTTCACTTATATTTGCAAACACCCTATTTCCAAATAAGTTTACATTTATAGGTTCTGGAAGTTAAGATGGACAAATCTTTATTTTGGGAAGGGGTGTGCACCATCCGACCTCCCACAGGGGCAAGTTTAATTTCCAACCTCCTTAGACATCAGGGACAAAACAAACAAACAAACAAGCAAAAAAACGGGGGAAAATTTTTTCCACCACCCTCTTAGTTTCTCTGTTCAGGGCCTGCAAATTAAGCAGATGAGGACAGATTGGCATAAGAAAAGGTTGATTTAAACACAAAAAAAATGAAAAGGTTGATTTCATAGGCACCCGGGGGTGGAGGGGTGTTCACAGAAAAGAAGTGAAAACCCCAAAGAGGTAGTTAGAAGCCCGGGCTCCGGCGCCATTTTCACACAGCGTGACAAAACCGGGAGAAGTGACAGGACAGTTATAGGGCAGGGGAGGGTGGGCCCTGTGGGTGGCAGGTGTCATGTGGGAAGGTGACTAGGGTGAAAGTGAGGTTTGTTATGCAGACTGCAACCCTCTGGGGCGACGGGGGCTCTCCCTGCCCCCGTAGTGACACCTTTACACACGGAAATCTTTACTAAATGGAAATTCTTGCCCAGGCTTTTGTGCAGAAAAGGGGAAGGCAGACAGCTCCTCCCGAGGTTGTTCTTTTTTAATCACCTTCAGCTCAAAATAATCTTTTGTCCAAAGTGCTTTCCATGGGGCGGGGGTTTCCGGAGGGAGGGGCACGTCCTGATCCTCTTCTGGGGGAGATCCTAGGGAGAGAGGAGGGGGTTAGAAGAGCGTTTTCAGGACAAAAGACATGAAGGAGAGGAGGGAGGCTGGGCAGGGGAGAGCGGACGCCAAGCCGGAGCAAGGACACCCCCACCCAGTTGGCATAGCGAACCGTGGAGACCCCTCCCCTGCCAGTGTCAAGAACGTCCCCCCACCTAGGTGTGCGTTAGAATGGCAGCGTCCGGAACCCGCCTGGACCCGATGGGGGATAATCCCGCTCACGAGAGTCCGGGCGACTCGCAAACACAATTCAGTCGTGTTCCTTGTCGTTGCCCTCGTTCAAAGGGCCGCGGAGGTATTTGCAGATACAGCGTTTTGAGGGTGACGGTAGAAGGCAGGTGTAAGAAGAACCACGGGGCGGGCTCAGGGATGCTGGGGCTTTCTGTTCCCAGGGGATTGGCGTTCCCGCCCAGGGATGCTGGCTCGGGGGCCTGGCACCTGCCGACGGGCGTTTCCCTGAGTGCGACATGCCCTGTGTCATCCCCGCAGGAGTGGATCAAGGACACCCAGAACGTGGTCCCCTTGAATAAGATGGAGGGTGCGGAGCACGATTGCGGCCCGGAAGAGGCTCTCGTCATCCACCTGGCCACGGCTGAGGCCGAGATGCCCATCATGACGACCGGCCCGTCGTGTCCGCAGACCGAGGAGGAAGAGGCCTCCGGGGACCCCAGCCAGCTTCCTGGCCGGCCCCTGCAAGGCGGCAGGGGCGGCGAGATGGTCTCTCTTGGTGGCTTCACGTTCGTGATGAGTGACAACTCATACGTCATGTTATGAGGGGGCACAAACTCAGAAGCCAACATTGGGGTTTACGTTGACGTTACAGCATCTCGGGGGCTCAGCACCACCGACAATGCCGGTGTTCAGGGTGGGGGGTCAGGGTCACGGAAGACCCCCAATGCCCACCCGGTGCGCTCCTTGTGTCCGCTTCCATCCCACGCATGTCTACTCACGGCTGCAAGGCAGACTCCCCGGAGATGGGGCCCACGGCGTGTTGGAGCGTTTCTTGCTTTCAGCTCACGTGTCCTCGTGGCTGATGTTTTCATGCCGGGAGTCCTGCTTCCTCTGTGCGTGTCACCCACGTCCCGCCCTTACAACGTCTTCACTCGCGAGCACTTTCTCCGCTCTTTCGAGACGCGGCCCATGGACCCAGCAAGCGGACGGAGCACGCTGCTCCTGGGCCGGAGACGAACCTGCCTTACAGACGCCAACCAGCCACCAGCGCTTAACTGCGCGCGCGAGAAAAACACCCACTTTTCAACAACGGGGGGGGGGGGGGCGCTTATCTTCCGGAGACTGTTTTTGTTGGCCTCTTTGCTCACGACATTCATCGATGAGACAGGTGAATGCAAACGTGCCGAGTGCGGTCGCCCGGAGCGTCTTGCCCTTGGGTGGGGCCTATCACACTGTATTTTGCAAAATGAGACAAAATTTTGCAAAACGAGATAAAACAATTAGGCGTTTGTAGGTTTTCAAGGTCGTGGTTCTTCGCGCAGGCAGGGAGGGTACCTGCTGCGTCTCTGTGGGCTGCAAATAGGATAAATTGGGAGCCCTTGTGGGGGAGTTTGTGTGTCGTCACGTGGTCGTCCCTCTGTGTCTGCGTCCCCATTCTCTCTTCTTATAAGCACCCCAGTCCTATGCAATCAAGGCTCACCCCACAGACCTCATTGTACCTTAATTACCTGTTTAATTACCCAATCTTCCATTATAGCCACATTCTGAGTTCCTGGGTTAGGGTCTCAATTTACGGGTTTTGGGGGATGCAATTCAGCACGCCCATTTAATCAGAAAGAAGAGGTGAAATTAAGAAATGCAAGCCATGCACCATGAGGGCAACCCGCCCACAGGTGAGGTGCCAGGGAGCCCTTGCACGTGCGTCCCCACACCCCCCCCCCATTTCCCGATCCTGTAAACATCACCGTTTTGTGATGGAGAGAAGCTCACAAGAGCTGCACCGGCCAAAGCAAGAAATGCGAGGGAAGCGTCTCTGTCACCCGCGGGACCGTCTTGGAGAAGCCAGCGTGTTCTTCGCTTACGCGTTAAAAGCACTGTGCTCAAAAATAAATAAAAATAAAAATAAAAATAAAAAAATAAAAGCACTGTGCTCATCCTCAGAGGGAGGATGGATTCCTCGGACGCCACCACCAGCACCTGCTCAGGTGGGAAGGGAAATAGGTGAAAACACGGCCCAGAGGAGGGGAACCGAGCGCTCTCCAGCGATGCTGAACGCCTGTTTGTGTCACACAGAAAGCAGGTTTTGCACCTGCCCAGGAACATCCCCCTGCTTCACGGGCTGGCGATGCCCTAGCGCACGTTGGCCTGGGGCTCGAGGGCTCACGCCGTCCTGTGTGAAGCGTCACTCTGGCGAGTGTGTTTTACTGCTGGTCCCGGGCCGGCAGGCGAGTGCGCGGAGCTGGGGGCAAACACCACCTCCAGGCGGACGTGAATCAGCATTAGGGAAAACGAGCCTCGTGCAACTGATGATGAACCGTGCGGGGCTGGGCAAGGGGTGCGGGTGGTGGCGTCCACAGTGCAGGGCAAGCCTGGCTTCTGGGTTAGGAGAGGCCCCCGTCCTTGGAACATGAAGGCCAAAGAGGGCATGGGCTTCCTGCTCGTGAGTGCTGGGTCTGCACACACGCACACACACACACACGCACGCACGCGCACATCCCTGCACAGAGGCGCGGTCAAGCGCTCGCCGCGGGGTCAATATCAATAGCCTCCAGCGGCAGGAGGAAGACCCCAGCTCAGCCCTGCTCCCACCCGCTCCTCCACAGTAAAGCGCGCGTCCAGTTCTCAAACCCCATTCGGCCCCATTTGCAGGCGTGCATGGTGCCGGGCACCGCCGTACGGTGAGTTGTGTGCTTTCAGTGACATGCGTTAAAAAAGAAAAAAAAAGAAGAGAAAGAGAGAGAATAGGACGGTCGTTACAGAGGGAGGAACAGATTTCATTCAGGGACGTTGCAACAGAGGAAAGGAGACCCCGGTGGAGAGCTGGCTCGGCTCTGAATACACTGTGAGAAAGTGGGGTTTACAGCCAAGGAGCAGGTGCGTTCATGGATGGACAATTACCAGTGAGCAGATCTGCAGCTGATCAGGTGTCCAGGTGACCAGGTATCCAGGTGAGCAGATATTGAGGGTGGTGGAAGATGAGGAACCCAATCAGACATTGAGGGTGACCAGATATAGGGGGTGGTAGGCAGTGAGGAAACCTATCACATCTGTAGGTGAGCACATCTCCAGGTGGCCAGGTAGCCACGTGAGCAGATAACCAGGTGAGCAACTACCCATGGGAACAGATATCCAGGTGAGCAGATAGCCAAGTGACCCGGTATCCATCTGAGCCAATATCCAGGTGACCAAGTTCCAGGTGAGCAGATAGCCAGGTGGCCAAGTATCCATGGGAACAGATATCCAGGTGACCAAGTATCCAGGTGAGCAGATAGCCAGGTGGCCAAATATCCATGGGAACAGATATCCAGGTGACCAAGTATCCAGGTGAGCAGATCACCAGGTGACCAAGTATCCAGGTGAGCATTGACATGGCCAGAAATGTAAGCAGATATCCAGGAGACTGGGTATGCAGGTGACCAGGTATCCAGGTGACCAGTTATTGAGGGTGGTGGGAGATGAGGAACCCAATCAGACATCCAGGTGACCAGATCTCCAGGTGGCCAGGCATCCAGGTGGCCAGGTATCCATTGACCAGATATTGAGAGTCAAGGGTTCCCATGAAATGGAGTGAGTTGCATTTTTGGTAAAACTGGGTGATGCAGAGATGAACCCAGAATCCCAAGAGTCAGGCCTAGTTGAGATGGAGCTCAGCGGAAGCTGGTGGGGTCTGGTGGGGGAGACAATCTGTAGAGTGCTAGGCCCATCATTGTCAATGCCCTGCATGGGTTTCCTGTGGCCACAGTAACAAACTACCCCAAACAGGTGACTCAGTGGCTACAACAGAGGCGGGGAGCTGAGAAAGGGTCCTCCCCGGAAGCCAGCGCCATCAGTGTCTGTTGTCCCAGCCCCGGTGTGTGGGCGTTTGGCAGTCCCCCCGGAGACAGACAGTTGTATGGACAAAGCTGAGCCTTGTGTTTGGGGTCGGGTGTTCACCAGGCCACACTCAGGATTGACCCATTCTCGTAGTGCTGACTTCTCCCAGGGACATCTGTCTGGTGTCAGGAGTGCCCTGCAGGTGCACACCGCCCCAGGGGACCCCGTGTCCTGCCCTTCGGTGGGTTCTGGTTTGGGGGGACATGGTCGTTCTCTGCCAGGAGGTGTACATGGGGGCCCTGGAGCCTGGGGTCAGGGGCTCTTCATTGTGAGTGTTTGAGCTTCAGCCACACGCCACTCAACTAACTGCGCAGGTGACCCTGGGGACAGACCCTGGGCTCCCTCCCTTCACGGCTACCCTCCCTGCCCCACAGAACGCCTCCCCAAACCCAGAATCCATGAACCATCACTGGGTTCCGAGGACATGCATTCGGAAACGGGACCCCCCCACACCCCCACCCTGTAACGCGCACACCAAGCCCTGGGGTTTGCACACATCGTGCATCCTTCTTCAGCCTGGCGAGTCTCCGGGCACATAGCTGGGGGCGGGCCTGACACTGGGTCTCGCGTGCGTCCTGAGAACCTGTAGGACAAACAGGCGGATGTTCAACAGAATCGTCATGAGTCACAGATGCTATCTGTGCCCTGTGTTGGCATCCCGTTCCCCACCGCGGCCCCGTCACCCCCACCGCAAGCTGTCCCCACCTCCACACCCTGCTTATCGTGATCAATGGCACAGATTACAGTTAAGAGCTGAGGATGGTTCCCCAGCTGCTAACAAACCCAAGTCCCCCATCTCCCCAGCGACCACCCTAAAAAGGAGAGGGGACGTTGCCACGTGCAAAGCCCTTTCCACTTGGGCCGAGGGACACCTCTATTCAGCCTAAGACAAGTGTAGCTACCGCACATCCGCGGGAGCGAATCCTTTGCTACCATTTGCGATATAGAATCTATGGCAGAAAATCTGCGTGCAGATGCACGCATCCAGGCTCATAAAAGAAAATATTTGCTCTTTGTTGCAAGGATGTTGCCGAGTTAATCAAAAGCCCGACCCCCTTGGTGCTAGGAAGCATGTGGAGCTCACCGCATGGAGCGCGGACGACGCGTTGTAGCAACATTCATACGCATCACGCATTTTGTATCCTATGCACAATATTATGTATCACGCACACGCTACAATATGCGCACAAGAGGTGTTCCTGCAACATAGTCTCTATAGCAGCTCGGAGTCCCTGCAAAATCATCCCAAGTCGACCAGAATTTTCCAGAAGCAGAGAGCTCCATTTTCTTTCTTTCTTTTTCTTTTTTTTTTTTAAACTCCATTTTTTAAAGGAGTTTAGAATGATCGACGCAGATCCTCCTGGAAGAACGTGGAATTGCAACGCCTCAAAAAAACCCATAAAAAACGCTCACTTCTCCTTCCGTGCGATGGCGTCAAGCGGGAGCTGTCACACTGCAGTCCTTGTGGGAGCCCCCGGAAGGCTTGTGGCCGTCCCACCAGGGCTTCTGATTGTGCAGGTGCCTCTGCAGGTGTGTCCCAGGCGGGTCCAGCCCCGCTCCGCACCTCAGGTGAGGTCTTGGATTTGGACGAGAGAACGTCGGTTCACTTTGGATGATGGCGCTCCAGCAGCCTGAGGAGTAAAACCCGCGCTTTGCTGGCCATCATGGAGAAAACCCACAAGGTGATGCTGTCTTGTGAAATAAGAAAACAGGGTACCATCCGACAATGCGCCTGCTCGGGGTTTATCTGAAGGAAACAAAATCCCTAATTCAAGGCGGCACCTGCACCTGCACGTTCACAGCTCCTGGATTCACAGCAGCCAAGACATGGAAGCAACCTAGTGCATGGATGGGTAGAAGGACACATGGTGTGATGCTTCTGGCGCCTTCTGCCCCTATTTCAATCCAGTGCACACCCCAGAAGGATGGAGAAATGCGGGAATATGGGCTTCATCACCTCATAGCTGGGTGGGAAACCCACAAAAGTCCCTGTGGTCAGCTCCCCTGACAATGACCCTGGTCACCAGTGTCCACTCCCAACCTCAACGACACAAATCCCCACACTCGCATGAGGAAACTGCAAAGCAACCCCTACATCCACTTTTCTACTGGGATGGCTCATACCCTTCACGAGTACGTCCACCACTCAGTGACCCCAAACATACCTCCTAAAACCCCTACTGATGAGAGATTCTAGGCACACACCTCAGAGCTTCAGAAAGACACGTGAGTTAACTGTTGTAATCAAATATTGGAAGAAGTTCACTGCTTATCAGCTGAGCAGGTATGTATAGGGTTTGTACTCGATGTGAGGGTGTAGTGAGTGGGATGGTGTCCCCCCAAATTCACGTCTACCCGAGAACGGGACCTTATATGGAAATGGGGACTTTGCAGATATGATGAAGTGAAGGCTGTGAGATAAGCTTGTCTTGGATGAGGTGGCCCTACATCCAACGACGGGGGTCCTCGTAAGAGACAGAAGAGGAGATGCAGGCGCAGAGGAGGAGCCCTGTGAAGGTGAAGGTGGAGACAGGAGGGACGTGGCCACCAGCCCGGGGATGCCTGGGGCCCCAGATGCTGGAAGAGGCAGGAGGGACCCTCTCCGGAGCCTCTGGATCTCAGGGGTCCTGCCCCCCTTCAACCCCAGAGTTCAGACATCTGGGCTCCAGGGCGGGATACATATCTGTGGTTTGGGGCCTCCCTGGTTTATATTGTTTTTCTATGGTCACCCCTGGGTGACTCACACGCTGATAACACCCCAACCCCAGTCAAGTCCTCTGGGTTCATGCCCCCGTCCGTCTTTCCATCTGCCCAAGTCTTTCCCGGACGGTGAGAAATATGACTCTCATGATCCCCATTAAACCCGTTCTTCCGCCCGAGCCCAGAACGCACAGGACGCGGTTTCAGGACACACACACCGAGCTTGAATGATCCTCGTTGAGCGTTTCTGTATGTTCAGCATTTAGCCTTAAAAACATCTGCTCAAAAAAAAAAAAAAGAAAAAAGAAAAAAGAAAAAAAACATCTGCTCAGAAATCCCTGCAGACAAGGTGGCCCTCGTTTTAATGAAAGGCTCCGGCCCGTATCCCCCGTGAGAGCAGGGCTGACAGATGCTTTCGGTGGGCGCTCAGGTTACACAGGAGAAGCAATTAGGATGCTAACAGGAAAAAAAAAAGAAGAAGAAAAAAGTCGAGACATTTGCCAGGCATCGCCAGATGCCTCCTCTGGTTATTTTGGAAAAATACGTCGTAAAAACGTCTGTTGCGTGAGCATCGCCGCTCACTACGTTTTCACCATTTTCTTCAATTAAGAAAAACCCCTGACGATGAATCTTTGAAGGCGACACATTGCATCTCTGCGTGCCTGCCAAGAAAACATGGATTTAAGAGGTGCCGAGCTCCGTGGCTTGGGACCCTCCAAGTCTTAAGTCAAAAATGGCTTTTTACGAAGTTCTTCCAACGTCAAGGGACCCTGCAAGTCTTATGTCAAAATCAAGTGAAACGCGCACAGACACTCCAATCATTCACGTCCCAAGAACCCAGAACTGCGAGCGCCCGCTCTTGCAAATAGTTAAATTTTATAACGCGCGGGCCAGCGATTTCCTATTCTGCCTCTTTTTCCCTCTCGGCTCAGCGTCGGCCACGCCAGGGTTGATGAGATCAAGACGTCCGTAAAGACGGCATTTCCAATTTTCCTCTGGCTTCCTGCCCGGATCTCACATCTGGGTGGTCACCGCCTGTCACGCTGGAAATCCCGGGATTCGGGGAAACGCGTGGTAGCAAAACGTTGAGGACTTTTTTTTTTTTTTAAACGTTGGCATCATTTGCGTTAATGTTGGCATCCTTCGCGCACACGCCTTTGCATCCGAAACCCCTTGGAGGGAAAGGCTCGTAAATATATCGTAGGACGAGCACACGTGTCATGCGGAGGCAGCTGCGTGATCGCCCCCGGCTGAGGAACTCTGGCCGGCCACAGACTTCTCTGGATTCCCTCAAACATAAAACCTGGATGGCGTTGACTGATGACCTACACTGACAACCGTGCACTCGCTCGGGTGTAAAAGAATATTTTTTAACAAACTCACTCAGCTTCTCTAGAGGGCTGTCTGGGATCCGAATTCCCCAAATCTGCCGAGGCAATGACTCGGACCTGGATTCCTTTCTGTTACGGATCGCACTATATCCCGCGCCATCAATAGACCGTCCTATTCTTTCATACACAGCCTCTTCCCTGCAAGTTATAAGAATTCTCTATTTACACGTAGGTGCTTACTCCAGTACACGGCAGTGCATGTAAATGCCGAGTTAGAGGCTGTATTAGTCAGCTCTGCTGTGTAACAAAACAAACCTGGCAGCCTCACACAGCATCCACCTTGTAGCCAGCTTTGTAGCTAACGTGTCTTTCTTTTTTAATTGCTTTTTTGTTTTTTTATTTGTTTCATAAATTTATTTTTTATTGGAGTTCAATTTGCCGACATTTAGAATAACACCCAGTGCTCATCCCGTCAAGTGCCCCGTTCAGTGCCCGTCACCCAGTCACCCCCACCCCCCGCCCACCTCCCCTTCCACCACCCCTAGTTCGTTTCCCAGAGTTAGGAGTCTCTCATGCTCTGTCTCCCTTTCTGATATTTCCCACTCATTTTTTCTCCTTTCCCCTTTATTCCCTTTCACTATCCTTCATATTCCCCAAATGAGTGAGACCATATAATGTTTGTCCTTCTCTGATTGACTAATTTCACTCTGTAGGTAACATTTCTTGGCACCAGCTCAATGCTGCCACACGGGGTTTTCAGCTCAGAGTCTGTTCCTACACCTGGAATCAAGGTGTCGGCACAGATATGTGGCTTCCAGGAGGCTCCAGGTAAGAATCCACTTTGGAGAGGGGCACCTGTGTGGCTCTGTGGTTGAGCGTCTGCCTTCGGCTCAAGGTGTGATCCTGGGGCCCTGGGATCGACTCCAGCACTGGGCTTCCCTCAGGGAGCCTACTTCTCCCTCTGCCTGTGTTTGTTGTGAATAAATAAATAAAATCTTAAAAAAAATAATTCACTTCATTCTCATGCTTTTTTCCAGCTCACTTTCAAGGGCTCATGTGATTGATCGTATTTGGGTAAATAAATCTCCCCGTCTTCTATGCAGTTGAGTAGGAGCCTTAATGATATCTTCAGTCTGCCTGACGAGCATTGCGATATATGCATGGGGGTAGCAGCAGCGTGAGATGGTCCTAGGGGCCCAGGTCATGCTCATCACAAAGATTTAACCTAATTTGCTTTTTTTTTTAATTTTTAAATTTTAATTTTTTTAATGGATAGCTGGTTGTACACCACCTACCCAAGCATCCATCCTTCCTGCCACCCTGTTGCACGGCAATGCTGTCTCTGTCACCAACGGAGTTGCCAATTACATACAGATATGTGTCTGTTCTTTTTTTAAAATATTTTATTTATTTATTGGAGAGCAACAGCATGAGGATGAGCAGCAGCACAGAGAGAGGGAGAAGCAGACTCTCTGCTGCATGGAACTCAATGCGGGACTCGATCTCAAGACCCTGAGGGGATCCCTGGGTGGCGCAGCGGTTTGGCGCCTGCCTTTGGCCCAGGGCGCGGTCCTGGAGACCCGGGATCGAGTCCCACATCGGGCTCCCGGTGCATGGAGCCTGCTTCTCCCTCTGCCTGTGTTTCTGCGCCTCTCTCTCTCTCTCTCTCACTATCATAAATAAATAAAAAAAAAAAAAAAAAAAAAAGACCCTGAGGTCATGACCTGAGCCAAAGGCAGGTGCTTCACTCACAGAACCACCCAGGCGCGCTGACATGTGTCTGTTGTGTTACCCTATCGATTCTCGGTCCAATCCTTCACGCTTAAAATCACTTTTTTTTTTCAAGTTTATTTATTTATTTATTTTTGGTAAGTAATCTCTACACCCAACATGGGGCTTGAACTCATGACCCTGAGATCAAGAGCCGCACGCTCCACTAACAGAGCCCACCAGGCACCCCTCACTTGAGCTTTATATATTGATATTCAGTAAGGCAAATGCCACCCCTCTTTTTTTTTTCTTTTCCTTCTTCAAAAATCTCTGCATCCTTTTTCCTTTTATCCTGAGTTCAATATCATCTCTCCAAGTCCTGAGAGACTCCGTTTGGCTTTGCCTAGAGATTCATTCAGTGAATCCATCAGCTTCTCTGCCCATCTACACAGTTGACCTTCCTGTTTTCTGTTTTTTTTTTCTTTTTGCAGAGGTTCTTTTCTGTTCTTTTGTGTTCTTCTCTAAAAACGTCTATTTTTCCCAGTAAACGATTCGCTTGCCATTTGTGAAACCTCTTTGGGGTCCTCACTGCCAGTTTTACCAGGACAGAGAGGCTCTCTCAGCATCCAGCCAACAATTGTCCCCCTGGAGGAACCGTGCTGGACCCTAGGCCCACCTGGACCACGGGGCCTGGATGCTGTGATTGGCTGGCACAGGTCACAAGGACAGCCCTGCATCCCAGGGGATGCTCTGTGGATGCAGGAGCTCCTGACAGGTGCAACGGGGTGCAACGGGGATGCCCACACTACAGATGTCCTCTGGACTGATCGTTGTGTCTCTATGGGGGAGGCTCAGAGTTTCCCCACTGATGGGGCTACGGGACCCACAGGAAGTAATTTCTATAGACATTATATACCTTAGTCCTCTTCTCCAAAGGGCAAATCAGCCTCTGAGCAGTCGCGCATTTCAGAGCCAATCCAGCTCCATTTTACCCACAAGATCCTGTTTTGTGTGACATCTACTAAAGTGAAGGAAATCCCCTTTCCTTGTTACATATTTGGGGATCTCTTTCCATCCCATCCCCTAAATATTGGGCCCTAAATTGATTTGCAATGTGTATTCTAGGAACGGTTGCTTCAAGGGGACCCTGGGTGGGCTCATCAGTAAAACATGCAATTCTTGGTCTTGGGGTCATGAGTTTGAGCACTACATTGGGCATAGAGCTTCCATCCGTCCATCCATCTATCCATCAATCAATCAGTACAAACAATTGTCTCAATACGTATGTGTATTAATATTCTTTATGTCAGACTATATATTTATTTATTTATTTATTTATATTTATTCATGAGAGACCCAGAGAGAGAGGCAGAGACACAGGCAGAGGCAGAAGTAGGGATTAGTCCCAATATGGGACTCGATCCCAGGTCCCCCGGGTCACCCCCTGAGCTGAAGGCAGATGCTCAACCACTGAGCCACCCAGGTGCCCCTCTCCAAAGTGGATTCTTACCTGGAGCCTCTGGAAAGCCACATATCTGTGCCGGCGTCCCAAGGTAATATAATTTGGGGGGCAACGGGCTGAAGGGATGCTGAGAACATGGGGCATCTATACCGTCCTAGCAGGTGTCGGGGTGTGGGAGGGGAGTCAGGATCTTACAGGAACACAGGTGAGTTTTGGGAGCCATCGATGGGTTTTCTGAGGATAAACAGCACATCAGAAAGTTTGCAGTGATGTTGTTCTGCACAGATATGCATGGTCTCTGCCTCTCCTCAGGGCCATCCTCTGCCCTGGAGGCGGGGTTTGGGTGGGTTTGACTGCTTTCTGCCTTTGGGGAGGAGAGGGGTCCTCAAGAGGAGTTTATGGAGCTTCAGGTTAGATAAGGGAAGCTCCGGACAGGGTTCGTGCTGTCTCTGTGGATTCTCAAAAGCCTTCAGCTCCAGGTAATCAGGCCCTGCTGCGGGTCTCCAGGCCGCACAGAAACACAGGAAGGGAGGACAAACATCAAGCTGTGAAATGTGTGAGCTCTGGGCGCATCCGGGGAAGCCTCTTTGGGGTTTCTTTTGAAAAGCAACAAGCACCAAAAAGAATTTGTGCGGAATGCAGTTTTCTGGTCTGCATCTGCAGGAAGGCAGGGTCGGGTGACCCTTGGCGCCAGAGGAGGGGGAGGGGCGGCCTGGCTTCCTGCCTGGCCTCTGGTGGAGGGGGGCGGGGGATTCGGTGAGCGCCAGCCTGAGGCCTGGAGGACACTCGGGAACCTAGGAACACACCCCAGAGGAGCTCATTTCTCCCAACGGCACAGGGAACTGCCATACCCAGACTACACCAGAGCATCCCCCCAAATCAGGACCCGTAATTCCGCCCAAAACAAAATGGTCTGATACCACTAAAATATATGTGTGGGTCAGTTATGCTAAAACGGTGCCAAAAAATAAATAAAATAAAATAAAATAAAATTAAATTAAATTAAATTAAATTAAATTAAAAAATAAAATAAAAGGGTGCCGAATCATCCCCCAAATAAAAAAGAATTCTGTTAATAACAAAATGATTGGATAACATAAAAATATATATTTTTATTATATATATAAAATATATAAATATAAATATATAATATTTTTGGCCAGGTGCTGAAACTATGCTGAATCATTCCCTACAGAAAAAAAAAAGATAAACTATCAAAGTGATCAGATAACATTAAAAAATATATATGGCAAAGGATAAAATTAAAAAAATATATACATATGGTACAGTTATGCTAAAACTATGCTAAATCATCCCACAAATAAATAAAAACATAATTCTGCAAATAACAAGATAATCAGATAGCATTTAAAAAATACATATAAAAAATAAAATAAATAAAAAATACATAAATATATGGGACAGGTGATAAAACTATGCCAGATCCTCCCCTAAATAAAAAGCCATCATTCTGCCAATAACAAAATGATCAGAAAACATCAAAAATATATATACACGTGCACACACACACACACACACACACATATATATATGAATGACAGATACTAAAACTATGTGGAATCATCCCCCACATAAAAACATTTCTGCCCCATATGAAATAATCGGGTTAGATTTTTTAAAAAACCCCACAAAGGATTCTTTGGCGCTGCTGTTCACTGTGGAAGCAACAACTACTTTACAAAGTTTGGGGCAGAAACATCACAAATGGTTTGGGGCAGATTCCTGCAGGAGCAGTTCTTGCCCTACTTCCCAGCAGTGCCTGAAGCCCCTCCTGTGTGGCCGAAGTCGGGGGCGGGGAGGTGGGTGGGGTGGGATCAAGCCTTCCTTGGATTTAGGATATTTGACATTCCTTGGGGTAAGAAGATCTCCCTTGTCCCAGGCCGTGAGCACACCGAGCCCTATGGGTTTCCGGGTTTTTGTAAGGGGGTGGCTCAGCCTCCACCGCCAGCACTTGCCATCCTACAATCCCTGGGGAGACCCCACGTGTGTGTGGGGTGGGAGGCAGGGATGCTCGGTGCTTTCTCCAATGGCCACCTGTCAATCCCCTTGTCACCCCTGCACCCTTTCTGTCAAAATATGCATGATGCAGGCGACCACCCAGATGCTGTCCACTCTTCGGGGTTCTGGGGCCTCATCCTGGACCTGGGCCTGATTGTCACCATGACGGTGGTGGTGGTGACGTTGGCCTCACTGTGGCATCTCCCTGAAGCATCCTATTCTCAGGTTTCTCTTGCTCCCCCTGCATTTCTCACAGGGGACATTTTTCTCGGCCCTTTACATTCCCAGCTTGTCAAAAGGGCGCGGAAAGGTCAGCTGCCAATTGTCACCAACTGACAATGGGTCTTAAAAATCCTGAGCATCTGAATTCACCTGTTGTCAGCAGATCGGAGGCTCCATCGGGGTGTTGAGGTTTTCCCCCTGGAAGGTCCTTCCCATCTTCCCTTGTAGGGTTTTTCCTAAGTCCTTAATTTTATGCTATCCTGAATGGGATCGTTTCTGGGACGTTCCACCTCTACTTTTTTTCTTCTTTCCTTTCCTTTTTTCTTTTTCTTTTCTCTTCTTTTTCAGAACAAGTACAAAGAATCCCTATTTTGTACATCAGTCCTTCAGCTCTTGCATGATTCACTCAATCACTCGTCAATGTGTTTAGATTAGATGTACTTTAGATTATTTCGGGATTTTCTGCGTAAGCAATCATTTATCCCCTCACGATCACTATTCCACTTCTTGTATTCTAGCACTCTCAGCTTTGTGTTTCTTGTCTTGTTTGCTTTTCTGATATTGGCAACTTCGACCCTCTTTCTTTTTTGGTCTCTCTCCACCCCCACCCCGTTTCCTTTTCTCCCCCGTTTGTTTTGTTTCATCTCCAATGCTCTCAGCAGGGATTTGTCATTGTTCTCAGTTTTCTGGAAAAACCAAACTTCAGTTTCAGTTGTGTTTCTTGTCTTTGTTATTTTCCGGAACCCACAGCTTTTGAGAGATAACCATCCTCGGCGTTTAATTTAAAAACAGTTAAAAAAAAAACACATATTTTTTTTCCATTGCAATTTCTTTAGGCTCCAAAATTAAATGTGTGTATTCAAATGTCCACACAACATGGAAGTTCTTGGTTTTCTGTTTCTTAGTGATTTCTGGGATCCCTTGATGGCTTTCAGAGAAGATGCCTTATTCAGGCTTATTGAGATTCATTGGATGAGTCTGTCTGTGGTTGTTGGGGAGGAAAGAATTTTCCTTCTATCCTACTTGGTTCCATCACTGGGTCCCTGCAACGAGGACGCCCGGACAGGTTGATGGGGAAAAAGGTGAAACACATTTGTCTGTGGTAACTATTACAACAAGGGGAAAACATGGTACCTAAAAAAGCAGAGAAATCTGAGAATTTAAACAGGCTCTTATTAGGGGACAGGGAAGGTGTGTGGGCTTTTTGGGGGAGAATGGGTGGTTTTGGGGACAATGACTTGTCCACACAGGAGGTATTATAGTTTGTAGACAGAGTCTGTGTGGCTGTGGGGTCCATGTCCGTGTCCTCTGCCGTGACCGGAGTCCACCTTTCTGGGTGAAGACACCCCACGAGGGCATTGGTGACCATTTGAGTTCCTTTTGGGGGAACAGGAGGCAGGTAGGTTCACAGAGCAATCCTCTCATGCACCTGCTGGTTTCAAATGCCTGCAGCTCCCAATAATCAATACACCAAATATGCCCATTCTGGGGTCTGGGGCACGTCCCCAAACTCCTTCACAGTCCATCATGCTAAATTCTTTTGTGTTTGTCCCCAAAGAGAATGAGAGCCTTGGATCCTTGGCAGTACTTCGGGCAATCTCCAAGGCCAAAGGACCCTGTTGTCACAGCCTTGGGGAGGGGATCTTCTTTCAAAATCCCTTTTATTTTGAAATCATGTGTAACTTTCAGAAAAGTTGCAAGAATAAGATAGGAATTCACACGCATTACTCGGATTTGCCAATCAGTGTACATTTTGTCGTGGGTGTGTGCAGGAGGGTGGGTGGGTGGGTATAATGCATTTCAGTCCCTAAACAGGGAAATCACTGGGAAGCAAAAACATTTCACTTTAAAACAAACAAACAAAAAAAATTTTCACTTTTTTGGAGTATCTACCACAGTTCTCTATATAAATATTAGATAAACATATACTCTACATAGTGGGGGAGCATAATTTGGAAAAATGTCAAAAATAGTCCTTGAGGACGGATAATTTAAAAAAAACAAATTTATTTATGAAATGGGGAAAATACTTGGAAACTACATATCTGATACAGGGTTACTAGCCAACATATATAAAGAACTGATACAAATGAACACCAAAACTGCATATAAGCCCATTTAAACATGGACAGAAGACTTGAGCGGACATTTCCGCAAAGAAGATGTACACATGGTCAAGAGATACAGGAAAAGATGTTCAACACCAGTCAGCATCAGGGAAATAGGAATCAAAACCACAATGAGGTCCCAGCTCACACAGGTCAGAATGGCTAAAATTAACAAGTCAGGATACAACAGGTGCTGGCGAAGATGCAGAGAAACGGGAACCCTCTTACCTGCTGGTGGGAATGCAGGCTGGTGCAGCCGCTCTGGAAAACAGTATGGAGGTTACGGAAAAAGGTGAAAAATAGAGCTACCCTATGACCTCACCATTATATCACTGGGTATTTACCCCAAAGATACAAATGTCATGATTGGAAGGGGCACCCGTACCCCAGTGTTCACAGCAGCAATGTCCACAGTAGCCAAACTATGGGAAGAGCCCAGATGTCCATCAACAGATGAATGGATAAAGAAGATGTGGCCTATATATGATGGAATATCACTCAGCCATCAGAAATGATGAAATCTTCCAATTTGCAACGACGTGGATGGAACTAGAGGGTATGAAACTCCGTGAGATCGGTCCAATTCTGCATTGACTCATTTTTACGTGGAAGCTAAAATAGTCAAACTCACAGAAGCAGAGAGTGGATGCGTGAGGCCTCGAGGTGCTGGAGATGCAGAAATACGGAGACGTGGGTCAAAGCCACGCACGGGCCGTGACTGGGCGAACAAATCCGGGAATGGGGACCGCCATCAGCAAAGCCGGGTTGCGCCCTCCAAGGTGGCCAAGAGAGTAGATATGAAATGTTCTCAGAGAGACATTAAAAAAAAACAAAACAGGTAATGATGGGAGCTGATGAGTGTGTTCGGCCGCGGTGAGGTGATCAGCGTTTGGCACCTTGCAGACACACCAGCCAGTCACGTTGTACGCCTTAACCTCACACACTTGTCGATTATATCTCAATAAAGCGGGAAGGAAAAGGCAAAAAAAAAAAAAAAAAAGTAGAGAAGCACCCATCGATGGAATTTTTCTCTCTAAGAATGTTTGAAGGTGAGCGACACCCATCCCGTGTCGTTCCCGCGAACACGTCAGCGGCTGTTTATGGAGATCGAGGGTTTCCCGTGACGTGACCCATCAGAATTTCCAAATTGCGAAATTCAACGTGGATGGAATTCTGCAGACCTCCTGGAGATTTTACCTGCTGCCATAAATATGATGTCATTTCTGACATTTCTGCCTTCAACCGCTAGGATTCACTCCGGGATTGCGTGGGGGGTGTGGGGTGGGGCTGATCCCTTTCCTGCCGAAATCCTGCATTTCTTTTTCTTTTTATTTATTTTTTATTTTTCTGCATTTCTCTTTGACCTTCGCGACCCTGGCTTTTTCACTGATTCATTTCAAGAGCCATTCGGGGCGGGGACGAGCCCGTACCCGGGGATCTATGCCCTTCAGGAACGAGGAGGGCGTCATGACGTCTGGAACTCACTCATCTTCCTGAAACGAAACTTTATTCTCAGTGATGAGCATCTCTGCGTTTCCTCTTCCACCCCAGACCCTGGCATCCGCCACTCCACTCTATACAAATTGGACTCTCGTATTTTTTATTTTTATATATTTTTAAGGATTTTTAAATTTTATGTATTCATAAGACACAGAGAGAGACGCAGAGACACAGGCAGAGGAAGAAGAAGGTGTGAGACTCGATCCCAGGACCCTGAGATCACGTCATGAGCCAAAGGCAGACGCTCAACCTCTGTGCCACACAGGTGTCCTTATATATATTTTTTCTTTTTTTTTCCTTTCTTTCTTTCTTTCTTTCTTCTTTCTTTCTTTCTTTCTTTCTTTCTTTCTTTCTTCTTTCTCTTCTTTCTTTCTTTTTCTTTTCTTTTTCTTTTTTTTGGAGAAATAGAGAGAAGAGGCAGAGGGAGATGGAGAGAGAGAGAGAATCCCAAGACGACTCCACGCTGAGCGTGGAGCTCCCGTGGGGTTTGCAGAGAAGAAAGACATGCAGGTGAGCAACAGTGCCCAGGAAGATGCTGTGCATCACTGATCATCACAGAAATGCACACACGAACCACAGATAGGTACCACCTCACCCATATTTATGGCTATTGTGTATTTATAAAAAAAAAAAATAGCACGTGACCATAAGAAAGTGGAGAAAATGGAGCTCTCACCCGTTGTTGGTGGGAATGCCCCACGGAGCCGCCCCCGTGGAAGAGAGTTTGCAGCCACTCCGTATTACCTTTCCCTTTATTAATGTTGTCAGGTAGGAAAAACCTTTCCTCTACCCTCTTAGGCTCTGTCTTTGGGGCCTGCAAATTAAACTGGCAAAACCCAGATTGTTTTTCCCTCTATGAAACTTGTCCGTTGCCCTTTGAGGTTCTGTACCGGCAACTTAGAGTGACAAAAGCCAGATTAGTAAGAGAATAAAATAGATTTACTTACACACATATGCACACGAGTTCACAGAGAAATCTGACTCGAGGAGGCAGTTAGAATTTTGGGTTTATGCACCGTTTTAATATGGGATGAGCAGGGGCCAGAGTGCACCTAGGAGCCTCAGTCAGGTGCGGCGGCGCTGGAGGTTCCTAAGCTGTGCCCTGCATCCTCACCTCTTCTAATTTATTCTCCCGGCCCGTTTCCCACATTTCCAGATGCTGCTCCTCACCCCCAGCCCTCAGCCCTCGGAGGGGACACAGGCCGCCGCCTCTTTCCAGTCCTGGCCTCAGATGCAGAGCTCTGCCCCTGCCCTACTTCTGAACCCCTGACCCCGCGGCACCGGCCAGCACAGCCATCTCCTTCTCAGCCCTCTGCACACCCCCTCCCCCCCGGGGGCTGGTCGCCACGGGTGCCCCCCGCCCCAGACCGTTGGTAATGCTTGTTTTCTGCATTTCCAGATTCCGAGCACAGTAAGGGGGCTGAGTGCTCACTGCCCACGGTTGGACACTCTGCTGGTTTGGAAGTTCCCAGGGGCCCAAGGGTCTGTGCATCGTCTCTGCCTCCCCGCGACATCTGGAGCTGTGTTTGCTTGCAGATATCACTTCCTTCCAGGGTGAGGGAGTGCACGTCCTGACGTCTGTGCTCCTCTTTGTGCTTCAGGAGCACAGTTCCCACCTCCACCCCCCCATGAATTTAGTTTGCCCGTGAAAGGACAGGCAGCTGCGAAATGCACCTTATCCTCACGCCCTGGCACGTCCCTGCATCACAACCCCCTCACCTGTCCCTGCATCACAGCCCCTTCACCTCTCCAGACGGGCTCTGTGTTTCCGCCCTGGCCTATCGCCTTCTCTGAGCTTCTGTGACAAAAATCACATTAAAAAAAAAGATTTTATTTATTTATTTGACAGTGAGAGAGAGAGCACAAGCAGGGGGAACTGAAGCCGGAGGCAGAGGGAGAAGCAGATTCCACCACGAGACTCCATCCCAGGACCCTGAGATCATGACCTGGGCCAAAGGCTGATGCTTCACCGACAAAAATCACACGTTTTTAAAACTAGAAAAATATGCTGTAGATAGCAGCACGCCTGCGCCCCGTGGAAACCAAAGCTTCGCCATCGGAGAACACGCCTTCCCCACGCACACCCTGGTGGTACCTGCCACGGTGCCTGGAGGTGGCACCGGTGCGTGGGACGCGCAAAACCCGACAGGCGAGACTGGAAATGACTCTTCATGAAGAGTCGAGAAGCCTGGTTCTGGGGATAATGAAGCTGTCAGAGTCGTTGTTGTAAACGCGCAGTCTGTGTAATCATGTTTATAACGCACTTAAACAACAGCTCCCTTCGTGCAAGCAAAGGAACTCTGAGCTCCCCTACTTGCAATATCTAGTTATTAGGCAAATAAATATATAAAGTCAAGCAGATACACTTGCCCTCCTATGTGTTGCGACCCAAATGCACGGGATCGGATATTTCTGACCCTACTATGAATTTCGACTTCAGTGGGGATCGGATATTTCTGACCCTGCTATGAATTTCGACTTCGGTGCATAAGATTAAGACGCATGGTGCTCCACTCGGCATTTTCCATCTAACTGCATAGAACGACATTTATTTCATTGTAGCATTTATTTCTACCTCCACGGGATTCGATACATTTTTATGTAAGGTTGTAAGGTTGGATACGATGTATCCTACTATCCGTTTGTCCCTGGATGCATAAGGTTATATTATATATACATATTTTTTCCCTTGTTATTTCCACAGTCTGGTAGTTGCATCCCTAGACCTGAAAAGTGTCCTTTGCAAAGTCAGAGGCAGGTAATTTCTGCAAAGATGTCGTAGCACGTGACGGTAAGCATTGCTCACAGGGATGTGGATTGCTGGTGCCTCGGTGGTGGTGCTTCTGGGCCGGGATTTGGACAGAAGGTTCAGAGGAAGGTGCTCAGACACTCGTGTTTCGGGTCTGGGGTCGCGTATACTTTCTGAGCAATGATTATCCCTCCCTCCACCTCTGTAATTCTGCATCAGGTCAGCAAAGCACTTTGTTTTATCAGCAGGTAGGCTTGCGTTCTAAACAAATGCATATGCCTCCTCTAAGGGGGGCTCCAGGGCCAACCCCAAATAGAAAAAAAAAAGATTAACTGTTCTTCCCAAACAGAAAAAAAACTTATCTCCTAACGGCAAAGTCCTTGGAAACAAGAGTAACACTGCGTTTGCTGCTCCGAGCCACCTCAAATCGAAGTAGACCCATTCACAAATAACATGGCCCTGCCCCAAAAAGATGCCAACTGATTTTTAATTTTATTATTTAATTGCATTTTATTTTAGTATTTGTTTTATTCTAGTATTTCATTCATTTTAATGTTTAGCTGCATTTTATTTTCTTTATTGTATTTTATTATTTATTTTATTTATTCTATTATTTTATTTATTTTAATTTTTACTTGTATTTTATTTTAAAATTTATTTTATTATTTTGTCTATTGTATTTTATTATTTCATTTTGTACTGTATTTTATATTTTATTATTTATTTTATCTATTGTATTTTATTTATAATTTATTTTATTTATTATTTTTTATTCTGTTTTATTTTATTATTTTATTTATTGTATTGTATTGTATTATTTATTTTATTTAATTATTTTATTTATTTCATTTTTTACTGCATTTTATTATTTTATTTTTTTGTCCTATTATTTTATTTATTTTACTTTTTAGTTGTATTTTATTTTATTTATTGTATTTTACTTTTTTTTTTTAATTTTTATTTATTTATGATAGTCACAGAGAGATAGAGAGAGGCAGAGACACAGGCAGAGGGAGAAGCAGGCTCCATGCACCAGGAGCCCAATGTGGGATTCGATCCCGGGTCTCCAGGATCGCGCCCTGGGCCAAAGGCAGGCGCCAAACCGCTGCGCCACCCAGGGATCCCTGTATTTTACTTTAGAATTTATTTTATTATTTTCTTTATTGTATTTTATTTTATTATTTATTTTATTTCACTATTTTATTTATTTCATTTTTACTGGATTTTACTTTATTATTTTATATTTTATTTTATTATTTATTTTATTTTATCTATTGTATTTTATAATTTATTTTATTTATTCTATTTTTTAAAGCTTATTTTTTTATTCTTTTTATTTATGATAGACAGAGACAGAGAGCCAGAGGCAGAGACACAGGCAGAGGGAGAAGCAGGCTCCATGCAGGGAGCCCGACGTGGGATTCAATCCCAGGTCTCCAGGATCACACCCTGGGCCAAAGGCAGGCACTAAACCCCTCAGCTACCCAGGGATCCCCTATTTATTCTATTTTTATTGTGTTTTATTTTATTATTTCATTTATTGCATTTATTTTATTATTTATTTTATTTTGTTATTCTATTTATTTCATTTTTTACTGTTTTATTTTATTATATATATTTTTATTTTATTTTATTAATTTATCATTCTATATTTTATTTCATATTTGTTTTATTTCTGCTAGAGCTCCTAGGTGTGACCGCAGCGTGCTTCTCTCCATTTAAAGTCAGGCTTTGTGGGATCCCTGGGTGGTTCAGCGGTTGAGCACCTGCCTTGGGCCCAGGGCGTGATCCTGGAGACCCGGGATCGAGTCCCGCGTCGGGCTCCCTGCATGGAGCCTGCTTCTCCCTCTGCCTGTGTGTGTCTCTCTCTCTGTCTCTGTGTCTCTCATGAATAAATACATAAAATCTTAAAAAAACCATAAACTCTGGCTTCCTTTTGGGGGAAAAAAAACAGCCAACTTTTCTGGAAAACGGGCAGCGAAGCCAGTGTCACGAATGGAGGCGTGTAGTTGTGCAAGCAGCCTTGCTGAGCCGGGCCTTCATCAGCTGTGTGCACCTGCGGGCACCTGCGTCTCCCGGGCCTGGAGGAGCATCCCCGCGTGGGAGCAGGATCCCGAGCCAGATGTGAGCCTGCAGGCGTCCCGTTCATCGTGAACCCCGAAAGAGCAAGGTGTTTTTTCGGCACCGGCTTCCGCAACCCAGGTGCACAGCAAGGGGGGGCCAGCCGCGTCTGCGGGAGGGGCTGCCCCAGGGCAGGTGGCTGCATCCAGCCGGGAGCATCCCGTGGCCCGTTTTCAAAGCAAAGTCACGCTGGGCTCCCGCTCCCCGTGCTTCCCGTGAGCATTTGCAGACACAGAAAGCGGGGCAGGATTCGCCTCTTGGCTGCGGGCTCTCAGAAGAGCGGCCTGCATTGGCTCACGCTGGCGGCGCGGCGGGAACAGGCTCGTGGAGACGGGGAAACCCGCACAAACGTCCGCGTGAGCATCGCAAGGTGGGTGTGTGGCCACTAGCGCGGCGAATGAGACGCCAGGAAGCCGGGCGCCCCGTTACAGGGACGAGCATCCCCTCACCTGCTTCCCGCTAACCAGCCATTTGCTTTGCCCCAGAGCTGAGCTGGACACGGTCCGCCCGTGCGGTGACGTCAGGCGTGCACACACCAGTGTACCCGCCTGGTGCGTGCTGTGCCCCGTGGCCCGAGTGTGTGCAGCTGGCCTGCCCGCCTGCTCCATCCAGGGTGACACCCAAGCAGGTGCACCCGGCCACATCGCTGACACCCGAACCTCGGGGCCAGCGCTTACCACCACCCGCCCGTGGGGCCGAAAATCAGCTCCTTGCACACGGGGACGCCGGCGGGTGCGTAACAGCTTCTGCCCTGCAGACAGGAAGCCGACGGGGAATCAGCACAACCTCATTTACCACCGCCAGGCCTCCTCGTCCCCCGAAGCAGGGCTGGCCGGACACGGACACACGGGCTGTCTCCCGTTCGTCTTGCACGGAAACGCCGCAACCGTGAACACGTGCGGGACACGCACAGCCGTGCACGGCGGGTTGCAGGCGGTGGAGACACAAGGGAGGCTCCGGGGACATGCACCCTGCGGGGGGCCTGCAACCAGGGGAGCGGCAGGGTTGACTCCAGGCACAGGATGTGGTTCGCAGCAGGCTCCTTGCAGGCTGGCCACGCGGCCACGCTCCCCACCTGCCACTGGGTGGCAGCAGGTGTCTGCGGCTTCTCAGAGCTGCCTGCTTCCCGGACGCCGCGGGCGACAAGCACTGGGCCACGACTGCAAGGCTCGGACCCGGACTCAGTGGACCCGGACTCAGTGGCGTGGGCAAGGACCGCAGAGGCACGGCCCGGTGATAACCCATCCACCTCCCCGGGGACTCCCACCTCTTCCTCGTGGAGGAGTCCCCGGCCGGCCGGGGTGGGGGGGGACGGCTGGAGCAGCCCCGTCCTGTAACAGACCGACGTGAGGCTCTCTCTCTGCAGGAGCAAGTGACCTCGGAGACGCCCCGCGTGCTTCGAGGTCACTCGCGGGGGGTTTGCTCCAGCTGGTGGGTCTTGCACTCAGCTTGTCTGACGCAGGATGCCTTGGACGGGGCAGCGGCAGCCCGTCCACCTCCCCGGTCCTGCACACAGCCCCGCACGTGTGCGCACGCAAGCCGCCTGCCCCTGCCCGCGCCCTCCCGTGACCTCCCCTTGTCCCCCAAGCCCTGGCAGCGGGGACCCCAGGGCACAGGCGCCCCTAGCTCCCTGCAGCAGGTGGATGGGCAGCTCCGCTGGGCCCGGACTGACCCTCTTGTGCACGGAGGGGAGTCCAGCAGCCACGGTGGCAGCAGGCGGGGATCGTGCTTCCCCATGGTTGTCGGTCATGCCGGGGCGAGGCACGCGTGTTGCCTGCATCGTTTTCCAAGCCTGATTGAAACAGGGTCCCTTTTAGGGGGAGGACAGTCCCCTGCGACACTAGATGAACCGCCATGAGCCTTCGCCTGGGTCCCTGGCGCTCGTGTGCACTCTGAAGCCAACCCAGAATCAGGAAGCGTAAGAAAGGGGAAATTTGGGGCACCCGAGTGGCTCAGCGGTTGAGCATCTGCCTCGGCTCAGGGCGCGACCCCGGGGATCCGGAATCGACTCCGACGTCTGGCCCCGCGCGCAGAGCCTGCTTCTCCCTCTGCCTGTGTCTCTGCCGCCCTCTGTGTCTCTCATGAATAAATACATAAAAATATTTTTTAAAAAATTAAAAAAGGAAGTGGAAACTTTTCCAAAAAAAAAAAGGGAAAATTTGCAATGGGTTCCAGTGTCACCAAACGCATTATTAAAAGTGGCGTCAAACCCAATGCCCGCCGTCCCCCTCCCCGTAATCCCAAACCTCCTAGTGTTTTTGTTGGTTGGTTAGTTCGTTGGTTGGTTTTTCGTTTTTTTGGTTGCTGTTGTTGGTTCTTTTTGATTTGATAGCACACTGCGCAGTGATTTGCTCTTTACCCAGATGGTCAATAGTTACCCTCTGTCGCCCGCGTCTGAAATTCGGGGGCCCCACGCCACGGACCCCAGGCAGGCGACACCGGTCAAGGGTCGGATTCTGGAGGCGCAATGGAGGATTCCGAAACGTGGGCGGCACTGGGCGGGCGGGAGGCAGGTGCTCGGGTCACGGGGATCCCGCTGCCGCCGCCAGGACGGTTTTTCCTGCAGATAATAGGGCTTTGTGTGAACTGGCGACGGAGCAGGCCAGACGCGTCACGACGGGCTCTTAGGCGCGTCCAGGTTTTGGGCTCAGACAATGCCCGCCTTGAAGGCTCCCGCCCAAACGCTTCAAACAGCCCCGTTCTCACAGGAAGAGGGATGGTTTGTATTATTCGTAAGTGAGGTTTTATTGCATCCCGAGGGCAGCGTTCATTTGGGGGGCGGTGCATTCTGTAGGGAGCCGCACGACAAGGAGAGGCAGTGAAAAATAAAAAAATAAAAATAAATAAAAAATAAAAAATAAAAAATAAAAAAGCAAGTGACTGCATTCAACTTTTTTCTCTTTTTTTTCTTGTGTAAATGCTGGTGAAATAATACAGCGTGAAGTTTGGCATCTGTGAGGCCGCCGCGCTGTGGCATCGAGAACACTCACGTCGTCCGACGCCGTCCATCCCGTCCCAGCGTGGGACCTTTTCATCGCCCCAAACTGAAGCCTTGTGCCCATCTATTTTTTGCGATTTTTAAAGTTTTATCGATTTATTTTTTAGTTTCTTAGGAAATTTTTTTTTTCCATTTCACGATTTAAAGACAAAAAGTCGCCCCTCCTTTTTTCTTAGATGTTGGAGACATTTATCTAGGAAAGAAAGTCTTCCCTGGAAATGTTAGTGGCTCATTTTAGTTCGAATCCGTTAAATTTGAAACTATCACCACCAGCATCCTGAGCGTGGACGGTCTCATCGTCCCAAACTGAAGCTCTGTACCCTTGAAACAATTGTTGTGATTTTTGACTTTTATTGATTTATTTTTTTAAGTGTTTTAAACCACTTCTTCCAGTAAACAATCAAAAAAAAATTTTTTTTTTGGGTGATGAAGACATATATCTAGGAAGGAAAAATTTCCCTGGAAATATTCATGGTCTGTTTCAGTTCAAATATGTTAAGTTTTAAATATGTTAAGTTTTGAAATCTATCCCACCGGCATCCCATCTAAGCAGTGACATTTTCATCCTCTCAAACCGAACCTCTGTAATTATGAAAAAATTTGTGTGACTTTTAAGATTTATTTATTTATTTATTTATTTATTATTTATATTATTTATTCTTATTATTTATTTTAAAATATTTAAAAATCAAAAAAATATTGAAAAATCAATTTTTGTGATTTTTAAGTTTTATTGATTTATTTAAAAAAATTTTTTTTAAAAAGCTTTTCCATTAAACAATTAAAAACAATTAAAAAAAATAAAAACGTATATCTAGGAAGGAAAAATTTCCCTGGAAATGTTAGTGGTTCATTTCAGTTCAAATATGTTAACTTTTAAAGTCTATCCCACCGGCATCCGACCTGAGCGTGGACATTTACATCACCTCAAACTGAACCTCTCTAACCATGAAAAAAATTTGTGTGACTTTTAAATTTTATTCATTTATTTTTAAATATTTTAAAAAATGATTTTTGTTAAGCTTTAATTTTTATTAATTTATTTAAAAATATTTTTAAAAAGCTTTCCGGGCAGCCCAGGTGGCTCAGTGGTTTAGCCCAGGGCCTGACCCCAGGGTCCCGGGATCGAGTCCCCCGTCGGGCTCCTTGTGTGGAGTCTGCTTCTCCCTCTGCCTGTGTCTCTGCCTCTCTTTGTGTGTCTCTTATTAGTAAATAAGTAAAATATTAAAAAAAAAAAATAAAGGACTCCTGGATAGCTCAGCGGGTTAGCATCTGCCTTCGGCCCAGGTTGTGACCCCCGGGGTCCTGGGATCGAGTCCTGCGTCGGGCTCCCTGCCTGGAGTCTGCTTCTCCATCTGCCTGTGTCTCTGTCTCTGTCTCTCTCTCTCTCTCTCTCTGTGTGTGACTCTCATGAATAAATCAATAAAAGAATCTTTTTAAAAAAGTTTTTGCAATAAACAAAATCGATTTTTTTTGTTTTCTGGAATGATGAAGACATATATCTAGGAAGGAAAAATTTCCCTGAAAATGTTCCTGTTTTGCTCTAGTTCAGACATGTTAGGTTTAAAATCCTACGATCAGCGGCATCCCATCTGAGCTTGGACAATTTCATTTTCCCAACCTGAACCTCTGCGGCCATTAAACAATTTTTATAATTTTTAAGTTTTCCTTACTAAAAATTTTTTTTAAAAAAAAGTTTTTCAATTGGGGGCAGCCCTGGTGGCACAGCGGTTTGGCGCCGCCTGAGGCCCAGGGTGTGATCCTGGAGACCCGGGATCGAGTCCCACATCGGGCTCCCTGCATGGGGCCTGCTTCTCCCTCTGCCTGGGTCTCTGCCTCTCTCTGGGTCTCTCATGAATACATAAATAAAATCTTTAAAAAAAAAGTTTTTTCATTAATTTTGATTTTTTTAATGATGAAGTTATATCCAGGAAGGAGCATTTCCGGGGGAATCTTACAGCTGCTTTCAGTTTAAATCTGTTCCATTTTAAATTCCAGTTTAAACCATGTTGGGGGCACCTGGCTCCGTCCCTTACGAGTCTGACTCTTCACCTCCGCCCAGGTCTTGATGTCAGGGTCATGAGTTCAGGGTCTGCGTGGAGACGACTTAAAAAAATAATTTAAAATATATTTAAAATTTGTAGAGAAAGATTTGGGGAAGGTCCTGAGTAGGAGGTGTTGGGGGTTGGCCAGAGATTGGAGTTTTGCGTGGATTAATCTCCTGCCTTGGAAGAAGCAGGACACCGAGTCTTCCGATGGCCTCGGAGACAGGCTGCCACTGTGCCCCGTGGAACCGTCCATCACGTTCTCACGGTGGTCCCGGGGGCGTTTACATCCCCACGAGCTGGCATCCTTTACGCACAATAGGATCACGGGACCAGCCACTGCATGGGCACATGTGGGGAGGCTGAGCTTGGCATGTCACCTGCCACTGCGTGCACGTCCACACGGACACAGAACCGCGAGAAAGGTGCACAAGACGGAAGGACCACGAGCTGACCCACCGCGCACCCCAGGAGCACCAACTGCGCCCTGGAGAAGTGTCTCCCGCCACATCTGTTCTTGAACCCAGCGCACCTGCTGGCACTTCGCTGTGATGACAGGGATCCAGCTCCGTCTCCGCTCTTTGAACAGGACACCTTGGTGGCACCCGGCCCACGCCGACTCCCCCCATAAATGCAATGCGTGGCGCTCCGTGCTGTGCACCCGTGCACCCTCTCTGGTCACGTCCCAGGGGTGCAGTCCGCGCGAGCCTCCCTCTCACGCCGCAAGATGGGAAGTCCTGCTGGCGTGGGAGCCACAGGAGGGGACAGAGAAGGAGGAACAAAACAGCAGGTGCAGGACGCTGTCAGGCCAGGCTGCAGGAAGAAGGATGGAAAACGCGCCAATGGGTACGTGGGAGCTGTGGCTGCACGCAGGGTGGGCAGGGCCTCCCGACAATGGATTGCTGTGTGCATGCAATCCGCCGCTGTGATGGGGCCGCGGTGCAGGCAGGGAGCAGGTCAAGGGGGCAGGACCCTTGCTCCAAGCCCTGCACCCAGGAAAGGACAAGGCAGGAGGGGCCCTGGGGCCGATTCAGAGTCCGCGGTGAGCAAACATGCACCAGCACCCCCTCCAGGGGCGCAGAGAGAGAGCCTACTCATGCACAGCTGGCCGAGGGGGCTGCCCGTGCTCCCTCCCTCTCGCGTGAAGCCACAGAAGCCCTTTGAGGGTCCACCCCACCCCTCCGCGCCCGGCCGGGGCCGCCTGCACAAGCCCCCACTGTTGCCACTTTCTGCGCCCAGAGCAGGACCAGCCAGGACCTGCCTTCAGCCGCGGGCCAAGCTTCATAATTCATGACTTGACCACCGAGGTGAGAAGCCAGGGACGACATTCGCTAAATAGATTCTTGTTGGGGGAGAAAATAAAAAAGGAAGTGTTCTACAGTGAGTTCTAAAAAAAAAAAAAAAGTTGGAGAATGCGAGTAAAAAGGAAGCTTTCTTTCCCCGAGGCTTTGGTCAGGCTTGACGCACACACACATCACGGTGGATGGGCCGTCTGTTAAGTGGAGAGTTCGCACCCCATCCTGGGTGTGGGGACCATGTTGGGGGGCAAGAATTATTTCCGAGACTGTGAAAGCAGAGGTGCAGTCCGTCTGCAGGCTGAGTATTTTTGTAGGACCAGGGAGACGGCAGGGCGAGTGGGGATGGGGGTCTAGCCTTCTGCTCCCAGACCAGAAAAGGCTTGGGAACAGGGGTTCTCAAATGGGGCCGATCGGGCCTCCAGGGGATACTCAGCAAGGCTTGGGCATGTTCCTGGGTGTCATAGCTGCCGAGGGGAGGACCCTACCTGGGTATGGTGGGTGGAGACCAGAGATGCTGCTTATCACTAGGACACCCCACATCACACAGTCATCCCACCCCAGATGTCACCAGTGCCCAGGCTGAGACATCCTGGCCTACCATGACGCACTCTTTCCATCCATCCATCCATCTATCCATCTATCATCTATCTATTCATCTATATATCCATCATATCCATCCATGTATTTATCATCCATCTATCCATCCACCATCCATCATATCCATCCATCCATCCCTCTATTTATCATCTATCCATCCTTCATCTCTCTCTCTATCCATCTGTCATCTCTATCCATCTATCATCCATCCATCCATCCATCCATCCATCCATCCATCCATCATCCATCCATCTCTATCTATCCATCCATCATATCCATCTATCATCCATCCATCTGTCATCTATCTATTCATCTATATATCCATCATATCCATCCACGTATTTATCATCCATCCATCATCCATCCATCCATCCACCATCCATCATATCCATCCCTCTATTTATCATCTATCTACCCATCATCTCTATCCATCTATCATCTATATATATATATTCATCTATTTATCCATCCATCCATCCATCATATCCATCCATCCATCCATCCATCCATCATATCCATTCATCCATCCATCCATCCATCCATCATATCCATCCATCCATCCATCCATCCATCCATCCATCATCTCTATCCATCTATCATCTATCTATTCATCTATACATCCATCATATCCATCCATGTATTTATCATCTATCAATTCATCCATCCATCCATCCATCCATTATATCCATCTATCCATCTATCATCTATCTATCCATCCATAATATCCATCTATCATCCATCTATGCCTCATATCCATCCATCCATCTATCCATTCACCATCCATTATATCCATCCATCCATCCATCAATCATCCATCCATCATATCTATCATCTATCTATTCATCTATACATCCACATATCCACCCATCCATGTATTTATCATCTATCAATCCATCCATCCATCCACCCACCCATCTGTCATATCTATCATCTATCTATCTATCTATCTATCTATCCATCCATCCATCTATCTATCATCTATGTGTCTATGTATCTATGCCCCTGTTATCCATCCATCTACCTACCTACCTATCTCGACAGTGATTTGAAATTAGGGATGACTCTGCCTCCAGGGAACATGGCACAATGTCTGGAGGCAGATTTCACCGTCTCCCCTGGAGGTGGGAGCACCTTCTGGCAGGTGGAATGCAGAGATGCTCCTCAACATCCTGCAACACACAACACCCGCCCTGCAAGTGTTGAACCCCAAATGCCAACATGGCCCAGGGAGACACGTGCTGGTCCAGCCTAGTTTGGTTTGAGCGCATCTGAGCAATGAGCACTCGTGTGTGAGGGGACACTTTCTGTCTGCGGCGGTGGCTGTGACATTCAGTCTTGAGACAATTTTTGGGTAGAACACAACCCTCCCGATCTCCAGCGGAATCGAGGTTTGCTTTCCTGAATTAACCATGATTGGCACCTGAACATGGGTTCCACCTGCCATAGTCATCTCCGTTGCTACGTGGACCCCTGTAACGTCGATCATAGCAACAGCCTTCCCGTCACGCTGTGTGAGTTAAATCTCCTTCACGCACCAGTCAAGGTGGGCAGGAGGGGGCAAGAGCATGAAGAGGTTCAAAATGATAGAAAATGCTCCCAACTCCCCATTACTTGGAAGAAAAAAAAATGCCATTTGCACGCCACCTGATTAGACCTAAACCCTGCTTTGTGAGAAAGGAGAGTTTGTGGTGGTTGGAATAAAAGCGCTGAGCGTGACAAAGAAGATGGCAGGGCAGATGCTCACATGTCTGGGCCCCGAGATCCAGGTGGGGCTCTGGGTCGGTGGAGGCAGGCTCTGCTCCCTTCTGCAAAGACGTGTGTGTCCTGATCCCTACGTGATGCACAGAGGATCATGACCCGAAACCATCCATGTCCCGATCCCCATGTGGTGGGCAGAACAACGGCCCCGACGAGGCTCACAGTCTGTGTCATATTCTTGAGCACTTCCAAGTTTAGAGCCACGTACACACACGCTTTTGCGGAGCGGTGGCTGATTTTCCATGCAAATGCAAATGTAACTAAAACAGAACCTGCCCCCCGAAAGAACCAGGATTGTTGTAAAATAGTGCGAGGAGGGAACGTTCTGCTGATATTTTGCTATCATTTCCAGTTCATGGCCGGTGAGTGTGATGGTTATGGGTCAACTTGACTGGCCGTGGGGTGTCCAGATGTCTGGTTCAGCATTATTTCATATGCATGTGTCTGTGGGGCCATCTCTGGACGTGACTGGCATGGAATCAGTGCACCGGCTGAAGTGACTCGGCCTCATCAGCGTGGGTGGGCCTGGTCTAATCAGTCGAAGGAGGAGAGAGGTCACTGTGGTGCGGTCTGTGCAAAGGCAATGGGTTTCACAGGTGACGTTGGACCCAGCAGAGGGCTTTGCAGATGGACTCGCTCTCATTTACTCGGCGTCCTGTTTTACGGGCCGTGGCAACGAACTGCGAGGCAAGAGGGCTCACGCGCTCCAACGGTCTATGTCGGCCTCAGCAGCCGTCGGGCCTTTGCTTGCTTTTACTTTGTGCCAGGACTCAGGGTGCACTTGTGGGGCGACGGTTCCTGGGGCGGGTGGGGGTGTCGGGAGTGACCCGGGCTACCGTCCCCTGGGTCTGTTTGCACACGGAAGATGCGGGAAGCAGCACTCGGCCTCCTGTGTGGAGGCCGCCATCCCTCCACGCCTTTCGCACTCGGGCCAAAAAGAAACACGGTCGTCCCGGGGTCCCACCTCCGTGGTGCACGGCGAGGCGTCAGGCCAGACGACACTCGGCTTTGCCAAATCCCGCGACGCTGGACCGTTTCCTACCCGCTGCACCTGTCAGAACAAACCCGACGTCCCGTTCTTTGCCTCAATTTTTTTTTTTAAGCATCTTTATCGTGTTCGCTCCCTCTCCTTCCTACGGGCGACGTTACATTGTTCACCGTTTCCTCCGTCTTCCTTTATTTTCTCGTCGATGATTGTTTTATTATGGACACAGCGTCCGGCTATCGTCACCCCGGCAGGTGCAGCCCACCCCCGTGACCGAGGCAAGCCAACGCCATGAAAGTGCATTTCAGTGATGACTATAACTCAGTTATCTGGGTTGCCCTGGACCTGAATGAGTCCCCGAGGACTCATTTCCTTTGTCTCGAATATGTTTATGATGCTTAAAAACGGGGTAAGTTCCTGCACTTTTTTATTTATTTGTTTATTATTTATTTATTTATTTATTATTTTTTTTAGTTCTGCGCTTTTAATAAAACCCTTCTGCACACCTGTTCAGCCCTGTAATGCACCTCTCTCAAACCCCTCCGCCAGTTGCCGGGCATTTGGACATCGTGGGTTTCCAGGAGACTTCCGGGTCGGGATGCCCTGGGTCTGTTACCTGTAGCCTCTTCCTCCAGGAAGGCAGCAGGTGCACCCCATTGTCACAAGGACATGTCTGCGGGCGTGTGCACTGGTGATACGGGCCGGGACACTCTCCGATTTCCACCACCGCCGAGCGACCAATTAGCACCGAAATCAATTTGACTGACAAATCTCACTGGGTTTTCCATGCGCCGTCACCAGAGGGAGGGGACCGATCCCCTCGGTTACTTCGGGAAGGTTTGCTTGAACAAGGCGCATGGATAAATCCCAGATAAATATGAAACTGTGCATTAACTCAACTGCGCACCCCGGAACTCACCCCATTGGTCATCTTCCTCCACAGAGGCCCAGCCAATTTTGGACCCGGGCAGGGTGGGGTTGGAAATCTTTGAAAATAAATAAATAAATAAATAAATAAATAAATAAATAAATGAATGGAAATCTTTGAAAATATACCACCGTCTCCGATTTGGGGCACACGCAAAAGTTTGGGAAATTTGATTTGTATCTCGTCTTAGGATCTTCACAAACGGCGGAAGCCCGTGCAAGAGTGGCGGCATTGCCAACCAGTGTGAGATCCCAAAGCTAAACTAAAAATCTAAAAAAAAAAAAAAGAAGAAAAAAGAGAGAGAAAAATCCCAGAAAAGCCAAACGGGTGAAGCAATCATGCATATTAAGGTCACACATAGACACAGTCAGGTTGCACTTCCCGAAGTGACCAGGCTGAATATTGAAAATCGAAGTCTGCGGTCACACCGCCCACGTGCCGGTGACATGCTGGACACTGGGAGAATGACCCACAGTCTGGATCTCAACCCCAGAGCATCGCGTCACCTGCTTGGCGGCATCTTCCAGAAACAGCTAGAGACGTCGCTCTCCTCGTAACACCCCATGTGCTCCCGGGACACGGGGTCGCTGAAGCCACGGGTTTACGGCAGACACGGCTGAGGGCTCATTCAATTAGGGGCATTTCCCGGAACCCCGGGGGTCACTTGTCAATGACGGATCAATAGTCTGCTGAATCCTGGTCTTCCACCAAGTGAGTCAGGAAATGCCGGCAAGTGGGAAACTTCTGAGCAAGTGGGAGACACATCTTGGCGGCAATGGGATGATCACGGGTTCAATGGCATTTCTGCAAAATGCGTGCCCACTGGGAACCTCGCAATGGGGCCTTATTTGGGATGGACCCCTCCTGGATCTCAGAGTTCTGGCCTCCAGACCCAGAAAGCACGAATTCTTCTGTGTGTGTGTTTTTTTTTTTTTTGAAACTTGTCATTTGGGGTCGTTTCTTACGGCCAAATAAAGAAAAAAAAAAAGATACCAGAAGGCAGTTGTTAGGGAAGGCGGTTTGGTGTGGATATGCACACACCCATTCCAACGTCAAGAAGCCTAATATTTAATGATATTGGACAGGTTTGGGGGATTAAAGCCATTTTTGCACCCGTGACTCTTGCCTTCTCCTCCCACACGCACACCTGCTTGCCAGGCAGGGGGAGGAGATCCCACACGAGCTCACGAACGCACACCACAGGCGTCCACACTGTGAGGAAACCTCGGAGGCGGGAATTCACAGCTTCAGCAAAACTACGGAGCGGTGCCGATTTCCGGGGTCGCCCCGCAGCAGGCCGGGCCGCCATCCTGCAGAGAAGGGCTTCCCCGCTCGGCTCCCCGGATGGAGACATGTGGAGGAACCAACGCACGTGCTGCCAGAAACCTTCGGCGGCTTCTCTTGAAATCCAGAGCGCAGGGCACCGAGAAGGAGCGTCCGGAAGAAGAGAGATGGTGGCAAAGGGAGGCGAGAACGGGGAGGCCGTCGGCCCCTGGGGAGGTGGCAATCGCGCCGCGCACGGTGCTCAGGAAATCAGCCACAGACCTTCAAAGGCTCCGGCCCGCGGCGGGGGCAAAGGCCGGTTGGGGGGGTGCGGTGCAGAGCCGCCACGCATTCCTCCAAAGCGCTACATGAAAGTCCCGTAGATTAGGGCCGTAGATCATACCGACGTGACACAAAAATGTCCAGGGTTCCCCGGCTCCCACTGTATTCGATTAGCACCTCATCAGGCCGCAGCTCCGCAGACAGATGCCAACCGGACCCCAGAAGGAGCCGCCGAGCGCGGCGTGCTCTGTCTCCCATTAGGACCAAATGCAATTTAATGGGTTGAGAAGAGGCAGGAGGCGTAGATCGGGCTAATATATCACGTGCGCCGAAAGCGAAGCCAGCCGGGGGAGGAACGCGGGCAGCCTGATGCTGGAAACCACAAAAGAGAGGCCGAGACATGGGTCGCCACCCCCCCGGGGGTCCAACCCCGCGCGTCCTGTTGCCAATGGGGGTTTTGTGGGAACAGAACAGACATGGTCATTTCGCGAGACGTGTAGGTGGTTGGAGAGGTCAGAGGGAGATGTGAGAAACCCCATGTTGGGGTGAACAGGACCTACGTCCTGTGGGAAGAAGGTGCAGCAGGAAGACGCGGGGCGGGGACGCACGAGCTGTTTGCACGTTAACTATGGAGGGACAGTGAGCATCTATGCAGCTGGATACCTGGGGAAGAATGTTCCAGAAGGATGAGCAGGTGTGTGCAGACAGGGAGCAGCAGCAGTGGGAGCCAGGTGAGTCAGGAGGAAGGAGTGGCCGCCAGGTGCGTGTTGCCGGTCGGGAGCACCTGTGCGCAGGTGAGGGGTGAGGCAGTTCCCGACAGGGGCGCCCCCTGCGGTTGGAACAGGCACCCACAAAACGGGGTGGGCGCTGCGGCGGGGGTGGGGGGGAAGGTGCTCGGGAGGAGGTTTAGACGAGGAGCGCGTTTCCGTGCTGGCGGAACGAGCGTGTGGACCGTGAAGACCCGTGGAGGGGGCTGCTCCGCCGGTTCCCTGCACGAGTCCACGTCGCTGGCCCACGGGGTGCCAGGCATTCGGTCACGGGTGTTCTGCGCGTGTCTGCGGGGGTTTTGCACTTGCATCTCCGCGGCGGAAAAGGCGGGAGGGTGGGTGGGTCTCCCCGGTGTGGGTGGGCCTCGTCCGATCCGTTGAGGACCTGAGCAGGGCCGCACGCAGAAGAGGCGAGAATTATTCACGCTCTCTGTTCCATGCGACCGGAGCTGGGGCATTAGTGCCCTCCTGCCCCTGGATTGGGGCCTATACCATCCCGTGCTCGGTGCCCAGCTACCCAATGGCGCACTAGGGCCCCCCCACCCCGGCCTCTAATGCCACTGGTGACCTTTGCTTCAAGGAAATATGGGATGATGACTGCGCCGTAGGCACGTCCTTCCGTACCTACACCTGTGTCTACACTTACACTTGCAGATGCACCTACAGCAACACTTACACCCACACCTCCTTACACCCACTTACATCCACACCTACACCTGCATCTAAACCCGCATCTGCACCTGCACCTCCATCTCCATCTGCACCTATACCTGTATCCACACCTGCATTTCCATGTACACCTGCACCTACACCTCCAACTCCATCTGCACCTCCACCTCCATCTACACCTGAACCTGCACCTACGCCTCCATCTCCATCTGCATCCACACCTGCATCTACTCCTACATACACACCTACACCTGCATCTACTCCTGCATCTGCACCTTCACCTCCCTCTACACCTGCACCTATACCTGTATCCACACCTGCACCTGCATCTCCATTGAAAGCTGCATCTACACCTGTATCCCCACCTGCACCTCCATCTCCATCTACAGCTGCACCTATACCTGTAGCCACACTTGCATCTCCATCTCCATCTACACCTGAACCTTCACCTACACCTCCATCTACCGGCCTCTAATGCCACTGGTGACCTTTGCTTCAAGGAGATATGGGATGATGACTGCACCGTAGGCACGTCCTTCTGTACCTACACCTGTGTCTACACTTATACTTGCAGAAACACCTACAGCAACACTTACACTCACACCTCCATCTACACCTGCATCCACACCTACACCTGCATCTAAACCTGCATCTGCACCTGCACCTCCATCTCCATCTCCACCTGCACCTATACCTGTATCCACACCTGCGTCCACACCTACAGCTGCATCTCCATCTCTACCAGCACCTGCAATGACACCTGCTTCTCTCTCTGCTTTCGTGTCTGTCTCTGTACCACCGTGGGGACACGACTCAGTCCTCCACATAGGGGTCAGGCTATGGGCATCTTTGGGGCCACTATTCTGTACCCCACAGAGGCCACTTGCCTTCCACGTCTGTGAACGGAACCGAGCATCCTGCGTCCTGCTCCTGAAGCCACGTGGCCCCTGAACCCGCATCTCGCAGAGTCTCGCAGTTTTCACGTCCTGCACAGTGCAAGGAAGAAGGTCCGCGCCGTCCCCCTACTGGACCTGGACAGTTTCCCCGGGTGCTCTGTCCCCACCTCCGCGGGGCGGGGGGGCAGACTCAGGGCGCAGAGCCAGCTCCCGAGGGAGGCGAGGCACCACGGCCATCTCAGGCGGTTCCAAGCCCTTTCCAACAGCGCGTGGACGGGGAGCCTCCCGCCACGTGTGGTTCTGCGCAGCGCGCACATCAAAGCGCTCTTGCCGCCTCCCGCAGACGAATCCCCCCAGCGCGGAATCCGGAACGAGAAACACATTGAGACGCCGAGTGCCAGCTAATAACCAGGAGCGTTGGTGGGTGATCCCGTAGTTATGAGACGTAGGTCCTCGTTGCTCTCACCTTCAAAGGGACTCCCAGATCCCAGGTGGCGACAGAGTGGCTGAGTGTTTCCAGGTCAGGGGTCCCTTGGATGCTGTGGAGTCTGACGTCTCGGGACTCGTTGTGCACGTGTACATGCATGTGTGTGCGTGTGGGCCGCTGGCCGCCATCCCTCATGCTCAGACGGATGGGATGCCGGGGTCCCCCAGGGTGCACAGCATCCCGGTGACGTACCAGCCCTCCACGTCTGGCTTCCCGTGCAGCCCCGCCGTCTCGCCGACCTGTCCTCCATGCCCTCTGCTCTGCAGACCTGCCCCCCAGACACCAACGTGAACTCCCCCTTCCACTGACAACGGCCCAGGCATAACACACACGCCCTGGCTCAGCGGCTGTCACCACGGCACCCCCCACCCCGAAGGCACCCGCCGAACGGTGCTGGAAACCATGGGCACGCTGCACGATCTCTGTGCTTTTTGTCCAAATCTGAGACTCACAAAACTAAAAATTTTTTTTACAAGTTCACAATTAATGCGTGTATATGCATATATTATGCGCATGTGCCTCCCGTGGGAACATGTTATACGCTAAAAAGATAGACTCACATAAAGTTTAACGTATATACGTCGCACGTGTGGCTTGGTTAATCTTGTGTTATCAAGTCAACAGGGACATGAGATGCCCAGATATTTGGATAAATAAGATTTTGGCCGGGCTGCGGAGGGTGGTTCTGGATGAGAAGATCATTTGCTTTTTTCTAGGTAGAGACACAGGCAGGCAGAGGGAGAAGCAGGCTTCCTGCGGGACTCGATCTCAGGACCCTGGGGTACAACCTGAGCCCAAGGCAGACGCTCAACCACTCAGCCACCCGGGGATCCCAAGAAGAGCATTTGTAATCGTAGACTGAGTAAAGCAGGTGGCCTAGCTCAATGTGGGTGGGCCTCGTGTCATCAGTTGAAGACCCGAATAGCTCAAAAAAGGTGGCGGAAGGGAGGATTTGTTCTCCGTGCATGACTGCTTCGGTTGGACATCAGTCTTCTCCGGGCCTTGGACTGGGATTTATGCCATCCACCCCTGGGCCTCAGGCCTTTGACCATACAGCATGGGATTCTCACCTCCTTAACACTGTGAACCAATTCCTTGTAAAAAAAATAAATAAATAACACTCCGTGTATGATGTATCTTGTTGGCTCTGTTTGTGTGGACAGCTGTGACACATACCATGTACCTGGATGGTATGAGCTAAAACTTTACAACACGTATATGCACATGTCGGTGCACATAGATACTAGGCTTGAACATTACAGAGCTTAGTATGCACACCTGTATGCATGCGCATAGGTGTACGTGCAGGTGTACACACAGTATGCTTTATAGTGTGCACGCGTGTGCAGTACACAATGTACGTGATGCGCACATATAGCACGTGTAGGTATGAACACGTGTCTACAGCGATGTCGGTCATCTACCATCCACCCTCCAATGTATTGATCCATCCATCATACCCATCCATCCATCATATGTATCTATCTCTCTATCATCTGGGCATCAATCCATCATATCTATGCATCCGTCGTATCTATCTATGCACTCATCCACCCATTATAACCATCCATCCATCCATCCATCCATCATATCTATCTATCATCTGTGCATCCATCCATCATATCTATCCACTCATCCACCCATTATAACCATCCATCCATCCATCCATCCATCATATCTATCATCTATCTATCTATCTATCTATCTATCTATCTATCTATCTATCGTCTGTGCATCCATCCATCCTATCTATCCACTCATCCACCCATTATATCTATCCATCCATCCATCTATCCATCTTTCCATCTATTAGTCTATTCATCGTCTATCTATCCATTCATTATATCTATGTATCTACCTTTCCACCCATCATCCATCCATCATATTTATCTATCTGTTCATTCATCATGTATGTATCCATCCATCAATCCATCATCAGTCCTTCCATCCATCCATCCATCCATCCATCCATCCATCCATCCATCTATCCATGTGTCCATCTATACCTATCAGTTATCTAGGTCTATAAATCTATCTATCCATATATTCTTATCTACCCATCCATCCTTCTACTATCTATGTATCTATCTATCTATCATCTATCATCTATGAATGTGTCCTTCTGTACCTATTTAGTTATGTCTATCCATCCATTCATCATCTATTCCTTTTTTAAAAAAAGATTTTATTTATTTATTCATGAGAGACACACACAGAGAGAGAGAGGCAGAGACACAGGCAGAGGGAGAAGCAGGCTCCAAGCAGGGAGCCTGATGTGGGACTCGATCCCGGGTCTCCAGGATCGCACCCTGAGCTGAAGGCAGGTGCTAAACCGCTGAGCTATCCAGGCTGCCCCATCTTTATTCTTATCTATGCATCAATCCATCATATCTATCAATCTATCAATCAATCAATCAATCTATCTATCTATCATCTATCTATCTAATCTACCATCTATCTATCTATCTATCTATCTATCTATCATCTATCTAATCTGTCCATCCATCTACCTACACAGCCATCCATATAGTCACTTCCCATAGGCTTCAATAAATCTCCAAATGACAGGACCACAGTGCACACAAACCACCCCAACCAGTGTTCGGCATGTGTTCACCATGATCCGTGAGTAAATCTGCAAACCCCCTTTGACGCCGCCATCAACAAAAGACCCTGTGTCTGCCGCCATCTGGAGCCCGGGCATTTCCCACATCCGTGTGGTTTTGTGCAGACAATCGTTTGGAGCACACACACATGCCTTGTAGGCTTCAGCGGGCTGGCGGCTCCCATGAGCAGCTGGCCTGTACGATACTCCTGATATTTTCATTACCTTTTAAAACGCGAAGACCGGCCTGTGATATATAATGTGAGATGGGAACCATGTTTTTCCTCCCTCTCTTCCAGGGGTCAAACACTCCTCATAGATGGATGTCACGGCATGGAGCAAACACGGGGCCCCGCGCGTCACTGCTCCGTTGCAAACCTTGTGTGGCGTGTGCTCGCCATGTGTGTGGGGCTCTGGGCAGCCCCCACGTCTGCAGAGGAGACGGGGTCCCCCAGGGCCATCGGTCAAGTGTGCACATCGCTTAAAGTCGGTGCATCTCGGATGAGGAGAAATGAGCTCATTCCAAGCAGGGCCTCTGCGAGGTTTCTTCCCCACCTCCCCCCGTTTGCAAATTCCAGAGTTTTAATTACCAATGCACAAAAGGAAAGGAAATGAAACCATTGCCCTTCCCTGGCCCCTCCCCAAGCCCAGAACATTAACTCGACTGGAGCTCGTAAAAATGATGCTGATCAGAGACAAGAGCTTTTCTGTCCACAGTCCCCTGTGCGTGCAGGTCCCGATGCCCACGTGCTGGAGGAAATCGTGTCCCCGGAGACGTGCAGGGCCCAATGACCTGTGAGTGTTCCTTTATATGACACAAGGGACTTTGTAGAGATGGTGGCATTGTGGATCCTGGTTGGGGGATGACCCCCGGGGTCCCGGTGGCCCACTATCATCACGGGCAGGCAGGGGGCTGCAAATCCCTGAGGCTGCAGGCACAGAGGTCGGGGCAGGTGTGCTCTGACTGCGCAGCAGGCCCAGGGATGCACAGCGATGTGGCGCCTCCAGGAGCTGGAAAGGGGAAGGAGGCCAATTCTCGCCTGCATTTTCCTAAAGGAACCATCACTTCTAACCCGGTGACCTCAGCGAGGGGACTCCTGTCACCTCTCAAAGGGCATGGTGGTCACTGTGTGGAGTTACTAGCACATTCTCTAGCAGCAGCACAAAAGCACCGTGATCACGTAGGATTGAGGGTTAGGACAACTGGGGTCCCCATCGCGGGTCCCGGTGACCAGGAGATGCGGGTTCTGCTGGATACGGGACTTAGCGCTGAGCACCCCGCCCGTCCCTGCACGCGGCCTCCGGCTCTGCTGCCTTTTCTGGTCATTTCAGGGGACTGCCACCAACCAGCACGTACGTAACGTCTGCATCCCCAGGAGGTCCCGTCCGAAGATGGGCTTCCAGGGTTCTCCTGCCCCTGGCTCTTCGCACTGCTCCGGCTATCCTGGGAGGTGAGCCTGGGCCACCCTCTCCATGGGCTCCGGGATGCAGGGATTCATTCGAAGGCTGGAAAGAGAAGCCCAATTCCCCCAGCAGAGGGCATGAGACGAACATACATGTGGAGTCTGAGCACCTCTGAGAGCTGCACGGGCTCTGCAGGGAACGCAGCTGGTGTCCCCCAGCAGGGCCCTAGCAGCAGGGACCAGAATGGGTTCTCCAAACTGGCATTAATAGAGTGGAGGCATCCCCGTCCCCAGGCTCCCACACCTGCCAGATCACCGGTTTCCTGCAGTTTCTGAGATTCTTGACTCCAAGCCCACCAAAACCTGTTAAATCCCCATCATCACGTGGACACGAGACCCGCCAGGCTTGGGTGGCAGCACCCAGGGGCCGTCCCGAACTATGGCACGTGGCACCGATTTGCACAGGGAGGGGATCATGGCCTCTGGGGCTGGGGCATCCAGTTTGATGGTCAACACGGCTCCCTTGGGAAGGGGGTCTCAGAGGGCTCAGCTTCGAAACCCACACAGCGAGCCGCGCACGCACCGCAGAATCTGTTCAAACTCCGCAGATGAGCATCGTATTGTTTTAACGACCATGGCGGCTCTGATACAGGAAACTTCCTTTCTCCAAAAGCAGCCTCGTTGATTTAGAATATTGCATTTACTGCTCCTGCCTGTTCCCCCAGGAGTTAAGGATGTGATTCCTATCGGGCACCGTGTCCTGTGTCCCAACACCCCATGTTAGGGTTGACCCATCCTTCCTACCCAGGAGAAAAGTGTCCATATACAACTATCTCCGATAATATACCTGCATAGACAACAAATTTATGATAAATAAACAAATTTAATAAAGAAAAAAGAAAAGCAAACCTAAATATGTCTTATACCATCAGCTCTGGAAAATGTCTTTTTTTTTTCTTAACAGTGTGCTGGAAATGATGAGCAAAGAGACACATAAAATGAACAGTGAACAAAAGGAAGAAAAAGAAAGAGAAAAAAGGAAGAAAGAGAAAGACAGTAAGGAAGAAAGAGTAAAGAGGAAGAAAGAAAAAGAAAAAGGAAGGAAGAGAGAAAAACAAAGAAACAGGAAAGAGGAGAAAGAAAGAAGAAAAGGAAGAAAGTAAAAAGGAAGAAGGAAAGAGGAAAAAGGAAGAAAGAAAAAGAAAAAGGAAGGGAGAAAAACAAAGAAAGAGGAAAGAGGAAGAAAGAAAGAAAAAAGGAAGAAGGAAAGAGAAAAAAGGAAGAGAAAAACAAAGGAAGAGTAAAAAGGAAGAAGGAAAGAGAAAAAAGGACGAAAGAAAAAGAAGGAAGAGAGAAAAACAAAGAAAGAGGAAAGAGGAAGAAAGAAAGAAAAAAGGAAGGAAGAGAAAAAAGGAAGAAAGAAAGGAAAAAGGAAGGGGAGGAAAGGAAGAAGGAAAGAGGAAGAAAGAAGGGAGAAAGAGGACTGAAAGGAAGACAGAAAGAGAAAAAAGGAAGAAGGACCAAAAAAAAAAAAAAGGAAGAATGAGAGAGGGGAAAAAAAGGAAGAGAAAGAAAGAAAAAAGAAAGAAGGAAAAACAGGAAGAAAAACATGAAAGAGAGAAAGAAAGAAAGAAAGAAAGAAAGAAAGAAAGAAAGAAAGAAAGAAAGAAAAAAGAAGCAGAAGAAACTGCGAGCCAAGCGGGAACAATGGTGAAGGGAAGTCATAAAAGCTAAGTTATAAAGCAGGAGGGCTTTTATCAAGGCATCCAACGAAATCTGAGAAAATGTTATTAAGGAAACATGAAAATGAAAAACCATACCAGATGCTCTCGTACTCACAAGCTGGAGAAATAAATGCAAGATCGGATCCAGAAAGGGCATTAAAAAAAAAAAAAAAAAAGAAAGAAAAAAAAAGAAAAAAAGCCAAGATGCTTACAAGAGAGATAGAAAAGGGGGGGAAAAAAACATCAATTTTTTTTTTATTGCCTAATATGCAATCTAAGTATGAACAGCTCCAATTTGCATCAAACGGCGTGGCCCGCGCCGCGGTCGGGGTGCGGCGTCCGTGCAGGGCGCTCGGCCGTTCCTGCACGGGGCCCAGGAGGCCGTCCCCCCATCTGCCGACCAGTCGCGGAGCATTTTCAAAGAATATTTTATTAGTGCGGTTTCGAAACCCATAGAAAACCTCACTTTTCTTCACCTATCATGTGAATTGGGTAATCCTTTTTTCCCCCTTTTTCCCCCTCTTTGTGTGTGTGTGTGTCAGGGAAGAACACGCGTTCTGTGTCCTGCAGCCTTCCGGGACGCGGAGAGACTTTATTTTAAGTTAACCTGATAGCTATTTAGGTAACGCAAAGACAGACCAGCCCATGTCCTTTTAATTACAGTCCTGCCACCTTCATTCCTCAGGAGAGAGAACGTGGTGTCAGCACTTCGGCGGCGAAACCCTATTTTTAGGGGCTTCTAACTCAGCTGTTAAAATTCGCTGTAGGCTGAAGGGAGACATAAGATTTCAGCCTCGGAGCAAAAGACAAAATTAAGAAAAGAAAAATCAAGGCAGGTTGGGGAAAAAAATTTAAAAAAAAAAAACCCCACAGCAAAAACCACCACAGATAAGTCTGGTCACTTCGGGAGATCATCAGAGTGAATTTCAACGGGTTTTCAAATGCCAGAAACTGGGCGCCGGGCACCTGCGTTCCCACCGGGGCCGCCATGTTGCACAACTGAAGAGGGTTCGGTTGTCTGGGATTCTGTGTGTTGGGTGATTGGGTTACGGGCAATGTATGAGCAGAGAGGTCCATGGGGTCACCACGGGGGCATTAATGGGACCGCTGTGTCACGGCATCCGCTGATGGATGCACCTGTGAGCAACAACCCCGTTGTTCTGCATTGTACGGACCCTGTTTGCAAATCCTAACATGTGAGGGCAGCAAATCTCATCCTAAGGACACATCCATTGGGTCCGGTTGGTTGGACTCAGGTTTTGGGAGCAAGAGGAGATGTTCCCATGGGGTCTGCTCAGTTGGGCTTTGCTGTGAGACCACGCTGGGAAGCTGTGCCCATTGGGTCCAGCTGGTGGGGGTCAGCTTTGGGACCACCCTAAGGACACATCCATTGGGTCCAGTTGGTTGGACTCAGGTTTTGGGACCACCATGAGGAGATGTTCCCATGGTGTCTACTCAGTTGGGCTTTGCTGTGGGACCACGCTGGGAAGCTGTGTCCATTGGGCCCATCTGGTGGGGGTCAGTTCTGGGGCCACCGTAAGGACACATCCATTGGGTCCAGTTGGTTGGACTCAGGTTTTGGGACCAGCAAGAGGAGATGTTCCCATGGGGTCTACTCAGTTGGGCTTTGCTGTGAGACCACGCTGGGAAGCTGTGTCCATTGGGTCTAGCTGGTGGGGGTCAGCTTTGGGACCACCCTAAGGACACATCCATTGGGTCCAGTTGGTTGGACTCAGGTTTTGGGACCACCACGAGGAGATGTTCCCATGGGGTCTACTCAGTTGGGCTTTGCTGTGGGACCACAATGGGAAGCTGTGTCCATTGGGTCCATCTGGTTGAGGTTCATTCTGGGACCACCCTAAGGACACATCCGTTGGGGGTCGACTTGGTTGGACTCAGGTTTTGGGACCACAACGAGGAGATGTTCCCATGGGGTCTACTCAGTTGGGCTTTGCTGTGGGACCACAATGGGAAGCTGTGTCCATTGGGTCCATCTGGTTGAGGTTCATTCTGGGACCACCCTAAGGACACATCCGTTGGGGGTCGACTTGGTTGGACTCAGGTTTTGGGACCACAACGAGGAGATGTTCCCATGGGGTCTACTCAGTTGGGCTTTGCTGCGGGACCACACTGGGAAGCTATGTCCATTGGGTCCAAGTGGTTGAGGTCCGTTCTGGGACCACCCTAAGGACACATCCGTTGGGGGTCGACTTGGTTGGACTCAGGTTTTGGGACCACCACGAGGAGATGTTCCCATGGGGTCTACTCAGTTGGGCTTTGCTGTGGGACCACAATGGGAAGCTGTGTCCATTGGGTCCATCTGGTTGAGGTCCGTTCTGGGACCACCCTAAGGACACATCCATTGGGGGTCGACTTGGTTGGACTCAGGTTTTGGGACCACCACGAGGAGATGTTCCCATGGGGTCTACTCAGTTGGGCTTTGCTGTGGGACCACAATGGGAAGCTGTGTCCATTGGGTCCATCTGGTTGAGGTTCATTCTAGGACCACCCTAAGGACACATCCATTGGGGGTCGACTTGGTTGGACTCAGGTTTTGGGACCACCACGAGGAGATGTTCCCATGGGGTCTACTCAGTTGGGCTTTGCTGTGGGACCACAATGGGAAGCTGTGTCCATTGGGCCCATCTGGTGGGGGTCAGTTCTGGGACCAACGTGGGAGCTTGTGTGCCGTTCATTAAATGAGTGTGAACCCACCCTGGAAAGTTGTGTCCACTCTGTGCTCCTGCTTGGGGTCAGCCGTAGGGTCACCCTGGTCGATGGCGAGTCCTCTGTGTACTTGATGCGGTACACGTTGGGAAGCATCCCTGATCCTTCCCTCCTGCGTCTGAAATTCTTGCCCTAGAAGAATTCACACCTGATTCCAACATCCCAGGACTGTTGTGTTCCCAAGGGGGTGGAGGTGGCCCGGTTACCGCCAGACTCATCGTTTGCCCCAATCACGATCTGCTGGTCCATCGTCCCCTGGTGCCATCCTTGACTCCTTACCCACGGGACATCTTGAAGCATCTCAGGTGCACGTTGCTCCGGAGGATGGATGTGGAATACACGGAATCAGGAACATATCCCAGGATACACAGACGTGCGTGTACTCCAGAGAGGAACCCGATTTCGCCTTCTGTTCTCTACTTTTGGTGCAACACACCAGGTTATACAGTAAAAGAGGCTGTTGGAACCCACGGCTCTTACAATGTAAATCTTTCAATTTGGATCTTTTTTTTTTTAAGATTTTTTTTTTAAATTTATTCATGATAGACACAGAGACAGACGCAGAGACAGGCAGAGGGAAAAGCAGGCTCCCTGTGGGGTGTGCGATGTGGGATTCGATCTGAGGACCCTGGGGTCACGCCCTGAGCCAAAGGCAGAAGGTCAACCACTTAGCCCCCCAGGCGCCCCGAATTTGGGTCTATTTTCAAGACCTCTAGGAGAATGATGAGTCCACCCTTCCTTACCAAAACCCCACGCCCGTCTCTTCCCGTTTTCTGTGTCTGCAAAGGCCTAGACTAGAGCTTGAACGTCTCTATGCAAAGCAAACTTACGTCCAATTTTGAAACACTAATCTCCAACCCCCGGTTCAGCCTGGGGCTCCGAGGGCAGATTGATGGGGTCTCCCAGGTCACACGTGCTCCGTGCTAGCCCCTGAAGAACTCTGCGTGGATGGCGGGTGGTGGTCTCATGTCGTAGCTTTGCGTCCTCCCACGGTCCTGCAGCTTTGGCTGGACGGTTTTCAGCCGGGAAGCCTGCCCACGCGGCTTTTGCAGGAGCCAGGAGCCAACGTAGGATGTTCGAGTCAACGTATGAGCTTGGGTAGATGAAACATTCCGTGTGTGGCAGGTTTTCTGAGGTCAACCCATGTGGAGTGGACTCACCCCATCTGCACGTCACCCGAAGTGTGTTTGGAACCTATGTGAAGTCCAGGAGCTGCACTAAATGACTACAACGGGGTGTCACTGAACAACAGGAACACATCCTGGCCCAGCTCTTGGAGACCAGAAGCCTGAGCTCCAGGCAGGACGAGGCTGCTGAGATCCAGCGGGGGCAGGGCCGTGCTCCATCCTGAAGCTCCAGGGAGGGTCCTTCGGGCCTCTTGCAGCGTCTGGAGCTCCAGGAGTCCCCGGGCCAGTGGCTGCATCGCTCCCATCTCCGCCTCCGTCTTCACATATCCATGACCGTGGGGCCGTGTCCCTACCAGACTCCCCCATGAAGACATTGCAACGGGGTTGCACGAAAGCGTGCAAAAACGCTAGCACGGAGTAGAGGCAGGTAGGTGGGGGTCAGCTCCCACTTCTGGACTTGGCAATCCTGCTCAGGGCCTACCTACTGCCGCCAAACCTGTAGGACCGATGTCCGCCAGCCAAGCGATACTATTCCGTCGAATTTTTGGACGCTATTTGATGGTCTTCGCCCTGTTTGAAGTGGCGGCTACCCTGCTGACAGGGGTCCGGGGCATTTCCCACTGTCCAGAGAGACACGCGTGGAGATTCACCCAATGCCACGGACTGTGTAGGACATTTGGGGGTTGTGTTACCAGGGTGTACGGCTACGAGGCACGTTGACCCCCATGGCGTTTCCAACCCGTGTCAGCCATAGGGCTGCCCTGTACCTCAAAGGGCTTTTGGTCGCCGTCGTCCGATGTCTCCAGGATCGCTCAAAGGAGCGCTGCGGGCGTGGGCGATTCGTGGAGCCCCGTGCGCCAGCCTCGCCGGGAATGCGAGGCCAGTGGGCATCGGTAAGCGCCTTGGGCGTTTCCAACCCAAAGCTCACAACCTCTGTCTCCACGGCGTGGGGTCCGGCGGCAGCGCCGCTCACCTTGGCCGCAGCCGCAGAGGGAGCTCCGTGCAATTCCCACCGGGACCGCCACACACCCGTCGGGCCTGTGCGCCCCCACCCCCCCAGCCACACCGAATGCACCCAGCGCTTGGCGTGCTCTGCCCAACAGCCCGCGGTGGATGCATTCTCATTCGCACTGGATTCCCAAGCGTGTGCGAATCTGGCGTCTCCCCACCCCCAGCGCTGGGGGAGCTAAAGGCGGAGCGTGCGGCTAACAGGTGGACTCCGCCTCAATGGCCACAGACACCCAAGGAAAGCCACGCGCATTTTGCAAGACGGAAGCTCATCTTCGCTCGTCGAGGAGCGAGGGCGGGGCCTGGGTGTTCTTGCCGGACTCCCTCCACCCCCCCTCTCCTCTCTCCCCATCCTCTTCTTTTAATCCCAGTCTCTGCTTGTTGAGTTTCAAATTGAAATATCCTGAACAGATGTAAAAACACATGTGAGTCTCCGCGCACAAGCTGTGCGCGTCTTTGTTTCATCTGCTGATGGTGTGAAGCCTAAAGGAGCTCTTTTTAAAATTTCATCACTATTCAAAAGGATAATTAATACGTACCCCCAGGCTTTGATTATGCTGTGCACAGTAAGTAATGCTTCTGCAGAGATAATGAGGGCTCATCAGGCGGGGTGAATATGCGCGCAGAAAGGCTCAGCCTCCGCCAGAAATGGAAGATGCAGCCAAGGTACCATGTAGGTGGCTTAATCTAATTTTAATTTGTAACACAATAGGATAGATGAGACCGTTTGTTTGTAACCAGCGCGGGCATTTTGTTTACACGGAACCCCAGTCACGTTCAGCAGATGCTCTTCTTAAAGGCTTAATTGAAGTTTCTGATCTAACCTCTACCCTACTCTCCATTATGGAGAAGAAAACAGCTTTCACGCAGCGCACACACAGCCATGCACACACCAGCGTGCCCTGGCACGCACCGGCATGCACACGCATGCCCACGGGGGCACACACAACTATGTACACACCAACGTGCACACACACGCACAGACCAGCGTGGACACATAGACATATGTACACACCACTGTGCACATGCACACTCCAGCATGCCCTTGCATGCACCAGCATGCACACACATGCCCACAGGGGCACACACAACTATGTACACACCACCATGCACATGCACACACATGCGTGCACCAGCGTGGACACATACACATATGCACACGCCAGTGTGCACGTGCACACTCCAGCATGCCCTTGCATGCACCAGCATGCACACACATGCCCACAGGGGCACACACAACTATGTACACACCACCATGCACATGCACACACATGCGCACACCAGCGTGGACACGTACACATATGCACACATCAGTGTGCACGTGCACATTCCAGCATGCCCTTGCACATGCCAGCATGCACACACATGCACACGGAGGCACACACAACCTTGTACACACCAACGTGCACACATGCACACACCAGCGTGCACATGCACACTCCAAGCATGCCCTTGCACATGCCAGCATGCACACCTGCACACAGAGGCACGTACAACCATGCACACACTAGCATGCACACGTACACATATACAGACACCAATGTGCACATGCATACATGCTCACACCAGCACACACATGCACACAGCAGCGTGCACATGCACACAGACAAAACAGTGTCCACACATGCATTCACACACAGCAGTGTATACGTGCACAACCAGTATGCTGTACTGGCACGCACATGCACACAGAGGCACACACAACCATATACATACCAGCGTATAACACAACCACACACACTAGCATGCACACATATGTACATACAGACACCAATGTGCACATGCATACATGCACACACCAGGAGGCACATGCACACAAACTAGTGTGCACACACACATTCACACACACCGCATGGCACACTGGCATGCACAAGCACACACCTATGCACATACGCAGGCACACACATCACCGTACACATGCACACATCCAGATGTGCCCCTTCCCCGGGGTCCCTGGGAGGGCCCTAACTCGGCGAGACTCCTACTTTGTCAGCGTCACTCTGCTGGTCGCCTTCCTGCCGCACGCAGGTCAACCTGCCCGAGCCCACTCAGCGCTGCCGCCGCCGGCCCTCCGCTCTCCAGGCTGCCCCCTCAGCCTTCCAGCCAGGGCCAGCGAGCCGGCCCTTTGGAAGTGTTTAACTCGGCATTTCCTTAGAGTCGGGCTTATTTCCCGCAACAGGAAATTGAGGCTTTTGTTCTGTGGGAAGGCACCCGTGAGCAGCAGGGTCCCTCACTGGGGGGCTGGTTCCTGTGACTCTCGGGGCTCCCTCGGTCTCCAGCTTCAAAGACCTCGCCACCCAGAGGCTCCCAGTGAGGTGGTAGTGGTGGCGCCAGGTAGGCTGATGACACTGGATCTTCTGTCACTGTGTGGGTGACTCGTGTGCTGATGCTGCTCCCAGGAAGCCCGGGGACCTGGGGACCTCGCCGGCTGCCCTCCTGAAGCCAGCAGCTACCACCTGTACCTGGAATCAGCCACTTGCTGTTCCCTCCCGGCAGCCGCCCCCTACGTGATCCAGACAGGCTTGCACATCCGGACAGGCTTGCACGCAACATCCACAGCAGTGCATGAGCTCACTTCTCACAGGGGCCTGGCCCCACTGACCCCCTGGGGTCAGGATGAGGATCCAGGGGGAAAAGCTTGCCGTGCTCTTACCCTGCCTGGAACATGCCTGGTGCTCCACCACTGTTCCCAGTGCAAGGAGGATGCAACTCATGGTTTAAACGGACGTTAGTGCTTGTGCACACCAGCATGCATGCACATGCACATACCAGCACACACTAGCATGCACGTGTACATATGCACAGCACACATGCACACAGTGTATACACTAGCTTGCACACGTACACATACGCAGACGCCAGTGCACACATGCACACAATGCACACACTAGCATGCACGCATACATATATACAGACACCAAGGTTCACATGCATGCATGCACACACCAGTGCACACATGCACAGACCAGTGCACACGTGCACACAATGCATACACCAGCATGCACACGTACATAGGCACACAGACCAAGGTGCACATGATGTGTGCACAGACCAGTGCATACATGCACACACCAGCATACACTAGCATGCCCATGTACATATACACAGACACCAGTGCACACATGCACACACCAGCATACACTAGCATGCACACATACATATGCACAGACACCAAGGTGCACATGCATGCACCAGTGCACACATCAGCGCACACATGCACACACCAGCATGCACATGCTCTTACCCGCCTGGAGCACGGCTGGAGCTCCTCCAGCGGCCCCAGTACGAGGAGGACACAGCTCATGGTTTAAAGAGACTTTAGTGCTAGCAAACAAACACGAACTCACCCACCGCTCCCTCCACTAAGTTGCACTGGGTCACCCCAGCTCCAGATGAATCCAAGTGGCTCAGCCCGGGGAGCGGCCGTGGCTTTAGCACCTGGCACTCACCCCCACGCAGGAAGCACCCAGAACCCAGAGGAGCACCAGATGCCACCGTGCATGTAGTCCGACGGAATCATCTTGGAACCCGCGTCTGTGGCACGCACACAAGCAAGCACTGAGTCCCTCAGAAATTTATGTCTTTGTGGATTGAATAAAACCTCCTGTTTTCTGGAACCTTCTTGCTGGGGCTGGAGGGGGTCGCGGGAGGGGGGTGGGCTCAGTTTGCAAGCAGCTGAGCCAGGGTGGCTCCTGGTGGCGTTTTGTCAGCGGCTCCCACGTTCTCAGTCTCTCAGTCACGGCTGCGTCTTTCACGCCTTAACCACTTATGCAAATCGACGCCAACAGGCCGCTTCAGACATTGTTTTGAAAGCGCGTGTTGAGTCATTTATTCAACAGATTCCACACTATTTATTCAACAAATTTGTGTGAGCAACAGTTACTGACGCCTTAATTTGGGTAGAGCGAGCGCTGCGTTCCCGTGTTTACTCAACAGGATGAGGGGCGAGGGCATTAGCCCGCAGACTGCAGCGGGATTTCCCCACGCGCTGGGCCGCTCCCCGCTCCCCGCTCCCCGCTCCCCGCTCCGGCCGCGGCTCCCCAGCTCCCCAGCCCCGAGCAAGCTGGAGGCCAGCTGCGGCCTGAAGCTACTTTTTCTGCAAGAAAAACGGAAGCTTTCTGGCTTCTCCCGGGCGATGCAAATGTAAGCAGGTGTCCTTGTCATGGAGTCACGGCCTTGCGGCCACGGAAGGGTCCTGGGGCAGGGGGTTCTCAGCCCGCTGGGAGGGCCCAGCCCCTGCTCCGAGACCACCTGCTTCAAACAGCACCTCCCTCTTTACCTTCGGTCCTCCCCGGGGGCTCCAGCCAAGGGACCCGTGAAGGCCTGAAGCATCATCTCCCGCACAAAATCCATATGTGGAAGTTGTAACCCCCGGGACCTCCCAACGGGACCGCCTTCCACAAAAGAGCCTGCAGAGACACCGGGGCCGCTCCTGCACCCCGTGCTGGCCTGGACGCCTCCTGCCTGCACCACGTGCGCCGCATCCTTGTGGCGTCTGGCGGTACCCAGAGCAACAGGCCTCCACGAGGGAGAGCCTGGCGGCTGGGCCCTGTCCAGGTGGATGAGCGGATGAACCGCAGCGTCATCCTCAGGTGTCCCCCGCACGAGGCGGGCTCCGGCCTCCCCCGGCCTTTCACTCCCACCGCCCTGGGGAGCCACGGCCCTGCCAGTCTGCTCCTGGTCTCACGGGCCGGCCGGCGGTTCCGACGCCCTCCTTTTGCGGTGGCTCTCGCCGCCTGTTTGCTGCGCTTGGTTTCTTTGGGGCGCTTTGGCTTTTCTTACCTGTTTGCAGGAGCCGCTCACCTTGTCGGCATACAAGTCCTGTGTTTGCGAAGATGCTGCACGTACCATCAGCACGTGCACGTGTCTTTATATGTGCACTTCCTGTAGATTTCTACCCTGTATCGCCTGGATCCACGTGTCACCTGGATCCACGTATCACCTTTATCCAAATATCACCTGTACGTATACTGTAATCTGTATCCATATGTCACCTGTATCTATACTATCACCTGTATCCATATGTTACCTGCATCCATATGTCACCTATATCCATATATCACCTGTATCCATATGTCACCTGTATCTATACTATCACCTGCATCCATATATCACCTATATCCATATATCACCTGTATCCATATGTTATCTGTATCTATACTATCACCTGTATCCATATGTCACCTGTATCCATATGTCACCTGTATCTATATGTCATCTGTATCCATATGTCACCTGAATCTATATGTTATCTGTATCTATACTATCACCTGTATCCATGTTTCCTATATCCATATGTCACCTTGTCTATACTATCACCTGTATCTATACTATCACCTGTATCCATATGTCACCTGTATCTATACTATCACCTGTATCCATATGTCACCTGCATCCATATGTCACCTGTATCCATATGTCACCTGTATCTATACTATCACCTGTATCCATGTCACCTGTATCCATATGTCACCTGTGTGCTTATATCTCTGTATGGATATATCAGCTGTATCCATATATTACCTACCCACATATCATGTGTATCCAAATATCACCTCTATCCCTATATCATCTGTATCCATAAATCACCTGTATCCATATATCACCTGTATGGATCTATACTATCATCTGGATCTACACATGGCCTGTATGTACAGATCATCTGTACCTGCCCATCACCTGTGTCTGTATATCATGTGCATCCCTATATCTCTATCTCTGCATGTATCTCATACCTATCTCTCTATGTCATATCTGTATCTATATCATCAATATCTACCCATATTCCATACTATGTATCGGTCAGCCCGGGTGGCTCAGCGGTTTAACTCTGCCTTCAGCCCAGGGTGTGATCCTGGAGACCCGGATTGAGCCCCACATCAGGCTCCTGGCATGGAGTCTGCTTGTCTCTCTGCCTGTGTCTCTGCCTTTCTCTCTCTCTCTCTTTGTCTCTGTGTCTCTCATGAATAAATAAATAAAATCTTAAAAAAATAAATATACCCATATACCCAGATCCATATTGGTATACCTTTATCCGCACTCTATAGCATGGAGATCTCTGTCTCCCTATCCGTATCGGCTCCTGTACAGATGCCTAAACTTACACCCACACCTGCATCATCTGTGTGTTTCCGTATCAACATACCTCTGCCTCCACTTATCCGCGTGCAGGTACCCCTGACTACCTGGTCAAGGTGGCCTGGTGTGATGGGCTGAGATGCAGGTGACATGCCAACCTACAGGAGGATGGAGACGTGGATGCACGGTCGCTCACAGGTACAAGTTAACGAACCTGACGCGTGTAGGAGGTCCCCCGAGCTGACTCTGTGTCTGCCCCCAGTGAATCCCGACCACACCTGCGCACCTGGCTAGCATTCCTCCTTCTACAGGTTGTGATGGGGGCACGGCGGCGAGTGTGTGCATGTCCCATTCCTAGCAGATTTGCATGTATCCAGGTAGAGCAGCCCCCCACACGGACTCTCAGAGCCCCTCTCCCATCGCAACGTCCGGATCTTGCCATCGACCCTACAACGCCGTGGACGGATGACACGCCATGGATCTTCCGCCCCAGGACAGGACGGAGAGCAGCGCTCATTAATTGCTGGTGGGTCTTCCTTAGAGGAGGGGAGCGAATTTCAGAGATGTCAACCTGTGGGCCCACGGACATCTTTACGCACACAGGAAAAGTGCGTTCAATAAATTAAGAGGAAAAAAAGGAAATCTATAGAAATCACTGTGCAGACATCTGCTCCGTAATCCCTCCCACGGGAGCTCGTGCGGGGAGAATTGGTCTCTATCCACGTGAGGGAACTTACCCAGCAGATTACAGGGACGCAGTGGGGCATCCGTACCTACGGGAGGCGGGAGGCGCCGGGGCTCGCTGGGGGATTTCCCACCATCTTGGCAGGGAGTTCCTGCCTTGTCCCGAATTCAGGAGCAAGGAGACAGGTGCAGAGGCACGTCCTGCGTGCCAGGGTCCCTTGGGCAAAGCCAGGGAGAGCCTCCGTGGTGCGCGGCAGGCGTGACCTCAACAGACCCGCATTCAACCACAACGAAGGGTTCAGCTTGTGCAAAACACTGATGTACAATTGCACACACATAATTTAAGGAAAAATTAGTCATAATGAATGGACCGCACTTAATTTGAAGCCAGGCCTAAGGCCGGGAGGTTTTTTCTTCTGCTGCTTCTTCTTTTTTAACCCTCATTTCTAGGACCTTCCATTAAATAAAACAGAAAAAAAAAAAAAAAAAAAAGAATGGATCCAGTGCATGTGTGTGGTTGGTGGGGAAGGAACATGTAATTTAGCTCCTATAACGACAAAGGGACTACTGATATTTTTTATGGTCTACTAATTGGGGCCCCAATAATTAGCCACAGAACAGTTAATTGGAGGGACGCTTTTAATTTTCCTTCGTTCATATTTAGGATCTGAGACTTTTTTCCTGGAGTGTGTGTATAAACCAGGTGTCTATGCTTCTGTTAAAGGCTGTGTTCTTCACGGGCTCCATTCACACCTAGCCCCAGGGGAGCTTAGTGGACCTGGGAGCACCTGCACCTGAACCCCACCTGGGGGAGCTCAGTGGACCTGGGAGCACCTGCACCCACATCTCACCTGGGGGAGCTTAGTGGACCTGGGAGCACCTGCACTCACGTCTCACCTGGGGGAGTTCAGTGGACCTGGGAGCACCTGCATCCACGCCCGCGGGGGCTCAGTGGACCTGGGAGCACCTGCACCTGAACCCCACCTGGGGGAGCTCAGTGGACCTGGGAGCACCTACACCCACACCTCACCTGAGGGAGCTCAGTGGACCTGGAAGCACCTGCACTCACGTCCCACCCCCGGGGGAGCTCAGTGGACCTGGGAGCATCTGCATCCACGTCCCCCCTGGGGGAGCTTAGTGGACCTGGGACCACCTGCACCTGAACCCCACCTGGGGAAGCTCAGTGGACCTGGGACCATCTGCACTCATGTCCCACCCCCTGGGGGAGCTCAGTGGACCTGGGAGCACTTGCACCCACACCTCACCTGAGGGAGCTTAGTGGACCTGGGAGCACTTGCACCCACACCCCACCTGGGGGAGCTCAGTGGACCTGGGAGCACCTGCACCCGCACCCCACCTGGGGGAGCTCAGTGGACCTGGGGGCACCTGCACCCGCACCCCACCTGGGGGAGCTCAGTGGACCTGGGAGCACCTGCACCCGCACCCCACCTGGGGGAGCTCAGTGGACCTGGGGGCACCTGCACCCGCACCCCACCTGGGGGAGCTCAGTGGACCTGGGGGCACCTGCACCCGCACCCCACCTGGGGGAGCTCAGTGGACCTGGGAGCATCTGCACTCACGTCCCACCCCCCGGGGGAGCTCAGTGGACCTGGGAGCACCTGCACCCACACCTCACCTGGGGGAGCTCAGTGGACCTGGGAGCACCTGCACCTGAACCCCACCTGGGGGAGCTCAGTGGACCTGGGAGCATCTGCACTCACGTCTCACCCCCCGGGGGAGCTCAGTGGACCTGGGAGCACCTGCACCTGAACCCCACCTGGGGGAGCTCAGTGGACCTGGGAGCATCTGCACTCACGTCCCACCCCCCGGGGGAGCTCAGTGGACCTGGGAGCATCTGCATCCATGCCCGCGGCAGCTCAGTGGACCTGGGAACACCTGCACCTGAACCCCACCTGGGGGAGCTCAGTGTACCTGGGAGCACCTGCACCCACACCCCACCTGGGGGAGCTCAGTGGACCTGGGAGCACCTGCATCCACATCTCCCCCAGGGGAGCTCAGTGGACCTGGGAGCACCTGCACCTGAACCCCACCTGGGGGAGCTCAGTGGACCTGGGAGCACCTGCATCCACACCCGGCAGCTTCATGTCACCTGTCAGACCTGTATCTTTGGCCCAGTTAGTCCAATTCTCTGGAGCACATCAGCGACTCAGAAATTTTCCCAACTTCTTCTTGATCAGCTCTGGTTTTAAAAATACAGAATATTAGGAAACCGTCTCTACACCTCTTGTTCAAATTGCATGTGCAATTTAGCATTTCAGCCAGAGCCCGGAAAATTGACGGAGCGCCTGCCTTTCTGGTGCTCGGCATTCATCTGGGCGAACCTTTGAATTTCTGATCTCAGGATTATTATCTCAAATCTACATGCTTCTCCTGGGTTTTAGGACTCTTTGGTGAGTTTGCATTGCTCGCATTGATTAAGATACAATTACAGGCCAATACAACGCGCACACTAGAGAGCCCAGCACCTGGGTTACATTTCCAGGGTGGTTTGTCCAGGAAGCAGGGACGTGCTTGCTTGTGGGTCACACGGTGAAATGCACGTCTCATCGCCGAGTCACAGCTGCTGGCAATCACCCCGTATGGGAAACGAGACCCTCCCCTTCTTGGTTTCCTGGGTTTTCTGGAAATCCAGCAGCAGAGGACGGTGGGGGCGGGTGGATGGCTGTGCTCTCGGGGTGTCGAGGTCAAGAAGACCCCAAATGCAATTGCTCTGCTTTGCATGACGACCTGACGTCTCGTCCCCGGCTTGGTGAGCCCCTTCTGCTAACACGAGGGTGACAAGTCAGGTTAGAGCAGAGGGTGACGCAGCCTCCCAGGCAGAGAATCATCTCAGGAGGGAAATACTCAAGGGCAGGCCAGGATGATCCCCCCCATGTCGGGGAGGTGGAGCAGGTGGGAGAACCCTGAGGAAGCAAGGCCAGTTCTAGAAAGCTCCTCAGATCCCACTGTGGGGTCACTGTTGCCCCCACAGGCTAAGCCCCTCCTGGAGGTCCGAGCTGCTCCCATGAGAGAGGCCCTGGCATCTCCGGGGAGGCTGTCGTGATGCAGACTCTCGGCCCCATTCACACCTAGGGCATCGGGACCTGCATTTGGGCAAGAAACCCCCCACCCCACACGCGGGCCGGGAGTCCCCTGGGTCCCGGGATCCAGTCCCGCATCGGGCTCCCCGCAGGGAGCCTGCTTCTCCCTCTGCCTGTGTCTCTGCCTCTCCCTCTCTGTGTCTCTCATGAATAAATAAACAAAATCTTTGAAAAAAGCTTTGCACATATAACGAATATATTACACTGCATACACATACATGTAAGTAGGAAGTGCGTGTAAGTTAATATAGAGACATGTAAATGTGGATGGATGGGGTGTATGCGTCTGTAAGATTTTATCTTATAGATAAACGTGAACACATATTAAATATGCAAATGTTTTTTAAAAAAATTTTATTTACTTATGATAGTCATAGAGAGAGAGAGGCAGAGACATAGGCAGAGGGAGAAGCAGGCTCCATGCACCGGGAGCCTGATGTGGGATTCGATCCCGGGTCTCGAGGATCGTGCCCTGGGCCAAAGGCAGGCACCAAACCGCTGCGCCACCCAGGGATCCCTAAATATGCAAATGCTTGTATGTGTATATAAAATGCACAAAAGGCTCCTTTATGTACCGACATACATGTAAGACACCACGTTACACACGTGTTATATATGTGCACACAACACACATGGCAAAGCTCTGCGGATACCGTCGTATCGGCTCTATGTGCATAGAGCAAGTGCAGCCTATACACACGAGTGCACCTGCTGTGCACAGTCCATATGTGACGTGTATATTACACGGAACGCCTCTCCGTATACGCATCATGTCTGCATACACACGTCTGTTTCTCTTTCTGTAAACACACGCATGCAAACACATGTTGTGTGTGCGTGTCCATATACATGAATATACCATAAAGCAGCCTCTATGCACACAAATAAAGAATATGTACGGGCAGCCCTGGGTGGCTCAGCGGTTCAGCGCCTGCCTTTGGCCCGGGGCGTGATCCTGGGGTCCCGGGATCGAGTCCCGCGTCATGCTCCTGGCATGGAGCCTGCTTCTCCCTCCGCCTGTGTCTCTGCCTCTCTCTTTTCTCTCTATGTCTATCATGAACAAATACATAAAATCTTAAAAAAAAGAATATATCTGCACACGTAACACGTATGTCTCTGTCTCTCACTCTCCATGCACACATGGCAAATGCCTATGCTCTCTACATGTGCCCACATATATGTAACACAGGCCATGTGTATGCATACATACATGTAACGCACATCCCGCTCTGCAGCTCTGCTTGCCCACACATAGAGTGCGTGTTATGTACACACATACATGCATGTAACAGACATGCATACCTCTCTCCCCTGCTTGCACGCATCGGATGCATGTTATATACATACACATACATAGATGCAACATGCACACACGCTTCTTGCCGTGTCTCCTTATACACACCTAGAACGCATGTCATATGTATACATATACATATATGTAGCAGACATGCACACTTACCTCTTCATCTGTCCTCGCACATGCAGATTGCAGGTTACATACATGCACACATATATGTGACATGCATGCATACCTCTCTCCACCTCTGTTTGCACACACATAGAAGCATATGTGTTATATACATGCATGCATGTATGTGACATGGGTGCATACCTCTCTGCACCTGCTTGCACACACATGAGTGTGTGTATGTTGTATGTTGTATATACACATATATGCAACATGCACACGTACCTCTCTGAGCCTCCGCTTGCACACTTAGGATGCATGTTGCATGTCTATACATGCCTACACACACATATATAACATGCTCACATACCTCTCTCTCTGTCTCTCTCTTTCTCGACGGGCAAACCGTCCAGTGGCCATAGAGCCATCTGGTTCCATCAGAGAAGGAAGCCAGCGATTCGGTTTCCACCCTGACAGTCTGCACTTGGTCTCATTTGCTTCCTCCAAATAAAAGTGTCCCCTCGTCCTCCTCCACCCCCTCCTCCACGTCCTCCTCCATCCCCAGCTTTTTTGCTTCCTCCTCTTTCTCCTTCTCCTCCTCCTCCTCCTCTTCCTGGCCCCCTTCCTACCCGGCCCAGCCTCGCCGTGATGCATGGCCCCACCGGACCCCCCGTCCTTGGCCACCGCCTGGAGCAGTGTCGAGTGCACATGCGGGCGGCAGCGGGTGTAGGCCAGCGGCCGGGAGGCCCCACCCTGGGAAGCAATTACTGCAGACGCCGACTGACAGGCTCATTCCCCACTCCAGGCCGCCCGGATCCCCGAGCAGTCTCTAGGCAAATTGTCTCCTCACGCTCATTCTGGGCCTCTAACCAACTGTTGGCTTCCATCAGGAGAGACGGATGGTGCCCTTTGTTCCGCGGCATGTGACACGGTGTGAGCCATCAACACTGCCTGCTCCAGAGGAGCTGTAACTCCCACTTCCAAACAGGATGCACGAAGGCGCAGGGGCACCACCTGGGAGCCCCGATGGCACAGCCACATGGGGCCCCTGCAAACCCCATGGGGGCCCGGCGCCTCTGCACGGTGACCTCCACCTGCCGTGCATTCCTGGTGCTGCATGAATGTTTGTGCTTCCGGCCTCCCTCACGCCTGGGCTGCCTGCCTGTGCACCCTTTTATCCGAGGGTCCCAGACACCACAAGCCCTGCTACTGTGCACCGAGCGCTGAAGCCTATGAGCAGCGCCACGGAGGCCTCCGTCCCGGCCCTGGGGCAGGTCCGACTCTGCGTCGGCACCTGCAGAGCGTTTGGCGGTTGCAGCCCCGGGGAAGGTCAGCGACCAAGTCGTGCCCCGAGGCGGAAGGAAGGTCTTGACCACAAGAGATCCCAGCTTGGACTTCCACACTGAGCCCGGATGCACCCTGCAGCCCCAAAGGGACCCCTGCCAACCCCATTTGCCTCAATGTTTTGAGTCTTTCCCATAAATCTCCACTAGCTTCTTCACTGCATGCTTACTTCTTACATAATTCCCAGGACTCTTTTTCCTTTCACTCTGTTCCTCAAAAAGGAAACCACGAGGGATCTGGTTTTTCTTTTTCTTTTTCTTTTTTCTTTTTTTTTTTCCCCCTTGCGTCTCTTCACAGTCCCAATGCCTCCTCACCGGGGGAAAGTTAGAAATATTAGATAAGGCGGCAGCAATTAGATAACATAGTTCTGACGAATCAGACATAATGAGTATTAACATTTTTCTACATGTGGTTTTAACTGCTTTTCTCTGCTTTCTCGTCACTCTCTACCTCGGGAGTCTATGTGTCATCCTTGCGTGACTTTATTTTCTCGTCTGGCACGTGCGTGTGAGTGATAGACACCCCTACCCCCCAGGACATATGGAATGACGGACATTCTCCTTCTCCGGGAAGGAAAACAGCCAACAGAGACCCACACCCACCACCACTCACATTTCTGTTTGGCTCTGCCTTTGCATTGCGTTCAACTATAAATGGTAGGAACCGAAGCCAGTCCTTGAAACCGGACAGGAGCTTGTACCTCCTGCTAGGAATGGAGGCTGGTATGCTCCTTCCCGGACCTAGGCTCTTCCATTTCCAGCGTCACCTCAGAGTCCAGGATGGCTGCTGTGGCTCTGGCCACTGTGCCCACCTTTCCATGCAGCAAGGAAGAGAAAAAGGAGAAGAGCACACATAGGTCGGGTGGTGCCCGGGGTAAGCTATGCAGCCAGGAGCACTTCAGATAAGGCAGGACGAGGGTGACACCTTCAGGGTAAGACATTTTCAGAGTGCGCAGCCTTTACGAAGGATCACCCAAAGGACTGGTGGGACACCAGGTGATGCTCAATGTGCATCCCACATTGAGCCTGCCTGTCCTTGAGTAGACCCCGGTGGTGGGATCAGCTGGGCACTTCCCTCTGGGGGCCGAACCAGGGATGGCCCAGGATCGCTCTGGGAGGCTGAAGGAGGAGTGGGAGGGGATTATGGGGTCCACTGCAGCCCCTCGGCCAGCGTTGACCTCCATACATGAGTTCTGCTGGGCTGTTGGGCTTCTGTGAGTCTGGCCTGGGGAAGACCCAGCGACCGCCATGAAGGAGCCCAGGTTACAAAGACCTGCGTCCAGGGGGCGTCTCTGTTCATCTGCACCCATTCCCTATGTGTGTCTGTCTGTCTGTCTCTAATCTCTCATCTGTCTAATATCTATCTATCCATCCATCCATCTACCTATCTACTATCTATCCACCCATATCTATATATCATCTACCTATCCATTGATCCATCCAATCATCCATCCATCCATCCATCCATCCATGCATGCCTATATCTATGTATTTATGTATCTATCTATCCATCACAATATCTATATCTATGCATGCATCCATGAATACATTCATCCCTCTATCTATCTATCTATCTATCTATCTATCCATCCATCCACCTATCTATCTACTATCTATCCACCCATATCTATATATCATCTACCTATCCATTGATGCATCCAATCATCCATCCATCCACCCATCCATTCTATCTATGTATATGTGTATCTATCTATCTATCTATCTATCTATCTATCTATCTATCTATCCAACCACTCTATTGGCCAATTGATCAATCATCTATCTAAATATCTAAAAGAGAGCAGGTAAAGGAAAGAAAAGAATGCACAGGTGGAGGGAAGAAGCAAGGAAAAGAGGAAGGATGGAAGGAATATGGAAGATGAAGAAGGAGAGAGGGTACAGCCTCCCGCCTCCAACACCTGTGCAGGGAGAAGGAGCCCGACCGGATAGAATCATGGAAACGACATTGATTACCTTCTATCAAAGCAAGGAAGGCGCTGTCATGCATATGCAACCCACCCTCCACACACATCCTGTATTTTTTATTCTTTGATAATGCCACAAAACAGCATCTTAAATCAGAGATCAGATCACGGGAGGGACTCTCTGGTTGTCTCAGAAAGAGGAGTTCCCGGTAAAATCTCCAGGTGACCTGTGTGAAGCCATGACACCACAGCAGGCTAACGGTTTCTCAGATCAAGGACACAGATTTGAAAGCCGCTGAGGCCACCAGCTTGGGGCTCGTTGACAGCTTCTCCGGGTTTGCACAGTTAAGATTCATCATGCATTTCAAAGCGTGCTTGGTGGCTCACGTAAAAATATCTTCTTAGAAAGGAAAAACATACTTTGGAAGACTTAGGAGTGACACCTTCAGGGCTCAGCACCAAATAAGCTTTGTCTTGCATTTTGCTCCAATCCGTGGACGGGGCCTTCCTGGATGGGCTGCATTGAGAAGGATGCTGAGAAGGATTTCCTGATTTGCATCACATTTGCATGTTCATGATGATGGTTATCCATCATGGAATAATGACTTCATAAGGAAACGGGAACACTACGTCCCATTTTAGCCGATATGTGTGTCCTTAAAATTAAATCTTGGATGAAGCTTAAAGTAGTCAAACATCTCTTGAAACATATAGAAATATTGATTCTTGTGTTTAAGCCACTTGAGTCAATTAAAATCCTCACACTAGCACCTAGAGGCCAAATCTGGCCCCCGAACCTGGTTTTGTAAATAAAGTTTTATTGCAACACAAAGATGTGCATTGTTTTATGTTTGGTCTATTGTGCTATCGTGGCAGCATTCTGTAATTGCTGCAGATGTGTCATGGTCCAGAAAGCCTGAAATATTTGCAAGACAAGATATTATTATGTGCAGCCCTGGACTAAATCATGAGTGCAAACATGGATCGTTTGCATTTGACGGGAACTTTCTTACAGAACAAATGGTTATTACGATGCTCTCCGTAGCTGTGTGCAGCTACCTAAAGTAATTGCTTTGAAATTCTGATAACCCCAAGAAGCAAAAGAAAGAAAGAAAGAAAAAAAAAAAACACTGAGAAATACGATTTAAAAGAAAGCGCTGCCATTCTAACGAGCTAAGAAAGATGAAAACGCTCACATTTGGGAAAAAGCAACGGACTAAAATAATACCCGAGCATCGCGCTGCGTTTCACCCTTCTGCTATTTTCTGCACAAATAAGCTCTTAAATGATATGACTGCATTTGAACCGTCACCTCCAGAGTTTTGAAAGCACGTCTGAAAGTTTGGTCTAGTTACCTTAAAAAAAAAAAAAAAAGTCGCCTGTCTAAATCTCTGAAAATCTGGGACCATCTGTCCTGTTACAATTTATCTTGGAATCAACCATGAAGTTCATACGCAGCCCACACATGACACTCTGCTTTGACACCGAGTGACAAATAAAGCCTGGACGCCTGTCCAGGCCATTGAAGGTGTGTCCGGACTTGGTGCCCGCAAGGCCACGGAAATGGTAGTTGGTGGGCGGCCGCACTGATTAGGCGCTGAAGGCAAGCTTCTTCCTCCTCCGCTAGAATAATGGGAGGCCATTAAAATGGAATAGAAGGCGCCGGCAACATAAGTGGGATTCAACGCGCGCTCCGCTCAGCAAAGGGAACATTTGTGATGCATATTTGTGTGGGCAAGAAGTTACCCTGTGCAGGAGGCACTCGGGGCGCAAGGGTGGGAAACAGGAAGGGGGGGAAAAGGAGACGCGGAATCGTACAGAATCATTATTTCTACATATTCTCGCCTTTGATCGGGACGCTCTTCCGGGGGAAATGTTTGCAGACTTTCGGGGTGAGTCACAGGTTCCCTCCGAGGCACGCAGATGAACGTGGGTGTGCACGCGTGTCCCTGCGCGCGCGGCTGCAGCAGGTGCGTCTGTCTGCCAATTAGCCCACACTTAGCCAGTTCAGGCCACGGTGCGCTGCTATGATGTCAAAACCCAAAGTGGGTTGATGAATGGCGTCCGTGTGCCTAATTTATTCCTGTAATTATTGCGATAACTCAGAGGAGATAAATTGAAATCTATTAGGATTTAATGTAAAAAGCCGTAATTAGTTTGCTTTGCAGACGGGGGAAGGAAGCCGGCGTGCACAACGTAGAATCCATTAAGCCAATTACGAGGTCGGCGCTGCAGAAAATAGCAGCCATCCAAAACACACCCGTGGCTTTCGCCCCGCTGTACCCCGAGCACAACAGATCGGCGCGTCACATCCTTCATTGATTTAATAAACACATCAAGGCCCAAGTTGGGAGATTTCTTTAATCATCATAATTAACGCACATGTTCGGCCGTGGATGTCGGGGTTGGAGAGGGAAAGAGAGAAAGAGAGCGAGAGAGGGAGACAGAAAAAAAAAATTGTGTTGCCGCCGAGTAATTACCATTGAAACGATAAAACAACAGCAGAACGTCCGCGTGCGTGTGCAATCAGCATGCACCGTGCAAAACGACCTCCGAGCCCGCGAGCACGCGTGCGCGCAGGTGCACCCGCGTGGCCCCCAACGCGCGAGGAGGGGGATGCATTGCTAATATGACCACCGCTCGCTTTTTTATCCCCCCCGGCTATTCCCAGAAGTGGAAAGAAAAAAAAAAAAAAAGAAAAGAAAAAAAAAAAACACAACCGGGGGAAAAAAAAAAAAAAAAAAACTCTGTCCCGCTGCAATTAAAAAATATATATTTAAACAAGCCGGTAAGCGCTATTACCTATTTACTGTCAAATTAATTCAGCCGCTCAGGAGATGCCATCTGTATCACCATCGCCAGGGTGTCACCGGCTCTCAGATCCCGCAGAAGTGAGCCTGCTGGTGTGTTTGATGGCTGTGATAATGGGAACAAGATAAGCAATTGCAACAGATATATCATACATTTTCTCATAATTATCTGACCTGTTACACTGTGTCAGTCTGCCGCCAAACACACTGTTTTTTATGTCAGAAGCTGTATGGGCATTTTTTGCTTTGATCACGCTGTATCCTGCAGATGTCAGCCTGACTGTATTTTAATTGACTCTGGGGTAGCATTCAAAAAAGCGCCTTCGACTCCACTTGCTCGCGCCTGATGAGGCTGACAAGCTGGCATTTACGAACGTTAGGTCTGCTCGGAAGCCACGTGCTCCCCGCGTCTCGGAGGGGGTAACAAAACGATGTCAATAAACCTTTCCCCCGAGTCCACGGCCGCCTGGCCCACGCCGTCCTCCCCCCCACCGCCCCCCGGGACATGGGCACACACGCGGGCCATCTCCATTGAGCTCTCCCAGTGCGTTGGGGCAAAAGCATCAGAACGGGGGGATCCCGTGTGCCCCCGTTGCCCCAGTGCCGCCTGGAGAGCCGGCATCTGTATTCACAACTGGGGGGGCCGCACTCCCGGCCCTAGGTGGAGTGCAGGCTCTGCGTCCGCCCCCCTCCACGCGCCGGAGACCCCCTTCTGTCGTATCCTCGGTCTTCTGCACATGACATGACAGGGACCTCGGTAATGAGGAACCAGGCTTGTGGATTTCGATGCAAGAAACCCTTATCTCCGGTGGCTCGGACATCTTAGAAAAAAAATAAATAAATAAAAAATAAAAAATAAATTCCTCCCGGTCGAAAACGCGCGCTGAGCACCAACTGGAAACATTTCAGCGCGGAGGTCAATTTATTTGGTCTTGACTTTTCAGAGACAGGAAATCTCTGGCCTCCTGTCTGGGAGCACGCCGTTGTCACGCGATGCTCCCTGCCTCGTTAACCCAGCCTGGCAGGGGAGAAGCTGTCTTCATCAAGCCCCTGACAGACACGGGGGCCCCCTCGCCCCCGACTCCTCCAGGGACGCCTCCTCGGCATCATTGCCTGCTGGTCCGTGTAATTGGCCGTGATAAAGCCCCGTCGCTTTCACAGAAACCCGAAGGGAAGGGAGAATTTGCCCACAGGAAGACGGGAACGCGGCACGGAGGGTTCGTTTGGAAGGTTTCGAGGGGACGCTCGGTGCCTGGCCGGGCCGCGTCCCAGCCGGTGGACGGTGATCGTCCCAGTCAACGAGCCAACGCGTGTCCTGATCAATGAACAGACTCCAGGGTGCTTGGGAAGGAGACCCTGTCCCCGGAGTCACACCTTCCCTCTCTGCCTGTGACAATGCGAGGTGCCATCTCACCTTACAGGCCCCCACACGTGGAGGCGGGTCAGGACGGATGATGTTGGGAGCAGAACAGGCTCGATTCCACGTTCATGGCAAGCACCGGGCCCACAACAGCACAGGCTGACTTCACCTTCACAGACTGAGTGTGTCGGCGGCTGGGGGCTGCCTTGCCCCAATACCCCAGACCCGCGGAAGCATCTGTTCCTCAAGTCCTGGTGTGTCGGCGTTCTGGGGAACTAGGACGGGCAAGGAAACTGCTTCCCCTCCTCACACATCGGCTCCTCCACCCACCCACCTCTCCTCTCCTGTCCACCCATCCTCCCATCCACCCACTTACCCACTGATCCATCCATCCACCTACCCCCCCACCCCCCCACCTCTCCTATCCTTCTATCCAGCCAGGTATCCGTTCATCCTCCCCTCCATCTACTTACCCACTCATCCATCCGTCCATCCATCCATCCATCCATCCATCCATCCATCCATCCACCCATCTTATCCTTCTATCCATCCACTTATCCATTCATCCTTGCATCCATCTATTTACCTGCGGACCCATCCATCCACCCATCCTTCTATCCATCCACTTATTCACTTATCTTCCCTTCCATCTATTAACCCACTCATCCATCCCTTTCTCCACCCACCCATCCCTCTATCCATCCATCTATCCATCCACCCACCCACCCATCTTATCCTTCTATCCATCCACCCATCCATCTTCTCGTCCATCCATCCATCCATCCATCCATCCATCCATCCATCCAACCATCCATCCTTCTATCCATCCACTTACTCACTTACCTTCCCATCCATCCATAAACCCAGTCACCCATCCCTTTCTCCATCCATCCATCCATCCATCCATCCATCCATCCATCCATCCACCTACCCATCCACCTATCTTATCCTTCTATCCATCCACCTATCCATTCATCTTTGCATCCATCTACTTACCTGCTGATCCATCCATCCGCCCATCCATCCATCCACTTATCCTGCCCATACACCTATACACTTACCTTCCCACCCATCTATCTATCCACTCACCCACTCACCCATCCATCTATCCACCCATCCATTCATCCATCCATCCATCCATCCATCCATCCATCCATCCATCCCCCACCATCAACATACATTTATGGAGCGCCTTCTGTTTATCAAGCACACTCCAAGTACAGAGACAAGATTCCAGGCCTGGCCTCTTGGAGCTCAGTTCTAGGGTGGAGGAATATACAACAAAAGTGTATAAAATAAAAAATCGTAAGATAACTCCAGAGGATACAGGAGATAGGAAAGGACTATGAGGAAACCCTGTCTTCTTTAATAAAATCCGGTTGGCCTCTCTGTATGCATTCAAGCATCCAGCTTCATGGGGTTGGGAGACCATATTAAGTCTCTGGATGCTGCCCCCATTCCCTTTTTGGACTTTGCTCTTTAGAAAAGGAAAGTCACTGCTTGATGCCCCCTCTCCATGTCCTCATGAGGACACCACTCCCCCTTATCACTCTGGCTATGAAGATCTGCTCCTTAAGTCCTAAAGAGTCTTGATTGCTGCCCAGGACCCATCCTATAATTTCTTGCATCCATTCTCCCCGCCCCCCCAGGGTACTGCACATCTTCCCCTTTCTCATCAGGGCTCCATCATCTTTATCCTCACTACTGATGTCCCTTCCATTGATCTGAGGATATGCAATTATTTTTTATTTTATTTATTTTTATTTATTTTTGGTTTTTTTGAGGATATGCAATTAGACGAGGCCTCCCATGGACCTCCAATGTCCACTGACTACCTGCTCTGCGCTATGGGTTCCCATTGCTCCCTTGAAATGACTTTTGCCAGAGTCAAGTGACCCCACTTTGCTGCACCTCATGTCCTTAGTGGTCCCATACACCTCTAAGTCATCTCATCCTTGAAACACTTTCTCCCCTTGGCCAGTGGACCCTGCAACCCCTAGCAGGTCTTTGTCTCCTCGATTGCATTCCATCTTCTCCTCAACCTCTTCATCATGGAGAGCCCCCTGGATCAGTCCTCTGTCCTCTTCTCTGCACTCCCCTCCTTGGTGAGCATCCTCATCCTTATCTGTCCTCCTGCTGGTGATGCTGAGTATGTGCTTCCCACCTGGATCTCTCTCCTGAAATCCAGTCCAATGGACACCTCATACGTCATGTCACATGTCCAATCAGAACTCCTGATAATGTCCCCAAATGCCCTACACCCATAGTCCTCCCCATCTTGGTTGGTGGAAGCTCCACCTTTGCCGATGCTCAGGCCAGAGGGGTGACTTCACCGTCCACTTCTTTACCTCCACTGCCATCTTCATGGTCGCGACCCCTGTAGGTGATTGTGGAAGACTCCGACCAGATCTTCCTGCATCCACTTGCCCTCTGCCCCCAACAAGGCAGCCGAGATGCCCATTTAGGACACTAGTCAGAGGATGCTACTCTGTGCCATGTCTTTTTGAGGCTGACTGTGTCACTCACAGTACAAGACAAAGTCCTACCCCCATAACCAGGTTCCTCGCTTCCTCACTCCTGCTCTGACCTTATGGCCCATCCTTCAACTCGTCCATTACCTAGTTCCAGGTGTTCCTCCTCCTTGCTGACTCTGGAACATTCCAGACACGCTCCTGCTGTAGGTCCTTTGTACATAGCTGTGCCCCTACCAGGTGCACTGTCCCTCTAGGTGGTGGCTCACTCCTTCCCCTGCTTCAAACATTTGTTCAAACATTAGCTTCATGGCGAAGTCTGTCCTCACGGCCCTACGTGAAGCATTCCCCCATCTGACATTTTTGATCTGCTTCTTCCTCCCTTCATGTCCCCATAGACCTCCTGGCTTTAAAACTCCAGACAGAGTCTCTGCATCCCTTTCTGGTGCAATGCTTAGAATGTCAGCTCTGCGAGGATTTTTGCTTAGTCCCTGGATGCATGCAAGTTCCTAGGAGGATGCCTGGTACGTACAAGGGGATCAATACTTTATTTTTTTTTTTAATGATATGATCTCCTCATTCGTTTCTATAAAGGCAGCAGCAACATCAACCAGTCTGGCAAGGACAGTTAATTTGCTCATGGGTTCACCCAAGTACTTGGATTGGTGCCTGGTCCACAGAAGGTCATCTGATGAATAAATATTTGTTGAATGAGTAACCGGAGGAGTCAAGAAAGATAAGGCTTGACATTGGTTCTTTGGCTAGGACAACGAAAATGTCATTGGCGATTTAGGAAACCCGTCTTACATGAGGCCACAGTGTGTGGACGACGTCCAAAAGTAGAACCTGGGAAATGGATGAACTGTGTCCTTTAGTGGGAAGCTCTTTCAAAACCCGTCATTCTGAATGTCAGGACAAAATCATCCAACCCTCTGGACCCAAACTTCTGCATCCCAAAACTAGGGATCCAACCCTACAAATCTCAATCCTGTGGGTTCCAAACATGAGTTGCAACCCTAGTGCCATGGATCTGGACCCTATGCACCGTAGCTTTATGAATTGAACCGTGTATGACCTCAGCCCTGTGGATTCAACACTGTGGCTCCAATGCTTATATGTTCCAATTCTGGATTCTAAGTCTTCAGATCTCAGTCGTATGGTCCTAGCCCTCTGTATCCCAGTTCCATGGGTCCAACCTTAGGGATTCTGGCCTATGAAACTTGGATCTGTAGATCTCCACTCTATGAGTACTAGCACTCCGAGTCCTAATACTATGGGTTCAGCCCTACAGATTCCCGTCCTAGGAACCCCTGCTCTGTATGTAGATCCCCGCTCTATGGTCCCAGCCTTCTGGGTCCTCATGACGTGGGTTTAAACCTCGAGATTCCAGTCCTAGGAACCCCAGCTCTGTAGATCCCCACTCTATGGTCCCCAGGCCTCTGGATCCCAACATTATGCCTCACAACCCTATGAATTGAATCCTACCCTATATCTCCAAGATGTATGGCTCCAAGCCCTATGGGGAGCCTCTCACAGAGCCCTCCTGGAAGCCCCACGATTCACTGGGGCAGAACATAGGCCCATGAACTCCCCTTGGCTCATAAGGATATCTCAGCCTCTCCAAAGTGCTTCCCCCAAGACCTCCAAGAACCCCACTGTCATTTCTCAGCTCCTCTGAGGCTTGTGGATGCAGAATGTTTGGCAACAGACGCTTATTTCCCTTCTACATTCCCCGCGTGGCGCTGTGGCTCTCACGCATCCGTGGTGCCCCAGGAGCAGCCCTGGGTCTCCCATGATGCCCTGAGGCAAAATTCAAATTAAACTGGAAGTAACCCAGCGCCACCGGAGTCCTATTTTTGAATATCAAGTAAATTAACATAAAAAAAACCCAAAAGCCAACCAGAAGCTGAGGACGCCCTTCCGTAGCCGAAAGACAGTCTGCGAGCGCTCCGTGTCAGGAAGGATGTGGGTCTCCCACAAAGGCCCCAACACCACTCGCAAAAAATTGCGAATAAAGATCCCACACAATGTACTGCAGGTTGACGAGAGGACGCCCAAGACGGGGGAGCTTCAAGCGGCAATTCTGCAGAGAGAGTAAAACACGCATTTTCAGATGACCTGAGGTGAGGGGCGGGGGCGCGAGGAATAAAGAGCAGCGGGGACACAGCAAGACAGTACAGTGTCCAAGGTTTGAGCGTGCTCAGGTGGACGTGCGTCCCTTCTTCCTTCCCACTGCGGAATCCTGTTCTGCCGTCCCAGTGGACCACATTTTGTCGACCCTCGCGTCCCTTGGTGGACGTTGGGCTCTTTCCTGCACCTCTTGGCTGTTGGCAACAGTGCCCGATGATTCTTCCTCTACTAACAGGTGTATTATGTATTTAGGACGTCCTTGGTAGCCGTGAGACACACGTTTGTCATGCGGGCAGAGCGGCGCCATAGCAACGGGAACTACGGGGTGATGTCTCTGGGCAAGCTGTGCGGACTCAGTTTACCCTCACGTCTTCATGTCCAGGGCAGAGACGTCGAAGGAAACGGGCCAGCACATCGTGAACAAGTGTCGCACCTGCTCCAAGCTCCATCACGGAGCCTCTGCCTCAGTCAACCCCAAAGCCACCAGCGACAGCCCAGTGCTGCCAGGAGATATTCCTGTAAAGGAACCCAGTGCCCGGGACGTGTTTCCATGATGAATTTCCTTAATATAAATGAAACCTTTTAATCACCCCCAACCCCGTGGATAAAACCTAGTAGGACAAGAAAACTGAATGCAATTTCCAGAAAGATCTGAGTCACTGGGCTCTCCCTCTGGGATGCTTTCTTTCAAGAAGCAGCATCCGGTAGGGCTCGGCGTCCAGCAGTGAGGGATTCCTACAGCACGGGCGACCTACAGAATTAGGCCGCGTGTCTCCAAGCCCACGGGAACCCCCGAGGTCTGTTTGTTTGACCTCCTGACATGACATTCTAGGGGGAAAGTCCAGAAAAGACCCCGGAATTCAGAACTCAGGTGAAAAAGCTGCCGTTCCCCAGCTCTGAGGCATCGATCGTATCCTGCGAGATAAAAGCCAGCGTCTCCCCCCCTCCCCACCCCCCGCACCTGGATTGTCTGAGTCTCCCTGGATGGGAAGTTTCCGCACATTTAGGACCAGGCAGCGCTCCCTTCAAAGATGCTCCCAGCCGTCCTCCCGGGAGGGAGGGGGCTGACATCCCTTTTCTCGCCAGAGACTCCCTTCCAGCAGTCAAGACCTTAACATCCCCCTCGCATTTCATCTCCGCTCTCCAAAACGCCACCGGGGGGCTGACATCCCTTTTCTCGCCAGAGACTCCCTTCCAGCAGTCAAGACCTTAACATCCCCCTCGCATTTCATCTCCGCTCTCCAAAACGCCACCGACAGGCGAAGCGAGGCGTTCAAAGGCTGCCCCCGCATCAATGGGAAATCCCCCTCCGGAGCCTTCCTTTCCACAAACACGGAGAGCAAATGTTTGAAAGCCTTCGCTTCATTCGCGCCCAGCCCCGCCCGCGAGGCCCGTTTGCGGAGAGAAAAGGGAGCAAGAGTGAGCTTTGGCACCTGAAACCGCCCCTTCCATCTCGGCTCCGGGGAAAACCGGCCACATCTGAGGACACGGGAGCCCCCTGGGGTCACCCCAGGGCAGATCTGGGGCTTCGTCCCACGCAAGGCTGGCGCAAAGCCGCCTTTGTACCTCTCCGTACGAGCCTCTCTTGAACCAAGTTGAGTCTCGGAGTTTCCTTGGCGCAGCCTGAGAGGAAGAACCCTGCGATTTGCAGCCACGCGGGTGTCGAAGGGGGCAAGGTGTGTCCTGGAGGCGCGCACAGGAAGCATCGTGGTCGCTGAGGGCGGCCTCCTCTGTCGCCCCTGGTCTCGGCCCAGGAAACACCTGTTCCGGGGAGTAAGGAAGCCGCAGGCGTTCCTGGGAGAGCTGGAGCGTGCGCCTACCTGTCAGTCCCTTCTATCCCGGTCTGCGCGCTCGCGCAGATTCTTACTTTTACTTTTCATTCATGCAAGACACACGTAGCACACAATTCACTGGTATAACGTGCACAAGCCCGTGCAACTTAGCACACTGACAATATTGTGCGTCCATGACCACTATTTCTAGAAAGGTTGTATCATCCCTCTGAAAGGAGACCTCAGTCCCCATGAGCACTCACTCGCCCTCCCCATCCGCAGCCCCTGGGGACCACCGACGCCCTCTCCGTCTGAGGATTGGCGTGTTCGAGGCCTTTCCTGCGAATGGGATCGCACACGACGTGGCCTGGGTGGGCGTCTCTCACGGAGCATCAGGGTTTTCAAAGTTCATCCACGTGGCTCCTTTTCGTGGCTGGAGAGTATCCCGCTGCATGGGTGGGTCCCACCATGTTTATCCACTCATCCGTCAGTGCACGTTTGGGCTGATTGCGCCTTTTGGTTTTTGGGGATGTGTTAGCGCTTCGCAGAGAAACAGAACCAAAAACATGGAATAGAATGGAATAGATTCTTTACATACGAACAGCACATGTACCTGTATATGCGCGGAGTAGACTAGAGTACGGGGATACTGTTTCCATACAACATATACATCTACGTGCACGCATAAGACACATACACATGTGTGCACATGACACATGCAACACACTACATATACGTGCACATGTGACACATGCACACAAATGTGCAATCATGACGTATATACACAACACATGCATGTGTGTGACACATACATCTAACACGTGCACACATAGGTATGCATGGTACATACACAACACATGAATAAGACACACACAACACATGCATGCATATGCACGCACAACACAATGCATAACATGTATGTGTAAATGTGCATACATGACACACACATGACACACGCACACATGTGCATGATGCATATACACACAGCGCATGTGTATATAGCATATGACATATACAAACAACACATGCATGTGTGCATGACACACATACATCTAACACATGCCTGCATAGGCATGCATGGTGCATACACAAATATCACATGAATAAGGCAATACAACACATGTATGCATATGCGTGCATAATGCACACATGCATAACATGTACGTGTAAATGTGCATACATGACACACATGTATACCAGATGCATGCATGTGCACGATACATATAACACGACACATGCATGTGTGTGCATGACCCATACATCTAACACGTGCATACATAGGCATGCAAGGTACACACACAACACATGAATAAGACACATACAACACATGCATACATATGCAGGCACAACGCACATGCATAACATGTACATGTAAACGTGCATACATGACACATATGCATAACACATGCATGTATGTGCATGATGCATATACACACAACACATGCATGTGTGTGCATGACACATACATCTAACACGTGCACACCTAGGCTTGCATGGTACATTCACAAATATCACATGAATAAGACACACGCACAACACATGCATGCATATGTATGCACAAGGCACACATGCATAACATGTACGTGTAAATGTGCATACATGACACATGCATTTGTGCACATGATGCATATACACACAACAAATGTGTCTATATGCTAAGACATATATACACAACACATGCATGTGTGCATGGCACATGTGTGATAACACGTGCATGTATATGTGGGTGCACGACACATGTATGCATTACATGTGTATATATGTGCACGCATGGTGCATATACGCATAACATGTGCCTATATATGTGCACCTATGACACATATACCAATTACACATGCATATTTATATGTGTGTGCATGACAATACACATAACAATGCATATATATATAGAGAGAGAGAGTGAGAGAGAGACAGAGAGAGACATTATAAGGAATCGGCTCACATGACCTTGGAGGCTGAGAAGTCCCATGCTCTGCCTTCTTCGTACAAGCCAGAAACCCGGGAGAGCCAGTGGCATCACTTTGAGCCTGAGAGCAGGAGGACATCAGTGTCCAGCTCATCATTCAGGTGGAGAGGAGGCCGGGGAGAAAGAATGAAAAAGAGAGAGAGAGAGACTGAGAATTCTCCAATCGCTCACCTTTTTGTGCTATTCATACCTTCAACTGGTTACACGGGGCCCACCGGAGAGAAAGGTCTGCTTCAGTCAGTTGTTAATCTCTCCTGGAAACAGGACATATTGAAAGATGGTTAATTCGTAGAGAAATGAATCATTAAAAACAAACAAACAACCCAGGACAAGAAAGTCTTCCCCGTCTACCGCTGCTCACGACACTGTGACTCCAGCTGTGCGGGTTTTCGAGGGCAAGATTTCAGTTCTTTGCAAACACTGAGCAGGCCCATGTTAGCGCAGACCCCACAGACTGAGGGCTCCGTAGTACGAGATAGCCCCGCAGCCCAACGTCAGGGGCCAGTTGAGAGCCCCGCCGCTCGCCAGTGCTTCTGACGCATCGGTGTAAATTGGGGGCTTCCATCGTTGGCTGCAATGACGCAGGGAGCTCAGGACAACACTTTAGGGCCGTTCGCCTGCGTGTTATAAAGGTTTCAACTCAGGATGGGCCCCCTGGACGCCACGTGGATCTGGCTCATCCCCTGCGGGCACGCCATGCTTCTGGCACCTCCACGAGTTCACCTGCCTGGCAGCTCCCCAGAGTCTCTCCTTAAAGTTTTCACGGAGCTCTCACTAGGTAGCAGGACTGATTAAATCATTGGCCATGGGGGGGTTATTGATGCAATCAGCCCTCGCTCTCCCCATGGGTCCGTGTGGGGCTGTAAACGCCGGTTGGCTCCTCAGGTAACCAGGCGCCATCCTGCAGGTGTGACCTCATTTGCATAAAGCAGGTGCAGATGAGAGCACCGTGTTGTGCACAACCACGGGGGCTCCTCGGACCCTCACGTCTCGGCAGGTCCCAAGCGGAGTTCTGAGCCAGAAAGCGTAGACGATGCCGTGATGCGTATTTCCTGTTTCGCTGCAAGAGCATCCCGGGGGTGCAAATTTTGGGGAAAGCAGAAGGGCAGATAAGGCGGTGCTGTGTGACCCCTTCACGCTGGAAGACAGCCGACGAACGTGCGGGGGTCACATGGGAATTGTAGTTAGAAGCACGGTCTACACCGGCGGAGGGTAAAGTGGGTTATAGAACTCTGGCGTGCGGGCGGGGGGTGCTTCTCATGACAAGCCCGTTTGCGTGTTTTCAAGCATTTGCATTTGCACCGCCAAAGCCTGCGGATTATAACGCGTCAGGGAAGCAGACAGCACGCGGTTCCCAAGCTGAGCGCCAGCGACGTCCCCTAGACACGATGTGCATGTCCCCAGGTCCCCGATGTCCCCACGGGGCTGAGCTGGAGCCCACCACCCCGCGCCGTGGCAGTCCGGGCCCAGCGAGGCGGTTCTGATCCCTTAATGTCCCAGAGCGCCGCGGGCCGTCGCCGGCACCCCCGGCAGCCCCCTGTTACCCTGAAGACTGCGAGTCTGCGCGGCGCGAGGTGTCAGCGGTGTCAGGGAGAGAGCGTGCTCGGCGCGTGCGCCCTGGCTCTTCCATCATGCGTGGGGACGGGCGCTGAGCACATGAGAGGCTCAGATGAGCCCCCGGTGATGGGAATAACTGCCCAGACGGACACCGTTATGGCCCGGAAAGACGGACAGCGGTCGGCTGCAATTCACGGCGGCGGGGGAATGGCTGCAAATCCCCGCAAGGTGGGGACGCACGCGTGGCACTTCCATGGCTCAGTCTCCAAGACGCCTACCTGGGTTCCTGCGGTGGACGGAGCCTCTGCACCCCTCAAACGCCCACCGTGACCTCACCCAGCTGGGGCAAAGCGTCCTTGCGGATTCCACAACCGGGCACGTGACTGGGTGGACGTTGGTGAGTTGTGCACAAGCCCCGGGCACGATGCAGGGCACCGGGCATCTTGCGGTGGGGGGGACACCCATACTGCCCACCGCGAAGTGGGCTTTGAGCCACCCCACTGCCCTTCAACTGGACGCCACCTTTCCTCGCCCCCCAAACTCTGCACAACCACACACCCAACTGCCCCCACTGCAAATGAGACCTCAGGGCTCCCCACGGGGGGCCCTTCATCGCCGGGCGGTGCCCTCTGTGAAATCACGGAGTCCGCACATGCATGGCGCCCCGAAACCCCTAGACACGAACGTGTCATTTGTTTGCTGGACCGAATCTTCACCTCTGCTGGAACCCGAGGGTGGACGACCTGGAGAGCTGGACGACAGGGCCGCCCCTGGAGGGACACGGTCCCCCCTTACTTTGTCTCCGTGGGGACGCGTGGCCGTGTTGCTGGGACCTCCGATGTCCCCACTCAATTATGCGATTTAATTCAATTGCAATTTAATGAATTCAAATGACTCCATCACTTGTGTCAGTCCCGAGTTCCATGGCCTATGGGATGGGGGCCGCAGGTGGGTCTGGAAACCACCTCCCCCGGGTCGCACATGCAAGTCAGGTCTCTGAGACACACTTGTCTTGGCATAAGTCCATCCCCAGCACCACATGGGAGGGACTCAGACTGACGGTGACTTGCTTCAGGAGCACCCACCCCAGTTGAGCTGATAGATTTGCTTCATGTGCGTGTGTTTCCCCCCCTCCCGCTGTCTCCTGTAGGTTTGCTTCATTTCACGTCCGCAGCAGGGTCCTGGGGTCGTTTCCTTATTTGGTCCCATGTCAAGCTCACCACGTGGCACAACAGAGGCCAAACACAGGCACAGGCATGAGGGTCAGGAGGGGCACGCAGGGGCAGGTGGCACAGGCCACGGTGCATGCACAGGCAGCATGGTGCTGGGTGCAGAGGGATGGATGAGTTCTGGAAAGTTCTAGAAAGCAGCCAGCATAGCAAGCCCGGGAAGGTGGCAGGACCCCAAGCGGCACTCATGATGCCTGGAAAGGACACATTCAATGCCCCTGCCCGTCCTGGGGGCTGTGCACCGGCTGGTGGATCCCACCTGCAGGCACCTCACTGCCTTTTCTAGAAGGATCCGTGGATCTTTGCTTGTCCGCCCCACATCAGGGGCTCCAGGCAGGGTGTGCTTGGCCTCGGGCTGCAGAGAACCTCGGTCCAAACACGTTCTTGGGGGGACTGAGCAAGCCGCTCGCATCTCCCATCCGACGTCCCTATGACACAGGATGATGTATGTGGCTCCCGACGGCGGGACGCTCATGTGTCTGATGCAAGTAACCAAAGACGCTGTCTGTCCTCGCGGGAGCCAGAGCACCTGTCACACGGGGCTGGTTCCCGTGATGGATCCGCGGGGAGAGGACAGAAATCTCGCCCTGGAGGGGGTGGTTCCACGGCCTGCCCCGTGCACCTGCAGACCCGCATCTCCGATCCTCCTCGGGAATGGACGGGCCTGGGCTTCCAGTGTCCCCCCACACCACCCTCCCTTCTCAAGTCTATCCCGGGAGCCTGGGGGGAGCCTCTGCCTGTGGACTCTGGGGCATCGGGTCACTCTACGTACCTGCCTAAGAGAGCTGGACCTCTGCACCTGCAGACCCTCATCGCCGATCCTCCCCCGGTGAAACCACCCTCCCTCCTCAGCCCCACTATGTGCCAAACGGTCAGACGCTCAGACCCCGATGCAGACACAGTATCCCCCGCCGTGTTGCCATCCACTTGGCGTTTAGGACAATTTGCAAGGACGTGAGTTTCTGCCAATGTTTCCGCAGCTCCAGCCCGTTGCGCACAGGTGCAACGTCATGGCGGATGGATACAGTTTCCGCTCAAAGCCTCGAGCGCCCTGTCACCCCCAGGACGGAGCAAGAGGCCTTTACACCAGCTCACAGCTCTATCCCGTGTCCACATTTCACTCATCGGTAACAAAGGCAAAGACACCGGACGATGTGCTGTGTGCCGTGGCCCACTTTCCTACTTGCTCTTGCGTGTTAGGATTAAGAAAAGAAAAAAAAAAGAGAAAAAGGAGAGTGTGGGTTGCATTTTCTACTGCAGTCCGTTCTGCATGCATGTGCGTTGTACACCCATGTGGAGCCTTGTGCATGCATGTCATGCCACTGCATGCGTGTGCATTGTGCATGCATGTGGTGCATTGTGGATGCATGTGCATTATACACGCATGTGGTGCATTGTGCATGCATGGGATGCCACTGCATGCACCTGCATGTATACATATGTGGTACGTGGGCATGCATGTGATGCCACTGGATGCGTGTGCATTGTGCATGCATGTGGTGTATTGTGGATGCATGGGATGTCACTGCATGCACCTGCATGTATACACATGTGGTACGTGGGCATGCGTGTGATGCCCCTGGATGTGTGTGCATTGTGCATGCATGTGGTGCATTGTGGATGCATGTGCATTATACATGCATGTGGTGCATTGTGCATGCATGGGATGCCACTGCATGCACCTGCATGTATACACATGTGGTACGTGGGCATGCGTGTGATGCCCCTGGATGTGTGTGCATTGTGCAGGCATATGGTGCATTGTGGATGCATGTGCATTATACACGCATGTGGGTGCATTGTGCATGCATGGGATGCCACTGCATGCACCTGCATGTATACACATGTGGTACCTGGGTATGCGTGTGATGCCACTGGATGCGTGTGCATTATACACGCATGTGGTGCATTGTGCATGTATGGGATGCCACTGCATGCACCTGCATGTATACACATGTGGTACGTGGGCATGTGTGTGATGCCACTGCATGCATATGCATTGTGTGTGCATGCGGTGCATTGTGGATGCATGTGCATTATACACGCATATGGTGCATTGTGCATGCATGTGTGCCACTGCATGCATGAGAGGTGTGCATGCATACAAGACTAGGGCCAATTATTGAGCAGCTGGCGCCTTGCATTCACGTGTCTCCTCCTCTGACACCCTCTGGCTTCGGGGACCCCCTTCCTGATGCTCACGCACACACACTTGTACCTGCTACCAGTCAGCTCCATGCCAGTGGCCCGTTGGATGCACACATTGCACCTGCCACGGTCAAGGTTCAAATACGGCCTCACCTCTTCGCCCCGTCCCACAACATGAGCGGGGACCGTGCCGACCTGAATGGGATTGTATGGGACGGGCATTTGGGAGTCCCAGTCCCCCCTGTCTCGTCTTGGAGGTTATTTGCGATTTGAATTCTACATTTTGCTTGAATGTTAGAAAAAAAAATACAGCCCCCACTAGACCAGGCGTTTAATGAAAACAGAACCCCAAGCTCCGCGAGGCAGCCCCGCGTAGGCAACGTGCTAATAAGGAGCAGATGGCCCAACACGACCCAAACCCTTTTTCTTATTATTGAAAAACGCGACCCACAAAGGCACTCTGTAACTTGGTTCATAAGGACTTAATTTTGCTCGGCAATAACAGGGCCATTAAATCTGCTTAGAGCAGGGATTACAAGAAAACAGGAATAGCTTATTTCTCGTTCCCCGGCTCGCAGCACAAACGCCCGCTGCCCTGCCTCTGCCCGCAGTGCCCCTTGCAAAAGACTGTGGAAGAGGGGAGGTCGGGAAACCCGCCATCCCTTGCGTGCTGCCCGTGCCCCGGACCCATCGAACTTAAAGCTCCTATTGTCTGCAGGATGCAGGATTGCGGGTCCCCGTGTGGGGGCCGAGGGGGGCTCTCGGGGCATGCCGCCTGGAGAACGTGGGGTTGGACGACCCGTGGTGAACCCCCATCCCGTACCTTGCACATCAAGGGGACCTCCTGTCTCCTCTGCTGTCTCTGCCCCCATGACCCCTCCTTCGACGACAGCTCTGGGACGTGATAAAAAAAATCAGGGCAGGGGGAAGTGATGGTGGTGCTCTTCTTCCCTTTTCTTAAAAAAAAAAAAACAGTTTAAATTTATATCCATAAAATAGAGCCACTTTGATTTTGGGGCATTTAGTGCAAGCACGATGCTGTGCAACCACCACCTCTCTGTGGTTCCAGAACATTCTCATCAGCCCCAAATGCCCCCCAAAAAAGAGCCCGTCCACACGAGCATTTATTCCCCATCCACCTCCCCGGGGGCCCTGGCGACCACGAGTCTGCTTTCTTTCCATGCATTTGCCTGTTCTGCACATTTTATTAAATGGAATCAGACATTGCGTCTTTTCATGCGTGGCTTTTTTTTTTCTTTTCGTTCTTTTTTTTTTTTTTTCTCGGTATCATGTTTTCAGGATTCATCCAGGCAATGTCTTGTTTTCTCGACTGCACCCAGAGCAAATGTGCACAGACGCTCCCGAGTCTCACGGCTTCCTCCATCCACAAGTAGGAAGAGGCGGGCTGCAGGCAGGGCTGGTTCAAGGTTCAGCCAGGAAGTGCTGACGTCCTTGTGGGACTCGTGGGGGGCTCAGCCTGTGTGACCCTCATGACCCTGCAGGGGAAGCCCGTCTCCCCGAGCCCGGGAGCCGGTTGCCTGCTTTTGGATCGCACCAGACTGCACGTCGGAGCGTGGCCGGATGCAGAGGCGACTTTTGTCATATTCCTGCGGAAGCGTGACACGCACGGACCCGCCACCCTCAACGACACCCTGATACCTCCTCTTCCTGCTGGGGTCACGGGCGAGGAGCGGCGGATGCTGGCTGGGACCGCAGCACACACCCCACGGTGCGGCGAATCCCGAATCGTGGAACAACCGCAAAACGCACCGCCGAAAATCAACAGCGCAGAGCACTAAGGAAGGTGGCCCAGCTGCCGGAGAAAACGCGCATTCTGCACGATTGGGGCGAATACATGAACGCCTGTAGAGACGAGGCGCGCGCTGAGTTCCTGGCCGCGCTCAGGCGACATTGAATTAACCGGCCTTTCATTCACGGATAAACGGCAAACCGAGAACAGTGTTTGCGGCGGCTCAGAGCACACGCCAACGGATAAAGCCCCTGATACATTAAAATAAAAAAAAAAATAAAAGAAAGAAAGAAAGAAAGAAAAGAGCCAGGAGCTGCCAAGTGGATGCACATTTTTGCACTGGCTGAAAAACGCGGTCGGAGACGCACCTGGGCCGCTGGGGCCGACCAGCAGCTTCCCGGCCGGAAGTGCGAGCAATTTGAACCCAGAGCAAGACATTCCCGTTCACGCCTGATGGGACAAGTGGACACGGGTATCACGCTGGACGGAGCGAGCCTCGCGGAAAGATGCCACGTATAGACGTTGGACGTGGGTGGAAGGGTCTGCTTTTGGCTTTTGGAGGAAATTCCCTATTTTTTCCCCCTCGGTTTGCGTTCCTGCCAACAGCACACCAGGGTCCCCTTTTGTCCACGTCCTCGGACACTTGTGATTTCTTGTTGATTTGAGCCCTTGTGACAGGTGCACGGTGGCATGTCACGGGCGTCTTGATCGGCGTTTCCTGGATGATGAGTGACGTGGAGCATCTTTCCACAGGTCTGCCGGCCATCCGGTGTCTTGTTTGGAAATACACATCCTCTCCCTGTTTTTTAACTCGATTTTTTTCTTTTTGCATGCAATCGAGTCGTACGACTTTCTTATCTAGTCCAGATATTCATCGTTAACCCCTCCCTCCCCCCCAAAAAAGTATGTGATGCGACAAAGTGTCATTTCACAGTTCGGTGGTTGCCATTTTACAATAGATGCGTCTCCAGTCACCACGCGGTGCAGCTGCAACATATAGAAATGTGTCATTTGTCAACTATACCTCAATAAAATGTGGGACAGAAGCAAAGTCAGTGCACTTCATTAAAGGAATGTGGGTTCGGGACGTGTGGGTGGCTCAGCGGTTAAAGCGCCTGCCTTGGGCCCAGGGCGTGACCCCTGGGGTCCTGGAATCGAGTCCAGCATCCGGCTCCCTGCATGGAGCCTGCTTCTCCCTCGGCCTGTGTCTCTGCCTCTCTCTGTGTCTCTCATGAATAAATAAATAAAATATTTTTAAAAAATTAGAAGAATATGGGTTTAAGGGAATAAAAAATGTGCGATAATACAGCGGCAGGGGATGGAGCGTTTCCTGTAGATGCCATCGCATGCCCGGAACCTTCCCAAGAGCGCACGTTGGAACAAAAAAAAAGTCTCGGTGGAGGCAAGTCCGTCTCCCACCCCGACGGCCACGGCCAAGCCTCCTCTGGGAAATCGCATCATTGGCGGCTGGACCCTTCTGTGGGAAGGGGCTGGACCCGTAAGCTCTCCAGCCGGCCCCAGAACCCTACGACGCCCTCACGTCCCTCCCCCTACTTCACATTTACGGTGTGCTCGTCGTTGAGGGCAATTAAATAAAACATTTACAAGCCGTCCATAAAGCATTTAAAACTCTTGGGGGGAAAGCCCCAGAATTAAGCCGCGATCCAGTTGGCAGGAAAGGCGCGGAATGCAGGAAATGACTTAATGCCGTCCTTGCAACCACCTAGGGAGCCCGCCGGAGTGGGCCGGCTTGACGCGCGGGCGGGGCGCCCCGGGACCACCGCTGTCCGCGGGAAGGATGCTCTCCGAAGGCGCCCTCCCCCCCCCCCGGAGCCCAGGCGGGTTTCCAGTTTGGCGGCACCTACACGCGCTCTTCCCCGTGATGTGCTGCACGGCCCACTGCGCCGCCTCCTCCAACGCTGGCGAGTCCCGGGATTCCTTCTCGCTTCGTTTATTTTTTTATTTTTTATTTTTTTCCCACTTTTGCAGATCAGAGCGGTCGGACCAGAGCACGTGTTTGCAGGCTGCATGTGCCACGAGCATGCATGCGTACAAGGGAGCATGGCGGGCGGCCTTGTTCCAAAACAGCAACGCTCTCCGAACAGACAGACACAATAAAACAAAGCGAAATCAATGCAGTGAGAAGACACGGCGGGAAGGACGGGGGCACAATCCCAGAATCCAGCTCGGGGTCCCCCTGGGTGGGTGGGGAGGTGGGGGACGTGCCGTGCTGCGGGTTGTGCGCAACGTGAGCCACCACACTGGGTTCTGCGACCGCCAACGTCTTGCTTTCCGCGTCTCCCCTGGCTCCGCAGATGGTCTTAGCCCATCCAAAGTGACCTCGAAATAACCCAACTATCAAACTGCATCGTTGTATTAGGGGATTTTTAAAGAAAACTACCTAAAATGTACACAGAGGCTGATACTCGTGATTGCAGAAAGCGGGATTCCCAAGCCCATGGTCCCGATTGCCATTTCCAAGCGGCCAAGGACGGATGAAAACATCACCAGACATAAGAGGATGTGTCCTGCGTCCCGGGGCAGCTGGTTTGTTAGGACAAACGGAAACACGTCCTTCTGATTCTGACGTCCCCAAATCTGTGGCGTTTTGCCCAAGATCCTCCTCTCTCGCTCCAGTGCCCTCAGCATCCTCTGCGCTATTCGGGTTAGACGTCCCCGCACCCAGCTTTTTAGGGCATTTGCAAGCCCTGCTCCCTCTGCGTGAACCCTCCTTCCCAAGGCTGCCGGGTAAACTCCTATGCACCCTGCAAAACCCCGCTCACCCAACCCCTCTTGACCCACGTTGATCATCTCGCAGAAACCAGGCTGAGCGTGTCCCCTGTGGTCCTGAGCGGCATCAGTTCAAGTCCTGTGTTTCCCCGAAACAAAGTTCCCAGGTGGGGGAGAGGCGGCTTCGGCACACAGGTGGTGTCTGGTTTTAGCCGGCTCTCCTTTTGTTCACTGTGAAGATGCAGCTACCTGAGCTGCTTGGCACCTGTTATAAGCACATGGGACTTTATTATCATTTTTTTAAATTGTATTTTTGCTTATTTATTTGACAGAGAGCACGGGGAGGGGCCGAGGGAGAAGCAGGCTCCCTTCTGAGCAGGGAGCCCGATGCGGGACTCGATCCCAGGACACTGAGATCATGACCTGAGCCAAAGGCAGACACTGCACCACTGAGCCACCCAGGCGCCCCGCGCAGATAGTACTTTAAAAAGCAAAGAAATGTTGAACTCGAAAGCAGGGCCTCACTCTTACTAGAGCGTTATTGATTGCCTAGCATGCACTGGCCAGTGTTTCAGGCTGGACACCCAGGATATGATGAATTTCCATCCCGCATGAATACTGATCGCACCGGAGTCCAAAGACTAGGGATCCCCTCAAACCCAGCGAAAAACACACATTTTACGGGTCGATGCCCCACGTAAGCACCTCCAAGGACGGCGCCGAGCGGCGGAGCTTGGCAAGCCACCCGGTGACTGAGCCATCGGCCCAGCCAGACGCGCTGCAAGTCCATCAACTCCCGCCGTCGCTCGTTTCTACCTTTCCTGAACTCGGATTTCTCCGGGAGCCATCAACGCCCCCGACCCCAAACAACAAACAACAACAACAAAAAATAAAACTTCTCGGGCTCCTAATTGGGCCGAAATAAAAACCCGCATTCCAGCCCGTGATTACAGAGCTGCACCTCATCGCATCCCGTTACTTCGTGGCGCGCGTCCTTGCAGGAAACCACATCCTCGAGACCTGAAACGCGAGTCTAAGTAAAATGTGTTTCGGGTTAGAGGGTCGTCGGCGTCCGCCGACCCCCCTCTGCGACCCCCGCTCACAGTTACAACCAAGCTCCGCGCGAGGGCCGGCGAGGCCGCCGTGCTTTGAACGTTTCCGAGCGCCGCCCCATAAATCCTTCTGGGCACGAAAACCAGTACATAAAAATGGAAATCCTGACGCACTCTGTGAGAGGCAGTTGTGGCCGGTCTGGGCCTGGATCGGGGGGCTCGCGTGAAAAGGAGGGAAACCCGGAATTCCAGGTCGGCGACCGAGAACGGCCGCGTGTGCCTCCAACGCCAGGAAATTGCCCGTTGCATCCCCCAGAAAGCGGGGTGCAGGCCGCACAGGGCATTTGCTCAGCTTTGCTAAACCGTCATTGCTTCCTCTCCTCTCCTGTGGCGCCAAAATATCTAGGACCTCAAACTCAACAGTTTAAGGATTTGAGAGGCGCCGAAATATACAGGACCTGAAATCCGACATTTTAAGCATTTCAAAGGCGCCAAAATATTAAAAGATCTAAGATTTACCATTTTAGGCATCTTAAAGGAGCTAAAGTGTAAAAGAGGTAAGATTTACCTTTTTTGGGCATTTTAAAAGGGCTGAAATACAGAGGACCTGAAATTTGACATTTTAAGCATTTTAAAGGTGCCCAAATATAAAAAGATCTAAGATTCACCATTTTAGGAATTTTAAAGGAGCTGAAATATAAAGGACCTGAGATTCACCTTTTTGGGCATTTTAAGAGGGCTAAGATATAGAGGACCTAAAATTCAACATTTTAAGCATTTTAAAGGCACCAAAATGCACAGGACCTGAAATTTAACATGTTAAGCCTTTTACAGGACCCAAAACACATGAAATCTAAGGTTCGCCATTTCAGGCATTTCAAAGGTGCCAAAATATAAAGCACCTAAAATTCACCATTTTAGGCATTTTAAGGGTGCCAAAATATGAAAGAACTAAAATTCAACATTTTAGGCATTTTAAAGGCACCAAATTATAAAAGAACTAAAATTGAACATTTTAGTTTTTTTTAAATATTTTATTCATTTATGCATGAGAGACACACACAGAAGCAGAGACCCAGGCAGAGGGAGAAGCAGGCTCCACGCAGGGAGCCCGATGTGGGACTCGATCCCGGGTCCCTGGGGTCACGCCCTGGGCTGAAGCTGGCGCTAAACCACTGAGCCACCCAGGCTGCCCCATTTTAGGTGTTTTAAAGGCACTAGAATATAGAAGACCCAAGAATGACTATTTTAGGCATTTTAAAGGCTCCAAAATATTACAGGATCTAAGATTTACCATTTTAGGCGTTTTGAAGTGATCAAGTCTCTGGCGTTTAGCACGTTTTCAGGCTGCTGTGCCACCCCCAGCACCTCTGTCTTGTTCCAGAACCTTCCTATTACCCTGAGGAAGCCCCCGTCCCCATCAGGACGCAGCCCCCAGTCCCCCCCGGCCCCTGACCCCAATAACCACTAATCTGCTTTCCGACTCTGTGGATTCACCTACTCTGCACACGTCACACCCGTGGAGCAGAGCATTGGTTACTCGTATGTAGGAAAAAAAAAAAAGAATAAAACCCCTGTCCTTGGATTTAGGGCCACCCCGATCCGGGGTGAGCTCATCTCACAGCCTTCACTTACTCACTTGTGCAAAGACCCTATTTCATAATAAGGCCCCACTTAGGGGTTTGGGAGGGATGTGAATGGTGGGCAGACACTGTTCACCCCAGAACAGAGCACCACCAGGCTGTAGGGTGACCCTGTGCCAAACGCTGTCCCCAAACCTTGCACGCACCTGTTCTCCTTTCGGCTCTCATATTTCGACCCGTCTTAGTGACGATAATCACGGCCCCGACATCATCTCCTTCTCCCCGGGGTACGTTTTTGGATCAGGACGTCACTACATTTCCTTCCCCTCACGTCTCCAGAAAGACGGTGCGTATGCGTCGGTGCATTGAGCTGTTTTCCGCGGTTTGGGGCCAACGCCGTCTTAACGGGACCCTTTCACGGTGTATCCGAGAAAAGCAGAATCTGCGTCGAATGCCAAAAAGGAGGGCAACAAACACGAGTGATCGCGACACAGACGTTCAGGTCTGACATCTGCATTCAGCGCAAGGAGCTCACGGGAGGGAGACAATTGTGGGCAAAGCGGGGAATCAGGCTCCGAGAACCAACGGCGTCAATGTGACAAAACACTTGATACCTGATGGTGATTGATCCCATAGTCATTAATTACAGATTCCCAGAGGTATCGAGTGACTGTCGGAGAGACAAGCGGATGCACGAGCCAGAAAAAGAAAAAAGAAAAGAAAAAAGAGAAAAGAAGAACAAAAACCAATCCCAGTGCACAGAAAGGTAGTTTGAAAGAAAGTCCGAAATACAAATTCATTAAATATTTAAATGCACTTAGGAGAACACGGCGGTTTTCACCATCATCATCCCCAAAGATGTAAAACCAGGCGCATTTTATTTATTTATCTATTTTTTTTCAGGTGCATTTTAAAAATGACGGTTTTCACCATCATCATCCGCAAAGATGCAAAAACAGCTGCATGTTAAAAAGGAGTCACGACACGTCCAAAACCTTTGAAAAGCTCTTCCTGATTTTTATTTTATTTTATTTTATTTTATTTTATTTTATTTTATTTTATTTTATTTTATTTTATTTTATTTTATAATTTATTTTTTGGTTCGCTCAGAAAGCAACCATCACCTTTTCTTATTTGTCTGCCTCTTTCCACAATGCAATTCAGGCCAACAGGTCTGAGTTTCCAACGTGCGTAAAACAAAGTGCGTGATGTACAAAGAGGCGCGGGGAGAAAAAGAGAGGAAGAGAGGGAACGCCGAGGCATCATAAAGCAGCCAAGAGTTTTTGAGGAAAAAGGGAAAAAAGCAACGGGAAACCCGGTGTGGGTGACGGAGCGTCCCGCACGGGAGCCCGGGTTGAGGAAGAGCCGGTGGGGCGGGCGGCAGAGACGCAGGCAGAGGGAGAAGCAGGCTCCATACAGGGAGCCCGATGCGGGACTCGATCCCGGGACCCCGGGGTCACGCCCGAGCCCCTTGGGTGCCCTGGTGACATATTTTTAAATAAACCTTCCAGAAGCCGTAAATAGGATACAGAGCCAAGGCCCGTCCACAAGTACAAGTTAACACGTGGATATGCATAAAAGAAATCTCTAGTGACGCCCCTTGAGCTACAAACTTCAGCCCCAAGCTTCCAACCAGCCAAAGAGAGAGAGGAAATAAGATTTGTTACATGATTCACATTGTGCATCACAAAGCAGATTCACTCGAGAAACCAATAAAAATCTGTAGGGACAGAAAGTGGATGGTGGGCACCAGGGGCCTGGGGATCTGCTGTTTCGTGGGGATGGAGCTTCAGTATGGAAAGTTCTGGAGACAGATGGGGAGGATGTTGGCACAACAGTGTAAACAGGCTCAGCACCACCGAACTGTGCATTAGAAATCGTGAACGTGGTAAACTTTGTGTTGCGTGTATTTTACCGCAATAAAAACAAATAATAATAATAAAAGAAGCTGAATTACCAAATTGAATGAAGGATAAATGTCAATTTTGAAGTCATACTGTGACTCAGTAAACCATGTTATGGGTGAGATCTGATGCTCCCTGGGCCCCCCATGCACCCCACATTCCAGCCTGGAGGGGTCTGACTCTCCCAGGGTCCCCCATGCACCCCCACATCCCAACCTGGAGGGGTATGACTCTCCCTGGGTCCCCCATGCACCCCCACATCCCAGCCTGGAGGGGTCTGACTCTCCCTGGGTCCCCCATGCACCCCCACATCCCAGCCTGGAGGGGTCTGACTCTCCCTGGGTCCCCCATGCACCCCCACATCCCAGCCTGGAGGGGTCTGACTCTCCCAGGGTCCCCCATGCACCCCCACATCCCAACCTGGAGGGGTCTGACTCTCCCTGGGTCCCCCATGCACCCCACATTCCAGCCTGGAGGGGTCTGACTCTCCCAGGGTCCCCCATGCACCCCCACATCCCAACCTGGAGGGGTCTGACTCTCCCTGGGTCCCCCATGCACCCCCACATCCCAGCCTGGAGGGGTCTGACTCTCCCTGGGTCCCCCATGCACCCCCACATCCCAGCCTGGAGGGGTCTGACTCTCCCTGGGTCCCCCATGCACCCCCACATCCCAGCCTGGAGGGGTCTGACTCTCCCTGGGTTCCCCATGCACCCCCACAGCCCAACCTGAAGGGGTCTTACTCTCCCTGGGTCCCCCATGCACCCCCACATCCCAGCCTGGAGGGGTCTGACTCTCCCTGGGTCCCCCATGCATCCTCACATCCCAGCCTGGTGGGGTCTGACTCTCCCTGGGTCCCCCATGCATCCTCACATCCCAGCCTGGTGGGGTCTGACTCTCCCTGGGTCCCCCATGCATCCTCACATCCCAGCCTGGTGGGGTCTGACTCTCCCTGGGTCCCCCATGCATCCTCACATCCCAGCCTGGTGGGGTCTGACTCTCCCTGGGTCCCCCATGCATCCTCACATCCCAGCCTGGTGGGGTCTGACTCTCCCAGGGTCCCCCATGCACCCCCACAGCCCAACCTGGAGGGGTCTGACTCTCTCTGGGTCCTCCATACACCCCACAGCCCAGCCTGGAGGGGTCTGACTCTCCCTGGATCCCCTATGCACCCCCACATTGCAGCCTGAAGGGATCTGACTCTTCCAGGGTCCCCCATGCACCCCCACATCCCCACCTGGTGGGGTGTGATGCTCCCTGAGTCCCCTATAAACCATCACATCCCAGCCTGGAGGGATCTGACTCTCCCAGGGTCCCCCATGCACCCCCACATCCCAGCCTGGAGGAGTCTGACTGTTCCAGGGTCCCCCATGTACCCCCACAGCCCAGCCTGGTGGGGTCTGACTGTCCCAGGGCCCCCCATGCACCCCCACATCCCAGCCTGGAGGGATCTGACTGTCCCAGGGCCTCCCATGCACCCCCACATCCCAGCCTGGAGGGATCTGACTCTCCCAGGGTGCCCCTTGCACCCCCACAGCCCAGGCTGCAGGGATCTGACTCTCCCCGGATCCCCCATGCACCCCCACAGCCCAACCTGGAGGGATCTGACTCTCCCAGGGTGCCCCCTTGCACCCTTACAGCCCAGGCTGGAGAGATCGGACTCTCCCTGGATCCCCCATGCACCCCTACATCCCAGCCTGGAGGGCTCTGACTGTTTCAGGGTCCCCCATGTACTCCCACAGCCCATCCTGGTGGGGTCTGACTGTCCCAGGGCCCCACATGCACCCCCACATCCCAGCCTGGAGGGATCTGACTGTCCCAGGGCCCCCCATGCACCCCCACATCCCAGCCTGGAGGGGTCTGACTGTCCCAGGGCCCCCCATGCACCCCCACATCCCAGCCTGGAGGGGTCTGACGCTCCCAGGGTCCCCCATGCACCCCCACATCCCAGCCTGGAGGGGTCTGACTCTCCCAGGGTCCCCCATGCACCCCCACATCCCAGCCTGGAGGGGTCTGACTCTCCCAGGGTCCCCCATGCACCCCACATCCCAGCCTGAAATTTGGGCAAATACAACCACCTTCCGCGTGGCAGGTGTCAAGGCTAGTGTGCAATGTACACACCCCTCCTCCCATGGGAACGCCCAAGAACCCAGAGTGACCCTTTGTGGAGGGTTCTGTTTCCTGTCGGTTCCAGATTCCTGCTGGGGCACCTGCCTCCCCTGTTATTTGTCCCTCCCCTGTTATTTGTCCCTCACCTTTGGCCGCAGCCGGTGTTCACGCTGCAGCGCGAGGGGCGACACATCACCAGCTCCTGGACTTTCTCCATTTCCAGTAGCCTTGGTAGAGGTTGGTGGGTCCGCGCCGACTGCCGGGTTGCCCTCTCCAGCTTTTATGTCGTGCCTCCCCCTTTGTCTGCCGATAGACACAGAGACGTCCTTGTTCTTTGGCGTAGTGTGTGATAATGAAGGGTTAATTTAGTAATTAATAACCATGAGCCATCAATCAATAAATTATTGGCACTATTAAGTAACATCAACTAGCAATCGGTCAACAAATGATCAATATTGACGTAATGATTAATATTACCTAGCTCTCAACAAATCATCGGTATCGATTTAGTAGTATTAACTAGCAATCAACAAATTACTGATATCGGTTCAATAATTAACGTTAACTAGCAATCGACCTGTTATTGATATTGATTTAATAATTAATATCAACCAGCAATGAATATATACATTATTGATATTCATCAAATAGTTGCTATTAGCAAATGACCAATGAATCATTAATATAAATTCCTAATATTGATACAAGTTAATAATAGTATAGTGAGCCTGAACCACAATGCACATTAGTATATTGCATATTGATCAATATTCATTGTTCGTTAATTCAGAGTAATTAAACATTTTTCTGTTATTTATGTTATCATTTTAGTTAATATCAATAAAACTAATCGATATTAGTGTCTTAGTATACTGAACCCAGCTGCTTTGTATATTAGCGTCCCGTAGATTAATCAGCGCTGTTAATTGATTAATTAATATTAATTAACAAATAAGCTACCAGTGAAAAATTAACTTATTAATATTAATAAAACTCGTGGGCATTAGTGCAGTAATATCCGGAGCCCCAACGGCGTCGGCTATGCGTTGGCGCCGAATTAAAATCTCCTTCCAAAAAAATAAAAAAATAAAATAAAATAAAATCTCCTTCCTTAACGTTCCGCATCTCGCGGGACGGCCGGTGCGTCTGTGCTTTCGCACCCTGCGTGTTTAATTCCCCGACTAATAAGGTGTGTCGCTGCCGTACCACGCGGAGTGCGTCCACGTGCACGTCCCACGACCCTCCTGCACCTGCTCCCACGACGCGGCACCTGCGTGCCACGTGCCGACAGCTCCGCTTCCCTCGGCCGCCTGGCCTGGCCCCCCGGGTCCTCACGGGCCGGCATCGGAGGCGTGTGCTTTCCCCAAACTCCCAGGCGCCGACTCAGCCCGGTCTCTGCACAGGGCACCCCGGCGGCGTCCCGGAGGCACACCTGTCAGCTCCACCTGTGCACGGTGTGTCGCCCGGAGCCCGTATCCTCGGCCTTACATGGGAGACACCCCCTCCTGCAGCAGAGGGGCTGCATCCTATAATCCCATCGGGTCGGTCCCTCCATGTCCCCGGCAGGCCTGGCACCTGCAGGTCCAGGCTACGTGGGGATGCAAGTGGCCTTGGGGTCTGAAGGGCATGGACAGAAGGGGCCTGAGAGCCTCGTAGTGGGGATGCAGAGGTCGCCATGCACCTTGCAGGGACCCAGCCGTTCACGGGGGCCTGGTGCGCGGACACCGGGGTACTCAGGACTCTCAAGGGCACACACCAGGGCCCAGGGGGGTCTTGCTACCTCCCCACGGGACTCTGACCTTGCTTATGTTGTGAGCATGAACATGCACCACCGTGCGGCCCCTCCACCCTGAGGGTCACGCCCTGCTCCACCTGACGCCCCACCATCCCTGCTCCTGCTCTAGGATGCCCCAAAGGACCGGGCAACCCCGGACGGTTTCCCCGCGGCCACCTCTGGCCGGGCTTCTGCGGCCAAAACTCGGCTGGCGACTGCCCGCGGAGAGCGATTTCAAGGTGACCGGAGATCTCGTGCTCACGTGTCCACCAGGTCGTTGGACTTCTTCGTTGCGTGTTTTCGTGTCCACAATGAGGACGTGGAGCACAGACAGCGCGTCCTGCACCTGGGGCGTGGGGTGGGGGTGGCATGGCCGCATCCACACAAGGACGGCGCAGCCAGGTTCCAGGGAAGGTGTGAAATCTTCTCGCAGAGCCAAGTGGCCATGGGCTTGGCTGCTCCAGGACGCAAGGGGAACACGAGCCCGCAGTGTTCCGTGTCCAGACCTCCCAGGTCCGGCCTCGGGAAGCCTCCCGGGACAGCCCAGGGGCCCCGGCCCGCTTGGCCCAGCTGCCCGAACCGCTCCCGTCACTTGGCGCCCGCAGTAGATCTCACACCTCGCGGAGAAGGAGCGGCCCCTCCCGAGCCTCCCTGCCCCGACTCTGCCCTGAGCCGGCCGCGCCCTCGCATTCTCGCTTTCTTTCCGCGTCCTTCACGGGAGGCGCAGCCGGGAAATGTGAGCCATGCGTCCCACGGGGGCAAGGACGGGACGCCCTTGGGGGTGCACGGGGTCGCATGCAGAGCCTCCGAGGGTGCAGGGGGGAAGGAGCCCATCCGTAGGGTGAGAGCAGTGGTGGAAGGAGGCCGTCGGCGCACAGGCTGCAAGGCCGCGCTGGCTGGGAGCGGGCGACCCCACGAGCCAGACGGGAGACGCCGGGAGTGGACAGCGTCGTGCATCCCGAGACATGCACGAGCTCCAGTGGAGCTTGACGGAGCCAGCTCGTCCCGCCTACGGCCGCAGTGACCTCCCGTGTCACCATACACAGCACGGGACAAAGCACCCGCGCCTGATTGACTCGTGGGACCCCGGAGGCTCCGCGCAGAGGCTGGCAGCTCGCTCCCCCCGAGGCCACCACGGGGTCCTCCCCGCGCAGGGCGGGGGATGCTCCAGCTCGCTGTCCGGGGAAGAGCTCAGTGTGCACACATCCCTCTGGCCGCTCAGACGCGACCCGGACCCACTTGCAGGACTTCTGGAATTCTGGGGACCCGTCTGAGATGTTCCGACCTGACGTCATCGGTGACGTCTTAGTGCATGCACGTGATGCTCTGGGACAATCCGATGTGAGAGGGCATGGGCCACAGGTCCACCTGCGGAGCCGGAGCGGTGGACGGCGGCTCACGTCAGCACACAAGCGCCTGGCCCGTGTGCATCGCGGACGTTGTCCACCATCTGCTTGTGGAGAACGAAGCCCGGGAGACCCGAACGCCGCCCATGAGCCGTCCGCCCCTCAGGCCCCGCGCAGGGGCTGCCGCCGCCACCTCTTAACGCGTGTCCATTCTCCAAACCACATTGAGACCCACCCCACGTGCGATTCTGGTCATGTTGTCCTGCTGCTTAGACCGCACGATGGCTCCCCCAAGCCTTGCGAGCCAGCAAGGCGAACAGAAGGGAGCCCCGCTTCCGTTCTGTCCCATCGCCTCACGCTCTTGCATCCCGGTAATGACAGACACCGGTCACTGCCTCGTGGGGCCTCCCTCTTCACGGCCAGAAACGTCCCCCGCCCTGTCCGTCAGCTTGGCTAGTTCTTTGTCACTGGGGCCAGATGCAGCCCCACTTGGTTTTCCCCTGCCTGACGGCCTGCAAAATTATTCCAACAAGCCAACCACATCCTCCGGTGGGAGCCGGGGGGGCGTCCACCCTCTTGTTACAACAAAGCCCACCTCCCATGGCCCCGCTCGGTCCCTCTGCTAGGTGTGTGGTGTGTGGCACCCTCCTGCCCAGCTGGGAGCACGTGTGGCTAAGATGCTATTGTGTCCAGCTCAACCGTCCGGTGCGTTTGGCCACCTCATACCATTTAGGACAAGGGAGCGCTCCTCACTAATGGGAAGAATAGGAGGTGATCAGAACCGGCGTGTGACGGTTTAATGCATCAGTGCTGTGCCCCGCGATGCGGTTCGTATAATGCATCATCGCTCGGCAAGGACGCTTGTCTGAACATGGCCCCCTGGACGTCACTGTTCAACCCTTTCCTGGGAGGTGTGTCCTTGCTGAGCTGGGTTTAGGCATGGGACATAGTCCATGCTAACGGTGTGATTGGTCGTGGGGTCGTTGGGCCATGTGGTATCCGCTTGACCTCTGCAGGGGCTGGAGGCTGAGTTCACCCACACGGACGCTCAGTCACACTTATGGGATCAGCCCCCAACAAAAACCAGGTTCACCAAGCCCAGGTGAACACCTCAATTCTGGGACAGTTGAGCACTCCATGGTGGTGGTGGGGGGGGGGCGGACACCCGGACCTCACACCTGGTGTGTCCCGGACCTCGTCTTATGCACATTTTGTCTCTGATGGTTTTAATCCGTATTCGTTCCAAGTAATAAACCACAACCCTGAGTATGACAGCATTTCCGAGTTCTATCAGACCTCCTAGTGGATACTGGAACCTCAGGGTCATCTCGGGGACCCTTGGTCTGCAGAAACACGGCTGACATGAATTCTGTTCGTCCTGGACACGTGGGCGTCTAAGGAATCTGGAAAAGCTAAGGTTATCCTCCCACAGAGCACAAGGGTCTGCGGTTCCACCACTGCTGGTTGGGCCAGACCCATGTTCTCCAAGACCTGTCCTCCTACTCTGACTCTCATGGGGCCTGGGGAGCCGCAGGGGTGAGTGGGGTCAGCGGGAGACAGGAACTCAGTGGGAAGACCACAGAACATCACCTTGCATGATCCTTTGACAACCTGGTGTGGATGTGACTCACATCGATCTTTCCGGTGGCCACCGCCTTCTGCCCGTTCTGCATACCTTGGGCTCCGGAGCCAGTCACATCCACATTTATGTGGTTGTCCGTGGAGTGTCTGGCACCTACCACAGACTGTAAGGTCCGCGAGGACAAGAAAAGTATCTCTCTGTGCTACTCAGTACCGGCAGGCTGTGCAGCGCTGGAACGCCTTGTGAATGCAGGCATTCATGTGTTTCCAGATCATCGAACGCACCAACAATTTTCGGATTTTTTTTGACCAGCTGCAGTGCAAGAAGACAAGCAAAGTAAGAGACACGCAAAGATACAATACATGACCTCAGCCTCCACGTAACTCACAAACCAGCTGCAGAGTTAAGGCTGGTGGATCCCGTCAACAGCAGAATATGTACAGAGCTAAGCAGGGAAAAAAAAACCCTATGCGATACAGAAAACAGAGGATGTAGTAACCCAAAGGGATCATTACGTCAGTTGTGGCAGAGCAATTTGGCACAAACGGCTAGAGAATGGAAGGCTGCAAAGAAAAGGTATTTTGTCAACCCCGTGAAGTCTGGTCCAACTTCAGAAGCAAAATGAGACACGTGTAAGGAGAGACCATCTATTTTGTGGGTGAAGGACAGAGTCCGTCCAGCATCAGCAAGCACGGATCAGAAGAGCCTACGGGTGCTGGGTCCTCAATTCTCCAGATTCTTCCCAACCTCAGATTGTGATTGGAAAACGACGCGGTGAACCGGCGAACACAGGGAGTCTGTCTCGTAAACCAAAGTCGAGTTTGGGATTTAAGGGACGATGGTTGGGTTTTTGCTGTGGGCACAGCGCTGCCTTTGCTGAACGTCATGAGCCTGCGGAGGAGCTGAGGATGGGGAGGAAGAGGAGGAGGGGGAGGTACAAGACCAGGAGGGACTCATCATTTCTTGGAGTTGCTGCCCTGGCTCACGGCTTGTTCTCCGTGGCCCTCCAGTGGCCCCTACGCGTTGACCTGCCTACTTCTCCAGGCACAGTACGTACTCGATGAGGGAACATGTGTCTAGTGGGTACATTGTCGTCCTCACTCTCGCAGCTCTACTGTCGTGCGCACTTCCTGCTCCTGCTTATGGATCATCCCACGGACACTCAAAGGCCTCTCCTATGGAGGCTTCTTTCACAATTAATTTCCCCACATTGAACCTCTTGTAAAATATTTTGCAGCTCACCAGGCAGGACAGAGCGCGTCCTACCGCTTTTTCGGTGGGGAAATGCCTCTCTTGTGCGGTTGCAAGTTACTCAAGGTCATGCTGCCATGAGCACAGCCCTTGTGGCCCACAAGAAAGAAGACTGGCTCCTCCCTTTGCTCTGGTGGCATTTCTTTAATGAAGACATGGCTCCTCAAGTGGCCTCAGACAGGTTCCGGGCAACGGGGCAGAGAACACAGGAAACCACAGGACTTTGTTCTCTTGGGTAATTTGAGGTGCTGTGGACACAGGCTTACTTCCATCTACATATAGCCAAAAACTCTTTTGATTCCTCTTCAAGGAGTGCGCGCCAAGCCTGCTTCCTGCCCAAACCCTGGGGGACGGGTTTTCTTTGATGAAGACAAGCCTTAGTTTGGTGCCCGTAAGTATTCCCTCCTATGCCAGGGCCTGTGACTCACCAGGTCACAGATCCACATGCAGCTGGAGGGTAGATGTTGCAAAGCCTGGTTAAAAGTCACCAGGAGGACTCTTGGTCCTCTGGCCACCGTAGTTCTGCTGCAGACAAGAACCTCACCATCCCGATGAGATCACAGGCCAAGGTCTTGCATCAACTCACCCTCCGGGGTGAATGGGGGTAGGGTGCACTCAGGCTGGCCGGCCTCCCGTTCTGGAGACCAGAGGTCGATCCAAGCAGGACAAGGCCACTGAGCTCCGGGTGGGGCAGAGCTGTGCTCCCCCCACCCCCGAGGCTGCAGGGGAGGGTCCTTCCTGCCTCTTCCAGCGTCTGGAGCTCCCAGCTTCCCGGGGCTGGTGGCCGCGTCCCTCCCGTCTCTGCCTCCATCCTCACATGGCTCCTCCTCTGCGTCTGTGTCTCCTCTTCTGTCTCATACAAGGACATCTGTTATTGGATTTACGGCCACCTTCATCCAGGACAAATTCATCTCAAGATGCTTCACATACTCATACCTACAAACACCCTATTTCCAAATAAGTGTCCATTCCCAGGTGCTGGGCATGAGGACCTGGGTGTATCCTCTGGGTGTATTCTCACCCTCTACACTCTCTTTGTAGGTGCAGGGGGATCCTGCTCTCTCTTTCAAGTTCCCAAGGTGACTGTCCTCAGCTGTGCACCTGGTCAGGGGACCCGAGCTGTACCCCAGAGCAGCATCTGGAAGGTGCTGCTGGGGACCGTCCGGTGCTGGTCTCCTTCTGGGACCATTCCTCCTGAGGACATCAGGAATGCCTCACATCTCACTGGAAGTTCACCCGAGTTCCCAGGTTGCCAGTGTGTAAATGTGCAGACAGCCAGATTGCTACCTACGTGTGCACCATCAGCTCTGGGCCCCAAGGGGGATTGATAGCATGTGGTGATTGATTGAGGAGACGGTGATAAACCAGCGGCAACCTCTGAGATCATAGATAGAACCCTGGGAACCAGGCCCATGTTGGCCTTCACAAACACACTTGTCCTGTAAGTATGGTGGTCAAATGTCTCCTGGCTGGTGTTCCTACTCAGGAGGTCAAGGCAACCAAGAACGATGGATGGGATGTGGGGACATTGGGGTCTCTCCATCCTGCCCTTCTTCTTATCATTCGGGATTCTTTGTGTCCACATCCAGGGCTTTCACTGCTCTGAAGACCTAAGACTCCCCGGTATCCATGGCCATCTGTGTCTCTATGGCCATGGACCTGTTCCTCTGCATGCCACCTCCTCACACACCAAAATGTCTCAGGCACAAGAGACTGACGTTTCCTTTAAAGAACTGCCCCCCCCAAAGGTGCTGTTCAGACTGCATCTCTGACGATGCCTTTTTGTAGTAACAAGGTACCTCTTGTCCCATCAGAAGCAAACAAGTGTACTGGAGTAAAGGGCCTCATGGACGGGTGGTCCCTGCATATTTTGGTGGAGTTCCTTTAGATCACAGTGGTCTTTGAAAATACCCAGTCTGTCATGGGGTAAATGGCCATGGATTTAAGGATAATAAATCACAGCACGCCACTGTTTCTCTTTACTGGTCATTCGTTAGAGTTGCTGCAGAAGGACGGGCTTATCTGCAGGACGCGGAGAGGATGGGTGATGAAGCTGGGCTCCCCCTTCACCCGGGGACCCTGAATCCTATAGATGAGCTAAAACAAGACATAAAACTCCTCTCTCGGCTCCCTGCACCTGGACAGGGGCCAGAGTTATCTCCCACGCTGCCACTGGGATGGGCAAGATTTCTTTGGACGCGTTAAGACCCGTTCCATCTTGTCACTCAAAATACGTTCCCTTCATGCCTATAGTCTAAAAGAAAGCATCTCCGAACGCACGGTGCCATCTTTGGTCAAAATACAGATTAAAAGCATTTGCGAAGCATTCCGTGCTTCTGATATAATGACCCGCGCTTTCTGCGGTTTCCAAGACGGAGGCTAATTATTTAGTCAGTGTGGATGTACCATAAACGTATGCCCTTTTAGGGAAGCGTTAGCGAGGCTTTTTCTCAGATGTCTGTGAGGATGCCTTTATTCCAACCGCATCACGACTTCTAACTGTTGCTATTAGGAAGATACGTCAGGGTTTTAATGGATGGCTGGGGTTTTGGTTTTGTTTTGTTTTTTACTTAAAGAACAATGGGCATGCTGTCTAGATTTCGTCTCACTTTATAACCAGATGGACAGTCAAAGGAGGGAGATGCAGGATATTCAAGAAACTTGCCCTGATCCTGGGCTCTAGAGCCAGGGATCTTGAATACAGGGGGTCCCGGACTCAGTTGCACATGCTTGCTCCCACAAGTTGTGTTTGTGGGTTTAGCATGGAGTGTGTGTCCCGCAATAAATGGCCACCACCTTCTGACGGCACAGATGTATGTCATCACTGTCCTAGAGGGCGAAAGTCCACAATGGGTCTCATGGGGCTAAAAACAAGGTTATCAGCCAAGCCGGGCACATTTGGTGTTAGGCGAGGACCTGCATCCTAGGTGGTTCCTAGATGGCCATCTCACCACTCTATCCTCACAAGGAGGAAGGGGCAAGGGGGCTCCTTGGGGTCTCTTTTATAGGAACACTAATCCCATAATGAGGGCTTTGCACCCATATTTTAATCACTTCCCGAAGGCCCCATGTCCTAATACGATTGTGTTAGGGTTAGGAGCTCAGCGTATTTGGGGGGACATAGATATTCAGACCACCATGCCTCCATGGGGGACAGGACTGGTCACTGCTCCAGGGCCAGGCACATAGTAGGTGTTCGATAAGTGCTTTCTGATTGATCAAAGGAGAGGATTGCCTTCAGTTTCATCTCTGGTACTGACATCACTTGGAAACTCCCCATATGACACAATCCAATATGGCAGCCAATGAGCACATGTGGCTGTTTAAATGTAAATTATTACAGTTAATTAAGCATTCAGTTAGTCGGTTGGCTCACATTTCCAGTGCCCAGTAGCCATATGCAGTGTTTTAGATGTAAATTAATTACAATTAATTAAACAGAATATGCAATTCCTCAGTGTCTTTAGTCACACGTGGCTGGTGGCTTCCACACTGGACAGTGCAGAATAGAATGTTTCCATCCTCACAGAGACATCTGGGTTGAAGTGTGTCCACCAAAGAAGATATATGGAAGTCCTAGCCCCCAGGACTTGGGAATAGGACCTTATTTGGAAATAAGGCCTTTGCAGATGTAACCAGGCTGAAATGGGTCCTAAACGAATATAACTAGTGTCCTTATAAGAAGGAGAAATTCCAACAGAGATGCACACAAAGGGATGGTGATGATGTGAAGAGTCACAGTGAGGAGATGGTCCAGGGGAGATGGGGGCACAGACTGGAGTGATAAGGGAACAGGCCAAAGGGTGTGTCCCAGACGGGATAAGGATGGGTGATGCAGACCAGGACAACAGGTTACACCAAATTCTGCAGCCACCACCTTCTTGGGGAGAGAGCCCATACCAGAGACATTGGAAATTCAGCACCCTGTCCTCTCTGAAGGTCGATTTCCTAAAATATCTGCTTTTGAACCACTTTAGTTAATGAAGGGTCTACTTCTCTTCAACCCCTTTGCTGTACCGTGAATACCCATCGGGACAGTACACCAAGGAGCCGCTCTAAGGTCTGGGTCTGACCTGACTGCAAACTGTGCTCACCTCTGAGAAGAACTTTTACCCAAGGGGGTTGCAAAGAACTGAGTCTGTGGAGTGGTCTTAGACTTGCCACGTGCTCTGCAACGTGGCATCTCGCAAGTGTCCTAGAGACTGGTGTCCCAGTTTGGGGTTCAGAGAAAGGGACTGTGATGGTGGGGTTGGGTTGAGTCAGGCACACGTGCTGTCCCTGTGAATTCTGGGGGAGTAGGTGTCATGGAGGCGAGGGAGCTCCCCAGTCTACATAGGATGAGGGTTTATCTGTATTGCATGTTCAGGAGCCACCACAGAATATGCTCCCCAAGGGTTGGGAGAACTCCTGTGGGTCTTATACAAGAGTCCAGAGTCCTTGGCAAACATCTAAACATCGTGATGTAACTGTGACTAGAACCCAACTCTGCACATTTCCATTTTCCCTTCCCATTTGAATCAGGTGTGACTGATTCATTCAACACATACTCTAAATTTTTACTTATGCTCATTGAGTGTAAAATGTTAGCACACATGGATCAAAACCTATTGGTGGCCACTTTGGGCATGCTCTGGAAATAGGTTGCAAGATGTGCTTTGGACCGCCAGGTGCTGAGGAAGAAGAAAGGGATAAAACCTTACAACTTAATCAAAGTGAAATTGCTTTCTCCAAGGAAATACCAGGGGTGCTCTGGGATCCATTTAGGAAGTCACGAGACAGGGCAGCCCCGGCAGCTCAGTGGTTTAGCACTGCTTTCAGCCCAGGGCGTGATCCTGGAGTCCCGGGATTAAGTCCCACGTCAGGCTCCCTGCATGGAGCCTGCTTCTCCCTCTGCCTGTGTCTCTGCCTGTGTCTCTCCCCCTCTCTGTGTCTCTCATGAATGAATAAATAAAATCTTTAAAAAAAGGAAGTCATGAGACAGAATGGAAAGTCAACCTATTAAAGAATACACATTAACAGATTTACCAGATATCGGGGTGGGGAGGGGGGGAGGAAAAGGCAAAAACTAATTCGTCTGGATTGGCAACCTCAGAATGTCTTTGGGCAATGAGACAAATGATCCTCTTCCAGCCCTGATGGAGGCTATTTTCATCCATGTCACATGACTCTCTGTGGCCTAACCAAAAAAAAAAAAAACCAAAAAAAAAAAAAAAAGAGGAAGGGAGCCCAAGTGGAATTGTTAGACTTTATGTGTTTAATGTGCTTTGAGGTTGCCATGGGATTGAATGAATGTTTCCGAATAAAATGAATAATCAGCCAATTATTGGGGAGAGATGCAAGGCATGGAAACCCACACAGCTGTTGTCCTGGTTTACAAAGTCAGTAGCAGAAACATTAGGAGTGAGCATTTGAGGACAAAGGATGGGACGGGGAAGAAATTCATGCCAAGGAAGGACGTGCTTCAATGTCCAACAAGACAGGTTGCTTGTGATGTGACCCAGCTGTGAATCACATTGTAAAGGGTGAGCCCATTTGGAGCAGGAAAAATGGACAATTAGTGTCAATAATAATCCATTTTTCTCTAGAGCAAAAGGTTCTCCACTAGGGGTGACCCCCCCCACTCCAGAAGACGGTCCTGTCCTATGACAGCAAATTTATCAACAAGAAAAAAAAAATTAGAACATGGCCAAGTTTTTTTGACGTCTTCTTCATTCTTCAACACTTTTCAACGTTCGGACACACTTCGAATCATCCCCCTTCGTCTTCCAAATTCCCCAGCTCGGCACACACACGTATTAAAAACATGTCATGGTATTTTATATATATTCTCATAGCAACAACAGCAAGCTCAGTTGAGGTCTACGTGTGGTCACCACCCCGACCTCCTAGAAAACCCATTTGTGGTACTGTTGATTCCAAGAACGTCTTGTTTCCTGGTGAACGGATACTTAAAAATTAACAAAAACAGCAGCGAAATCCTGTTATTCCCACAGAGCTTAACACACATACACAGCTTATGTGGTAACAGTGCTAATAAGAACTCAATCTTTTTTTTTTTTTCTTTTGCAGGAGGTTAGTGGATCTTGAGATGGCAACACAAGGGGGGCTGGTGAAAAACAACTGGAGGTGAAGAGAGGTCAGTGACAAAATGGAAGATGACGAACCTCCTCTATAAGAGCTTCAGATGGAAAAAAGAAGGTATTTCAGGCAACCTTGATATTTTCCGTGGTAAGAAGTGGGTTGATCACTAAGAGCTAATGAAAGTCTCATGGTCTTTTTCCCTTGGTCCTACATGAGGTCACCAATGCTGACCTTGGTCACTGCACGAGAGCAGATATGTCTCACCAGTTCTGTGGATTGGGGAGTGACAGGCGGAGTCATTTTGGGTGGTGCTTCCTTTCTATTCCCACTTATTCGACTCCTAACACCTGGCATGGCATGAGCCATGCGGTAAGAGCTTGTTGATTACTGGTCCAAATGTTTTCATTTCTGCGTGTGTCGTTTCTAGATACCAATGACCTTAAAAACCCAGGAATTCACTTTTCAGGAGTTCTGGAGACCAAAAGTTTGAAATCAAGGCATCAGTAGGATTGAGTCCTTCTGGGGAAACATGGGTTCCGGGCTTTTCTCCAGCTCCTAGTGGCTGCTGCCAATCCTTGGTGTTCTTTGGCCATATAGACGCATCGCCCCCTGCTTCTCTGCCTCTGTGGTCATGTGGTCGTCCCTCTGTGCATGTCTGTGTCCTCATTTCCTCTTCTTGTAAGGATCCCAGGCCTGTTGGATGAGGACCCACCTTAGGGACTCATCCTTACTTGATGATACCTGCAGATGTCCCATCTGCACATCTGCATGTAAGGTCACATGTGCCTTCGACCCATTGCACTCCGTGATACGTTGGTGACTCCCCTGGCAACCTCTTCACACTTGTTTGTGGGGCTTTGCACACTGTCTCCACGTCTTCTGTCTCTACAAGAGTCCATGAGATGCGGGAGCAGATTTGGAGACATGCACTTTTTTATCACACTAACTCGGGCAGACTGTCCTCCCGTGCTGCCTATATCCAAGACATGAGATGAAAAATTAAAGAGGAAGACAAGATATTCCCTACTCCCCCAACAGATGTTACCTGGTGCTGTACAGACAGGTGGAGAATTCCCTATTCACCCCCCGATTCAGGCGTGGGCTCCAGGGGGAGGAGACCACGGCAAAGCAAGCCACGGCCTTTGCAGCGAAGTCTCCAAACATCCCCAGAGAGGGCCGGCGACACGCATTGAGACGGGGCCAGTGGGTGTCTCCTTGGACCTATGTCTGTGAGTCGATTAAGCAAATGTGAGAACAAATCCTCAATGAGGACGGCTGTGTCCACGTTCCACATCATACAAGAAACACGGCAGGCACGTGCAAGCTTTCCACAGGACGTGTGTGAAAACCCTCGGATCATTTCTTGGAAATGCAATTGTAGCTTTTTTTTTTTTTTAATTTTTTTTGCAACTGTAGCTTTGAAAGGTTCGGGACTTGATCATTTTTACTGACCCCAAAGACTTAATGTGAAGTCATCTTTATTGTAGGTAACACACTAAGACCTGTATTGACCTCCAGAAACCTGCGGCAGGATGCATTCGTTAGCCAGATATATTCGAATTCAAACAAAAATTGTTTATAAAATCACATATACCAACACTCTGACTCTCCATTGACCAGTGAGCGGATAAACAAAATGTGGTGTCCACATATTACATAATATATGGGTCATTCCTATGTATTTCTCTCTATATAATGTTTGTATCTATAATATCCAAATATTCTATTACTATATGGTCTGCAACATATACTCTATATTCTTTTTTTTTAAGATTTTATTTATTGGGAATGCCTGGGTGGCTCAGTGGTTGAGCGTCTACCTTTGGCTCAGGTCATGATCCTGGGGTCCTGGGATCGAGTCCCGCATCGGGCTTCCTGCAGGGAGTCTGCTTCTCTCTCTCTCTGCCTGTGTCTCTCATGAATAAATAAATTAAATCTTAAAAAAAAAAAAAGATCAAGACCTGAGTCAAATACAGATGCTCAATCACTGAGCCACCCAGGCACCCTCTATATTCTCTCTATATACATAAAATTGAATATTACTCAGCAAAAAAACAAAACAAAACAAAACAAAACAGGAAATCCTGCCATTTTCAACAACGTGAATGAGCTGGGTGTCGTGATCCTAATAGAATTAAGCCAGTCTCAGAAAGACAGACACCACTTGCTATCACCCAGATACCAAATCTAAAAGAGTCAAACTCATAGAAACAGAGACTTAGAAGGTTCCCAGGGGCTGGGGTGGAGGACATGGGCCATATTGGTTAAGTAGTACAAACTTTCCATTTTGCCAGATTCTCACGTTCCAGAAACATCATGTACGGGGATGGTAGTGGTAGTTAATGCTGTATTGTTGTACTTGGACGTGTGTAAGAGGACCCTACAAAATGGTACCCGCGTGAGCCTCATTCTCTTTTTTATTTTTAATTTTTTTTTATTTTTATATATTTATGATAGTCACAGAGAGAGAGAGAGAGAGGCAGAGACACAGGCAGAGGGAGAAGCAGGCTCCATGCACCAGGAGCCCGATGTGGGATTCGATCCCGGGTCTCCAGCATCGCGCCCTGGGCCAAAGGCAAGCGCCAAACCACTGGACCACCCAGGGATCCCGAGCCTCATTCTCTTGACTGCAGTGATCGCGACATAGACGGACATTGTGCACCTGAAATCTGCACGATTTGTAAAACGCTCGTATTCAAATCCCACTTAGTGAACACACAGTGTTATTATATTAATTCCAGGGATGCAATATGGGAATCTAACACTCCCGTCCATCGCTTGCACTCATCGGCACAACTAAATGCGCACAAATTTTCCCCGTCCGTTAGATTTCAAGAAAGATGGGGTGGGAGAGGTGAAAAAATTTTTAAAAAGGAAAACATTAAAAAGAAAAAAGGAAAAATATGCTAGGTGCGTGCACACAACATGAATTTGGATCGGTCGCACAATTTTTTGTCCGTTAGACGTCAAGAAAACTGGGGTAGGATCAAAAAAATGACCAAAAAAAAATAGCCAAGGGCATGGACGCAGCACGAATTTGGAGCAGCTGCGCCTAGTGCGTAGAGCTTAGCTTGGTTGGCGCATCGTGGGTTTGTCAGAGTCTTGGAGTCTTCATGTCACACAAATGTCACAGAGGGTCCGGGAACTCTCGTCATCCCGGGACGCAGGACGAACCATGAAGCAACCTCTGCGAAAATGCCAGCGTTTGGATTCGGGGAGTCCATGTGACCAGGGCATGCAGCCAGGGCCAGGCGTGTTGGGAATCCCATTCTCGCCATCGTTTCCCCCCATTTGGAACCAGAGCACCGCCGATTGGCCACCGTGTTTCCTTTACGCATGTGCATCAAAGTCAAGAGCATTCAGGAACATTTATTTAGCAGGAGTGGGAACCCACCGCACCCACCAAGGGTCTGCCCCACGCCTCAACGCTTCCTCTCTTGGAACGTCTCAGCCGACACGTTTTATGGAGAAGATCCACGGGGAAAGGTTAAGGATGAGTCTCGAAGGGGGCAGGAGTCCTTTTCCTGGAGCCTTTGGAACTTTCCGGTAACAAATCGTTCCCTGTCGTGCCCGTCAAACGCGGCGTTTGACCTGCGGCCTTTAGGGGCATTTTTGACCCCCCAATGGGCCAACATGACTCAACCTCCGAACACCCCTAGACCCAGCATGTCGGCGCCCCTCACTTTCAACAGACCCCAGTTTTATTTCCCATAAACTGCTTATTTTCCGGTGAGATTGATGCTGTTAATATTAGCTTTCAAAATGACAGATTAGCATCACCAGTTAATCAGAGCTATTAGCAGATAAATATCTGTAATTCGATCACGGAAGTAATTTCTTTTCCAATAATGCAATTTACAAATGCAAGTGATTAAGTAATTAGCTTACATCTCCATAGATTACCGGTGCTCGGTGCTCGGGAGGGGCGCTCTCTGGCACCTCCGCCTGGAGATGAACCCCGGGTAATTAGGGGATGTGCGCTTGTCGGCAGCGCCCTGGAAGCGCGGGGCCTGCTAGCCCACCAGGGCCGCCCACTGCACTCCTGCACTCCGCACAGAACCAAACCCCGCGTGCGTAATGCGCTCCCCCTGGAAAGCAAACAAGTGGCCCTAAATGTGCGGCAGTGCCTGCTGGACATGGACACCCAGGGCTACCCATGCACGCCTTCCCGGCCAGCCTACGTGGTGCAGTGCACGACCTCTCTGTTCTATCTCAGGCCGTCAAGGCCATCAAGTGTTCCCTGTGGAAGGACCAGGAATGTTGTAGGACGCGTTGGGACGCAGCGCGAGAAGGAAGAGAAAAATCTGGGGAGACGTCTTGTAAAAGGAAAAGCTACACCGCGCAAGGAGCCAGCACCGAGTTACAGGCTCTCGATTGCCATTGCATCCTGATCCCTCATCCCGATGACTGCCTATTGCCTCCTGATCCCTCATCCCTATGGCTGTCCATGGCATCTTGATCCCTCATCCCAACAGCTGGCCATCGCATTGTCATCCCTCATCCCTTTGGTTGTCCATGGCATCCTGATCCCTCATCCCAACCAGCTGCCCACCTCATCCTGATCCCTCATTCCAATGACTGCCCATGGCATCCTGATCCCTCATCCCAACAGCTGGCCATCGCATTGTGATTCCTCATTCCTTTGGTTGTCCATGGCATCCTGATCCCTCATCCCAATGGCTGCCCCTTGAGTCCTGATCCCTCATCCCAACCAGCTGCCCACCACATCCCGATCCCTCATCCTAATGGCTTCCCATGGAATCTCATTCCCTCATCCCAATGACTGCCCATCGCATCCTGATCCCTCATCCCAACAGCTACCCATGGCATCTCGATCCCTCATCTCAATGGCTGTCCTTTGCATCCTGATCCCTCATTGCAACAGCTGGCCATTGCCTCCCAATGCCTCATCCGAATGGTTGCCTTTTGTGTCCTGATCCCTCATCCCAACAGCTGGCCATCACATTGTTATCCCTCATCCCTTTGGTTGTCCATGGTATCCTGATCCCTCATCCCAATGGCTTCCTATCGCATCTTGATCCCTCATCCCAATGGCTTCCCATGGCGTCCCAATGCCTCATCCTAATGGCTGCCTCTTCAGTCCTGATCCTTCATCCCAAGGACGGGAACACCACCCGTTCATCCTTGGTGATGTGGGTGATGCACTTTGCTGCATGCTCGTCACGGAACACCCCACACCGGTGAAAAATGATCAACAGCCACATGCCACTGCATGTGTGATAAAGTCAACCATCAATCATCATCATCGATCTTTGCACATGGACGGATATGGTGTCAGAAGCCAGGCACAAAACACATCACACTGCCCGTTCCCTTTGCCAGGAAGGACCAAGACGTCACAGGAGGAAGTTATAGGGACTCAGGGCCTATTTGAGGTTGGCGACACTGCCTGGATGGACAAGCATGTTTGTTATGAGAAGGGACAGAGCCCGTAGGATGTGGTCATAGACCAAGACAAGGATGGAGAGACAGAGATTGTGAGATGAGCGGACAGATATGTAGGAACAGACTCCTTATCTCTGTGTCCTGATGGTCAGCTGGAGACCAGGAGGCCCCAAGGTGTAGGGACGGTCCTAACCTGATGACCTGAACACTAGGAGCATGGATGCCCAAGGACAGGGAGCAGCCATGACAGGGGCATGCAGATTATCAACTGATTAGAGGAGGCCCACCCAAGGCAGGCAGACACTGAACATTCCCTTCCTCTGCCCTTGGGTTCTATGCAGATCGTCAACTGATTAGATGCGGCCCACCCAGAAGAGGAAGACACTGAATACTCTGTTCCTCTGCCCTTGTGTTCTGTGCAGACCAACTGAGTAGACAAGGGCCACTCAGGGCAGGGAGGCGCTGGATACTTTCTTTTTCTGCCTCTGGGTTCTATGTAGATCGTCAACTGATCGGACAAGGCCCACCCACCCCATGGGAGGGGCAGGTTGCTTACTGAGTTCACTAAGTCACTCGGTCATTTCGACATAAAATCCGCCATCACTCTATCCTCTGAGGCCACAGTCAATGCAACGAACGGGGGGATGGGGGTCGTCCAGGAAGTCATCCCGGGTGTGGGGTCACCAGGTGCAAGGACGTGACAGGTCCCTGGGACCGACGCCTCAACGCTCTGCTCTTTCCAAGCCTCACGCCGCGCGTCAGAAATAAAGTGTTTTCCCCACAGATCAGAGAGTGATTGACACTGACGCGCATCCAGCCAAACATCCGTGCTGCTCCTCCCGGGTCGCCGAGGCCATCGGGGCTGTGTCCACCGTGAACGGTCGCCACCAGGCGTGTCCGGGGCGCCGCGTCCATGGACGGCGCTCTCGACTAGTGTCCAGCGCCCCCGTCCCTGATTAGTATGGGCGTCCACGTGCATCCGAGCGCCCGGTCCCGGAGCATCTCCAGGGCTCCTCCGGTTGCCCTGGTAACCGCCTCCGGAAGGCGCCCGAGCCGGCTCTGCTCCGCCCCTCCTGCTGCTGAGGTAAGGCTCCGAGGGGCAGCCGGGCCACTCACCTGTCAACGCCGGCAGCAGCGCCGTTTGATCATGCCTGACGCCCGTCCCGCCACGACCGCTCGTGCGGTGATCACAGGACCGCTGATGTAGTCAGCGCGGCAGATCCTGGGGGACTCGCACCCCGAGATCCGCCGGGGATGCTGAGAGGCTCACGGCACACGCGGACGGGCTGCAGGTGTGCATGTGTGGAGGGAAGAGTGTCAGGTCGGTGCGGAGCTGTGGAGCGCTCAGGGGGACAGGGGGCCGTCAGAGCATCAGGGGACGGGGGACCTCCGGAGCGCACCCCCAGAGTGGTCGGGGAACAGGGGACCCCTGGAGCAATAACTGGGATAGAGGACTCCTCAGAGCGGACAGTGGGACAGGGCATTCCCAAAGAGTTCAGGGGGACAGGGGATCCCCCTGGAGCAGTCAGTGGGACCAGGGACACTCGGAGCAGTCAGTGGGACAGGGGACACCCAGAGAGGTCAGTGGACCGGGGACCTCCAGAGAGGTCAGGAGGACAGGGGACCCTCCGGAGCAGTCAGTGGGACCAGGGACCTCCGGAGAGGTCAGGGGGACAGGGGACCGCCGGAGCAGTCAGTGGACCAGGGACCCCCAGAGTGTTCGGGGACAGGCGACCCCTGGAGCAATAACTGGGACAGGGGACTCCCCAGAGCAGAGAGTGGGACCAGGGGCCTCTGGAGAGGTCAAGGGAACAGGGGACACCCAGAGGGGTCAGTGGACTGGGGACCTCTGAGAGGTCAGAAGGACTGCGGATCCCCAGAGTGGTCAGGAGGACAGGGGACCCCCTAGAGCGCTCAGTGGGACAGGGGACCCCGAGAGCAGTCAGTGGGACAGGGACCCCAAAGCGGTCAGAAGGACAGAGGACCAGTGTCCCTCACTCACTGCACGATGTGGAGCCATGGCGGTCAGTGTGGGGCTGCGCTGCTGAGCTCGGGAGGAAGGGCGTGTACGGACACGCTGTGTGGAGGGCTCAAGGGTGTCCCCCCAAAAGTCACCGGTTGCAGCCTGCACACTTACAGTGGGATTGCATGCGGACTTGGGCTGAACTGAAATCAGGAGGCTGCGCTCTGATCCCATAGGACTGGGTTCCCGAAAGAAGGGACGAGGTCACAGACATGCCCAGAGGGACGGCCTCATGAGGACACGGTATCTACACCCCCAGAGCAGAGGCCTCAAGGGGAACCAGCCTGCAGGTGCCCACAGGCGGGACGAAGGGCACCCACCCCCCACGTCACACGTAGGTCACGACACTCCCCGCCAAACCACGTTTCCCGGCACAAGTGCACCGTGTGGAATAGGACACACGCAGGGCAGCGGGTACGTCACCTGGGGACACGTAGCTTCGGGGTCCATGTTTCTTCTCTACACGCAGCGTGCGTGACCCCAAATCTTCCCGGGACGCGATTCCCCAGGTCAGGGTGGGCACGACCCAGTGTCCCCCAGATGCATTCTGGCCGGTAGTAGCCAGAGACCTCACAGGCCGCCCGGGCGGGGACTCGAGGCCATGCACCTGCTGCCCACTGTGCACGCCAGGGGCGCTTAGGACGCGCCGGCTATGAATAGACCCATTTCTGGGGTTTGGTGACGCGATGCACCAGCTATAAATGGGCCCATTCGTTGGCTTCGGCGACTGCGAGCGTGACGCAGACGGAGGAGGGCCCCCGGCTGGTCGCATACGGGTTTATTACAGACGCAGGTGGAGAGAAGCAGCACGTGCAGGGGATTGGGGCACGGGGTCCACACGCACCCCAGGCGCCCTTGTCTCCCAGGCACACTCAGTTCCCATGACCAAGCACACTGTCACCCCCCCTGAAGTTGGACGTACACCACGTGCCAAAGAAGCGGGACCCGTGTGCATCGTCTGCCGCCGACCTCGGGCCCCGGGACCCCCCCATCCCCGGGGTCCCCCGTTTCAGGGTTCCCCCACTTGCACCCCAAGCGCACTGACTTAGCAACGCTGCTGTGAGAATCGCGGAGCGTTTTACGAGCTCATTCCTGTCGGTCCGGCCGGGCCTGGCACCCCGCGCGGCCTCCAGCGCGCTCTGACTTTTAATATTAAACATTCCGGCTCATAAAACGCGGATCCGGCAGGCATCAAAGCCTCGAACTCCGTCCTCGCTCCGCCTTCTGCTCTTTCTGTAAAATGCAAACTGCGCGCAGATCTGTCCGCCTCCAAACAGTGGACGGAGCACCGTGCAGCCTGCCCGGGGATGCTCCGGGCCGCGCACCTGCATGGACGGCGCGGGCTGAGCGTAGCCGCCGTAAAGAACCTGCACCGATGTCCGGTAGCTGTTGCATGTGGACCACCGGACGTCCGCACGGAGAAATCCTATGCATTTGTGCTTCTGGAGTGTGGGATCCCGCCTCGCCAGCTGCCCGGACTCTAGGGCCGCCCCTTTGGGGGACAGAAGGATGCACAAAGATGCCTGGCCGCGGGTCAGCCCAGTCCGCTCTCCCCGCGGTGAGCGCCCGTTCCCAACATCGAGCTCCGACTCTGCCCCGACTGACCCTGCGAGCACCGTGGGTTTCTGTGCACCGTGCGATGGGGCCTCGTATAAATCGGCCTATTGTCTGCCGCCGTGCAGACGCGCAGGGCAAGCCCCCCACACACCGTTACTGGACTGTGGAAACCGTGAGTCACGCAGTTAAATCATTAACTCGGAGACCCGGGCGCGTTCCCGTTTCAACACACTTCCCATGTGCTCCAACCGGGGGGGCTTAGTCATCTCCATAAAATCCCGTTGCCAAAGTATGGGATGGGGATTGGCGGATTCCTGAGTTTTATGGCCCTTCCAGCAGGCTCGCTGTGTGGCCTGACGGAGCCACTCTGCGTCTCCGTGGTCCAAGGGAAAACTGGCAGTGCCGCCGGACCGCCCACCGCTCTACCTACCTCACAGCTGGGCCGTGTGCAGGCATTAATTTGTGCCATCTGAGGCCCCACATCCTCCCCGCTCGCTGGTTCCGAGTGGCCAAGCCAGTGCAGCGCCATCCAGGACCTTCCCTGTGTTGGCCTGTGGTCAGCGGACATCCGACCCTTGGGGCGGTTGACCGCATGCCGGCGCGGCCTGCAAAAAATCCATTCGTGCCCGATTTCTGCAAAGCCTGGACCTCCCCTTGGGGTCTGATCACCTTGGCAACACGGCAGATCCTGACGTGACTCATGCACTTGGGACGCCCTGAAAGTCTACAAGAGCTCATGGCTGCCCTCGCATAGGTGACCCCACAAAGTCACATTCATGGCGCCACACGCGTATACCATGTGCGACGAGAACGGATGCTGACTGCTGCTGCCTTTCCAAAATGCTTTTTCCCTTTGGAATCAGGACTGATTTTTTTTTTTTTAATAAAATAATGAATTTCCATGTTTGCCTTGGGAGAACGTTGTTGATCAGCACAGTCAAGTGTGGTCTGTGTGTCTATACTGGCTGCCGAGTATCGGGGCACGTTGACCTGGTTCTTGGGCTTGGAAAGGCCCTCAGGATGGAGATGGGCTCGCAATGTCCACAGGTGGTGGTGGTTGTGTTGACTTGGAGGCAGGAGGGCCGTTCGTCCAAGGTGGGAAGGGGTGACCTGCTTCTCCTGCGGGCGACACCGCAGATCCCGACCGGGAAGCAGGACCCGGGGATTTGGTGCACCTGCCCTCAGCGGGAGAGCATGAGCCTCAAAGAGATGGAGGCAAGGACGCTCTTCCTTCTGCAGGTGGACACAGGACGACATCCCCACGTGGAAGAAACCAAGACGAGCTGATGCCACACACAGCTTACGGGCATGTTCCTCCCGAGCAACGATAACGTGCACATTTAGAACATGTGCCCCGAATTCCCTTTTGAAGGCACAAGCTCCAGTGTCTGCCTCTCTGGCATGATTTATTAATTTTTTTTCGACTTTACGTAGAGTTTGGGTGATTTTAAAAACAAAATCTCTCTGGTATAAAAGATACAAGATGTGTCTCATAAGGGTCCGGCCCAGAAAGAGGCGGTTATGTCCTGGAGGGAATAAGGGAAGTCCCTACTGTTTCAGATCCTGGTATAAACAGAATTATGTGTTATGGTGCACGTCCACTGCTGCTCTCAGAGTCAATTGTCAATAAGTCAACTTTCTTATTAAAAAATACTTCTTGCCTCATGATTGTGCTTATGAAAGAAACATCGGCCAACACGGGGATGTGGAAGGAGCAGACGACACCATCCCTATTCCCACCTGTCACCATAATCACTCCTACCTGTTGTGTTTGTTCTGGGTTTTGCTCCAAGGATGCTGGTAATGACCACGTGCACGATTGCACCGTGTTGTCTCATAGGCTGCTTTCCGCCCTTTTAATACTGTGGAAACATGTTTTTTTTTTTTTAAATCTCAAGTTATCCCGTGAAAACAGACCATGCTTGAACACACATGTCCATATAGCATCACTACTCACAGCAACCAAGAGGTGGACATCCATGTATCCATCCACAGAGGGAAGGATGGAGAAGGTGGGCCATGCCCATGGTGGAATAAGACACAGACTTGCAGAAGAAGGATGTTGTGCACCTGCTATGACGTGGATGGACCTCAAGGACACGCTGGGTGATATAAACCAGACACAGAAGGACAAATCCTGTGTGATTCCACGTATATGGAGTCCCCAGAGGAGTCCCATCCATAGAGACCCAGAGTAGATGGTGGACTGGTAGACGGGGACAGAGAATGCATGTTCTATGGGGGCAGAGCTTCAGTTTGGAGAGGTGGAAATTTCTGGAGATGGATGGTGGGGATGGTTGCACAACGGTGTGAATGTGCTCAGTGACACACGGTTGTGCACTTAAAAATGGGCAAAATAGTGAATTTTATGCTGCCTATATTTTTATCACAATAAAGAAATAAAAAGCCCCCCTCCTTGGAGGTTTTGTACAATCCAGCACTGCGTTAAAGGGTCTGTGGTAGATTGTCATAGGGCTGGTGGGGCCTGGAGCCTGTAACCTTCCAGACTAAAGGCACGATGCAAGGGATTCCCGGGGCCAGATCCTAATTGAAGATCAGAGAAGAAGGAAGATCCTGGGAAGAGCAAAGCAGGGCCGGGGGGGGGGGTATATTTTATATAAATGGATGAGGGAGCGACTGCTAGTGGGTGTAGGATCTCTCTTTCTGGGACACCTCATGACAGGACAGACATAGAGTGGGGGATCTGTGTGTCCTTGTGCTCCAACATCACAGCATAAAGCCAAGTCTACTGGAAGACTTGTAAAGACACAAAAGAGAGTATTAAATCATAAAACTGTCACAGGGATGGAGGAACATGGAGTTGACGGAAATGGGACATCTGCTGTCTCCTCCAAAGTGATATAAAAGTTGTAAAGACACCAGAAAATATATTAAGTCATAAAATCATCACAAAGATGGATAGATCTCAGGGTCGGGGAAATGGGACATCTGGTCTACCTCACCAAACTCTTGTAGAGAAGCAGCCTCCCTTGCATGAGCCATCTACCATGTGCGATAAAATTCAAAAAATGGAATAGTATTTGGCCTTAAAAACTAAGGAAATCTGGTCTGTGTGCCAGCATGCATGAACCTGCATGTCACCGTGCTTTGTGAAATCAGCCAGTCACAGGACAAATCCTGCACTCAACGGGGAGATGCTCATCCACAAAGTGCAAAGTCTCGATTACGCAAGATGAATAATTTCTAGACACCTGCCGCACACGATCGTGCTTCGTGGTAATCATACTATATCGTACACTTAAACATTTGTGAAGAGGGTGATCCCCGGTTAACTGTTTCTGCCGCGTTAAAGAAAACTTACTTTTATGACCCGCATTTCCCGCCTTGGATGTTTGTTCAAAAATGGCCTCACGGGTTTCACACAAGAAAAGAAACCAGAGAACATGGTTTGAAGGTGGCAGTCGTTTTACTGTGACCCTGGAGGACGTGAGTGACTTATTCATGGGTCCGTTGCACTACCGGGGTGAGACAGGGTGGGCTGAGCGAGACGCTCACTTGTCTTGTCTTCAAAAAACAAGAGGAGGACGTTTCATCTCTCCTGAACCTCCGGTAGAACTTGTCAGGTCCCTGTCATCTATCTTTACCTGTAAAGATCTTGTCATTACCTGTACAGATCCTGTCTTTACCTGTGGAGGTCCTGTCTTTACCTATAGAGACCCTGTGCTTACCTGTACAGATCCCGTGTTTACCTGTAGAGATCCTATCTTTACCTGTACAGACTCTGTCTTTACCTGTACAGATCCTGTCTTTACCTGCAGAGACTCTGGGTTTACCTGTACAAATCCCGTGTTTACCTGTAGAGATCCCATCTTTACCTGTACAGACTCTGTCTTTACCTGTACAGACCCTGTGTGTTTACCTGTAGAGACCCTGTGCTTACCTGTACAGATCCCGTGTTTACCTGTAGAGATCCCATCTTTGCCTGTACAGATCCTGTCTTTACCTGCAGAGACCCTGTGCTTACCTGTACAAATCCCGTGTTTACATGTGGAGATCCTATCTTTACCTGTACAGACTCTGTCTTTACCTGTACAGATCCTGTCTTTACCTGTGGAGACCCTGTGCTTACCTGCACAAATCCCATGTTTACCTGTAGAGATCCCATCTTTACCTGTACAGACTCTGTCTTTACCTGTAAGGATCCTGTCTTTACCTGTAGAGACCCTGTGCTTACCTGTACAGATCCCGTGTTTACCTGTAGAGATCCCATCTTTACCTGTACAGACTCTGTCTTTACCTGTAAGGATCCTGTCTTTACCTGTGGAGACCCTGTGTTTACCTGTACAGATCCCGTCTTTACCTGTACAGATCCTGTCTCTACCTAAAGAGAACCCATCTCTACCTGTAGAAATCCTGTCTTTACCGATAGAGACCCTGTCTTTACCTGTATAGATCTTGCCTTTACCTGTACAGATCCTGTCTTTACCTGTGGAGGTTCTGTCTTTACCGATAGAGACCCTGTCTTTACCTGTGTAGATCTTGCCTTTACCTGTAGAGATCCTGTCTTTATGTGTTGAGATCCTGTCTTTAGTTAGAGTGTTGCTATCTGCTTATTACGAATTTTTTTTTTATTTTTATTGCATTCATGTTGATTATTATTATTTAGAATCAATGCATTTAAATATTATTTATTCCCACAGCCTAGTTTTTGGGATTCCCCCTAAATTTTCTGCCCCATGTAAATGCCTCACCTTAGTCCCGGTCCCGGGAGGGGTGACCCAACCTTGAAGTTTCCTGGCCAGAAACGCCAAGCCAGAGTGTCCACCTGCGTGTCAGAGTGGGCATCCCCGCGTGCTGCCGTAGCTGGTGTCCACGGGCCGGTTTCTCCACCTGCCGTGACGATGCATCGGAATTCATTTGACATTGAACGCTCGATCCTAATCAGATATCTGGATGGCTGAAGTAATGGACAGAGTCCAGCTTAAAAATCGATTCGTCAGATAACTTATGAACCTATTAATTGCTTGTTAGGCAATCTATCATGTTGTCCCGGGAACGCCGAGTGACGTAGGCTATTTTTCTAATGAACAAGCCGAGACTCTAAAGATTTCAATTTACACTTGATCAGCGAGTGAGTTACGAGACCCTCGCTCTCTATTAACGAGCTCAGTGGATCATTACGGCCGAGGAAATATTAGAAACATCCTCCGCTAATTTACTTCGCCGAGGAGAGAACAGAGGCCGACAAAGGCCGAGTCTTAAAACCCGGCGCGTTTCCTGAAACAGCGTGCCCGCGTGTGCAGACTGGCGGCAGACATCTCGCCAACCCTTCCCCCCACGCACGGGGGCGGGGGCGGGCACGGCTCAGGTAGACGGCTCTTCGTAGCCAAAGTGGGCACAGCAGGATTCAATTTTCAGAGTGAGAACTCGGAATAAATCCGGCATCTCTAGGAGTGGGACAAGGGTCTCATGACCTGACGCCATAAACCCTTGAGCTGGGCAACGTCTTACAGAATTGGAGCTGAGTGCACACGGGTGAAGACACTCGCCTTCTACGCTTGTCTGTCGGATTGCTCAGTCAAAGCCGAAAGATTTGCGTTTTGGGGCTTTCTTCTGAAGACCGTCTGGTTTCATCGTTGAGATCTCAACGGGAGACCAGGAAGCTGGCCAATGAGCCTTGTCCTCCGCTGTCGGAAACCAAGGTGTGAGCAACAGGAGGCTGGTCCTGCAGGCTGCCCACTAAGGGCATTGGCAACCACGGGTCCTGGGAGGGGGTGATGCTCAGTGTTGCCCCAGCTGCTCCGATGCACCCCGTGAGGGGTTTCGGGGAGACCTGGGCTCACTTTTGCTCCCACCCTCCAGGGTTGTGGGCTCTGCACGCCCCAGGCTACACCAGATGGCACCAACAACACAGCTACCCCAGAGCACAGCCCTCTCCAAAGGGCTTCCCTGCAAATCAAGACCAGATGTTGCACACTCTTTATCTTAACAAGCACGGATTCCGATTAACCCAGAATTTGTACTCCTCTAGAATTAGTTTGATTTAGCTCTGTCTCAACAACTAAGCCAAGAAAAGAAGAAGAAGAAGAAAAAAAAAAAAAGTTTAAAAATTATATGCAGAGGAAAAGAGGGGAGAAAAAATGTGGAACACATGGCTCAGCCTTATTTGTCGAGCAGACAGAAACATCCGTTAGAATTACGTTGATTTGCCAGACCGTCGCGACCCTTTGAAAGACGTTAGCGATGGCTGCCTTGCCCGCGCCCGCGCGGAGACCTTTTCCCGCTGTTTCCTGGCTCCCGATGTGGGGAGACGACGATGTCCCTGTCCCGCCCTTTGGACGTGGCGATGGAGCGCACGACCCAACATGTCTGGAGCCCGAGGAGGAGCTTGAGAGCATGACCACATCCACCCGGAGAAAATGATAGAAGGCGACACCACCAGCATCCCCAGCGACTAGCGCAGATGCAGACATTCTTGGACAGGACCTTGGGCCATTAAAGCTTTTCTGGAAGAATTTGCAAGACAAGGAAACAGAGTCTCGGGATCGTCTATCCGACTGCCCCCCACCCTCCGTGCGCCTCCCCTCCCGGAGAACATGACCAAGTACAAGCGGTCTCTCCACCTCGGGTCTGGAAACCCCCAACGGGGCTTCCCTCAGGTCATACGAGGTCACCTTGAGAATTATGTGGGGCGTGTCCTTGTGTTGCTTCTTTGCCGTGCTTCCTGCACCATTGCGGGTGCCCCAACCTCAGCACCTGAGGAGAAAGGGGATATTTGACCCCCCAAATTAATAAAACAACAACAACAAAACCCAACCATCTTGCAACGCAATTAAAAGTGTACCCGGGCTCCATACGGTGTTGGTCTTGGCCATTGGATCACAGATCTCCATCCCGTGCATGTTTCTGGGCGAGGGGCAGCAAGCCAGGTCCTACCCATCATGCCGTTTCTTGCTTCGTAAATTGTGAACCTTCTGATCGGTAATTACAGGCAGGAAGCCAAGCACACATGAATTTTATATTTATGGTCCATGCCGAGGTCACCCTTGAAAATTCCAAAAACCGCCTTCAGAAATATGTTCTTGTTTTAATTGCATTTCCCCTTGCCTCTGGTAGGGCATGGCCAGCTAAAAAAATAAAAATTAAAAATTAAAAAAAAATTAAAAAGAAGAAGAGATGTTTTCCAGGACACGTGGAGACTCTGGCGGCATCCGATGCTTCCCCCACTGCCGTGTCCACAGACACAACATGCTGCCTCTGCAGACCCGGTGGGGTGGGACAACCAGCCTGAATGAGGGAGGTTATCAGGCTCCACTCAATCTTTTTTTTTTTTGGCTCCATTCAATCTTATTAAAAATGATGTGTCCAAGCGCTTCGTGCAGGCACACTTGGCTGTAGTAACTATGAATCTCCATAGGAATAGGATGTGAATTTCCGTGTCCATATTCCTAAGAACAGTGTCCACTGGACGCTGGATGGGGGCTTCTGCACCTCTCTCCTTCCGCAGGTCTGATGAGAATTCCCACCTTCCATCTTCCCTTCCCCCTCGGTTTTCTTGTGTCTCCTTAGTTGCTCACGAGCTTCTCTCCCACCGCCATTTTGGTTCTTAGAAAGTGGGACAGGGATGGTCTCCTCCTTGGCCCCTCCATCCCAGCATGGTGAGCAGAACACACCTTTACTGCCAATAGGCGCTCGTGGAACTCATCTTTCTTCTGCCCGTGAGTCCAGATAAAAGCTCTGCAGATGACACTTCCGTCCACGGCAGATGCTCCAACGCCAACGATGACATTTTTGACATCAAGTTGGAGCAAGACTGGGAGACCCCTGCTCCCGAGATCTCAGGTGCATTTGCTGTCCACCCTGGGACGTGCTCTTCTCCATCTTCTGCTGGCATTTCCGTCCATCTTGGCTCATACCAATCAGTCATCAAACCCAGTCATGAGTGGGTCAATTGCGATCTCGTGTGCAAACTCACGACTCCTTGGAGCAGTAGACTTTGTCATTCCTTAAAATTCTACTTTTTTTTTAACCCATTCTCCCGGTGAGACTCGTCAAAGATGTGGGAGATCGCACGGAAACATCCATAGCTCCTCAGATTTTGGCCTTTACACGATGTTGCTGCATTCTTGTCGCTGTTTTTGTTTTGTCTTCACAGCGCTTAGTGCGTAGACATGCAATTCTTGGATCCGAGGGTTGGGTGACATTTTTAAGGCCTCTCGTTAGCCAACTCTTATGCTCTTGCCCAAAAGATGGTCCTAATTGTATACCGCCTCCTCAGAGCATGTGCAGAGTGGTGTCATTTTGGGTAAAAGCGTGACTGCAATGGGGTTGCATTGTCTTAAAGGCGGTATTTCTCTAGCGTTTCAACAAAGTCAGACATTTTCTTTTGATTTTCGGGTATTTGTGTCACGTCCTTTGGCTCTTTCTCTATTGAAAAACTTCATCTGTGATTTGCAATGATCCTTTTTGTATTAGTGACATTTTGGGTATATGATGTATTTTCTGCGTGTTTCCTCACCTCCCCCTTTAATTTTGCGTAGACTTTGCGGCACACAGAAGTCTTGAATTATTTAGAAAAAAAAAAAAAGCTCAGCAAGGAGCCCAGTGCAGGGCTTGAACTCATGCCCCTGACAACCCGACCTGAGCTAAAATCAAGAGTCGGACGTTTAACCAACTGAGCCACCCAGGCGCCCCTTGAATTTTTTAAATATGAATTAGAATAACCACTTTTGTCACATCATAAACTCTTGGTATATTTCTTCATTGTCACGGATCTGTCTATTCACGTGCCAGCGCCTTACTGCTTTCATTTATTATGTCTTTATAAAGGGTTTTATTGTCTGCTAATGTATGCTCCCTCTGTTCACTCTTCTTCAGAAATGGCGACAGGTTTTCACCAACTTATCCTCGCGGAAACATGTTGAGATCACTCTCCTCCTTCTAAACTTAAAAAAAAAAAAAAAAAAGAACCAACAAATTCCTGGAAGGATTAAGCCTATATTTAAATTCGAGAAATATTGATCTATTTATATAATATTAAACCTTTACAACCAGGATGGCAACATGCTTCTCCGTTTAAATATTCTTTTATGTGTGTCAGTAAAGCTTTTCAGAGTCTCTGTTTCAAAAGCTCCAGAACGTTTCTTATAAAATTCACTCCCAGGCATTTTATATTTTGCCACAATGATGGCATGACCCTTTAATATGTTTTGCATTTTGTGCTTTTTCTTTTTTTTTTGTATTTCCATCATATGGGCACTTTTCCTATTACCGTTACTTATTTTTTTCACAATCGTTTGCCCCATTTACTGGTTCCTGGTTTCTATATTCCTTTCATCTTTATGCAAGGAAATCTGTTCTCAGATCTCATAATGACTAGTTATTTATTTCCCTGCTGTCTAGATTCCAGTGATTTCAACAACAGTAATCCCAATTTCGTCTACGTTCTGAAAATCAGGCCTCGCGTTGGTCTTTGGTCTCACGGCATTACCTGAAAACTACCCAATGGTCTTAACTCAACCATAGACTGGTTCCTTCTATCAATGTGAATTCTTATAAGTCTCTACTTTCAGGATGTCCAGGGAGCTCATCCCATATCATCTTACCAGTCTCTTTTCTGGTGTTGCCCCATTTCTAGTCTCTTAGAAATCACGTCTTGAATCTCTGTTAGCTGGCCCCGCTTTGCCCTCTAACTTTACTCAACGTGAACTGCTCCATGTCATGTCATTGCCACCCAAGATGGCACACACCATTCTTACAAAGTATGCCCATGCTCCTCCATGCTCTTTCTCCCCCAGCCCTCTACCAGAGTGATGCTGTGCTGCTCTATACCCACATCTGCGTGGCCTGTTGGGAGCAAACCTCCTCACCATGGAAAGTCCTTCTGATCGCAACCAACCAATATGGCGGCTGTAACGAGAGCATGTGTTGAATGGCATATCCCATGTACCAAACTCTTCCACACATGGCTCCCCTTACAGAATCCACACTTGAAGATGGGAAAACTGAGGCAGAGAAAGACACCCCTCTGTGCCCGGCTCTGGGGACACTTCTACTTCGTGGGGTTGGAGGATCTCAACTGTGACACAAGGTCTATAGAATCGCCAGGAGAGTTTGTGGAAATATGCAGTGCGGGCAGCACCCTAGAGCAATGCAGTCAAGAATCCCTGGGCAGGACCAGATATCGATGTATCTTGAAGCTCTCAGGTGACCACTGTATGGGATGAAAAAGTGTTCCTTGAGGTTCTCACACACGTCCCTGTGTGCATCTGAAAGTTAACCTCGCAAGACACATGGGCAGGAGAGATGCACAGAGATGTACAGAGCGTGCATTTTATGAGACATGGGCACCTTCGTAAGGAGAGGAAGACACAGGTGTTTGGTGCTGGATTTGGGGAGCAGCAGGTGGACAGCTTAAGGAGTGTGCAGGACATGGGGCATACGGGGGAACTAGCATGGCCTGCGTGTTGAGATTCTCTCTCCATGACCCCTTATCTCCAGGATAAGGATGGTCGTCTCTTCCATGCAATGAATGGCACCTCCCCCATGGGAGTCCTAGGACCCATTTCTGGAAAAAACAAACAAACCCACAAGGTCAGAGTGACCTTCTTGCTTGTGCTATTTTCTCACACTCTTTTGGATTAAAATACGTGACGTGCCAAGGTGCCATATTTTGGGGTGGCGCATCCCAAACGCCATCACCAATGCACTCCCACTCACCCCATCAGGTGCTTTGAGGCTCTACCTTCATGTGTTCCCCGCGAAGCCCGGTACACAGTACACACTCAATAAATACACATTGAGTTCAAGGACTCAGATAACAACCAGCCTCCTGCTCATCCCTGTCTTTAAACCCATGCATCTTCTGACACATGCCTGATAATATGTCAGTCTTCACGTAGGCGGTCCCCTCCGTCGGAGGGAGGGGCAGGCACCATAAACCCTGCCTTTTTGAAAGCCACCTGGCCCAGGGCCCTAAATTCAACATCAGTGATGTGCATACGCCCCGAGTCACATGCTCTTTGCACAATTAAAATGTCCACTGGCGGAGCCCCCTCAGGTACTCAGTTTGTGTGTTTTGACTTGCAGAGATGACAAACGCCGCCAAGCACCGCCGAGCACATAATGTTTTTCTCATTAACGGGCAGACTTTCCAAAGGCCAAATCTCAGAATCTCGGGCTCCGTGCGTTTTACTGCAGCAGCGGCGGCAAGGAAGCGGAGACATCCTTTCAGACAGCGTGGTCGGTCGGAGATGGCACATCAACACGCCCGAGTAATTGCATTCTTTGAAGGCCCGTTGAAATGGCAATCGGCAGTGGGTTTGGAGAGGGGGCAGGAGAAAAACACAGCATTTAAGAGCAAATGACCATCAAAGGCTTACGAGGGAGCGTCATTTATTTTGGAGGCTGGGATTTGTCCAGAAGAATGAATAGCTTCTGCAAAGCAGGCTGGTGGGCTGGAGGCTGTATCTGGGGCTGCCGATGATTTCCTCCAGCGGCAGGAATGGGGGTTGTGCATTCACCCAGCCTGGGGTCCCTGGGTGCATGGGCGGCCAGGACTCAGTGGAGACTGGACGTGCTCCGAGCCACCGCGTCTGTAAGAGAAACCCTCTCAGCCAAGATGAGCAACTTGGTGCAGCATAAAAGGCATGCTTGGGGCTTCTGCTGGGAAACCAGACTAGCCTGCAGGAAACTCTGAAAGGGTCCCCCGGGCCTGGGGGCTGTGTCCTCACAGGCTGGCAAGTGGCCCATCCAAGGGGCAGCCTGTGTGGAGAGGCTGGGCCCAGGGAAAAGGAGGCATATTTGAATACGAAAGGCCTCCGCACAAAGGCGGGACCCCCTGCCCAGCTGTTCTCTGCAGGGTTCTCGGGTCTTTTTGTCTTCCTCACAATGCCCATGGCCCCTGGGGGCAGCTGCAGTGACCTCCTAAAGCCCCAGAGTCCTGCAGGCTCCATTTGTGCTGAGCCCCTGACAAACAATCAATGCAGTTGTTTCTCGGTTAATGTTTCCCTAAAGACCTGCGCGAGGCTTCAGTTCTGAGTGCATGTTGGTGGCTGTGAATCAGAATCATATATTTAGGGAAAGGCGTGACAGTCAAAAACTAGAGAGGGTGGTAAGAAAGGGGCATTTTGGAGAGGTGCCAAATCTAGGACCAGGACGCAAAATATTTGCCTATTTCAGGGTTTTTCAACTTCAGTGTCATACGCATCTGGTGCTGGATGACTGTCTGATGTGGGGCGTCCTGTGCATCATAGGGCATTCAGCAGCATCCCTGGTCTCCACCCACCGTATGCCAGGAGCAACTCCCCAGTTGTGGTAAGAAAAAATACCCCCAGACATTGCCAAATGTCTCCTGGGACACGATTACTCTGGTTGCCAATCACTGACATAGAAAGATGGACACATAGATAGATGTGGTGGATGGATGGATGGATGGGTGGATGGGTGGATAGCTAGACATAGATAGGGTGGATGGATAGATAGATGATAGATAGATAGGATGGATAGATGGATGGATGGGTGGATGGATGGATGGATGGATGGGTGGATGGATGGATGGATGGATGGATAGCTAGACATAGGGTGGATGGATGGATACATAGATAGGATGGATGGATAGATACATGATAGATAGATGATAGATAGATAGATAGATAGATAGATAGATAGATAGATATGATGGACGAATGGTTGGTTAGATAGATAGACACATACATATGGTGGATGGATGGATGGATGGATGGATGGATGGATGGATGGATATGATGGATGGTAGATCAATGGATGGATGGATGATTGGATGGATGGATGGATGGATATACAGATAGGCAGAAAGTCCCTCATGCTAGGCCAGCATGTCTCAGCCTGGGCACTGCTAACATCTGGGGCTGGTTGACTCTCTGATGTGGAGTGTCCTATGCACTGTAGGGTGATAAGCAGTGTCTCTAGTCTCCAACCACTAGAGCCAGGAGTCCCGTCACCCCAGTCACATCACCTCAAAACGTCTCCACATATTACCAAGTGTCCTTGGGGGACAGAATCACCCTTCCCCCCTTTGAGCAGGGACCTAATCTATCCCAACTTGTCTTTGTTTTAAAGCTGGAACTGCCACGTCCCAGCCTAGGATGTAGAAACAGATCTCTGGGCAAAGAGAGACAATTGAATCTGTGACAACGCAGCCACTAATAAACTTTGAAAAAGCAGGTCTAGTGTCTGGCAGAGCTCTTTCTGTCAACAGGCCCAAGAGGGAACGCTCATACTATGTGCTGTGTGGGCCCCTTGCCAGCGTCACATAGTAAAATGCTCTCTGCATGTGGTCACGACGAAGCCGGCTCATTCCCTTTGGGGGAAGTGAGTGCATTTAGCACAGAATGGGCAGGGAAGGCAGGAAATGTACTGCACGTGTGCAGAGAAGCCCTTGGAGACCCACAGTGAATATAACAAAGTCCCTAATTTTAGTCATGGCCAATGGACAATGGAAAGAAGTCCCCACATTGCAACAGAATCATTGAAGTTGCTCAGATGGGTGCAGTAGGGTATAGGGGAGTGAGGCCTCTCTGTTGAAGGGGTTTCACAACGTAGGCAGATTACAAGATGGTGCCTGGCCAGTTAGAAAATGCCATCTGTCTGTGACCCTGTCCCGTTCAGGAGGCACTGCCCTGCCCAGCCTTCCATCCCCAGCATTGAGTGGAGGCCACTCCCTTTTCTTTTTCTTTCATGCATTAAAGGCCAGGAAACCCTCTGTCCACAAAAAGCACCCAGAAAGATATTTCCCAGGCCAAGTCCTTGTAGGTCACGTCCATTCTTGGCCTCCTGCATTTTGCTGTCATGAACTGGAAACAGGAGCTGGCCCCTAGACGTTCACAATGAGATTCTCACCAGACCGTGTGGAAATCGTCTTACTGTGGGGGGGATTACTTCCATCCGTGGATGGATGAATGGATGGATGGATGGGACAACAGAAGGTGGTGCATTACTAAAATGGAATATTGCTCAGCCATGAAAGGGAAAGGAGCATTGACACCTACTACCATGTGGATGGTTCTGGAAAACACAATGTTCAGTGAGAAAAGGAGACACCAAAGTCCACATTATGTGTGATCTGTTTATATGAATAGTGAGCATCACTATGCCTGTGGGGTTGACACTTGTGTCCTTTGCTGATGACACCCCACGAGGGCATTGGTGACAATCAGTTCATTTTTGGGGGAACAGGAGGCAGGTAAGTTCAAAGGGAAAATCTCTCCTGAACCTGCTGGTTTCAAGTGGCTGCAATTCCAAATACTCAATACCCCAAAGATGCACATTCTGGAGCCAGAGCTCATCCCAAACTCTGATGGCCACATTTCCACTACCCTTTGATGGATACAAGGTCTCTTTTCAGGGAGGGATGAGAATGTTCTAGAACCAGATGGGGTGGTGCTTGCACAACATGGCGAATGTGCTAACTGCCCCTGGGTTGTTTGCTTCAAAATGGTTATGTTTATGTGATGTGAATTTCATCCCAATTGAGAAGTGGCATTTAAAAAATTAAAATAAGAATTTAAAAAATTCAAACTAAAAGTCCTTTAAAAATTTAAAAGGCAAAACCAAACGAACAAAAATGCATTTACTTAGAGCATAGTGTGTAATAGCAGCAGTGCACAAAGTACAATATGAGGGGGCAAATCTGGCCCTCTGCTTGTGTTTGTAAATAAAGTTTTATTGGCACAGCTCTGCTGAGTGACAGAAAACAACCCCTGGTCTGGACCAGAAAAGCCTGGTGTCAAAGGGTGGTTGTCTGTTTACATAGCATGACTGGATTTCATAGTTGCTTTATTATTATTAGGGTCCTTTAACTAAAAACTCTCAATCTAAGAAATCCTAATTATCTCCTAAGAATACAAGCTCATTTTTCTTAATTTTCAGAGAGTCAAGCCCACAGTAGGTAAAATGTAAAGTTGGATTGTCTTCAGAGTTGCTCATTAAGTAGCACAGGGATGCCCAATATTCTTGGCCAATATTCTTAAATAGCTGAAGGATGAGAATCCACGGGGTCTGAGCCCCAGCACTGGCCCCGTTGCGTGTACACATCCCTTGAAACTTGATGAATTTTATAGTTTTCTCCCCCATCCATCGGATATGCTTAAATCATGATAAGGACCCTGTTTACCATTGTTTGGACGTTTGGTTCCATTTGCTTCTAGATGGTTCTCCTGGGATTTTCCAGATCTGCATTGGTGAGGTCTCCAGATAGATTTGGGGTCTCATTCCCCACCATGTTGGTTCTGGTTATGGTGGATACTGAAGACGCATTTACGAAGTCAGCTTCCAGTTGGGTTATCCTTGCCCAAAGTGATAGAAAGAAATGAGTAATGAAACCAAGTCATAGGGAAGGACAAAGGAGAGAGAAGGGAGGCAGGAAAGAAGGATGGAAGGAAGGAAGGAAGGAAGGAAGGAAGGAAGGAAGGAAGGGAGGAAGGAAGGAAGGAAGGAAGGAAGGAAGGAAGGAAGGAAGGGAGGAAGGAAGGGCCATCTTCCAAAAGTGTCAGCATCTCATGCAGGATCTGGCTCAGGGTAGATGCTCAACACATGCCCGTTGCTATGACTACATCTGAGCAGCAGAAATGTCCATGCAAGTCCGTTCTGTGCACGTCTGTGGCCAACTTGCCATCATCCGTTCCCCGTCCAGCGTGTCAGGACACAAGTGCCGTACTTCCAGGCTTATCCCTTGCCTCTCCTTTGAAATGTTCAAATAAGAACAAATGCTCAGCAGCTCCCATACCGTTATTTACTTTACCTTTATTTCATTATTTATGTGCTATTCCCAGTATAATAACATGAAGCATCGGTTGTATTATGCGACGGAAATTTTATTATTTATACACAATAAATGTATTCATTAATAATTGACTGAATTACATAGACAGCACACAAATAAATATAGCAAATTATTAATTTATAACACACTGGGGGGATTTATAAAATTCCAGTAAATATAGTCTTTAATCAACTATAGACTTCTAAAAAGCTCTTTATATTAAGGTTCAGATCTTGTTTATCTATACCCACTAATTGAATATTTATATATTTGCATATTAGCAGAAAAGAGCTACATTTTTTTAAAAAAAAATAGAGGCTAAGGTATCCTCTCAGAAAGGATTCATTGCCAAAGTGGAATGCAAAGACTCATTGGCTCAGTGAATGGATTCGCTGTGAGTGAATCCAAAAGTTGGGATTCTTTCTGTGTCTAGAGTAGCAATAATCATGGACGTGATCGAAGATAGTCACTTTCTTGAGAGCCTGTTCATAGAGGCTAATTTGGTGTTAAATGTGTGCAAATTCCAATGCATGCATTTATTTCCCCACGCTTAGTCCATTTTTTTTCATATTGCAAGAATTGGCATCAAGATGTAGGGGTGTCGGGCAGCCCAGGTGGCTCAGCAGTTTAGCGTTGCCTTCAGTGTCCCGTGTCCCACGTCGGGCTCCCTGCATGGAGCCTGCTTCTCCCTCTGCCTGTGTCTCTGCCTCTCTCTCTCTCTCTCTCTCATGAATAAATGAATAAATAAATCTTAAAAAAAAAGATGTAGGGGTGTCAAGGTACAGAAAAAAAAAAGGTGTATGTTTTGTGTGATAGCTAGCTTTTGCCATGTAACAAATGGCCCCAGAACTCAGTACTTTAAAACAAGGAACATTTATTTTGCCTCAAGCACCAGTCGGCTGGATTGGTGGTTCTTTTGAACTGGGCTGGGCTGGCAGTGACTGGGATGGCCTTGCGTCCGTGGGCAGGTCTTAGTGAACGTGGCTGGGACAGCTGGGACCTGTGGTGGCTTCCCATTCTTTAAGGTTGGTGGAAGGTCTCCCAGCAAGAAGACAAAGATCTTGACATCCCTGTGCTTTTCTGCTCAGGAGCAACAGCAAGGCTGGGAACTATGGCCGCCATTTTCCGCACAGGCTACTGCCTTCATCCATCACGCACAGAATTCTAAATAAATCCCATTGATACGCCCATTTGATAAGCTCATTGATATGCTCACAAACCTCATGGTTAAGTTTATTTTCTACCAAAATCTTTTTTAGTCTTCAGCCATGACTCAAGAAAATCACAAAGACGTCAGGGATGGGCCTCGGAAGCCACACTTGAAGGTATTTCTAAAACGAAAGAAAATACTTGGAGAAATAGATCCCATGTGTTCAAGGCGTCACACGTGTCTTGTTCTTACCAATTTGTAAAGAGTTTCCCTGATCCTCCTTAAATGGGAGTGAGTCCCTGGCTTTACAGAAGCACTCGGCAAACGCCTTCGGGTCGAATTTGCTCTTTTTGCATGTGAACTTCATAAGGGAAGAAAAGCAGGAGCCGCATGGAGGAGTTTGGAAGTGAATCCACAAAGGTGGTGAAAGAAACAGAAAGCGGGCTCGAGAAGAATAACCAAGCGCAAGTGCAAGTGATTCAGAGACAAGGAGAATAGAAGGTTGGATGATAACTTAGCTCTTGATGAAACTCAACTCTTGTTGTCCAACTCAGTGAGGACACATGGCCTCAGATGCTGTTGCCTTGGGGATCTCAAGGCCACTGAAAGACACAGAGGGGAGGTTCTAAAATACTTTCAGGGGCAGCCCGGGTGGCTCAGTGGTTTAGCACCTGCCTTCGACCCAGGGCCTGATCCTGAAGACCTGGAATCGAGTCCCACGTCGGGCTCCCGCCATGGAGCCTGCTGCTCCCTCTGCCTGTGTCTCTGCTTCTCTGTGTGTGTGTCTCTCATGAATAAATAAATACAATTTTAAAAAAAGAGACTTTCAGAAGGGATGGAGAGGGATAAAGAAATATCACAGGTGGGGAGGGTCAAAGAATAGGACGATACAGGTACGAGATGGAGTGTGTGTAGTTTCAGGAACCAGAAAACTCCCCAGATTTACGTCTCACCTACAAGAAGGCTCATCCAGGAGAACCAACCGTGGTGAAGTGGTGATGGGCAGGGGGCAGCCTGCACAAAGGACTGTCATGTGCCTCCTCCAGTAGAGGTGGGGTGTCCTCCCCGATGGACCCTGGGAGGGCAGTGAGGAGGTCATCTCCTTAAAGGCCGGAGCCACGTGTACCCTCCATAAGCCCATGAACCAAATATTCCTGCGTTTGGATATTTCTGAGCAAAACTGAGAGCCAAGACCTAAACCCTAGGGAACCCCCTGACTGCTCACTGATTGAAGAAACTTCTCCCCGAATTACTTCTCTCCATCTGCGTCGTGGCGCTGTTGCCAAAAGCCATCCGGGAGTCCTTCCTGCTCAGGTGTTTCATGAGAAGAAGATAATCTGATTTCACGTGAATAAAAAAAAAAAATGTTTCCCCAGAAGGAACCCATCAGAATCTCTCTGTCATAAGCTATCGAGCGAAAAGAAACACGCATGGAATCAGCCACTTCAGAAACAGCAGGGAAATACAGAAAAACAGTATATCCACCCTTGGTTCAGCTCCTCTTTCTCTAAGGAACGCCCCCGAGGTGTTCTCAAATGTTTTGTTTTTTCATCGCTGTTGTGTTTTTTTTTTTTTTTTTCCCTGACACTGGATAAGTCAGAACATATCTCCAGGCTCAAGAGTGGATTGCGCAAACGTGTTTACGGACGTGTTAGGTTGTCATCATATCCTTGTACAACCACGTCTCCTCTGCTCCCTCCAAACCCCGCTGGGGGACGGGGAAATGTACCTGACAAATCCTCTAACACTTGATGAGTCGGCCCACAAGCCCTCCAGCAACCGAGGATGCTTCCTCCAGGAAGAGGCGGTCATGCTGAGCCGTACAAGCACTCTTGCCTTTGATGGTCTTCCACCGTGAACTCTACGAGGATCCTAGGGCTGCGGGAGTAAATGACCAAATCCAGGAGACTTAAAACAATGGGAATTTATCTTGTTATGGTTATGGAGACCAGACGTCTGAGATCCAGGCAGGGCTGTGCTCCCTCCAGAAGCTCCAGGGAGGGTCCTTCCTGCCTCTTCCAGCATCTGGAGCTCCAGGCGTCCCTGGGCTGGTGGTCACGTCCGTCCCGTCTGTGCGTCCATCTTCACGTGGCTTCTTTTCGGTGTCTGTGTCTCTTAAAAGGACACCTGTCATTGGATTTAGGGCAGTCTCATGATACTTCGTTGCGGCATCCCTAAGAAGCAAAGAAAGGGAATCTCTTAAGTTCAGAATACCGTTGATGCCCTGCCGCATCTGACGAGGAAAGAAAAAAACGTCATCGTCCAGCCGTTACAGCCTCCCTGGATCTCGGTTGGATCAGCGAACAAATTCCCCCCAATTTTCATACCAGGGGCTTTTTGTAACAATACAACCGCGCTTTGTTCTAAAACGCCAAAGTGGTTAAAGGTGGAATTCACCGGCAAGCGGGCTTGACGACGGGGTGGGGGCGATGAATGAGTTTCTTTTCTCCGGAAAGAAATAAGGATTGAAGCGGTGAAGACGTGCACAGAAGTCAGCATCTGCCAGGAATCCAGAGCTCAGATGGAATCAAAAGATCAGGCAATGCTCTGGGATTTTTATGACTAGCGACATTTGTGTGAAACCTGTTTCTGGGTTAACGGTTTCCTTCGTTTTACGTATAACCGCTGCTGTGAAAAGTGTTGTCAACGGAGCCCCTTGTCTGTCGTCAGGCACCGCACAAGCCCCTTACACGTCCCTCCCCGTAAATTGGGTTAACACTCCCCCCAACCCCCGCCAACCCTTGCAGGGAACTGAACCTCTCCTGCCTACCCTTCGACTGGTGCTCATTGCACGTTCCATCATGGCGACCTGTTCCCTGTTGCCCCAACAAAGTACGAGGATGCAAGGAGGACATAGATTAGGGTTGTGTGTGCCAATCTCACGTTGAGCCTGTGATGCTCAGGAGACACTGAATTAACGAATAGCCCTCTTCTCTGTCCCAAAGTCTGCAGCCACGTCTTTCCTTTCAGCCCATCTCAATCCCAGGCAGCCTCCTCATCTGGTTGGTTCAATACGGCAGCCTCTTTGAGTCACCGTCACCACCAGTCTCCAGAAAGAAAGCAAAGTCCCTCCTACCGTTTGATCTTCTTAGGAGTTGTCTCTCTCTATGGGAAGCCCCTCACCATGGTCTCTGGATTTATGCCTCAAAATGGCAGAGGCTTCGTTTTTCTCCTTAACACCCCCTGACTTTGGGATATGACCCTTTGGATCTGCCCATGCATCCACCAATGTGTATGTCTCCTGCTCACCATGGTCCACTGAGGGTCCTGGTCTACCTCTTTCCTGTTCTTTCCTCCTCCATTTTGCTTGAATCATCGATATACACCACACAGCACCCCTGGCTTCGCCAGCTTCCATCAGCCCTGGTTGGGTTTAATTCAGTTCTGTTTAGCGTGAAACACACACTCTGTGTCAGGTATTGGGCTGGGTGCTCAGGGCACAGGAAGTCCATCACGGCTGGACACTTGACCCTCACCAACACGTCCCGTGCACCAAGCCATGCCTTTCCTCACTTCTAACCACTTTTTACCCGACGTGTCATTAAACAGGAGCCCAACCTGACCATCTTCCACTGGATAAGTAGCCATGTCATGGCAGACCTGGAGAACCACACACTCTTTCAAAGACCCAGAGCAAGACACAGCGCAAACATACCCTCCAACAGAGTCACTGGCCCCCGGAGAGGGGCATGAAGACAGTGCTGTTTACAATGCAATCTGAGAAAGCTACACGGCACGCTACCTGCATGTGTGCACAATTTCCCATACGCCCCTGCGTGCCCCCACATGCACCCGTGAGCAGAGCATGCGGGACATCTGGTCTCAACATGTACCCGTCTTCTCGCCAAGTGATCTCATTTAATTTATGACCTCTGAGCTTCCTCCACTCATCCATCAGCAGAAGCACATGGATCTTAATAATTAATGCAATAAAGAAAAGCTTTTCAGGGGGCTCACGATCATCCCAATTCGTCTCATAACTGATGTATTGATCTTTGGTATGATTTACAGATCTCTACAATCCCAGGCTGTCAGCTTTCTAGGCTTTGTAGCCATTCCTGCTTTGGATGTGTAATAGATGAGGATGGATGGGTGGATGGATGGATGGAGAGATCAATAGATGGATAGATAGATGATAGATTCATAGGTGGATAGATGGATAGATAGGTGATGGATACAGGGATGGATGAATGGATGAATGGATGGATGGATGGATGGGTAGATGGATGGATGGAGAGATCAATAGATGGATAGATGATAGATTCATAGGTGGATAGATGGAAAGATAGGTGATGGATACAGGGATGGATGAATGGATGAATGGATGGATGGATGGATACATGATGGATACAAGGATGCATGAATGGATGGATGGATGGGTGGATGGAAAGATGATAGATGATGGATAGATGGATGGATAGATGGATGGATGGATAGATACATGATGGAAACAAGGATGGATGAATGGATGGATGGATGGGTGGATGGAAAGATGATAGATGATGGATGGATGGATAGATGGATGGATGGATAGATAGGTGATGGATACAAGGATGGATGAACAGATGGATGGATGGATGGATGGATAGATGATAGATGATGGATAGATGGATGAATGGGTAGATAGGCAATGGATGGATGGATAGATGATAGATGAATACATAGGTGATGGATTCATGGATGGATAGATGATGGATAGATGAGGGATAGGTGATGGATGGTGGATGGATAGATAAAAGAATGGGTAGTTTGACGGTAGGAGCTATAGACAGACACACACATTGATGTATATATGTGTTTTATACACAGTTATCTCACTCCAAAAACCCACTGCTGTTGGCTATAATGGCGATTATTCATACTCTATGAAAGACCAGCTTTCTAAAAAAAGTTATTCATGAGAGATAGAGAGAGAGAGAGAGGCAGAGACACAGGCAGAGGGAGAAGCAGGCTCCATGCAGGGAGCCCGACGTGGGACTCGGTCCTGGGTCTCCAGGATTGTGCCCTGGGCCGAAGGCAGGCACTAAACCGCTGAGCCACCCAGGGATCCCTATGAAAGACCAACTTAAAAAAAATTCAGATTGCCCACACTCTGGCCTCTCTCACTGCCCCATAAAACAGACACAGAGAATCTTCATGGTAATCAGCGAAGCTGTATATTGAAGTACAGATTTTGCCATTCTATATGAAAGCAGCTGATTCAACCATGTTTTTCGGACTCACGGTTCTTCTTCCCATCTCTTACCTGTGTGCCTTCGAACAAATACTGCTAAGAATGCTCTCAATTCATCAAAGTTTTGTCCGTCTCCCTCCCCGTAATAGTTACAAAGTAAAGTCCGCAAAATCGAGTCCGCTTCGTGTCATCTTACTGAACATCATTTGCGACTAAGCTGACGATTCCTTGGGGTTTCCCGCTCTTGTCCCGAAATGCTCAGGTATTACACCTGTGGTGTAGACCATGGCTCCTACGTGTTTCGCTCTTTCAAGCAATGGATCCATGTTCCCTCTTAAGAAAAAACACGGGCAGTTTTCCCTATTCACTGATTTGATCCGCATGAGCGAGCCTTGGTGGCATGTGATGTGCAGAGGTGGGAACGGCGCCTGCACCTTGGCGAGAAAATGCTTTGAGGGGAGCAGAGCGTTTTCTCACGTGTAACTGATGAGCTCTGCATGACTTGAAGGTAGCCTAGCCGCCGTTTGCCCACGTGGATGCATCTCTCATGGGCATGCGCCCTGTTCACACCTTCCTCCGCCATTCCCGCTGTGACCTCCTGAGTGCTTGAAAAATATCCCCACCTGGTCTTCTTGGAAACTTCCTGTGACGTGGAGCCCGTTGTTCTCTGGGGCTCTGTCCCCGTGCTTGGGGGTAGACGCATCGTTCTGTGCAACCAAAGCGTCCAGACCGTCAGCATTGTCTGCAAACACCCGCCCCACCCCTGCTCCTTACGACAACCTTCTTGGCGCAGCAGATGCTCCTGTCGGCCGCCATGATGGAACGAACCTTCTCCCTAGGTTCTCCGGCTACACCACCCTGCACATTTTTATCCTTCATCCCTACCCTCAGCAACAGAACCTTCCAGTATTAGTCAAATGCAGAAGAAGCCAACACTGACCCCCTGACCTGAGACAACTAGGGAGAGCTGGAATGAAGGAAGCATGCTTTGGTCGACTACCATCAACCTGTCCTCATTCTCCGTCGTGTGAGCTGCCTCCCATCATCCTCTCCACATTCCTGATTGCCGACCGTCTTCATCAGGGAGCTGTCCCATTCCCGTCCCATCATTCCATGGCGTTTACTCCACCCTCGGTGCTTGCGTCAAGAGTGGACAAGGCAAGAACCGCAAAGCCGAAGTCAGTCTATTTTATAGGATCGATATCACGTAGACTCAGATTTCTGACTGCAGAGCAACAGAACAGAGTTTAAAGATCCTGGATGTTTGCTGATAGAACTCGGAGCCAAGTAATCTTTGCGTTAAAAAGAAAATCAGTGATTTTTTTTTTTTTTTTAGACCAGAAGCATAATGAGAAGAAGTTTCCAACTCTGTTGGGACCGTGGGAAGGTAGTGTGTTGAAATGATGGCTGTGGACACCTTTGTCGCAAAACGCTACCATTCCCTAAAAATACAGGGACGGCGGCAAATCAGCACGAGAAGTTCTAGAAATGCTGATCAGAGCAATGAAAATTAAGGGGCACCTGGGTGGCTCAGTGGGTTGAACGTTGGAGTCTTGATCGCTGCTTGGGTCATGGTCTCAGGGTCGTGAGATCAAGCCCTGCATCCGGTTCGCTGCACGGCATTAAAAAAAAAATTTAAATTTTATTTTATTTATTCATGATGGACACACACACACACACAGAGAGGCAGAGACCCAGGCAGAGGGAGAAGCAGGCTCCATGCAGGGAGCCCGACGTGGGACTCAATCCCGGGACTCCAGGATCACGCCCTGGGCCGAAGGCAGGTGCTAAACTGCTGAGCCACCCGGGGATCCCCTAAAAAAAAAAGAAATTAAAGAAAGGTGAGTGGTCGGCAAGGACACGTCCTCCCCCAAGAGCCTGGAACTCATTGGTTATTCACACAATAGAGTTCTACTAAACTTTCCTGGAAAATATCCATTGTTTTAACTATACAGCTTATGTCATGAAATAAATAGATCGGCAAAGCAGGCTCGCTGATTTGGGGTGGTTTGGACTCTTTACATGAGCCAAACTCTGGTTTCTATAATAATAATAATAATAATAATAATAATAATAATAATAATAATAATAATCACGCACACAAAACTCTTATAGAAACAGTAAATTCATTGCAAGTGCTATTTGAAGGTGAAGCTAAGGCCCTGGGGCAACTTCTTGGTTAAAACTCCTATCTGAGCCCTAAAGAGGTTTGAGCTGCTCGGGTGCTGCATCTAAAAGGGTCTCACTCTACCTGTGACCCCCTGACTGCTCAGGTCTTGCAATTTGGGGGCTTTGGAGGGTGAATGTCCCCCCTGCCACCACCCCAGGCAGGGGGCAGGGACTCAGCAGACAGATGCTGCCTTACAGAAGGTCCCAAGAGAGAGCCCTCTGTGCTCCACCCTGACTGGAAGACGGGGCGAGCTGCGTTGTTAAAGCCGCAGACATCTGGATGCTTCAACTTTTAGCCCTGAAAACCCTCCCTGCGCTTGTCAGAGCTCAGCTGACCCCTCTCACCTCCTGAACGTCAGCTGCTAAAGAGGAAAAAGAAAAAAAAAAAAAACCCACGCCAGCCCGCAGAGTTAACGCCAACCGGGTCGGAAACATACGGATTCATATTTCGGGAAAATATTCATGAGTTCGAGTGAGTGAGGTCCTTGTGAAGCCAGCATGGCCGGCGGCAGGAAGACGGATTTAAGATGTTGCCTGGAGCCCAGCGCAGGCCGAGTGGCCCCGTGTCCGAAACACGGTGTGCATTGCACCTGCTGGCCCTGTGCCGAGCTCCCCAAATCAGCCCCGTGCCCGACTCAGCCTCCCCTGGGCGCCGGCTGGGATGCATATGGCGCCCGTGGAGCGACGTCCAGTGAACTGGGCACCGAGGTGGCCACTCGCCTCCACAGACCTTCTGTGGCATCTGTTCCCTCCGTGTGGGAATCCCAGCCCACCTGCATCCACTTCCCCAGTGGTCACGCTCCACGGTTCCTCCTGCCAGTAGTGACCGGTGCCCTGACCAGTCTCCACTCCTGTCCGCCTTCAAAGGTGAGGGTCAAACAGGATCCCAAGGCAGGAAACTGGGGACACCGAGGGAACCCAGGAGCCTGCAGAGGGACAGGGAGGCGGGCAGATGTCAGATGGGGGGTGCTGGTGGTGGGCTGGCAGGTGTTCAGGAGGTGAGGGATGAGGGATGGGGCCCGTCCCCGTGTCCCACTGCAGCACATCCATGATGACATCCTTGTGTCCCCAACCCCGTGTCTCCCCACGGCACATCCGTGAGGACATCCCCGTGTCCCCGTCCCCGTGCCTCGTGTGTACAGAAGCTCCTCTTCCATCAGCCAGCTCCCCTGCTCCTGGCAGACCCCGAATCCCGCAGGCCTCCTCCTTGCGCATGGCGGCTGCGAACTGCCCTCCCCTCCCTCTGCCTGCAGGAGACTTTGCCAAACACCCTTCACTTTGTGGCAGCTCCTTGTTTTTTATTATTTTAATTGGTGCTAGGGCCCTGCCGGTTTACAACCCCCATGTTTACACTAACCCGACTTTAATAAGACGCCTAAGAGCGAACAGGAACCCGGAGCTCTATAAATGTTTTAATTCACACAAACCCACCCACGTCTTTCCATTTACACCCACTGTGGTCAGGACATAAATTCGACAACCGTCTGCGGTGGATTTTTCCAGCCCTGCCTCTGCAAGTACCTTGTCCTTCCTCCCTTCCTACGCTGACCAGAGCCTGGGGTGAGAGCTTTCCATTTTGCATGTGGGGTGATGGCCCCCCTGACCCCATCATGGGCTGAGTGCTTGGAAAATCCCCTGCTCCTCTGCCGCTGTGCAACCCACCATATTTCCCCGCCAAAACCCCACATGAATAAAGTGGTTTTTGCAGCCGTGTCTCGCCATGAAGCACGCATGTTGGGATGCCTGGATACATCCTGATGCACGAGGAGATGTGCTGAGCATAGCCACACCACAGGAGTTGGCGGGTGTGCTTGTCTCCGTGCGTGCAACACACGTGTGGCTGCGTAACACCACTCATGTGACAAGGCATCGGATTGGCGCCATCTGACACTAATTCCAGAGCATTTGCATCATGATGGGTATTAGAGGCACGTGCATCACTCATAAGGCATAAAATCCACAAAGCCTGGCTTGCGAGGAAGCATTGTGTCTGCACACATGGACGGTGTTGTTCGAAGCAGACGGGCCTCCTTGGATCTGGATTGCAAATTCAATGGGTGCATTAAAAGCACAAAAAGTGTGCTAGGGTCTCCCCGGGGTGCAGAAAAGAGGACTCTGTGGCATTGCTTGCATTTTTGTCATTTCCAGAGTGTGATACGGCCACGCAAGGTGTGCTGTAGAAATGTCTGGACACACAGAAACAAGGGATGGGTATTGTCTCAACTTGGAGAAGAGGTCCACACCACACAGCGGTGGAGACCAGGTGCTTCCAGCAGATGCCGTCTCTACCTGGCATGACCAGCTGACTGTCCTGAGAGCTTCCATGCCACCTTGCCATGTAATAGATATCTCGTCCTAATGAACCTCTTCCCACGTAACCTGAGGTATCTCCAATATGCTGATGGTCTACACAGTGGAACAAGTATGTCTACCTGGTAGGCAGGGACATCCCGGTGCACAAGTGACGAGCAGCCCATGGACGGACACAGGTGCAACCTCAACATTCCTGAGCATTGCCGGGCTTCCATGGTATGACTTGATGGTATGACTTGTTGCTCATTGTCATGGAAACCCAACACTACGTCAATGAGTGAAGCACTGTCACCATGGAAACCCATTGCTATGTCAAGGGTGAAGCACCCTCACCATGGAAACCCATCAATGAGTCAAATTTGAAGAACCCTCATCATGGAAACCCAATGCTTAAGTGAATGGGCGAAGCAGCTTCATCATGGAAACCCATCCCTAAGTCAAAGACAAAGCACTCTAACCATGGAAACCCATCACTAAGTCAAGAGCGAAGCACCCTCACCATGGGAACCCATTGATAAGTCAACTTTGAAGCACCCTCATCATGGAAACCCAATGCTAAGTCAATGGGTGAAGCAGCTTCATCATGGAAACCCATTACTAAGTCAAAGGCTAAGCACTCTAACCATGGAAACCCATCACTAAGTCAAGAGTGAAGCACCCTCACCATGGGAACCCATTGCTAAGTCAACAGGCAAAGCACCCTCACCATGGAAACCCATTGTTAAGTCAACAGTGAAACACCCTCATCATGAAAACCCATCACTAAGTCAACAATGAAGCACCCTCACCATGGAAACCTATCACTAAGTCAAGGGCGAAGCACCCTCACCATGGAACCCATTGCTAAGTCAAAGGCTAAGCACTCTAACCATGGAAACCCATCACTAAGTCAAGAGCGAAGCACCCTCACCATGGAAACCCATTGCTAAGTCAACAGGCAAAGCACCCTCACCATGGAAACCCATTGTTAAGTCAACAGTGAAACACCCTCATCATGAAAACCCATCACTAAGTCAACAATGAAGCACCCTCACCATGGAAACCCATCACTAAGTCAAGGGCGAAGCACCCTCACCATGGAAACCCATTGCTAAGTCAACGGTGAAGCACCCCCCAGGATGAGAACCATTTCCCGGGTCAGTGTGCTGCCTGAGAGACCAACCTACACCAGGCAGGGAAGGCTTTCCATGAGGTTGGATGAAAGAAAGCAGGGGATGCTCCACGCTGACCCCAGTCTGCTCCCCAGCAGGGAGGGCATGGGTAAACCTGGAGGGGACGGGGGGAACATCCCAGGGCAGCACCCCATGACCACGGCCACTGACAACGTACCACACAGCCTCTGTAGAGTGACTGCAGTCCCACTTTCATGGGGCTCAGGGGGTCCCTGGGAGAGAGGATTTTCAGTCTTAAAATGTGGGAACAGGGATCCCTGGGTGGCGCAGCGGTTTGGCGCTTGTCTTTGGCCCAGGGCGCGATCCTGGAGACCCGGGATCGAATCCCACATCGGGCTCCCGGTGCATGGAGCCTGCTTCTCCCTCTGCCTATGTCTCTGCCTCTCTCTCTCTCTCTGTGACTATCATAAATAAATAAAAATTATAAAAAAAATTAAAAAAAAATGTGGGAACATCCCATGCAGAAGCACGATGAATTGGTCACTTTGCATCTCCAACCCAAGACATCCCTCCACCCCATGACCTTCACACCACAGCGTCCCATTTGTGACTGTTTCTCGCCACAGCTGGTGCTTGTGTCTCATTTCCATGCACGTTCACAGGCACCAGAAGCACGAGGGGAGGTATGGGGTGGACACCTGGGGGACAGTGTCACCCCTTATTTTTTCCTTGCAGCTGTGATTTCTTGGTTGGCAGGACGGCCACCATGTTGTCCGAGAGGAGGGGAGCAGACAAACAGACGCTGTTTTCAGGACCCGCATTTCTGCAATGTGTCTGCTGTAACAAAATCCCATAGATGGGGTGCCCTAGACAATGTTCCTCTGGGTTCTGGAGCCTGGGAGTCTGAGATCCAGGTGAGGCCGAGGTTGGCTTCTCCTGAGGCCTCTTCTGGGCGTGTAGGTGCCGTCTTCTCCCTATGTCCTCACGTGGTCACCCCTCTGTGCATATCTGCATCTTCATACCTTCTTCCTATAAAGACCCTGATCCGATGGGACCAGAGCCCACCCTACTGACCTCATTTTACCACAATCCCCTCGTTAGAGACCCCTCTCTAGATCCCGCCCCATCTGAGGTCCTACAGATGATACCTTCAACCCATGCACTGGCTAGAACAGACCCATTTGAGCTCACGACACTCATCACCACCTGGACTCCCGTGTATCTTCAGGAGGAGCTTTCAGAGGAACGCCACGACACGTGTCAGTGACGAGCAGTAGCACGATGGTGGGTAAACTGAGGAACGCTGAATGAATACATAGCCAGTGGCACCTAGCTGGCCCCTTGGAGCTTGGTTTCCAGGTGACCTGGCCCCTGTGAGCTCACCTGAGTCCCCCGAAAGCTCGGATGCATTTGGTTGAACGTCCCAGTGGATGACCCCTTGGAAACTTTGAGACGTCAGACTCTTGCTTGAGCTGCTTATGCCCCCCCCCGGGGCTGCATGAGGCAGACAACTTGTAGGATGACCAGAAGCATTGTTTCCCACCCCATGCCCCCCAAATAACCTCTCGCAAGGGTCCTGGAGCCCTTTTTGGCCCTTTTCTGCCAGAGGATCTCTGCCGATCTGGGCAGGAAGCCCAGCAGCACGGGAGAAACACCTCAGCTTTTATGACGCAGCCACCCCGGGCGGGACCTGGTCACGGAGATTTCTGTTCTGCTCAGCATTTCCCTCTGCCCCCCAACAGCCGACCTGCACTTTTCCCTGAGACTCTCAGGCTTCGTGCGCATGTCCTGCCAGAAGCGAGCAACGAAACATTGTGAGACGGCTCACGTGAATTTTACAACCGGGGTCACTCGATGGCGCCTCGATGCTCTGATGACAACGGACAGATGTTAGGGGGAAAAAGCCCCAAAACATAAAATAATTAATACGAGTCTCAGACTATCAGGCCGCTCGCGTTCTGATTAGCGGGACGCGGCTAATGGACTTACCATGCCTCGTCCGCGAGCGGCCCCTCCCCTCCCCCTGCTGAGCCCGAACACATAGGAAATTAACAAAGTCTGTGACCCAACAACCAACAATTCATAAATTCATTAGATTAAAAAAAAAAAGAAGAAGAAGAAAAAGAAAGAAAGAAAGAAAAAGACCAGCAACACAGCCATCGCGTTAATAGGGTTCGTTCCAGCGCCTAATTTACATTTCTGCCTGCCCTGGCAAAGATATTACTTCATTAAGATATTTTTTTTTTAAATTAGAGAAATTTTAATGACTTCTCTTATTTATCGCTTCCATATGTAAGTAGTTATGTTTCTTACAAATGGAAATGAGACCCCAAAATTACCACAAATGGGGCCAGGCCGCGGCGTGCATGTGTTCCCGGGCGGAGAGGGTACACCTGCCTCCTCGAATTACCGTTAACCCGCCCGTCCACTGAGCAGACCCCGATAGGCGGGCTTTGAAAATCGCTCTCGTTAAATTTATTTGGAACCGAGGAGACCTCTCCACCAGAGTGGCGGCAAATGAGCTCTGATAATATTAAACACCTGGTAAGCCCCGGCCCCCGGGGACCCCGCACGGCTGTGTTTGACCTCTGACCCCTCAGCCCTATGATTCCCAGGGCCGCGTCCAGACAAGGAGGGAATTCTGAGGGAAAACACCTGTTGGCCAACGTGACCCCACAGCCAGCGCGGGAGGGACGGAGGCAGCTGGGCAGAGCTCAGCCTGAGGCTCCGGCGACACAGGTGTTTCCTCCCAGGGTCTCAGGGAGCGCAGGGGATGTCACCAGGAGAGTGGGGGGCCCCCGGGGCAGCTGGCACGCTGGGTGACAGCAGCTCCATCTTGAGGGGGAGATGTGGGGACTGGGAGAGGTGAGTACGTCCATATGGGGCCACCGAGGAGGGATGGGAGGGCAGCCCTATGAGCCAGGGTAATCGGACGTCGGATTCTGGAGAATTCACCCCAAAGAGCGGAGCTAACATTGCACAGATGGGAGGTGAGGTGGAGGAGATCCAGCAGGATTGGTCAATGGTGAGTCATTGGGGTGACAATTCCTCTGTAGAGTAGGGGTATGTTGCCACTAGAGGGAGGACATGGGTCCTGTCTACTGTAGAGTGCAGTCCCCCCACCCTGATGGAGGACATGGGTCCTGTCTACTGTAGAGTCCAGGTACCCACACCGCCCAGAGGGAGGACATGGGTGTGTCTACTGTAGAGTGCAGTCCCCTCACCCCGATGGAGGACATGGGTCCTGTCTACTGTAGAGTCCAGGTACCCACACCGCCCAGAGGGAGGACATGGGGCGTGTCTACTGTGGAGTGCAGTCCCCTCACCCCGATGGAGGACATGGGGCGTGTCTACTGTAGAGTCCAGGTACCCACACCCCCGATGGAGGACATGGGGCGTGTCTACTGTAGAGTCCAGGTACCCACACCCCCCAGAGGGAGGACATGGGGCGTGTCTACTGTGGAGTGCAGGTACCCACACCCCCCAGAGGGAGGACATGGGGCGTGTCTACTGTGGAGTGCATGTACCCACACCCCCGATGGAGGACATGGGGCGTGTCTACTGTAGAGTGCAGGTCCCCCCACCCCGATGGAGGACATGGGGCGTGTCTACTGTAGAGTCCAGGTACCCACACCCCCCAGAGGGAGGACATGGGGCGTGTCTACTGTGGAGTGCAGGTACCCACACCCCCCAGAGGGAGGACATGGGGCGTGTCTACTGTGGAGTGCATGTACCCACACCCCCGATGGAGGACATGGGGCGTGTCTACTGTAGACTCCAGGTACCTACACCCCCCAGAGGGAGGACATGGGGCGTGTCTACTGTAGACTCCAGGTACCTACACCCCCCAGAGGGAGGACATGGGGCGTGTCTACTGTGGAGTGCAGGTACCCACACCCCCCAGAGGGAGGACATGGGGCGTGTCTACTGTGGAGTGCAGGTACCCACACCCCCCAGAGGGAGGACATGGGGCATGTCTACTGTGGAGTGCAAGTCCCCTCACCCCAATGGAGGACATGGGGCGTGTCTACTGTAGAGTGCAGGTCCCCCCACCCCGATGGAGGACATGGGGCGTGTCTACTGTAGAGTGCAGGTTCCCCCTACCCCCATGGAGGACATGGGGCGTGTCTACTGTAGAGTGCAGGTCCCCCCACCCCGATGGAGGACATGGGGCGTGTCTACTGTAGAGTGCAGGTTCCCTCTTCTGCTCAGGTGGAGGACATGGTGCATCTCCCACTGGTGCAGGTTCTCCAAGTGCAGGTCTTCTCGTGCACAGAGTGGGCCCCCGTGGGAGGCTCTCCCATCGTGGGGTTCCCCCTTGCTGTACACACGTGTCTCTGTGACGTTCCTGGAGACGCCCGTCTTTCAGATGTGAGGCACCTCCTCTCTCCCAGCCCCTCTCTCCCCTCTACAGGGATCAGGGTCTCAGGGTTAGGTGGCCACTCCTTGGGGTCCCCCACCACCAGGACACCCCACAGAGGGCTTCCCGGCAGTCATCCCGCCATCACGCCACGCCACAGTCCCATTAGTCACGTCTGTCAACAGTTCTGGTTACTGAGGCCCACGGTTAATGTATATTTTTATTTATTAAGTGCCGATCCTGAAGTAAGATGACAGGGCGGGAAGGTAAGCCCGTTAAATCCTTCCGGTAATTTCTCCCTATTGGGTTTCAAGGTCACTTTGGGATTGGGGGTGGCGGGAGGACGGGGCAGGCGCCCCCCTGCTCACCCAGGGGCTGTCACCACAGCCAGCTCACCTGGCGGGGACCCTCCGGTCGCCCCCCTGCCCCAGTCTTCCGTTTCCGCCATCCTCGGGGACTCTGGGGTGCTCAGATATTAAACAGCCGATTTGGGGCCATTTAGATAGATATATATACACACATATATATAAAAAACCGAAACAGGCGAGAGGGCGGGGGCGGGTGGCCGTGTCTGTGCTGTGGGAATTCAGCCCCGACTTGTCAGAACTCATTTCTGCCGGGCTGCAGGCAGCTTTCGGATCCAAGTGGCCTCCCATCACTCTGGCTGAAGCGGGGCTTCTCCGCGTGTCCCAGACGTGAAAGGTCAGCGCCGCGCACGCCGGGCAAAGACTCTCATTAATGCAAGCAGATTCTTGGGGGAAAAAATCGGAAGGTGGGGGTGCGGAGAAAGGCTAAGACGCACGGAGAGACAGAGACACAGACACAGGATGGCTGGCAAGGTCGGGGACACGGGCAATTTGCCCGCCTGGTGCGCCTGGTGTTGCGGTGCGGTCGCCAGAGACCAACATCTGAAACCCATCACCGGAGCCCTATTAGGATTCTCTCTCTCTCTCTCTCTCTCCTTTTTTTTCCCCCAAGTCGTATGAAAACGGGGGATGATAATGAGGCATTCATCCCGCTGCATTTTGTAGGTTTAAACAATTTGCAGCCTCTTTCCAAGATGAGGGAGCTGGGAATGAGCAGAACACGGGCTCTCGGAGGGAGCCCCCGACTTCCCCGTCCCACACCGGCCGCACCACTGAAACCCAATTGCCGTCCCCCCGCTGGAAGTAAATGCAAGTCATCAGTTCACATCAGGCTGCTGGTATGATTCCTGCCACGGCCCATCACGGTGTCCTGGAGTTGACGAGCCCGCGTCAGTTCCACTTAGCGGTGAGAATGTCAGCTTGTCACGGGTTTTTAAGGCTGGGACTTGGAGACAAGGCGCACCAATTTCTCTGCGAGCCAGAGGCTGCAAGGAACCCCCCCACCTCCACCCCCAAAATGTCCTCGCGCCACAGTGGAACTTAATGCAGTGGCACAATTTTTTTTTTTTTTTGCAACTGCAAAAATGTGTAGTTTTTTTTGTTTTGTTTTGTTTTGTATTTTTTTTTTAAGATGATTCCCCTCCGGGGAGGAGGAGCGCAAAAGGACAATACCACCATGGCCTCTTAGAGAAACTCCAGGCCTGTCTCTCGGCGAAGTAACAATTAAACAGAGGCCCGGATAATGAGTCTTCGCGGTTCAATAAGCTTCCGAGTGGCACCTGCTTGGGGAAGTGTTCCCCGCCGGCCTCTCCGCCCCGCAGCGCAGGGCGCACCCCTGCCTGGAGTCCGTTTGGGGCCCGCGGGCAAACCCAAAAGGTCTTTTAAAAATGCAGCATCAGATGGGGAGAGGGAGGTGGGGGGCACCGCGAACCCAGGATTGTTGAGGGGCGCGTTCAAAGCCCACACGTCCCCGTGCGCGTGGGTCCCACGGAGTGGCCCCGGGGCGCGCCCGAGCCCCTGTCGAACAATCCCAGAAATGGGCGTATTTTGGAGCAGGTGCGTATCTCACACGTAGGACCGCACTGTCCAGGATGGTGAGGCCACCCCGGTGCGGCCCTGCGGGGACACTGGGCGCCCTGCCGAGCTTCCCGGCTCGTCGTGTGATGTGACATTTACCCCGGCTCGCGATTTGGATACCTGCTGTGTTACCTGCGTGCATGCGGAGCGGGGTCCGGACAAAGGTGTGTTCTAGTGGCCGCGGTGGGCACCGTGGGGGACAGGGCGCTGCCCGGCTGCAACCCTACCTCCAGGCTTTGTGCGGTGGGCCTTGGCCTGGCCGCTGCGTGCGCGGGGTCCCCCCCATAAGCCCGGCCTGTGCGAGTGCGGGGATCCCCCGGATCAGTCCTGCCCCTCTGTGTGCGGGCTTCTCCCAATCAGCCAGGTCAGCTCACGTACGCCCCCCCCCCCCACATCAGCCCGGATCCCAGTGTGTGCGCAGTTTCCCAGCCCGACCCCTGTGCGCGTGGGGCTCCCTGTGGCTTAGTCCCGCCTCTCTGTGCGTGGGGCTCCCTGTGGCCCTGACCCCTGAGCGCACGGGGCTTCCTGTGGGCCTGGCCCCTGAGCGCACGGGTCTCCCCGAGGGCCCGGTCCCTAAGCTGGCAGGGCTCCCCGTGGCTCAGCCCGGCCCCTGTGCGCGGGGGTCTCCCTGTGGGCCTGGACCCTGTGCGTAAGGGTCTTCCTGTGGCTCAGCCTGGCCTCTGTGTGCGGGGGTCCTATGGGCCCGGCCCCTGAGCACAGGGGTCTCCCTGTGGGCCCAGCCCCTGTGCGGCGGGGCTCCCTGTGGCTCAGCCCAGCCCCTGAGCGGGCGGGTCTCCCTGTGGGCCAAGCCCCTGTGTGCGCGCGTGTCCCCGTGGCTCAGCCCGGCCCCTGTGCGCGGGGGTCTCCCTGTGGGCCCGGACCCTGCGCGTATGGATCTTCCTGTGGCTCAGCCTGGCCTCTGTGCGTGGGTGTCCCTGTGGGCCCGGCCCCTGAGCGCGGGGGTCTCCCTGTGGGCCCGGACCCTGTGTGCTCGGGTGTCCCCGTGGCTCAGCCTGGCCTCTGTGTGCGGGGGTCCTATGGGCCCGGCCCCTGAGCACACGGGTCTCCCTGTGGGCCCGGCCCCTGTGCGGCGGGGCTCCCTGTGGCTCAGCCCGGCCTCTGTGCGTGGGTGTCCCTGTGGGCCCGGCCTCTGTGCGCGGGGGTCTCCCTGTGGGCCCGGACCCTGTGCGCGGGTCTCCCTGTGGCTCAGCCTGGCCCCTGTGCGCGGGTGTCCCCGTGGCTCAGCCCGGCCCCTGAGCGCGCAGGGGTTCCCCGTTCGGCTCGCTCCCTGCACCCTAAGCATCTGCCCTGCGTGGCGGCTTCTAACGGCCGCCGGCTGCCACTCATCCGCCCGAGCCCTTGCTGTAAACTTTTATTCGCCATTTAGCAAATTGAAAATCGACAGGGCTGTAATTTCGGGGGGCGTTAATGAGGGCCCACGGCCGGCGGGGCGAGCCTGCGGCCCCTCCATGAATCGGTCCTTTCTTTGCAAGGCCGTGGCGCTGGGAGCTCCCCGCCGAAGGAGAAAATACAATGAAATAAAAAAAAAATAAAATATAAAAAAATAAAAAAATAAAAAACCCCAACAACCAGAGAGGCTTACAAGTCAGTCCCCAGCTGGCGCCTCTGGCCTAACCAGAAACGGGAGAAAAAGCCGCCTCCCCGCTCCAGCCCTGAGGAATCCGTGCCCCCACCCCCAGCCTCATTCAGATTGAAATATGTTCGGGGGCTTAAGTGATCGCATTTAAGACTCTTTCCGCCTAATTCTCCACCATCCATATTTCTTGTGTTCCGAACCGATCTGCACGGGGCGCGCGCACACACCATCTAATTCACAAAAGATGTAAAACTCAGCTTTATTCCATAAAAGTGTATGTTTGAGGAGACTGCCTCTCTGGTGTATTTTCCCTTCACCTTTTCAGATGTAATCAGTAGTGAAATGAGGGAAATTGAACAAAATTCCAGTTGTTTGGTATTTAAGGAGCGCCGTGAAATACGCAGGCCTCCCCCAAAATCGGCCCCCCCCCCGTGATAAACCTACATTTTGCATCAACTCCTCCCCTTGAAACGAATTTAATTGGAATGACATAAAAATGTTTAAAGCTTTTGTTTATACTTTTCCTTTTTCTTTCTTTCTTTCTTTCTTTCTTTCTTTCTTTCTTTCTTTCTTTCTTTCTTCTTTCTTTCTTTCTTTTTTGTTTTTTTTCTAAATGCAGAGATGCAGCCGCGCAGCAGGCTTGCGTGCAACAGAACACAATTCTTCAGGAAACGGGTTCGTACATCAACACACCGGCTCTTGGAAATACTGTCCGAGCCTACGGCTGTGTGGGGTGCCCCCAAATATGGGTCCGATCCAGCTTCTGAGTGAAAACCTCACCCCAAAAGGAGAAAGCCAGCTTTGCAAGCCATTGTTCAAAAAATAAAAATAAAATAAATAAATTAATTAAAAAAACAAAAAAAACAAAACAAAAAAACGAGCGATCTTGCTGAAACACACCGGAGGATTTCAGGCTGCGGTATCAGAAGCAAGAGCTCCATTCTTGAGACTATAGGAAAGGACAAGGAAGGTGATGGGGTGTGTATCACTTTGGGGCTTGGTACGGCACCAACCGTAAGGGGTTAACCCAAAGGTGAGAGCATCAGCTCATAAAGTAATGCAAACTTCCGTGGCGGGCGAGTTTCAGGAATGGCTTGATCAAGGAGCTTCACACGGTTGCCAACAGGGCCTGCTTTCTGCCCGGTGGTTATTTGCATACTTTTTAAAATTTTTTTGGTGGCAGATCTGAAGAGTCAAAGTCTGCAAACCCAACAAATCCTGAAAAATGACACAGGAGCCCACTGACCTCTACGGTCCTATCTCGTATTTTTGTTCATGGATTCTGGCTTCAGAAAATAGCCAGGTGGGAGAAGGCTCCGAGGCTTGGTCTTGAGATCGCCCTCCCCAACCTCTCCCCTCCCCAGCCTCTCCCCTCCCCAGAGCCCTTCAAGCACGAGAACCTCTATCATTTATGATAACACGCTCTTTCTCCAATTTCCACTTGCAGAGACGACGCGGCTTCTTCGAGTCCGTGGTTTTTCTCGTTCCCGTTGACGCCGTCTGTCATTTCACGTCCCTCATGTCCCCGCAGATCAACAACTCTTCAGCACTTGTGTCTTTGTCTTTTCCCCTAAAACACCCAAGGCCATCACCACCCTCCTGCGGTTTAGCGGAGACTCCATAATATCTCTTTCTTTCATTTTTTTTTTAAGATTTTATTTATTTATTCATGAGAGAGACACAGGCAGAGAGAAGCAGGGTCCCTGCAAGGAGACCAACAGGGGACTCGATCCTGGGCCCAGGATCACACCCTGAGCCAAAGGCAGATGCCCAACTGCTGAGGCATCCAGGCCCCCCCCCCTTTTTTTAAATGCAGACAATTCACTATTTCAACGTGAATAACTCAGGGCCATTGAGCACCTTTCCTGTGTGGTGCAACCACCACCTCTGTCCAGTTCCAGAACATTCTCAACTCCCCCCCCCAAGAAGAGACCCCATTTCCCATCACGGTCACTGCACATCTCCATCCCCAGGCCCTGGCGTCTGCTAATCGGCCTCCTTTCCGTGGAGATTTACCGGTTCTGGACGTTTCGTATAAATGGGAGCACACTCCAGGTGCCCGGCGGGTGTCCGGCCGCCCTCACTGAGTATCACGCTGCAGGCCCTGGGGAGTCCTACAGCGTCCTGTGCACGCGCCACATCATTGTTACCCCACTGAGCATCCATGCACGCATGCGCGTGGTCACCAGGCTTGCATCCCTCTTTGTCCTGCTTCCCGGGACGCGCGTGCACCAGTTTCCATGCAAACTCCTGTTTTCTAGATACCTGTCGGGTATTTGAAAGAATCAGCAGCACAGTCTGCTTCTGCATCCCAGGTCCCTCCTCCATCCTTCCCCCACCTCGTACCCAGCAGCCCAGGTGGGCAGACAGCGACCCTGCACAGGTAAAAAGGTGCGTCCCCTTTTCCAGAACCCCATTGGGCTCCAGGTAGCTGGTTTTTATAGCATCACCGTCAGTCCTGTCGGAGGAAAATCCGCAGCGCCGTTCAGACTCACCCTCCCCACCTTACCGATGCGGTGTCCCCAAACCCATATGCATCACGACGCGGCGCTGCATTCCACCTGCCACCCTCTCTGCAAACCAGGGCTCACCTCTGCAGACACTTTGCAGGGAGGAGGTTGGGGACCGCCTGCCGGGGGACACCGGGGAGGACAGGGCAGGGAAGAGCTGGGGGCGGCGTGCCACATTCACAGGCCACGGCCTCGGCAGACCCATTAAACAAGGTCACAGGGCCTCTGGAGCCACTCCTTAGACCGAGGCGAAGGCGCCTGCTCCGAGTGGCAGCTGGGTCTCGTCCAGAGCAGCCTCACGCTTCACAGGCCTTCAGACCACCCAGCGCCGGGGACGTCCCAGGGCTCTCCGCACCGGGGACGACCTGCATGCACAGCCAGGGCGAAGCCAGAGACCCGCGGGGACGCACAGGTGCACAGCCGGGGGGGGCAGGCGGCCTCCCTCCACCCCAGCATGCACCACGCTGCATGGCTCATTTGGAGCCAAAGCACTTTGCAAGTCTTGGCACACCTGCCTTCGCTTCCCGTGATGCAGGCGCGCGGTTAACCCAAACACTGTGTGCAAACACGTTTTATAGCATTGGGGGGTTGCACCCACGCGGTGGGAGGGTCGGGTGGCCAGTGTGCAGACCCCACCTCGTTGTCACACATCTGTTTGGAGACTCCGGGCACTTCTGCAATGGCTGCGTCCTGGCACCTAGCAGGTGCGTCTTGTCCTGGGTGCAACAGGTGCATGCAAAAGTTTCCCAGACTGGGGCTGGTGGGGGGTGGGTACGGGGGACTTCACGATGTCTCGCGATTTATCAGAGGGCGCCATTCCTTCCATTTTCTAAAAAGATGCTGGCAATAAATAAATAAATAAATAAATAAATAAATAAATAAATTTAAAAAAATAAATAAAATAATAAAATAATAAAATAAAATAAAATAAAATAAAAAAATGCTGGTAGGTGTTTTATGGGTTTTTGGGAAACACTTAAAAATCAACGTTCCGTGGAATCTGCGACGTGTCACAAAGAATAACATGCAAAGGATACAGCAGAGTGTTTCTTTCCTAAGACATCGGATGATGGAACGCTTGTCATTTCTATAAAATATTGCTTTGTTTCGTTTTTAGTTGAACGTGGAGAGGTTGTCATGATCCGGGTCCTTATTTCGATCAGCTGTAAAATGGGGCCCGTGCGTAATGGCGATGCTCCTTTTTTTTTTTTTTTTTTTTTTTTTTGCTTTGCACGGCGGATAAGTAACGTGTCCGCACAGAGATGACGGGGCGACGCCGTGAGCTCCGTTTATTTGTTGAGGAAGCAATGTTCCTTGTTCTTTCGTGGCGATTGATGAATCCTTAGTCGTGCAAGGAACGTGCCCAGGAGTGACACCCAGGACCGAGTCGCTACAGTCCAACCTGTTCCGTTTCCATTCGGAGAGCTGCTGCTGGACGTCGAGGCGCTTGGACGCCCGGTCGGACACCGCCAGCCCCGCCTCGTTTCAGATGATGGTTTACACTCGCAGACTGGTTTCGTCCCACGTGGAATGCAATCACAGGAGCTGCGGGAAAGCACGGGGACCGTCAATTCATGCCCGAGGCCTGACTCCCAGGACCTCTCGATGGGACCTTATTTGGAAATGGGGTCATTGCAGGTGTAACTAATTAACATGGGGTCGTCCTCGGGGAGTGTGGACCCTAAAGCCAATGATCTTGGAAGAGTCAGAAGAGGAGACGCAGATGCAGAGGAGGAGCCCCGTGAGGATGGAGGTGGAGACGGGAGGGACGGGGCCAGCAGCCCGGGGACGCCTGGGGCCCCAGATGCTGGAAGAGGCAGGAGGGACCCTCCCCGGAGCCCCTGGATCTCAGTGGTCCTGCCCCGTCTCCATCTCAGCAGCTCATCACCCTGTCCAGACAGGACGGTTCAGATACGTTGCTGCCAAAATAAGTGCAAAACCTCATTGCTCCTGACCGCAGCTCAGATGCCCCCAAATTGGCAAATGAGGTTGGAAGGCGCCCAGAAGAGCCTCATGACCATTAAAAAAAAAAAAAGCCAACCAGGACAGATGCTTTAATATCTGTGAATATCAATTATATCTCGTTAGTGATATGTGCCCTGACACAATGGGGTGATACATATCACATCACAAAGTCTCTCTCTCTCTCAATCAAGGGAAGGGATTCAGGGAAAGCAGAGTAGGTCAGTCTTTGAAAAAAAAAAAAGAAAGAAAAAATTGGCATATTCAGAAAAAAAGAGCTAGGGCGGTAAATTTGGCAATTACCTGATTCCTAAAGATTGTTTTTTTTTTTCCCCTTCAGGAGCCATTAAAAGCGAACCTATTATGTAAAAAAGGTACACAAGGCAAGTCAGTGACCCACTTTCTTCGTCAATCAAGGCACAAAGCAGGTGCCCTGCACGGAACAAGAATCACCCTTTGTCCCTCTTCCTATTCGCTTTTGTTTATCAAGCGGCAGAGACGTGGAGAATAAAAGTCGCATCACAAGCCGGGGAGGCCCACCCGGGACGCGGCGCCGCCAGGGAAGGTCACCTGCTCTAATTTGAAAATCCTCTCGGTGCTGAAAATCCTAAGACAGCTGCAGAGCGAGGCCCGTGGCACGGACGGCGGGAATGCGCGGCACGGCCCCCGGGACCCCCTCATCCTCTCGCCCCAGAGACCCTGACCGCACGGTGCATTCGGATGATGCACGAGGGAACCCAGGAATCATTAACCCAAGGCGGGGGGCGGGGGGCGCATGGCGGGCTGTCCTCATACTGACCTCAATTCGGGGCAGGTTCCTAAACATTGGGATTTGCATTTGCAACTCTGAGGTCCTGGGTGATCTTGAAGCAGTAACGCAGAGTGTGTTTTTAGTAAAGTGACAGTATAAGAATTCTGCAATGTGGTGAACGTGGATGAAAATAGCTGGGCTGCCCTGTGCAGGTGGGGTTCCCTGTATAGGTGGGGTAGCCTCTGGACGTGAGATGTCCTATACAGGTGGGATGCCCTAAATAGGTAGGGTAGCCTCTGCAGGTGAGATGTCTTACACAGGTGGGATACCCTAAACAGGAGGGGTACCCTGTGCAGGTGAGGTACCCTATATAGGTGGGGTACCCTCTGCAAGAGAGAGATGCTATACAGGTGGGATACCCTAAATAGGTGGGATACCTTATGCACATGAGATACCCTATACGGGGAGGTACCCTGTGCAGGTGGGGTACTCAGTGTAGTTGGGGTAGCCTATTCAGGAGGGGTACCCTATACAGGTACTGCTATACAGGAGGGGCACCCTACGTAGGTGGGGTACTCTGTGCAGGTGGGATACCCTATATAGGTGGGGTACCCTCTGTAGGTGAGATTCCATATACAGGAGAGGTACCCTGTGCAGGTGAGGTACTCTGTGCAGGTGAGATACCCTATACAGGAGGGGTACTCTCTGCAGGTGAGATTCCCTATTCAGGAGGGGTACCATGTGCAGGTGAGGTACCCTGTATAGGTGGGGTACCCTCTGCAAGAGAGAGATGCTATACAGGTGGGATACCCTAAATAGGTGGGATACCTTATGCACATGAGATACCCTATACGGGGAGGTACCCTGTGCAGGTGGGGGTACTCAGTGTAGTTGGGGTAGCCTATTCAGGAGGGGTACCCTATACAGGTACTGCTATACAGGAGGGGCACCCTACGTAGGTGGGGTACTCTGTGCAGGTGGGATACCCTATATAGGTGGGGTACCCTCTGTAGGTGAGATTCCATATACAGGAGAGGTACCCTGTGCAGGTGAGGTACTCTGTGCAGGTGAGATACCCTATACAGGAGGGGTACTCTCTGCAGGTGAGATTCCCTATTCAGGAGGGGTACCATGTGCAGGTGAGGTACCCTGTATAGGTGGGGTACCCTGTGCAGGTGGGATACCCTATATAGGTGGGATACCCTCTGTAGGTGAGATTCCATATACAGGAGAGGTACCCTGTGCAGGTGAGGTACTCTGTGCAGCTGAGGTACCCTGTGCAGGTGAGGTACTCTGTGCAGGTGAGATACCCTATACAGGAGGGGTACTCTCTGCAGGTGAGATTCCCTATTCAGGAGAGTTACCATGTGCAGGTGAGGTTCCCTGTATAGGTGGGGTACCCTGTGCAGGTGGAATATCCTATATAGGTGGGGTACCCTCTGCAAGTGAGAGATCCTATACAGGTGGGATACCCTAAATAGGTGGGATACCTTATACACATGAGATACCCTATACAGGAGGCATACCCAGTGCAGGTGGGATACTCAGTGTAATTGGGGTAGCCTATTCAGGAGGGGTACCCTATACAGGTACTCCTATACAGGAGGGGCACCCTACGTAGGTGGGGTGCTCTGTGCAGGTGGGATACCCTATACAGGAGGGGTACCCTGTGCAGGTGAGGTACTCTGTGCAGGTGAGATACCCTATACAGGAGGGGTACTCTCTGCAGGTGAGATTCCCTATTCAGGAGGGGTACCATGTGCAGGTGAGGCTCCCTGTATAGGTGGGGTACCCTCTGCAAGAGAGAGATGCTATACAGGTGGGATACCCTAAATAGGTGGGATACCTTATGCACATGAGATACCCTATACGGGGAGGTACCCTGTGCAGGTGGGGTACTCAGTGTAATTGGGGTAGCCTATTCAGGAGGGGTACCCTATACAGGTACTGCTATACAGGAGGGGCACCCTACGTAGGTGGGGTACTCTGTGCAGGTGGGATACCCTATATAGGTGGGGTACCCTCTGTAGGTGAGATTCCATATACAGGAGAGGTACCCTGTGCAGGTGAGGTACTCTGTGCAGGTGAGATACCCTATACAGGAGGGGTACTCTCTGCAGGTGAGATTCCCTATTCAGGAGGGGTACCATGTGCAGGTGAGGTACCCTGTATAGGTGGGGTACCCTGTGCAGGTGGGATACCCTATATAGGTGGGATACCCTCTGTAGGTGAGATTCCATATACAGGAGAGGTACCCTGTGCAGGTGAGGTACTCTGTGCAGCTGAGGTACCCTGTGCAGGTGAGGTACTCTGTGCAGGTGAGATACCCTATACAGGAGGGGTACTCTCTGCAGGTGAGATTCCCTATTCAGGAGAGTTACCATGTGCAGGTGAGGTTCCCTGTATAGGTGGGGTACCCTGTGCAGGTGGAATATCCTATATAGGTGGGGTACCCTCTGCAAGTGAGAGATCCTATACAGGTGGGATACCCTAAATAGGTGGGATACCTTATACACATGAGATACCCTATACAGGAGGCATACCCAGTGCAGGTGGGATACTCAGTGTAATTGGGGTAGCCTATTCAGGAGGGGTACCCTATACAGGTACTCCTATACAGGAGGGGCACCCTACGTAGGTGGTGTGCTCTGTGCAGGTGGGATACCCTATACAGGAGGGGTACCCTGTGCAGGTGAGGTACTCTGTGCAGGTGAGATACCCTATACAGGAGGGGTACTCTCTGCAGGTGAGATTCCCTATTCAGGAGGGGTACCATGTGCAGGTGAGGCTCCCTGTATAGGTGGGGTACCCTCTGCAAGAGAGAGATGCTATACAGGTGGGATACCCTAAATAGGTGGGATACCTTATGCACATGAGATACCCTATACGGGGAGGTACCCTGTGCAGGTGGGGTACTCAGTGTAATTGGGGTAGCCTATTCAGGAGGGGTACCCTATACAGGTACTGCTATACAGGAGGGGCACCCTACGTAGGTGGGGTACTCTGTGCAGGTGGGATACCCTATATAGGTGGGGTACCCTCTGTAGGTGAGATTCCATATACAGGAGAGGTACCCTGTGCAGGTGAGGTACTCTGTGCAGGTGAGATACCCTATACAGGAGGGGTACTCTCTGCAGGTGAGATTCCCTATTCAGGAGGGGTACCATGTGCAGGTGAGGTACCCTGTATAGGTGGGGTACCCTGTGCAGGTGGGATACCCTATATAGGTGGGATACCCTCTGTAGGTGAGATTCCATATACAGGAGAGGTACCCTGTGCAGGTGAGGTACTCTGTGCAGCTGAGGTACCCTGTGCAGGTGAGGTACTCTGTGCAGGTGAGATACCCTATACAGGAGGGGTACTCTCTGCAGGTGAGATTCCCTATTCAGGAGGGGTACCATGTGCAGGTGAGGTTCCCTGTATAGGTGGGGTACCCTGTGCAGGTGGAATATCCTATATAGGTGGGGTACCCTCTGCAAGTGAGAGATCCTATACAGGTGGGATACCCTAAATAGGTGGGATACCTTATACACATGAGATACCCTATACAGGAGGCATACCCAGTGCAGGTGGGATACTCAGTGTAATTGGGGTAGCCTATTCAGGAGGGGTACCCTATACAGGTACTCCTATACAGGAGGGGCACCCTACGTAGGTGGTGTGCTCTGTGCAGGTGGGATACCCTATACAGGAGGGGTACCCTGTGCAGGTGAGGTACTCTGTGCAGGTGAGATACCCTATACAGGAGGGGTACTCTCTGCAGGTGAGATTCCCTATTCAGGAGGGGTACCATGTGCAGGTGAGGTTCCCTGTATAGGTGGGGTACCCTGTGCAGGTGGAATATCCTATATAGGTGGGGTACCCTCTGCAGGAGAGAGATCCTATACAGGTGGGATACCCTAAATAGGTGGGATACCTTATGCACATGAGATACCCTATACAGGAGGCATACCCTGTGCAGGTGGGGGTACTCAGTGTAGGTGGGGTAGCCTATTCAGGAGGGGTACCCTATACAGGTACTCCTATACAGGAGGGGCACCCTATGCTGGTGGGGTACCCTGTGCAGGTGGGATACCCTATACAAGTGGGGTACCCTATACAGGGAGGGGCACCCTATGTAGGTGGGGTATTCTGTGCAGGTGGGATACCCTATATAGGTGGGGTACCCTTTGCAGGTGAGTTTCCATATACAGGAGGGTTACCCTGTGCAGGTGGGGGACACTGTGCAGGTGAGATTCCCTATACAGAGGGGTACCTTCTGCAGGTGGGATACCCTATACAGGAGGGGTACCTGTGCAGGTATCTACCCTGTGCAGGCGGGCACTCACGTCGTTGGGGTACCCCATGTAATAATCCGCATCCCAAGTACCGTGGCCATGCCGTCAGCTTAAGAGAACTCTAGATGCAAATCGTATTTAAGTGAGAAAATTTTCAGTACGGGGCAGAGTCCGCGCCCGGTACCAGAGTCCGCCCGAGTGCCTCCGCGTTGTGTCGGGGGTGTGGGGAGGGAACCACGCCACCCCACAGCGTGCCCGCGAGACAGAGCGCATAGGCAATGCTCAAACGGAGTGAAAACACAAATGTCCAGGAACAGGACACACGTGCACGTTTCTAAAACTCACCAAACTGTGCAAAGTCACCCCATGGCCACGGACATTAGGAGAGGAAATGGGATCACGACGGAGAAAACAACAGGATGAGAATCCCACAAAGGTGGCCGCGAACAAGCGCATGCAGCCACCGGCCTGTGGCGTGGAAGCGCCTCCCCGCGCGCCGGGGGCCTGGCTTCGCAGGGCTTGCACTTTGCGTTATTGTGAAAACGTAGAAATAGGATTTTTCTCATTTCAGAGGGAGAGCTGGAGCCCCAGCCGGGCGGGGCAGGCTGCTCGCTAGCCCCCGGTCCTGTGGCCGCCCCTATTTCCACGCCTGCGCCCTCCCCCGTCTACCGCGTGGTTTCCCATTGCCCCGTATTTAAATTTTTAAATTTAAATTTAAATTTAAAATTTCTCCTCTGCCCCGTATTTAAAATTTTCCGCAGCTGCCAGCTGCGCTCTGCTCTGTCATGACACCGCGGGAACCAGCGCACGATTCGCACTGGGCTCAGCGCGCTCCCAGGAAGCCCAGCTGCTGTGCATCGACTTTGCATCCTTGACACCCGCGTGGCAGCGGCGCTCGCTGCCTGTTGCGGCACAGAGACGCCGCTTGAGAGAAGCGACCTGAACCCCACGAACGAGGTCCTCGGCCCGCTGAGGTCGGGGCGCGAACGGGAGCCAGAGGTGTGAGCAGGACGTGTCCGGGAGGGGCCGCGCAGAGGGGCCTTCCAGCCCTGTGAGCATCCACCCTGAAGGAGGGCGCGCACCTCCCCGGGGCTGGGGGGTCCCGCCTGGGGCCTGGGACGTGGGCGTGCACCTCCCCTGGGGGCTGGGGGTCCCGCCTGGGGTCTGGGACTTGGGTGCGCGCCTCCCCTGGGGGCTGGGGGTCCCCCCTGGGGCCTGGGACGTGGGCGCGCGCCTCCCCTGGGGGCTGGGGGTCCCGCCTGGGGCCTGGGACGTGGGCGCGCACCTCCCCTGAGGAATGGGGGGTCCCGCCTGGGGCCTGGGACGTGGGCGTGCACCTCCCCTGGGGGCTGGGGGTCCCGCCTGGGGTCTGGGACCTGGGCGCGCACCTCCCCTGGGGCTGGGGGGCCCACCTGGGGCCTGGAACGTGGGCGCGCACCTCCCCTGAGGAATGGGGGGGGTCCTGCCTGGGGCCTGAGACGTGGGCGCGCACCTCCCGCGGGGCTGGGGGTCCCGCCTGGAGCACATACACACACTGACACACACGTATGCACATGCGTGTTCACACACGGACACGCTCACACACTCATATGCACACTTGCTCACACACAGTTCCTGCAACAAGACAAACAGCTGGAGCACCTGCCGGCTACCCCTCTCTCCCCTTCCGTTTCTAAAATTATTCCAAAACCAATAACATGTTTTCTTTTTCTCTCTTTTTAAAGATTTCATTTATTTATTCATGAAAGACGCAGAGAGAGAGAGGCAGAGACACAGGCAGAGGGAGAAGCAGGCTCCCCCGGGTACCCGGGTGCAGGACTCGATCCCAGGACCCCAGGGCCATGTCCTGAGCCCCCCAGCCGTCCCCAATAACATGTTTTCATCCCAAAATTCTTTTTTTTTTTTTTCCGATTCACTTCTTACCGCCGGAGCCGGCGAGCCTTCCCGCGCCCTTGATGGGAGCGGAAATCTGCAGATACCAGTGCTTGGCGGTGCAGGACGAGACAGGGAAAGGAAGTGACAGTTGCTATTTTAATTTAATTCAAAATGTTCCCAGGCTATTTTTAACTAATCAAGTCCAAATTGCAACAGAGCGCAGAGGAGGCCTTGTTTAAGGAACAAAAGTGAAAACAAAATCCCGGGCCCCCCTAAGCTATCCTCCTCTTACGGCGCCTGTTGGAGTTAATTAAGGCCACGCGGCGATTGCTGGGGATTTGGATCCACACCGCTTCCGTGCCGCGGAGACCGTGCGAAAGCAACGGAACCCGAAAGAACTGGGGGAACAGGAAAGTTTGCACGTGCAAAATGCTCTTTTCTTTTCTTCTTCTTCTTCTTCTTTTTTTTTTTTTCCTTTCTTTTGCAGACAATCTAGGAAAAATGTCGTTGCCGGGATCTTTTTTATTAGATGGCTTTCATTTCCCACATCTTCAAAGAATGATAAAAATGTTCTCCTCCGAACCCGTGCCTGCTTTTTATTTTGAACGGAAGCGCTGGCATTTTGCAGAGGGGGAAAAAAAATGGATGTTCGAAAGTCAGTTTATTGGCTCGTGATGGTCGGGGGGGTGCGGGTTGCGGGGAGGGGGGCGAGCAATCCGTAGGCCTATCAGGAAGGGACTAATTCCCATTGTTGATCTATCACGCACGTGCACTGGGTGCACGGGGAAATAATGCGAGAATTGATGGGTCCCCACCGTGTCCTCATTATGCGGCCGGCAGACCAGGCCGCGCTCGCAGGAGCTCAGGACAGGATCCCAGCTCCGTGGCGAAAATATTTCACGCGCTTCATTTTCATATGGCTTCATTTTCCCCGTGCATATTTCTGGGACGGGCGCATGTCGGAACAGAATATATTTTCAGCTGAGTGCATGAGGGAAGAGGTAAGTAAGCTCAAGCACCTCCCCCGAAGCCTGATTGCGGCCGCTTTTCTCTCAATTAGAAAAACGGCGGGGGAAAAAAAAGAAAGAAAAAAAAAAAAAAGAAAAGAAACAGGCCTCTTGGAAAGCTGCACCATATAGTCCGCCTCCTTATAAAAAAAAAAGTCAAACTGGAAAAAAAATAAAAAGAGAGAGAGGCACAGAGGCTGTCTGCAAAAATCGCTTCACCAAGTGTGAGGCGTCGGCTTCACCCACGCGAGGCGCAGAAGCAAAAAGGGACTTTGTGACCGTGTAGACGGGGCCGTTCCTGAAGCTTATAGGAATCCCACATGTGCAAACCCAGCTCTGCCCTGGGATGTGCACGCACGGTGTGCAAACACTGCACAATCGCTCCCCTTATGGACGTGGGGGGGTGTCCGGAAACAGCTCCGCCTCTATGGGGCAGGTGAGGAGCGGCCCAACGGGCCCCTGGCCTCGTATAAAATTCCCCAGAGGAAACAAAAAGCCATAGGACCCACGCAGATGCCGAAGCAGAGACACGTTGTAGGACCTGGGTCGCATCCTTGACGCTGAGAAGCCCGCTCCGTCTGCTGTGTGCAAGCTGCAGGCCCCAGAAAGCCGTTGGGATAATCCAGCCCGAGTCCCAAGGCCTGAGGACAGGAGAAGACGGGTGCTCCAGCTCGAGCGGAGAGACAGAATCCTCCATTGTTCTCCCTTCCACTGATTAGATGAGGCCCACCCACATTGGTGTGCATGCACCTAGCGACCTTATTCATCATTCTTCAAGGGAGAGGAGGGGGCTGTTTTCCCATCATGACCTTTTCCCCATTTTTTTTGTTTTGTTTTTTCACGATAAAATTTTTCCTCTGCCTGCCTTGAATCCCTCCAAGAAGGACGCGTGATGGCAGCGCAGCGTGCCGCCTTTGCGCACCGAGCTCTGAATGCGCGGCCCCTGTGTGATCCCAGTTTCATGCTTTCCTTTGCTTCCATGCAAGCAAGAATGGGAATTTAAAAAAAAAAAAAAAAAGGGATCCCTGGGTGGCGCAGCAGTTTAGCGCCTGCCTTTGGCCCAGGGCGCGATCCTGGGGACCTGGGATCGAATCCCATGTCGGGCTTCCGGTGCATGGAGCCTGCTTCTCCCTCTGCCTGTGTCTCTGCCTCTCTCTCTCTCTCTCTCTCTCTCTCTCTCTGTGACTATCATAAATAAATAAAAAAATAAAAAAATAATAAAAAAAATAAAATTGTATAATTCTTTAAAAAAAAAAAAAAGGCAGCCGGTACTACTGAGGCACCTATTTCTGGCACCTGGAGAATCCAACGTTGTGTTGTGCTTTGTTTTTTATTTTATTTTTCCCTTTTAAAACCATGCACCGTGTTCCTTATAATGAAGGCAGAGGCCCAGAATGTTCCTGGTTGGAACCGACGGTAGCATCTGGGAGCCACATGACCCTGTCCCAGGCACAGCGGGCCGGGCGCGCTTCGAATAAACTCCTCGCAAGGGAAGATCTTGCAAACGCCAGCGCACGGGCCGCGCGCTCCCAGGCTTGCAGACCCTGCGCAAAATGGGACCGTGTCTTAAAGGGAACAAACGGGGTAGTTGAGGCGGTGACGGGCGTGAAAACGCATGTGCAGGGGGTGCCGCTCAAGAGGAAACTCGGCCCTGCCTCCGTGGAGGCATCTGGTGGCCTCCATCCTGTTGGATTCAAGGGGCCGGAATACCTGTGTGCTAGGGCAGCTGATGTTTCCAGAACATTCCCAAGGCCGTAGATAATGGTTCCACACAGTTCACCTCCGATCCCTGGTTTTTTGAACTATGCTGTCTCCACCGCCATGGGTGTTGGGTGGATATGCCGCGCCTCCCATCCTCTGCCCGCGGGCAAACGGCTTCCCCAGGTGGGGCCGGAGAGCCTCAAAGACGACGCAGAAGGTGGCGGTGGCGACAACGGAGCAGAAGGCAATAAATATCCATTAGACGCACCCACAGATCGGATCTGCCCGACTGTTATTTTTATACCTTGTGGCTGACAGCTCCCGCTTATGTTCTCAGCCCACTGATTAAGGAATTAAGCCCGGGTTTACATCCACCGACATTTATGGTATCGAACAGGGCCGTTGGTTAAACGAGTAATTAAATAATAAGCCATATATGTGAGATTCTCTCCCGAAACCCCGTCAAATAAATTAATTTTTTCCCACGAGGAGAACATCCCGCTACACAGGGGAAGGGAGCTGCGGATGCAGTGAGGGGGAATTTTCCATCAGGGCCTGACACAGCGCCGTGTAACCATCTCATCAAGATACCAGAAAAGCGTCGGAAAGCAAGAATCATTATACAGCAAGTGTCTGAAAACTGAAGCACGGAGGAATAATCGCTAATGATTTAGTGTCAGGTTGGGGAGGACTGGCAGGAAGGTCTGCGGACCTCTGATACGAAGCCACCGCTGCGCTATCGCTTCATTAATGATTCAAAGAGGCACCGGGGTTTGATTCCTCACACGCATGAGAGCAAACCTGCCGAGATCGTGAACTCCTTCAAACGTGGCATTAAAACACGGGGCGGCTTGGGGAGAAACACGACTGCAAAAGGCAGGAGACACAGGTGTGGGCGCTGGTCAGGGCACGATGACCGTCCCCTTGGACACGGGGGGTGACTGTGTGAACCAGCAGCAAACCACGCCGGCGACAACGGCTTTGACCACGTGAAGACCCCAGCCAAGCCCAGCATCATATTTGCAAATCAAGGTCTCCATATCTAACGGTTCCCCAGAGAAAGGAGAAAGACCATCAAAGAGCACGTGCTGGCTCAGAGAGGTCAAGGCGCCATCTTGCCCTGGAGGGCTCCCTTCCTTCCCACCCCTGCCCCTGTTCACGCAAGGCCGACTTGCAGATTTGTCTGCACCCACCCCAGACACGCCTCTTGGGAAAAGCCAAGCACAGAATGTAGGTTCCGCTGGCCCAGCCTCGGGAGGAATCAGATGTCTTAGCTGGAAAAGCCAACGGATGCCGCCATCTTCCTGCAGAACCTGCAGCTCCATCTCAAGCAACCAGATCCTCACTGTTGGTCGAGGAAAGCAAGCGGGCAACGGTTTTTTCAGACGCCTGAGAGGTTTCCCTGGGTTCATTGGAAATGGATCTCGAGAACTTCCAAACACGACCTTCCTGACAGGATTTCATAATGGACACAATGCAGGAAGTTCCCTGCTTACGACTCATTATGTTGCGTAATTAATTTCTAGGCAAGCTGGTATCTGTTGGATTAAAACAAAATAAAGACACCAAGTTCCAGATTTCATCCCGATTGCAGGTACAACATCATCATGACTCATTTATTTTTATTTATCTTTACTTTTATTTTTTATTTTCATTATTATTTTTTATCATGAGTCATTTTAATGTTCCTCTTGAAGGCACCCAAGCTGGGTGTGCCCCGTGGGGCCTCTGTGCATATTCTGCTGGGCAACAATTCTGTCTTCATGCCATTGGTTTTGCCTGCATACCTTCATATCATGATGCCTGTCTCCACTAGGAGATAATGAGCAATCTGTGAGGAAGAGGAGGACATTTTCTTCATCTCCCACTGAAAAAAGGATGGACAGATGAATGGGTGGGTAGATGGATGGATGATGGATACGTGGGTGGATAGATGGTTATATGGATGGGTGGATGGATGGATATATTGATGGATGGATGGATGGATAGATGGATATATGGATGGGTGGATGGATGGATATATGATGGGTGGATGGATGGATATATTGATGGATGGATGGATGGATAGATGGATATATGGATGGGTGGATAGATGGATATATTGATGGATGGATGGATGGATGGATAGATGGATAGATGGATGGGTGGATGGATGGATATATGATGGGTGGATGGATGGATAGATGGATATATGGATGGGTGGATGGATGGATATATTGATGGATGGATGGATGGATAGATGGATGGATATATGGATGGGTGGATGGATGGATATATGATGGGTGGATGGATGGATATATTGATGGATGGATGGATGGATGGATAGATGGATATATGGATGGGTGGATGGATGGATATATGGATGGGTGGATGGATGGATATATGATGGGTGGATGGATGGATATATTGATGGATGGATGGATGGATGGATGGATATATGGATGGGTGGATGGATGGATATATGATGGGTGGATGGATGGATATATTGATGGATGGATGGATGGATATATGGATGGATGGATGGATGGATGGATGGATAGATGGATGGGTGGATGGATGGATGGATGGATGAACAGGTGGATGGATGGGTGGATGATGGATGGATAGATGGATGGGTGGATGGATGGATAGGTGGATGACAGGACGATAGATGGATGATGGATGATGGATAAATGGATGGATAGATGGATAGATGAACAGGTAGATGGATGGATGGATGGCGAGGAAAACAATATGTGTTTGCTGAACTGAACAGAACTCTCCAGCATGGTTCCAGAAGACCAAGTATTGTCAGTAGGTCCTTGAGCAGCTTGGGAAGTGCAGGAGGCGAGATGGGCCCAGGACAGGAGAGTCTGAAGAACAGAGGAGGAATGTGAGGAAAAAATCTCTCCATACCCCCAACTCGGAGGCCCCCAGAGTGGGCCAGCCCCTTTTGGAAACCAGTTACCTCTCCTGGAAAGGCTGAAAACTTTGTGCCCAGAGCAGCCTTGCATGAAGGTGTCAAGGAATTCCCCGTCTCCGGACACAGCCCATCACCTGCCACACGGAACCCACCTCTCACCGCCTACATTTTTGTAAACGTTTCACTCATTCAAACAGTTGCTGTATAACGGGCTCCACCAGGCGCAACGTAATTTAGGTGAATTTGTGTGCCGTCAGGAGCACCGTATTCGACAACGACGGGGAGATAAAATTAAGTCCAATTAGACTGTATTCAATTTGACTTTGCAAAGCCCTAAAGCTTTCCGTGTTGAAGTTCAAACATGAGGGGAGAAACAGATACAAAAGAGAATTGATTTCATTTTCTCCTCCATTTTTGAGGGGTTTATAATCCCCTCTTCATTCGTGATGGGCAGATACAATTGCAATAATTGAAAATGTCCTCCTGGTCGCATTTCCTTTATTTTTTGGTTATGCGAGTACCGCTCCCTGACACAGAGGATAACTCTAAGCATGTAGGTCCACCTTTGGGGAGATTTTAAAAAAGTGCCGGAACTCTCATTTTGCAAAAGAAATTTCAACCGCGAGGACAAGACTATCCCTTTAATTCCTTTAACTCCTACGAATGAACCCCGCGGCGCTATTTATCGCCGGTCGCTAGAAACTGGCAGACATTTCTGTGAGGTTTTCCGTGGGAAGTAAAGACGATTTTATTCATAACATAGAATTAAATTTCGCCAAATGTTCAGTTATCGGTTATTCTTTTTTTTTTTAATGTTCTTAAATTTCTGGAAACTTGCAGAATTATTATATTTTCAAAAGTAGTTTGGGAGTTTTAATATATCTAATAACATCAGATCAATAGTGTCAATGCCACACGGTGTATTACAGAAAGGAGAAATGCCCGCATCGTGAAAGAATAAGTGAATTTGCTTGCGTGCCGGCCCCAGCAGCTTGTTTATAATCGGCCAGAAGGCTTTCAGGGAGAGAAAAATTAACGCGCTGGATTCTCACGCTGACAACTTTCTTCGAAATGGTTATATTTCTTCGAAATATATATTAACTATTTTAGAGCAACTATTTTGGGAAGTGTGTAAAAATGCCCCTAGATGCAGACTTTCCGTGCAAACGTTTTTTTAATAAGGGCATACTCTGTTTTATGGGAACCGCACCTCGTGTTTGCTTTATTACGAGCAGATGGTTCTGATTCAGAATATTTTATGCAAATATGAGGAGTGCTTTCTCCATCGTAACCATGGCTCATATATAAGTGAGGGTCTCGTTCCCTCTTTCTGAGGATGAACCCAAATTCTAGCCTTACGACGATTCTAGTAACCTGGAATTATCACGTGTAACTTCTGGGGCAACTAAAACTCTCGGCAGCTGTGCACAGGTCTAAGGAGGAAGTTCACAGCTGACCTAGTACCACCGGGTAGGTTCTCAGGGTCCAGCTCTGCTTCCGTTTTGGGTACCGATTTAGGTGGTCGGAAACGGCATTCTTCACGTGCACCTGCCTCGCTTCCCAGGCGTCTCTGTGCCCGGTGCCAACGTTAAGTTCCTAAATCGGAAGTGCAACATGCGGACCCTGCCGAGCTCAGACCTTTAACCGATTTCCCACGAGACTGGGTCAAAGAGGCGTCTTTGTCACTGTCTCGAACTCCTGGCATCCAGGGCTAAAGACATTTGCATGATGGCGCCATGCAGATTCTCACTCCTCCTTCCATTACGAGGTTGATGGAGGAAAAGACCCAAAGCAGAACAACAGCAAAAAAAAGAAAAAAGAAAAGAAAAAGAAAAGAAAAGAAAAGAAAAGAAAAAGAAAAAGAAAAAGAAAAAGAAAAAGAAAAAGAAAAAGAAAAGAAAAGGAAAAGGAAAAGAAAAAAGAAAAGAAAAAAAAAGAAAGAAAGAAAAAAGAAAAGAAAAGAAAAAGAAAAGAAAAAGAAAAAGGAAAAGAAAAAAGAAAAAAAGAAAAAGAAAAGGAAAAGAAAAAAGAAAAGAAAAAAGAAAAAAAAAAAAAGAAAAGAAAAAGAAAAAGGAAAAGAAAAAAGAAAAGAAAAAAGAAAAGAAAAAAGAAAAGAAAAAGAAAAAAAAGAAAAGAAAAATAAAGAAAAAACAAGGCATGTACAGGTGAGAACATTCGCACATCATTTTGGGCTGGGTCTAGCTCGTCATCACGTCCTTCATGCAGCTCAAGCATCCCGTATGCGCCTGTTTATAAGCACATAACGCGGGTCACTTAATTCCCACGTAGGTTACGTGGAGCCTAAATTCTTTGCGTATTTTCCAGCCACGAGCATCCTGACTCACATCACTGAGTCACGTGGGCGTCCCAGCCATGGGGACGGGACCATATCCTCCTCTGCTTCCTTGGACGCCCCAAGCCTTAGCCCATGCTGTTCAGCTGCGTGAGCATTGTGCGCCTTGCTGCTCACCCGCCGGCTCCTTCCGGCCGTCCCTGGCTCATCTCCTCCACAGACTCGACCGCTGCTCATCCTACCTTATTTTGTTCATGCATTTGGGGAGGAGGGGAAGGGCTCCATTTCCCCCAGCATGAAAATGCAAAGTGCACGAGTTAACCGGTTAACCCGTCCATCCACCCGTTGCCACCCTGCAGGAGGCGCCCTAGCCCTCTGTGCAGATTCGGTGTGTTTTCAGTGCGTCGGCATCGAAAGGACACACATTGGCACGTGCGCCGGCGTCTTCCGGTTTCTAAATAAGCAACGTGTCCCAAACGATTGTTTTTTCTACTATTTTGAAATGGCTCTCACCATGGCGTGGTCCTAGAGAGCTTGGGTCCTGTAGTAAGTCAAGAGTGTGTGACTCACAGGTCAATGCCCTGCCTCCACTGCAAATACACAGAAATGCTTGACGAAATATAATAGTTGAATTTAAAAAGGTGCAGCTTAGGGATCCCTGGGTGGCGCAGTGGTTTAGCACCTGCCTTTGGCCCAGGGCGTGATCCTGGAGACCCGGGATCGAATCCCATGTCGGGCTCCCGGTGCATGGAGCCTGCTTCTCCCTCTGCCTGTGTCTCTGCCTCTTTCTCTCTCTCTCTCTCTGTGTGACTATCATAAATAAAATAAAAATTAAAAAAAAAAGTGCAGCTTAAAAAACAACAACAACAGGGCATTCTGCACTTGTTACAACATGGATGGACCTTGAGGACATGGCGCTCCGTGACGTCAGCCAGACACAGGAGGACAAATCCCATGTGATTCTGCATCTATGGGGTCCCTAGATGAGTCCCATCCATAGAGATGGGGGTAGATGGTGGAGCCAGGGGTTGCGTTATGGGGGTACAGGGAGTTAGCGCTTCATGGGGATGGAGCTTCAGTTCGGGTAGACGGAAGGTTCTGGAAACAATGGTGGAGATGGTTGTACAATGGTGTGAATACGCTCAGGGCCACTGAGCTCTGCACTTACAATAGCTAAGGAGGCAAAGTTCATGATCTCTACATTTTATCCCGATTAAAAAATTTTTTTAAATAATTAAAAATGCGTAGCCAAAAGTCCCGAAGAGATTCTCAGGTGCTGGACACCAAGTAGGGGTCTGGAGAGCTCGAACTTTGCAGCCATCCTAGAGTCACACAGAGTATTCCCACTGCCCTAAAAATCCTCCTGAGGCACGTGCTCTTCCCTCCCCATCCCCAGCGCCTGACGACCACTGATCTGTCTACTGCCTTCATGGTTTTGCCTTTTCCAGAATATCTTGGAGGTGCAATCTTCCAGGATGGACACTTTCCAGACCGGCTTCATTTTTATCCATTTTGAATTTTTTTTTTTTCCGACACACACGAAGCAACACTGCATATTGCTAGTTGACCCACAGATATGCGTGAACACATACAAATTAAGGTGTATGAAGAACCGACCGACTTGGGAGCAAGGTCATGTCTGCATGGGAGGGGTCTGAGGGGACCCCCGAGGCACGTTGACCCCTGAGGGGAGGCGTTGGCTGCGTTCCTGTTCCTTAAAAGAGACGTGGAGCTGACTCCTTCCAACAACACAATCGCAGGATGTTTGAAACGGTCATTAGTGACACGTCTTCGTTTGGAAGGGAAAATGGCAGACGCGTCGGGAGTATTTGCTCCTAGAACCTCGCGGCCTCAGGGAGATGGAAGGTGCACGATTCCTCTGCGTCACTCGTCATTTGTTCCGTGAGCAGCCTTCCTCCTCCCTGGGGGGCCATCGTGGTTGGGCCGCGGGTGAGCCCACGAGCTAGCATTGGCCCAAAGCCGCCGATGGCTCTTCGTAGGACCGGCGTCTTCGGAGCCCGCTGCATGGTCGCCTCTTGTTTTCTGGTTGGGACGTGGAAAACCCCCAGTGGTGCTCATGCTTTGAGTCCCTGAAGGACCCAAGGATGACCTGAGCTCTACGGGGAGAGGGAACATCTAGTTGATCTGCTCAGAGCGGCCACCTGCTTCCCGTCAGAGAGGAACAGAACCGATCCCTGAATGACCCAGAGGTCACAGGCGCTGACCCCGGGAGCCACTAAAAACCCACCCGTAACTCTTCACTCCCCCAGAACCTAACGTGAACAGTCTGCGGTTGGCGGGATACCTCCCAAGAACACGCACAGTCGACTCCTGCCTATTGTATATGCTGCGTGCGGTGTACACCATATTCCCACAGTGACGTGCGCTGGACAACACAATATGCGATCAAGGGAAATCGTAAGGAACAGGAAACACATTTACAGGACCGTCCTGTGTTTTAAAAAATTATAAAAAAAAATCCACGAATGAGTGTTGCCGCGGGGTCTTGACTTGTGCTGTGCCAGGGTCTCCGTAATTCAGAATGAAAGCGGGTAGACAGCCGGCAGCTCCCTTGCAAACCCCAGGGGGGATCCTCCTGTGGGGACGTGGGGACGCTCATGTCCCTGTCACCGTCTTTCCAGAATGAGTTTACCGACTGCATTTCATAAACTCCTTATTTGCAATTACATCCATCTTTTTGCGAAACCTTGTTGAGGGGAATATCCCAACCTGCTCATTTCAATTCTCCCCCTAATCTCTTACGTTGGGGAGACTGTCTCATAAATGTCTCTCCGCGGGTCTCATAGCCACGTCGCGGGCATCATTCACGCGCCGTCTCAGGGGGTCCCAGCCTCCGCATCTCCACCTGAAATGCATATTCAGCAGCACGTGAAGTCGCAGCGATTTCAAAGCCCGGATCTGCAGGTGCAGCTTTCTAGACCGTGCACTATATTCGCGTCCAAAATAGGTCCTGGATGCGGATGCCTTTGCACCTCCAAATTATTAGAAATTCTCCTTCCGACTCGTCTCCTGTACACATTTGTGTCTCTTTGTCTTAAAATCCTTAAGTCCCTGGTCCAATCCTTTGCACCTCTAAATTATTAAAAATTATTAAATTTAAATTTAAATTTAAATTTAATAATTAAATGATTAAAAATTAAAAATTATTAGGAATTCTCCTTCTGACTCGTCTCCTGTACACATTTGTGTCTCTTTGTCTTAAAATCCTAAGTCCCTGGTCCAATCCTTTGCACCTCTAAATTATTAAAAACTATTAAATTTAATTTTAAATTAAATATCTTAATTTTAAATTAATTTTTAAATTAAATGATCAAAAATGAAAAATTATTAGGAATTCTCCTTCTGACTTGTCTCCTGTACATATTTGTGTCTCTTTGTCTTAAAATCCTTAAGTCCCTGGTCCAATCCCTTGCACCTCTAAATTATTAAAAACTATTAAATTTAATTTTAAATTAAATATCTTAATTTTAAATTAATTTTTAAATTAAATGATTAAAAATGAAAAATTATTAAAAATTCTCCTTCTGACTTGTCTCCTGTACATATTTGTGTCTCTTTGTCTTAAAATCCTTAAGTCCTTGGTCCAATCCTTTGCACCTCTAAATTATTAAAAATTATTAAATTTAATTTTAAATTTAATATCTTAATTTTAAATTAATTTTTAAATTAAATGATCAAAAATGAAAAATTATTAGAAATTCTCCTTCTTTTTTTTTTTTTTTAAAGAATTTTATTTTATTTATGATAGTCACAGAGAGAGAGAGAGGCAGAGACACAGGCAGAGGGAGGAGAAGCAGGCTCCATGCACCGGGAGCCCGACGTGGGATTCGATCCCGGGTCTCCAGGATCGCGCCCTGGGCCAACGGAAGGCGCCAAACCGCTGCGCCACCCAGGGATCCCAGAAATTCTCCTTCTGACTTGTCTCCTGTACATATTTGTGTCTCTTTGTCTTAAAATCCTTAAGTCCCTGGTCCAATCCTTTGCACCTCTAAATTATTAAAAATTATTAAATTTAATTTTAAATTAAATATCTTAATTTTATATTAATTTTTAGATTAAATGATCAAACATTAAAAATTATTAAAAATTCTCCTTCTGACTCGTGTCCTGTACATATTTGTGTCTCTTTGTCTTAAAATCCTTAAGTCCTTAAAATCCAACCTCCCACTCTCCACGACGTTCATAGACCCGACTTTGAAATCATAGGACCGTGTGGTTTCTGCACCAGCACGAGCTTTTCCCTCGGGGACCCAGGTCGCGGGTATGCCCCTCCCGTTCACGGCCTCCTGGTGAATGTGCAGGTGACCGCGGGCTGCCTGCAATCATGGCCTTCGGGACGCCGCTCCCGGGGCAGCCCCCCGTCCGCGTCTGTGGCTCGGATGCCTTCCCGTGTGCCAACGGTCCAACGGAGTCATCACTTTGTACCAAAATGTAGATGTTTCCATTCTTCCAACGCTGCTATCGGCGCATGCAACACCTGTTCTGTGTGAAAAGACACGAATTTCTGGAAATTATGTAGTAGATCCCTACCCTTTGTAAAAAAAAAAAAAAAAAAAAAAAAAGCGACTCTAGCTTCTTTGTACAAAGTTGGAGTTGATACAAAGATTTCTTTTTTACCTTGTATTTCTAACAAATTTAATGGGTACATGTTTCTGGTTTCCTACACCCTTAGCCCAAGCAACCCATACATCAATATTGACCTTGTATTTTGTAGATGTAGTAAAAAAAAGTTTTGTAAGAATGAAACACATTACACATTTTTAGAAATTTTTTAGATACGTATTGGGTACACATTGTTTTTCCTATGCCCAAGCAATTTATGTATCAATCCTGACCTGTTATTTCTTAGATGTAGTCAAAACAACTTTTTCTCTTTTTTTTTGTATTTAAATTCAATTTACTTAAAAGGATTTTTTCTTTGTTTTTTATTTAAATTCAATTTAGTTCAAAAAGATTTCTTTTTTGGTTTTAAATTTTTTTGATTTAAATTCAAATTAGGTAACAAGAATTTTTTTTTAATAAATAAAGGGATTAAGTATTTTTAGGAATTTCTTAGAAATTGAGTAGGCATGACTTGTGTGTTTTCCTATACCTTCTGCTCAAGCAACCTATATATCCATCATAACTTGTAGTAAAACAAAACAAAACAAATCACAAAAACCAAACCCACAACAATCTTTTTTTTTTAATAAAGAAAGAAATTAGCTGTTTTTTGCCTCTAAACCTTTCTTGAATGTCAGCCGCTTTGTCTATGAGAAAGCAGTAGGTAATTGTTAGTAACCGGTGTGAGCACCTACCCTTAATATACCCATTTTCCGGCCAAAGGTTCAGCACAGCAGATGCCAGTGGAATCATTTGGGCTGCTCGTGGATTCTCTAATCCATATCAGTAGATGACACACAACTGACGAAACCCTGACACGAGGTCACTAATTGATGAATGATACTCATTTATCAAATTATTATTAGAATTAGAATTAATTCTAATAAATGGTAAACATGTTTCAGAGTCTACACTGCTGACCAGCTGGCCCCTCCCTCTGTGTAATGCAACAATAAGCACATGTTGAGTCTCTATGTCTCCTTGCATGGGAGTCCACTTCACCCCTATGACATATCCCTGCTGTCCCTCCAGGCTGGACTCTCCTTGGTGGGTCCAGGTGGTCAGCAGTGTAGACTCTGCAGAAGGCATGCTCCGGTCTACACTGGTCAGCAGTATCAACTCTGCAGAAGGCATGCTGTGGTCTACACTGGTCAGCAGTATCTACTCTGCAGAAGGCATGCTGCGGTCTACACTGGTCAGCAGTGTAGACTCTGCAGAAGGCATGCTCCAGTCTACACTAGTCAGCAGTATCTACTCTGCAGAAGGCATGCTGCGGTCTACACTGGTCAGCAGTATCTACTCTGCAGAAGGCATGCTCCGGTCTACAGTGGTCAGCAGTGTAGACTCTGCAGAAGGCATGCTCCGGTCTACACTGGTCAGCAGTATCTACTCTGCAGAAGGCATGCTCCGGTCTACACTGGTCAGCAGTATTTACTCTGCAGAAGGCATGCTCCGGTCTACAGTGGTCAGCAGTGTAGACTCTGCAGAAGGCATGCTCCGGTCTACACTGGTCAGCAGTATCTACTCTGCAGAAGGCATGCTGCGGTCTACACTGGTCAGCAGTATTTACTCTGCAGAAGGCATGCTCCGGTCTACAGTGGCCAGCAGTGTAGACTCTGCAGATCATATGCAACCCATCAGACAGGGGAACCTGCCAGGGCGCAGCGAGCACTTGTCACAGAGCCCTGGGACTACAGGAACCCGCCATCCCTCCCACGCCCACGCTCTGGAAACCCTGAGGAACTCTGGACCTCGGCTCCTCCTGCACTCCCTGCTGGCTCGCAAGGAAGGGCTCCATTGGGTTCCCAAATTGCCCCACGGCTTAAAGGATGTTTCCTCAATCCCGAGTCTGAAACCAAACACGTGAGGCCCACGGTACCTGAGGAGCCGAGAGGAGGCTCTAATTGTCCTCACATGTTTCCCATCTCCAGCGAGCTTGCCGCGGCGCACATGTAATCATTTTATGATGTCGAGGCGCGGCGACGTGGCCGTCGCGAAACAGAGCCGTGTTTGTAGGGAAGAGGCCGTCGGGAAGGGAACGTGTGCTCGGATGTGTTCTCGGGTCCTTCTGGAAGCCCTGCTGTCCGTCCGGGTGTTCTGACACCGCCACCATCCCAACGACGTCCACTCACGGCTTCCTCTAGCTCACATGCAAATGCATTTGGAGACAGGGACCATCCAGCCTTTGAGATCTGCAGCCGCACGCTCGACAGCCAGGAACACGTGGCCACGTCTCAATGAATGGCGTCCTCGGATGGGCAGAAATGCCGCACCCCCATCTCTGCCTCCCTGAGCTGGAAAACAAACGCAGCTGCTTTCACAAAATACTCGCAGGCGGAGCATCTTCGCCAGCATGAGTTCTTGTCCCAGCTCTGCAGGCTGCAAATCCAGATCCAGGCGTGACAGACCTGGTTCTGCTGAGCCCCCTGCTCGTGCCCTATAGTCTCTGTCTTCTCCCTGTGTCCCCATATGGCCAGCAGGCCTGTTGCATGAGGACGCCACCGTGATGACCTTCCTGAACCTCACTACTTCCTACAAGCCCAATCTGCAAGTGGACTCAGTGGCCAAACACCGCCTATTTCTCTCATGCACCCCAGTTGAGCTAGGTTGGGCTGCAGACCCTGAGCTCCGAGCTCCAGGGAGCAGGCTGGTTCAGATCTCCTCGTGCTCCTTGGACCTGCATGCACCTGGGATGTGCACTCCACTCGTACGTCTGGGGTGCAGACTGATTGAGCAGCAGCTCCCTGGGGCAGGTCCTTCTCCAGGTGATGCAGAGGGACAAGCCCAACCACACAAACATACTCAGGTTACTGTTTGCATCGCATCCACTCACTGGCATCCATGGACCCAAGCAAATCCCATTGCCGAGCGTGTGACCTCAAGGTGAGACTGTACGTGCATATCACTATAATGGGTTCATCGGGGTCCCCTAAAGACATGCCCATATCTGGACCTTTGTGACATATGAATAGGAACTTTTTTTGGGGGGGGGACATATTTACAGATGTAATTAAAGATCTCAAGATGAACTTATCCTGGGTAATCCAGGTGGCCCTAAATCCAATGACAAGGGTCCTTGTAATAAGAGAAGAGGTGACACAGACACAGAGGAGGAGCCACGTGAGGATAGAAGCAGAGACAGAAGGGATGCGGCCACCAGTCCAGGGACGCCTGGGGCCCCAGACCCTGGAAGAGGCAAGTAGGACCCTGTCTGGAGTCTCTGAATCTCAGTGGTCCAGCCCCTCTGGAGCTCACATGTCCCATCTCCAGAGCCGGCGGAGGACACGTTTTGGTGGTTTTTAACCTCCCGGCTTGTGGAAATCTGCCAGCAGCTCAGGACGCTCCTATAATCACTAATACAGGAGATTCAAGAATTCGCACCAATAGGGCAAGTTGTGCCAGCTGAGCCTTATTATGCATTATTTTTGCAACACGTATCTCCTTATACCGCTCTTCGAACGCGGGTGGTAGAGTTGGGCCTGAAGCTGGAGTTGGGCTTTGTGCCACAATGTGACCCTCGTCTCTACTCGCCGTTGGGAAGGTCTCCACGCATTAGTTTATTTGAGCCCGTTTTTAGCTAAATAAAAGTTGTCCTTGCGTCAAATCCCCCAGAGCACCTTCCCATGTTAACAATGACCCCAACACGCGCTGAACCGAGGCACAATGTGGCCGTCTGGAATTATTTTCCGTGAATTTGTCTTGTGTATAAAATAGATACATTTTGATTACAATATTATTACTTTCCATGCAGTATATTTTCTATTTTTCGTTTTATGGCTTGTCACATAACTGCAATAACCACTCTCGCTCCGTGGCATGCTCCCGGTAAACGGCCCCGGAGATTGATTAAATGCCTCGCCTGAGTCGCACTATTTAATCAAGCCCAGCAGCCATTTATTACATTCTATCTTTCAGCCTATAAGAGCTGATCTTAAATACATTGATTAACTGCTAAGCAATACATGGTCATCAATGTTTCAAATGCATGCTTTACATATTTCAGGAAATATATCTGCTTGGGTCACGGTGAAAAATCCTTTCTGCAGGGAGAGCACCGTGCTGCATGCGACGCGGAATTAAGCCGGCACCCTCCTTAGCGGCAAAGCGCATATTGCTTTATACGGAGCAATAAATATTAAGAATCTGGAGGTGAATTAGAAAAATAACAACCGAGCTGAGTAAAAGATTGATGACAACAGGAGACAGAGAGTGGGGGAGCCTTTTAGCCAACGCCAGCTCCACATCTGATAGGCTTTTAGACGCCGCTCCAGATGGGAAATCTTTCAGGCCAGGTGGGGGAGGAGGTCCGGGCTGAGTCGCGCCACTGAGGCTGCGGGTTGGTGATCAGATACACTTAACTGAGTGGTTCTCAGTCTGCGTCCAAGCGAGTCCACCCTCCCCGTTCAGTGGCGCTCTTGCATCTCACGGAGAGTCAACACGAGGGATTTGTAGTTACCTTCCGGGTGTCCAACCAACTCAGCCCGACTCAACACCATGATGTTCCACCCTAAACATACATGTATCATCTCAGCCTTTCGAGTCACCCCCTCTTTCATTGGCCGCTCATCACAACGGCATCCCTCTCCCCCCATGGTGTCTCCGTAGGTGCTGAACTACATGCAAACACTAGTGCATTGGACTTTATGATTGGCCAATGATAGAGTCTGGATATTTCACAGAAGACCCGAGTGGATGGAAGTTTTTTCAAAGGAAACTGAGGTAGAACATGAACAGGGATCTTGTTCACCAACTCCCAGTGACGCCCAGAACAGTGTTAAAATTCACATCCGAGCAGAGCCATGGGGAACTATGAATGGTGACGGCGGGTCACGATGTTGATGTTGTCTGCCCTTGAACCCAAGGCACCTATGGTTCTGCTTTAGAGCATCTTCTCCCCATGAGGATGCTCTAAAGCAGAACCAGGTCTCTGGGTGCTACACCATGAAGAATGCTGGCAAGCACTAGTCTAAACACCCTAGATTGAAATGTTCTTTGAGTTTCCAGAAAAGATGAATGGTGCATGGCTACTAGCGCATGGGAAATAATTAAAATCTAGAGAGATAGGTGAATATAGAGGTGGGGACATCTAAAAGTAGGTAGATATATAGATGGATATATTTATGCATGCATGGATGGATGGATGGATGGATGGATGGATGGATGAATGGATGGAAGGATGGGTGGAAGGATGGATGGACGGATGGATGGATGGATGGATGGACACATGGATAGATGGATGGATGGATGGATGGATAGACAATAGACGAATGGATGGATGGAGAGATAGATGATAGATGCATAGATAGGCAGTCAGACAAGTCCCACCAGGTAAACCATCTAGGCCAAGCACAGGTGGTGGCCAGGGGGAAATTCTGGAATGGTCCATACAAGAGGGCGACAATGACCATCTGTTATAACGTCTAGACCAGCTGAGTCTCCTCTTCTGTTTCCTCATCCCCCCCCCAAAAGACCACAGCTGGAATCCCAGAGAACTTTGGGATGGCATTAACTGTCTCCACAAATCCACTGGGTCCTTGCAAAGTGTTCTAAGGAGCTATTCCAGCTACAAAGGCCCTGGTGGCACTGAGCGGGGTCTCCATTGTGATTGAGTCATGGGCTGGCTCCTTCTCTACTCAACCCTGCTTCCCTAACTTTCCCAGTCCCTCCTGCCAAAACCCTCCTGCAGGCTAACCCCCATCTCAGAGTCTGCGTTCTGGAAACAAAACCTAATCTTTTTGCAGATGTTTCAGGTGGATGCCTGGCCCTCAGCATTAGGGGTCCGCTCTCTCTTCTTGAGAGGTAAACCAAGTCGGAGAGTCTCGTTAACTCCCCAAGAGCACCCAGGTTTCCCCCCCTTGCCAGTGAGAGGCATAAATGCTTTATTTGAAGAGCTCACCCCCACCCTAATTTCCACAACCAATCACATTCTTAGGGTCAGTTTGAGCAGAGCTGGGTGTAGGTCTGAGTCAATTGCAGCCAGATGAAGGTTTCTCATGCAAAATTTAATTACCGCAAACCTCACCCTGCAAACGTTCACCTTGACACCAGAACATAGCTCGAAAATAAAATTGAAATGCTAACTCGCAAAATGCTAATCGGTCCTGCACCCTCCCCTCTCTACCCCCTCAAAAAAATGTTCACACAAGTCCTTGGAGACGCTGAAATGACCACATTTCTTCATTCTAAATTCATTTCACTGTCATCTTTTATTCAAACCATGTTGCAATACTTTTTTTTTTGTTTGCATCCCCCTGACCCCATCTTTACACCACATGAACCGTTCATCCATCCACTTGGGGTCAAATGCTTATGCACAGCTCTATGAACACATGCTTGTAAAGTCAAAAGGCCCACGAACAATATCAAGAAAGGAACCAAAATGCAGTGGAATGTATTTAAAGAGTTTGCTTTCCTCCCTGGATAAACCATGGACACCTCAGCTTAAGACACTTCAGGTGACAGAGGTCATTAAAGTGTGTTTGAGGGTTGGAGGACTTGGTGACAGAAATAAAATAGGTGGACATCTTCAGAGCCCTTAGCAGCAGGTCCATAACAGATAAATGGGATAAAGGATAGAAAACCCTCATGGAAACACGATGTAAAGCCAAGGACAGCCTCAACTAGGTCAAGTTAACAATGTAGACCTAGTGTGAGTGGGTTGCATTTACCTTCCCCAAAATTATCTACGATGTGAATCTTCATGGCTTAAATTGGTACCGAACTCGCCACCGCCCCCCCGCCCCCGGAATCCAGGTAAAGCAACGTCTCTTTAAAATGTATCCAGATTTTTCGTGAATCATGAGGTCCTGCTGAATTTTTTTTTTTAGATTTATTTATTCATGTATTTATGATAGACATAGAGAGAGGCAGAGACACAGGCAGAGAGAGAAGCAGGCTCCCTGCGGGGACCCCGACGTGGGACTCGATCCCGGGTCTCCAGGATCACACCCTGGGCCAAAGGCAGGTGCTAAACCACTGAGCCACCCAGGGATCCCCCTGCTGAATTTTGAACTGAAATCCAAAGTTAGAGGGGAAAGCCTTCTGTCTTTATGGCTACTTTTTGACACTAATAATTTGAAGCAGGGTATCAAATTCACTTCCTGGGGCGCAAGTTAGTTGCAAAGTTTGAAATCTCAAGTTGATATCAAATATCTATAGCAATACTATTTCCTAAATTAATTGGAACTTAATCTGTAGTTCCACTTCGCTTTAAAGATTTTAAATCCAATTGATATGGAACATAGAAATGCATAAAAGCTAGAAGGTTTAGGCTTAAAACTATGGAGTCTTTTGGAAAATGGAATGTCCGCCCTGATCCGGTGATGCTCGATTGCCAGTAATTTGCAAATTACTCGACTCTTCCGTAGTGGCCTCCCTCAGTCCTACAAATATCCAAGGAATAAAGTGAAAGGACGTAACACTTACTTTATAAGACTGAAGAGTCAATACAGCCGTTTAAAAGAGACGCACAAGTGTGGTCATTAACGCCATAAACACCCGTCTTAGAGAATTACAATAGTAACTGGGGGGAAAAAGAGGTGAGCGGGGAACGTGAGGTAGATAAAGGAGTGTTTAGTTTCCCATCATTCACAGCCGAGGATCAAGAGCCCCATTTAAAATTGATAAATCAGATAGAGATCAATACTGTGCGGCCCCCAGGATCACCAGAATTAAGCAGACGAGGGTGCAGAAGTCGTGAGTTCCTGCCCCGTGGCTCAGCTCCCAGTGTCTGCGGAGATTCATTGGCAAAAGAGCAGATCCGATTTCTTTACCCAACTTCCTCCTTGTGATGCCATAATGTGCATCCTATTAGGCAGAGCACCTCCAGGTATCAAACGCCTCTAGGCCTCCAGCCCGCGAGGTTGAGTGACCGAGTCATAGTCTCTGCCTTGGGGTTCCACCGACACATGAAGTACCCGCTCCAAGAGGTGGTTCTTCAAACCTGTAGAAACTCCTTTTATCTCTGAGCGCATCTGTAGGATGCTAATGCTAATGCTAAGTACGAAGCCAATACTAACGCCCCACGAATACGAACCTAAATGCTGAGAGTAAATACTGAGCTGATAGTCATCCTACGCTAAGACCAAAGTCATACGCAAGTAATTACCAGCACTAAATTCTCCCCAGACATTGAACTCAGTACTAACGCTACGGTAATATCAGATCAATATTTAAAAAAAAAAAAAGATTTTATTTGTTTATTCATGAGAGATGCAGAGAGAGAGAGAGAGAGAGAGGCAGAGACACAGGCAGAGGGAGAAGCAGGCCGACGTGGGTCTCGATCCCGGGACCCCGGGGTCACGCCCTGAGCTGAAATAGACGCTGATCCAATGAGCCACCCGGGGATCCAATATCAGATTAATCTAATGCTAAACACTATACTAATAGTAATAGACGAAATGCTAATGCTAAAGACAAAGGAAATATTTGAATTAAGCTAATACCAAAGTAATACTCAAGTAGTGATGCTAAACACTACACTAACACTAAACAAAATGCAAACACTAGATGAATGTTAAACTAATAACAAATAGTAAATACTAATGCTGAGGCTCATATTAAACTATTAATAGTGGATACTAAGCTAACGGTGATCATGAATATTGAATGAGCACTAAACTACTAAGCTAAGTATTACTACGAGACTAATGCTAAGCACTAGTACTGGAGCAATACTAAGTACTAATGCTAAGCTAATACTAAATACGAATACCAGACTAATACTAAATACTTAAATACTAGACTAATACTATATGATAATACTAGGCTAATACTAAAATAACTACTAATGCGAGACTAATACTATAATACTAGACTAATACCAAATACTAGTACTAAATACTGTGCTAACACCAAACTAATATCGAACTAATACTAACCTAGATGTTAATACCCAATAGCAAACTTTTACACCAAAGTAACACCAATGACTACTACTAAATACTGAAGTAGGGATCCCCGGGTGGCGCAGCGGTTCGGCGCCTGCCTTTGGCCCAGGGCGCGATCCTGGAGACCCGGGATCGAATCCCACATCGGGCTCCCGGTGCATGGAGCCTGCTTCTCCCTCTGCCTGTGTCTCTGCCTCTCTCTCTCTCACTGTGACTATCATAAATAAATAAATAATAATAATAAAAAATTTAAAAAAATTAAAAAAAAATAAATACTGAAGTAATCAAACCAATAGTCACCTAAATGCAAATAGTCAACTAATTCCTAATAATAAAGATGAAACTAGCAGTAATACTAGAGTAATACCACCCGAATGTCCTCCTATATAGCCACACCAGAGTAAACTAATCGCTACACTAAATTGGGTGAGCAACACTAACGTAAATGAAAGAAATGCCGGAAAAAAAAAAAAAGAAAAAAAGCAATGCTGGAGGAAATAGTAACAGTCCTCTTGTTGCTCACCTCCCACCGTGCTGCATGCACAAAGGCTGGTTTGCTCTCAGCTCCCTCCCAGAGGTCTTGTCTAAAGTGAGCCGAGGGCATGAGTCCGGAGCCGCCTTCCATGAGGTGTGCAGAGCAGGATTGAAGGACACCTTCCTCATTGCCTTAGAACGTCAGCTCATCCTCAAATTCGAGAACGACAAAAAAAAAAAAAAATTGAGAACGACACTACAAAAAAGCTCCCATTCTGCAGGGTTGACCATGACTTGGCCGCACCTGTCCTCATGCATCACCTCCTCATCCCAATGGTTCATGAGGCTGGAAAGTTGAGGTACTGGGTGACCCTCAAAATGTAAGCTTTTTTTTTTTTTTGGTGTTATATCTAAGAATCGGAATATTAGTGCCTATGACTCTTAAACCGGCAACGCTTGGGCATACAATAGGCACTTTGAAACTTTTAACTAAAGTTCACGTAATGAAAAACAAAATAAAATAAATAAAATAAAATTCACGTAATGTCAGATCTACCATTTCGGAACGCACAATTCAATGGCGTTTGGCACATCACAGTGTTGTGTAAGTAGCCATGACCACCACCCAGTTGCAAAATTTTTTCACCTCCCGAAAAGGAGCCCTCGCACGCATCGAGCAGTGTCTTCCCATCCGCGTCACCAGCCCTTGGTACCCACCGTCTACTTTCTGTCTCTGTGAATTTGAGGACTTGAGGTGCCTCAAATAAGTGGAATCGAACACATTTGTGTGTTTGCTGCTGGCTTCTCTCGGCGAGCATCATGTCCTCCGGCTCCATCCACATGGTAGCAGGTGTCAGGGCTCCATTCCTCTTCAGGGCTGAGTCACATTCCCCCACGTGGATGGACCACCTGGGGCTTATCCATCCATCCATGCATGGGTGCTCCAGCGGATCCCACAATGTGGCTCTTCTGCATCATACAGCAATAAGCGGGCGTCTGCGTGAATCCCTACTTCCAACGCTCTCGGGTGAATACCTAGGAGTGGAACCGCTGGACTGTGTGCTAATTCCGTGTTCAATTTTTGAAAGAACCACCATAGCATGTTCCACGGTGGCTGAACCACTGTACATTCTCACCAGGAACATGGCAGGGTTCCCATTTCTCTACCGACTCACCCACCCTGGTTATCCCCACCCCTTTTTATTTTTTTTATTTTTATTTTTATTTTTTTTTAAAGAAAGTTCTGCCATTTTTTTAAATTTTTATTTATTTATGATAGTCACACACAGAGAGAGAGAGAGAGAGAGAGAGGCAGAGACATAGGCAGAGGGAGAAGCAGGCTCCATGCACCGGGAGCCCGACGTGGGATTCGATCCCGGGTCTCCAGGATCGCGCCCTGGGCCAAAGGCAAGCGCCAAACCGCTGCGCCACCCAGGGATCCCTCCCCACCCCTTTTTAAAAATATATAGCTGATCATATGGCTGTGAAGTGGTTTTGACTTGTATTTCCCTAAATGTGAGGAATATAGAGTATCTTTTAAACAGGCACTTATTGGCCATTTCTCTTTCTCCATTGGAGAAATATCTATTCAAGTCTGCTGTTATTTAATGGGATTATGTCTCTTTTTATGGTCAACACGTAGAAAATCTTTAAGATACTCTAGATACAGGATCCTCATCAGATAAATTATTTGCAAAGATTTTCTTTCCATCTGTAGGCTGCGTTTTTGGTTTCTTGATAGTGTTGTTGGATGCACCAAAATTTTAATTATTTTTTTTAATTTTTTATTTTTTTAAAGATTTTATTTATTTATGTATTCATGATAGACAGACAGAGAGAGAGAGAGAGAGAGAGAGAGAGAGAGAGAGAGGTGGAGACATAGTAGGAGGAGCAGGCTCCGTGCCAGGAGCGCGACGCCGGACTCGATCCCGGGACTCTAGGATCACGCCCTGGGCCAAAGGCAGGTGCTAAACTGCTGAGCCACCCAGGGATTCCCAATTATTATTTTTTTAATGGAGAACTCCATTTGATTGGCCTAGGGACACAGATTTCTTTTTTATGTTTTTATTTAAAATTCCAGTTTAGTTAGCCTACAGTGTAATATTTCCCTCCTTTTTTTTTCTTTTCATTTTTTACGTTTTTATTTTAAATTCCGGTAGAGTTAACACACAGCGTAATATTAGTATCGGATGTACAATTGAGCGATTTAACACTTCCATGTAATGCCCTGTGCTCCTAACAACGGGTGTGCTCCTTCATCTGTCTCACCTACCATATGCATCCTCTCACCCAAAAGTTTTCAATTTTAATAAAGTACAATTTACATATTATTTTTCTTGTGCTGCTTGTGGTGTTGCTGTCCCAGCCAACACAGCGTGCAAGAAGCTTTCAGTAAACTGTTTCTAGCCCCATCAATGATTATGGGATAACCAGCTGCTTCTTATCCTTCTGGGCCGTGGGTAGAAGCAAGCATGATGGGTTCTAACCAGCTCAGACACACGCAGACAGGCACGGGCTACGGTGCTGGGAACAGACCCTCTGTGCCGCTCTGCTCCGGCGTGGCTCTCCCAGCTAGTTATCTGAGCTGGGTTCTCCACACTCGGCCCCCTTCCAGCTGCTTCCAGACTGTTTTTGAGTGGGATTCCTCTGCCCTGAAGCCTGATGCACTCAGCTGTTCAATCAATTCTCCTCCAACAGGGCATGTCCTGAGATATGCATTTCAACACTCTGCTCTTAGGGACCCCACAGGGCTCATGGGGAGCGGCCAGCTCATGAGTGAACAGAATCCCTTGTCAACCCATGAGAGACTCCACCTGAACCCTTAGGACGCTCTTAATCCAATCAATTAATGAGAAGCTCTCAAGGTCTGAGATGAGGAACAGCAGTAGTTGCTGCCCAAGTGGAAGAGCTCACCGCCACGTTGTGGTAGATCCACCCACATGGAGCCCAGCCACCAACCCTCTTGGATTGGACCGTGTGCCACAACCCCACCGCGCACATCTGTGATGCTCATCTCCACAGCCGCCTACGGAGATTGGACCTTGGGAGATTATTATATAATTAAGCTCGGATCAATTGACTCTTCCCCAGGAGGGACGTCTTTCCGGGAGGAACACATCAAGCGCAAGGAAACACACAGCACGGACGATCCATCAATACTTGACCCCGTGTCCCTCTACCTCGGCGGGCAGACAGCAAACAGAACGCAAAACCAGTTCCACCCTCCTTAAAAAAAAAAAAAAAAATCAGATTATGAATTGGCAGCTCCCGTCGGCACATCTCTTGAGAAGGGCGAACTCCTGTCCCCTACCCGATGCACACCCACAAACACCAACGGATGGTTGTGGGCAGCGGGAGAGGATTTCAATAATTCAGTACAAACACAAATTAAGTATGGCGAGAGTTTCTTAAATCCAGCAAATGCCTCATTACCTTAATTTTTATTTTTAATCCCCGGCGCGCACGGCGGGCGCACAGTAATTGCTGCCTATAAGCATGAGAATCATTCGGGTCTGAAAGCTCTCTTCATGGGGGGGGGGGATTTGATGGGATTTTTCAATTTTATGATAATGGGTTTTTCGAAAAGCATTGGTAATAAAATGGTAATCTCGAACATAAAAGAGCATTAACTCCTTCAGACCTGGAGGCATGGGGACCGCATTGACTTCTTAAATGTGGCTTGATGTAAGCAAATTATATTACTGAATTTTATTATGGTGAACACCCCCGGACTGCATTACAACAGAGCAATGAGGTTACAATTACCTTCAGAGTAAACCTTCCTTGGAACTGTTACTTTTTCTTTTAATTGAAAGAGTGCCCTGATTTAAAAAACAATTTTTTTTTAACGTTGTAACACATTTTACACATTGTTGCCTATGCTGTATATTTTTTTAATTCTTCATGTATAATATACTATTATGTATTATAGATCGCATATCACAGATCCTATTTTCTTTTCTTTTAATCTTTTTTTTTTTAAGATTTTATTTATTTATTCACGAGAGACACACACAGAGAGAGAGAGAGGTGGAGACACAGGCAGAGGGAGACCAACGTGGGACTCGATCCCGGGTCTCCAGGATCAGGCCCTGGGCTGAAGGCGGCGCCAAGCCGCTGAGCCACCCGGGCTGCCCTCCTATTTTCGATATAAATGGACAATGCAAAGAGTACTTATTAGTGGCATCAACATTTTCGCTGTAAGAAAATCTGAGTTTGGTTTGAGGATGCCCTTCAGCACTGCAGGGTGCCAGGAACCCTTAGAACAACCCTTCGGATCTGATCGCAAAATGTACAAGACAGTCAGGAGCTTTACATTTTTAAAAAAATTTGATTTAACGTGATTTTTTTAAAAAGGTCAAACAAATCAATTAATTTTTCCAGTCTTGCCGTGCAACGCGAATTTCCGAGGACCAGGTACCCATTGAGGGATATTCTTTCTCAACAGGAGAATTCTAGCTCATAAGTGCAGGCGAAATTATGGAAATGTGAGATCCCCATGTCGGACTTGGAAATGCAGGGAAAGACAGATCTGTGCGGGGATCATCCACAGATGCTTAAATCACTTTTCATAAAGGAACGGTGGTGGTGGAAGGGGCCGGGGACAGGAAACGGATCGGCTGGCGACACCAAGTGCCGATGGTAATGTTCTCATTAACAACAGGTGCGGCCCCAGACGTCAAGCATCGTCCATGGGGCGGGATGCCCCAGAAAAAAAGTATGAAACCCGAAAGCTTTGAGGCTTCCCCATGCCACTCAGCTTGCAAGTGGCGGAGGGAGGGACAGAGAAACAGACTCCGTGAGCTCAACTCACCACATCCGCCTATGGGAGACAGCACAGAGACGAGATTTTCTCCAAAAATAATCAGCAAAACAGTACAGAAGGAGGCTGAAAGGTATGTAATCCATGAACACACGATCGGACAAACACAATGGGGTGCCATCCATTTGGGGGAATATTAACGAGCCAAGAAAAGGAAGGACGTTGGGACACCCGCCATCACCGGATGGACCTCAAAACGCGACGCTCAGGGAGAGAAGCCAGGCACCCGAGGACGCGACCCGTGTGATCCCATTTCTACGAAATGTCCAGAAGAAAACCATTCAGAGACCGGAATGGGATTGGTGGTTATCAGGGGTTGGATCAGGATGGCCTAATGGGTTTAGGGGGTTACTTTGTGACGATACAAGTGTCTTGAAACTAGCTAGAGGTGGTAGCTTGCAACATTGCCTTGCAACATCCTGAATGTACCCATGCGCTGAGCTGGGCGCTTGCGAAAGGACACAGTAGCGAGTTTTATGTTACTTCAATGTTAACACGGTAAAAAAGCCTCGTTCGCAAAGGTGTTTTAAAAATGCTCGCGGGAAAATAAATAAATAAATTTAAAAAAATAAAGATGCCTACGGGATGGCGTGTCCTAAATCATACCTACCACCCCCGTTAGCTCCAGAAATGGGTCTTCCGGCAATTTCTCTTCCTTCGTCGGTGAGTTCTTACAAATTTGGAGACAGAACTGCAGAATCTGACCCGCCGGCGCCGGATGCTGTTTCGGGCCTTTCCGTACCACGTAGACCGCACGCCCCATGTCGCTGACGCTCTGTGTCCTGCTGTGCAGTGTGGGACCACTCAACGCCAGTCTTGGGATCCAGAGTTTTTCTCTCTGGAAGCCCGTTCTCCGGGGAAGTGAGGATGGAGGGGAGCCTGGCTCCGACCGCGAGTCCCGTCTGCAGGTGAGCAGGTGAGGAAGGGGGAAGGTCCCGTTTAACGGTCGAGCGAGGATTCTGAGCAAGACAGAGGCCCATGGCATAGAGCACAGTCGGCCGGGAAACGTGGCCTGGATGCCCACCGTGCACGGGACCCGAGACGAGCCGGGGCGAGCGGGGGCCACAGCATCCAGGCAGGCAGCACGGAGGCGGCGTCCGCACACGGGTTCTGTGCCCTGGGAGGGCATCCAGCAAAGGAACGGGCCACGGCTCTGCTCTCCTTGCGGTCTGACGGCCCAGTCGGCGCGCGTGGCTGCACCGTGTCTGTCAGCACACGGGGCCCTGAGCTACACAGATCCGCCCCAGCTGCTGTGTGCCTACAAGCGATTCGTTAGGGAGCAGCCAACAGCTCACTTCCCATCTGCAGGGGCCTTCTCCAGGCACCAACACTGACGGCTGATGCCTGAGAGCAAATGTGCAAATCCCCCGGGGGTGCGTAGAGTGGGGGTCCTGGCTGCTGGGACGGCGCACGGGCCATGGCTCGCCCCACCAGCTCTGGGATCAACACGTGCCCAGAGGCTCAGCCCCACGTCTCCCCCTGCAAGTTTAGAGGTGCCGGCCTCACACGTGCCACACCGGACTGCAAGCGGCACCTGCTTGCTCCCGCTCCCAGCTTCCCGGCAAGAGTGTTTCCCTGATGGGCACTGGGCCTTGGCCTCAGCCTTGCTCCCCCGACACACTCCGAATTCTCCTAGCCTCCACCCTGAGGAGGAGGGACTCCCGGAAAGAACATGTGCCCCTGGAGAGTGGAGTCCTGCGGCTGTGGTGGCGGCGTGACATAGACTCACCTGCAAGGAGACTCAGCCTGTGACCACCTTGCTGAGACTCAGACGTGCTTTCTGGTACTGGACTAGGACAGGTGTCCCCGAGGGCAATGACTCCTGACCACACCTGGGGACAGCCTGGGCTGTCGCTACGGGGGTCAGGGGGTGCTCCTGGCACCTGGTGGGTCGAGAGAAGACATCCTGGCCATCACCTTGCAGTGCACAGGATGCCCCACACCGCAGAGTCGTCCCCATACATGTCAACAGTGCCGAGGTTAAGAAGCACCGACCGTGACATGAGAGAGTCTGTCCGTCTGCCTATCCCTCTAGCTATTATCCATCCATCTATGCATCCATCATCCTTCTTATCTATCCATCCATCATATCCATCCTCCATCGGTGCATCTGTCATATGTATGTATGTGTCTATCTCCCTTCATATCTTTGTCGCCATCCATCCATCCATCCATCCATCCATCCATCCATCCATTATCTATCTATCTATCTATCTATCTATCTATCTATCTATCTATCTATCCATCTGTCCATCCATCCATCCATCCATCCATCCATCCATCCATCCATCCATCAACCATCCATCATCATCCTCATCTATCTATCTATCTATCTCATCTATCTTATCTATCTATCTATCTCTCCATCTGTCCATCCGTCCATCCATCCATCCATCCATCCATCCATCCATCCATCCATCATATTTATGTAATCCATCCATCCATCCATCCATCCATCCATCGTATTTATGTATCCATCCATCCATCGTATTTATGTATCCATCCATCCATCGTATTTATGTATCCATCCATCCATCGTATTTATGTATCCATCCATCCATCCATCCATCATATTTATGTATCCATCCATCCATCCATCCATCCATCCATCCATCCATCCATCCATCGTATTTATGTATCCATCCATCCATTCCATCCATCCATCCATCCATTCCATCCATCCATCCATCGTATTTATGTATCCATCCATCCATCCATCGTATTTATGTATCCATCCATCCATCCATCCATTCCATCCATCCATCCATCCATCATATTTATGTATCCATCCATCCATCCATCCATCCATCCATCGTATTTATGTATCCATCCATCCATCGTATTTATGTATCCATCCATCCATCCATCCATCATATTTATGTATCCATCCATCCATTCCATCCATCCATCCATCGTATTTATGTATCCATCCATCCATCCATTCCATCCATCTCGCCCTCCAGATATGAGGACTTACGTGGACTGCACCCCAGTCCCAAATACAAGCCCCCCCCACAGGCCCCCTGTCTTTTCTCACCTCTCCTGCACCCCATGAGGGCATGAGGCCCTTATGTGCTCACATTTCTGAGAAACACTTCAGATCTGAAGCTGCAAGAACCCATTGGAATCTGTCCTCTCCTGTGACCTTCCGTCCCCGTGTCCCTGTTGACTTCCAACCCTCTGCAAACGTGGGTACTTCTAACCTGCATCCCAAATGTGGGAGGGTTATACAGCTTGGTTCTTGCAGAATATGTGTGCTGTGACTTTATTCTCCTTTTTTCTCTTTCTTTTCTTTTCTTTTCTTTTCTTTTCTTTTCTTTTCTTTTCTTTCTTTCTTTCTTCTTTCTTTCTTTCTTTCTTTCTTTCTTCCTTCCTTCCTTCCTTCCTTCCTTCCTTCCTTCCTTCCGTCCTTCCTTCCATTTTCTAAAGCAGGTGCAATTCAGTACAATTTGTTGAAAGTATTCATTAAAACTCAATAGCACACCTAAACATGGTTAGAGTAGCACATTTTATCTTATATATATGCATACATAGTACCATAAAACATCTGTTTTTTTAAAGTTCTCTATCAAAATACAGAAACTCAGTCCGTATTTGTCACCTCTGCCTGGATAGCTTTCACGACATGAAAATCTCCCAATGACGTCGCATGCATGAATCCAGTATTTATTCTTGATCTTGCTGCCGAGGGGGGCCAAACAGAGCCCCCAAATCCAAACTTCTGCAGGATGGGGTGGCTATGAGATATTTCTGGAAACAGCCATTCGGATGCACGTTTGGTTGCATCCATGTCCACACACCACCCATAATGGTGTCTGTCCCTTGTTCTGCATCACTTTTTGCAGATTCTACATAAAATGTATGAGAACACCTCCAGAAATAAATGCAACATCCCACTTTCTAGGTCCCACCAAGACCAGGGGAGGTGCTTCCCACCCATATGAGATAGGGACACCGGCCAGTCAGAGTGTCTGCTCTCCAAATGACCTCCTGGATCCCATGGATTCATTGCCCCCCAGTGACCCTGAGTCTCCATGTATCCCCACCTGGGACCCTTGGCTACCAGACACCTGTGATAAATGGCCACAGTTTGGGAGTTGGCCTCTTGGGGTGTACTTCTGCACCAGCCAGAGGTCCACAGTGGGCCCTTTGGCTTTGTCAAAGCAGCGGAACCCCACACCCTGTCTTGTCAAGGGCACTAGCATTTCTGCTTCCCATGTGCAGCTCAACAAGGACCTTGCTTCCTGCACTTTTACAAAATTGAGACAAAATTCATATCACATAAAATCTTTACAAAATTGAGACAAAATTCATATCACATAAAATTGAACAGTTCGCGTGCACTGAACACATCCCCAGGATTGTGCAACCACCACCTGTATCTGGTTCCAGAACATTCTCAGCTTCCCCCAAAGGAAACCTCAGGCCCAGACCCTGGTGACCACCAACCCACTTTCTGCCTGTGGACCTGCTTGTTCTAGGACGTATCATATAAACGGGATCATGCACGACGTAGCCTCAAGGGTCTGCGTCTCTCATGACCATCAGGTCCCCAAGGTCCGTGCACAGGGCATTAGGTGTCAGAGCTCTGTTCCCGCTCACGGCTGAGTCACATTCCCCTTTGCATTTGTCCTGAAATGCAACCCCTGGTGCTAGCTGTGGATTCCAGGCACCACTGGCTTCATGCAGACCCATGCACAGAGCTTATTATCCCACTTGCCAATGGCACTGCCCCATGTGGTGCCTCCATCGGTGCCCACCTCCACGTCCAGCAGAAAATTTACGCTTATTCATTGGACAGCTCACAGGTACCTGGGTGTCCCAGCGACATTTCCTCCCCGGAGCCTTGGGCCCAGGCAGCACAGGGTTCATCCCATAAAAACCTGAGCAGAGCTCGGGGGGCCATGGGGCGGGCGGGATCTGCAGGCCATCTGTTGCTGAGGGCAGCTCACGGCGACCCGGGGGTTTCTGACATGTTAGACTCTGGACACCGGCCCATAGCTCATTCCTGCCCTGTGCTTTCCCCGTCTCATTACGGGGATTTATTTCCCCGCTTTGTAGTTGGCGGAGTCCCTGTCCTAATTGTTTCTTCCATGTGTTGTAAATCTGTCTGCCATTCAGTAAAACATGAAGCCGGGACCCGGCAATTTCCTCTCCTACCATCGTGCGGGCCGGCGGACCGAGTGTTGAAATAAAATGAAACATGTTTGCACCCCTTCCCTACACTAATGCCAGCCTCTTTTGCTCCAGGAATTTTTAATATTTGGGCCATACCCTCCGCATGAGGTCATCCCGGGATCTAATTGGAACCGTGGTCTGCGGGGCCTGACCGGCTGCCTCGCGGCTGGCTCCGTGCCACCGCCCGCCTCCAACTCAAAGACTTTAATTCCGTCATGCCTCATCTGGTTTTATGCACTCTTGCCGTCAGCTCACAAATTCGTCCTGAGGTTCGCGATGCGATGCGCCGGCCGCGAGTGGCCCCTGCAGAAACCGCAGCAAACCAGCCCAAAGTGAGCCAATTTGGGCCGTCTCCGCGGGGGTCTCGGGGTTCAAACGGCCTGGGTCCACCCCGTCATTTCTGTCTGCGCCGCCATCTGCACCGTAGCCTGACTCCCAGCCCGACTCCCAGCCCGTAAGGCCCTGTCCCGCTCCATACACGTTGCTGGGAATAGACACTTGGTACATGATTGCGAAGTGTGGCTTTGAACAAAGTTGCAACTAGCGATTTGCAAATTTGCAAAACTGTTTCCTGCACCAGGCTACACCTCGAGGGGTGAGCGTGCAAGGAATGCGGCTCCAAGTCGGATTCGAGGGGCATGGCGCCTGTCGTGCGGCACGCCGTGGATCGTGGAACGTTCTTATATCAAAATAATCCTCCACCGTTGTCCTAAGATTCATGAGTAACGGGGGACCCGGTGACTCGCTGGGCTCCCGTGTTCATGGCTCCGGTCGTGAGCTTCTCAACACAAAGCAGAGACCCCCTGCCCTCCGTCCTAACCCTAATTCTAACCCTGCCCAGGGTGGCATCCTGTGGAGGTTGGAAAGATCAGAAAACTGACATCCTGCGGGCGCACCTGCGGGCACACCTGCGGGCACAGCCACTGTGTAACCGGCTGACGTCGCACCTGCCGACAGCCATGTCTACCGGCTTCGGGACATCACCTGCTTCTGTGCATTTGTACTCGGGCCCGCTGGCTTTGCCGGATCCTTGAAGCCTAACACGGCTTCTCTGCTGCCCGCAGGAGACTTGCACCTTCTGCCCAGAGCGTCCCCAGCACCCACGCGCGTGCACGCGCATGCACACACTCGCCCCGAAGGTACGTCCAGCACCTGAATCTCATATCTGTGCCTTCACAGGGAGACCAGAGGCAAATGCTGCAGCCTCCAGACGGTACAGACAGAATTATGACAAATTGTATAAATATGTGCAAATTGCTCGGATGATGTCATGTGCCCTGGCTCCTCCTGAGCCGGCGAAATGCTCCAGCGGAAGGTCGGGCCAGGACTTGCTCTGAATTCAATTGAAGGCAATTACATCCAATTTGCTTAAATTTATCATGGAGAGGAGCCCTATCGGTTGATTTCAATCGCATTAACAGGTTTATTTCCCGCCAGGACCGGATTCCGCGGCATCGCGCACAGGCAGCGTCCGGGGAGAGACGCGGGGGTGCCCTGAGCCCCTGAGGGGCGTCAGAGACTCGGTTTGGTGTTTTGGGGCCCTGGAGGGTGCAGGGTCTCCCGGTCCCCCGGTGCCTGTTGGCTGTTACCAGGCATCTATGCCACATGAGGTTTGCCAAACAAGCAAGAGGTCCTGAGTGCTTTGGGAGTGACGTCTCGCAGTAAATGCAGTTTGCGGGCGTCAGCAGTGAAGGTAAAGCCAACGGTTCACCCCCAAACATCGATTACTCTTGTTTCTTTCCCATTGGTTCATCAGCCTCCGGACGTGCTGGGGGCACACGTGTCCTGAGCTACAAACGTGCAGACGCCCCTGGCACGCGGATCCCACACATGACCCATTCATAGGGCACGACGCTGGTGTCCTGGTGTCTCAGAAGTGTGCACTGGGGCCAGCGTACGTCCAGGCTCGAACATGGGGTCACTGTGGCGGTGAGTGTCCCCTGAATGACCGCACGACACAGTGACCAGCTGTACGGGTAGGAACACCTGGCCATGGTGCACACTTGGCCCGGCTCAGCTCTGCAAGGTGGGGACCCCAGCGTGGGCTCCACATTGGAGGCCCCAGGTGATGATGCTCAACTGAGGCCATATGGGACAGACCAGCTCAGCCTGACCTCGGAGCTGTATTCTAAATTCATTGCCAAGACCTCGCAGAGATAAGGTCTCTCTGTGGCTGCAAGCAACGTAATGTCCTTGAAGTCAGCAGAGCATCCTTTGTGCAGCAGAATGGGCCTGGCCTGCGGGGTCCCCTATTTCCAGCTTTGCACCTGCTGAAAAGCAGGTTCCCTGAGGTCTGGGAGATTCCTTTCCTCACCTGTAAGGGGCACAGCCATGGGAACCCTTGCAAGGGCCTGAGGTCCAGTCTGTAAGTCCCCACAAGGCTGCTCAATTCCTGGAAGGGTGTTTGTGTGAAGAAACCACGTGAGAATCTCGTTACCCATAAAGCACATGATACTCTGGTCCTCCAGGTAAGGAGCAGCCCACACCCCAGGCTGTGTGCCCTGAGTCAGGATGATCAGAGATACGTGCAGCAATGTGGGATTTTAAAAGCTTCCTCCCCATGCTTTTTTATTTTTTATTTTTTTGGCTGTTTTAAAGTACCTCCATATATGAGTGCCCTGCGGAGGCTGTAACAAAAGCCACCGTTCATGATCTCAGAAGCACAGGAATCCATCCTCCCCCAGGATGGAGACCAGACATCTGAGCTCCGGGCGGCAGGACCAGTGAGGTCCAGAGGCTCCTGGGACGGTCATTCCTGCCTCTTCCAGTGTCTGGGACCCCAGGCGTCCCCGGGCTGGTGGCCGTGTCCCTCTTGTCTCTGCCTCCATCCTCATGGGGCTCCTCCTCTGCGTCTGCAGCTCCTCTTCTGTCTCTGCTAAGGACCCCTGTCGCTGGATGTAGGGCCATCTCATGCAGGATGATCTCATCTCAGATCCTTCACTTATTCACATCTGCAAACACCTCGTTTCCAAAATACGGTCTTTTTCACAGGTGCCGAGGATTTGGATGCAGGCCTAACCTCTGGAGCCCAACCAGGGCAGTGGGAAGTTTATCGGAAAGCCCCGAGAGCCAGCTCTTTGCCATCAGGTACTGGAAAAACCAGAAACTGGGTGGCCAACATCTTTTGTGTCCTATTGATTCAGAAATGTCAAAACTTATGACCATTTTCAGATTAAACAGCAGCAGAAGAGAGAAAAGACAGAATAATTTCTCTTCAAATATCAAAACATTATGGGCAAAGTAGAAAAGATCTATCATCTATGTATCCATCCATGATGTTTCCATCCATACATACATCATATTTATCCATCCATCCATCCATCCATCCATCCAACCATCCATTCATCCATCCAACCATCCATCCATCCAACCATCCATCATCTATCATCTATCTATCTATCTATCTATCTATTGGTCTATCTATCCATCCGTCCATCCATCCATTCAATGATTCATCCATCCAATCATCCATCCATATATCCATCTGTTATCTATATCTATATCTATCTCTATCTTTCTCTATGTGCATGGATGCCTTCTCTCTGTCTCTGTCTCTCTGTCTGTCTCTCTGTCTGTCTCTCTCTCTCCTCTGTCTCTCTCTCACACACACACAGTTGTTTTTACAAGGGTCTGGGGAATACAGCTAATCATCTAATCTCCCATTTCAATTTGGTACCGATTATCTGCATACTCAACACCATGAAATTAGCAGAAGCCATTTAAACACTTCAAAAATCTTTGAACGTCTGTGTTCCAAAGCTTAAATGGACAACCTGCTTGGATGTCAGCCTCCTGAGCCGTGCTCGGGGGAGTGTGGTCCAACGCTACCCCACCACTTGTAGAAACAGGTGGCCCCAGCTTCACATCAAACGCCCCCGAAAGCATCAACCTCTGAGCTCGGTGCCGCTTTCCTTTGAAAAGGTCACCTGGAGTCACGCCGAAAATGCACTTGTATATTTTTCATTGTTTGGACAAGAAATTGGGAACAGATTCCGTCTGTGACAGAAGAATTTCTCGGTTTATTTTGAAACACAGTTTTCTTTAAAAAGAAAGAAAAAAAGCCATGACAAGTAGCAGAGTGGTCGGCTTCCCCGATGCGATGCCGGGTAGCTGGTGTGTGGGCAATGTGGACATTTTGCAACGGGAGCCCAAGCCAGGTGGGCGAGAGAGAGCCCTTCTCGACATATCCCCCAGATACTGGTGTTCATGTGGCCGTAAGTCTTATTTTTAGGAGCATCCCTAGAATGGCTTGAAAGCACTCATCCTGACGATGCATGCAGCAGGGTTCCCGGACTTCCCACCCAGGGGCCATCACTCCCACTAGCACACAGTCCCGTGCACATAGCACAGAATATATGACAATGTGCGCCATAAAATATAGAATATAAAAAAATATATAGAATATATACGAGAATATATATATATATAGAGAGAGAGAGACTGTGTATAGAAAATATGATACACTAGATGTAGCCCCACAAGGGAAGGATGTTGTGCACCTGTTACAACATGGTTGTACCAGAAATTCCTATGATGGAGCCCAAACCCCCAGGACCTCAGCATGGGACTCTATTTGGAGGCGGGGTCTTCACAGAGCTAGTTAACATAAAACGAGGTCACGAAGGTGAGCCCTGGTGCAAGGACCGGGGGATCCTATAAAGCAGGGAAATGTGCATGCACACTCACTATGCGGATGACCGTGTGAGGACAGAGGCAGAGATTGGGGCGACGCGTCTACAAGCCAGGGGATGCCAAGGATGTGGAGACGACCCGGAACAGATTCTCCAGGTGGGGGAACCCGTCCTGCCTGCACCTTGATTATGGACTTGGGAACCCCTGAACCACGAGAAGGTGAATCTGAGCTGTTAGGCCTGCCCCAGGGCACCCACACAAGACCCTTCTGCATACAGGCCCCCGGCACATTATCCTTGTCCGCCACGGCCTATGACTGCTGACATCAGCCCTTTCCCGGTACATGATGAATAACCAGGCACGTGAGGTCCAAGGTGTCCCTGAAGGACCCGCAGGCTGCCTGCACACCTTTTACATTTTGCACCCCATCCCTGCCGGGTGCTGCAGGTGAGTTTGGGTTGCAGGTGGGGCTCCTCGCGGGGCGGGGTGGCTTGCTTTCATGGTAGCAGACACCTTCCCCTGGGCGGGCTGCACGCCCTGCGCTGCAGAAGCCACACGTGAAGCCCGCGTCTGCAGTCAGCGCCCCATCCCCCATTCCTCCTTCCTCCCCCCTCCTCCCCCTCCCCACGCCCCTGTGCATTTGCAGAACCTGAGGATTATTTGCCAAAATGCCATTTACATTTTCCCCAGGCCCCCCTCAAAGCCCCTGCATCCCCCGAAAACCATGGGCGTGACCACTCGCATCGGGGACACAGGCGCCACAATTGGAAAAGTCAGAAAACACTTTGCTGGGGGAACCTCTTTCCGAGCAGCTGTTGGAGCGCCTTAACAAGACCCTACATAACTTCCCTTAATCAGATCGCAGCAATCAGCTCCGAAAGTCGTCCCATATGTGGGAGCGCCGCGCGGGGGCCCCGGGTTACGGCCGGGACACAGGCCACACTGAGGTTACGGTCTGGATGCAATTAAAGGCACGCTGCGGGCATCTCGATGGTGCTTCGGGGAGCTGTTGCACTTTGCCCACGGATAATTGCACGCGCGGAAATTACTCACTCTGAAATTGCCTGGGGGGCGCGAGGGGCTTCGCCCACATGTGTTCCCCAGGGAGGAGAACGAGGGGGCGCACGAGGAGGAGAAGGAGGAGGACGAGGGCGTTGGCTGCGGACGCTTCAGGAGAATCCCATGGCCACACTGCGGGCTGCTTACGGGGCACACGGGTGGATGCTTCCGGTGCGCGTCTGCTCTCGCAGACCATGTCCGCCTGCAGCACGCCGGCTGTCCTTTCTGCATGTCGTGTGCCCTCAAAGCAAAGACGGGGGCTTACCCTCAGTTCTCTCGGTGGTCAGGGATGGGTATTGCCACGGGACAAGCACTTTGCCATGTCCCCACGCTGATCGGCTACAGGGATTTGCAGCCCAGCCCTTTGCACAAGGAGGTGCCTGTCCGCCAAGCCAAGACACAGACACAACGACGAGCCAGCATCGGCGGGACCCATCCCTGCAACGCGAACGCGCTTTCACTGAAGGATAAACTTTTAGAGTTCCCAGAGCCAAAAAGATGGAGTTTATATTAAAAAAAAAAAAAAAAAGATATGGTCCCTACAATCCACGTACTTGATAAAGAGTCAAGCTGACCCAACTACATGAGGAGCCCAATCAGCCGCAACACTTCCTAAAACACGACAAGCAGCTATTTTCATGGAATCTGCTCACGAACCACTGGCAATGGTTTCCGTTGCGTATTTTGGGGTCAGGATGTCTTTGCAGGAAAAGCATCCTAAGGAGAGAAGCCGAAGCTGTCCTTGGCTTTGGTGTGTGTGGCGAGTCTTGCTCCTTGGATCAATGGGATCTAGGCCATGAGGCTGGGGACATCCTGCCCACATGGCAAGCCCGGAACCTTCTGGAAGCTTCCGAGCATGCAGCGCTGCATTGGCCACCTGTGACTGAATGCCCTGATTGCCCCTTGAATCATCCTCTTGGGTGAAAATGCTGAATGTTATGTTTTCTGTGTTTTGCCACAATTGTGGACATTTTGCTTCCACCACGTTTCTGGTCTGAGGTAGGATGTACCAATATGACCTGATGGGATTATTCCAGAAAGACTTTTTTTGGGGGAGGGAGGGGGAGGTATGTGGAAATGTGGAAAAAAGAATGAAATCCCACAATGGGCTCTAAACAGAATCAAAATCCCCAGGAGCCCAGCAATGAGCTTCTTCTAGAAACTTTCCCAAGAATCACGCAGCCACCAGAGAGGCCCCATTTGGACGAGATGCGCTGCTATGATAGCGTTTGATAAACGAGTCTCAACGTCTTCAGTCTGAGCCAGGTCGCTGTAACTCAGTGCACGGCATCCACACTCTCAACGAAAAGTCTCTCTTGCTGTCCTGGGCCTCGGGGCCATGTTCCTGCTGTCAACCACGCAACCTTGGTGCGAGGAACACGTGAGCGAGCACGTGTGGAATGGCTCTGAGCTCCAAGCAGGCTCCCACATTGGTCAATTTGTGCAAATCGGCAGCAAAACGTGGGTAATTGCATGAGGAGCAGCTTAGACACGTCCAAGGAACAGGAATGCGGTGGCGCACCCGTGCTCCCTGGGCTCACGCCGCATGGCTTTCTCTCTTCCCCGTAATGGCTTAGGAGACATGGGCCTGTGGCATTGACAGTGACATGAAAAATCAGTTGAATTAGGAGTTCAAATCCAAGATGCGTCGAGGGGTCAAGGGTTCTTCATGAGATCCACGTGCCTTGCAAATGGCAGCATTTCCTTCTTGGAGGGTTGAATAGCAAGTCATCATGTGCATCAGATACATTATTTCTTTATCCACTCGCCAGATGGATGCTTGGACACTTGGGTGGTCTGTCTACCCCTGGCTACGTCTGCTCTACAACATGATACCTGTGGGCAAACCATCTGGTGCATTGCAAAATTTAACACAGTGGATCTCGTGGTGGGTGTTCTTTGTACAGGAGAAAAAAAAAGGCAAACCAAAACCAAAAAGAAAAAAAAAAACAAAAAGCAAAAAATGAAAAAATGGAAACGAGAAAACAAGGAAAAACAAGGAAATTTCGGTGGTGGTGGTGGTGGGTTTTGGATGTGTCCATTCCCTCAATTATGTTGAAGGTATCGTGGGAGTTTGCGTACATTCAAACTCCCGCGATACCTGCAAAGGCATCATGCTGTACACATTAACTCCGTGTAATTCTTTGTGTATCAATGATACCTCAATACAGCTGTTTTCATTTTATTTTATTTTTCTTTTTTTATAAAATATTTCATTTATTTATTCATGAGAGACGCTGAGAGAGAGGCAGAGACACAGGGAGAAGGAGAAGCAGGCTGCAGGCAGGGAGCGTGACGTGAGGCTGGATCCCAGGACTCCGGGATCATGTCCTGAGCCAAAGGCAGACGCTCAACTACTGAGCCACCCAGGTGCCCCAATAGAGCTATTTTTTTAAAAAACTAAACTATGGGATCCCTGGGTGGCGCAGCGGTTTGGCGCCTGCCTTTGGCCCAGGGCGCGATCCTGGAGACCCGGGATCGAATCCCATGTCGGGCTCCCGGTGCATGGAGCCTGCTTCTCCCTCTGCCTTTATCTCTGCCTTGTCTCTGCCTCTCTCTATATATATGACTATCATAAATAAATAATAAAAAAAAATTTAAAAAAAAAACTAAACTACGCGCACAATTTCTGGTGTGACGGTAGGTGATGACAAGGGTTTACCTGGCAGCCTCCAGGGAAACCTGCCCCCACCGTGCAGAGCAGGCCTGGTGCCGGGCAGTGGGCAGTGCACAGTGTGCGGGGGGCGGGGAGCTCAGACAAGGACTCAGGCCCCCCATCCAGGCGACCATGCCCCCTGGAAGATTTGCATTCTTAACCCTCACCCCATTTTCATCCCTCAGTCTCTTTATCTGAGGCCTTGGGTGCAGGTCTTCCTGCAGTGCCTCAGCTGACACCTCCTTTTTTGGGGAAGGGGGGGACACTTTGAAGACAGTTTCCCCAATGCTCAGTAAGTACTTTTGCACACTGAGGCCTCGCCCTCCCGAGCATCCCTGAATCCCTAAATCCACCCTTCACTTTTGCTCAGGGGGCCTCTCAGCAGCGACATGACCTCCACATCTGCACCGACTCACCTGACCGTGGACGGGGAGGGTGGTGCACGGGGGGACGTGGAACAGGGGTGTAGCAGGGGGTCGGTGATTCGTCTAGTTTTCACCTCTTCTTGTACCATCACCGTGAGACCTTAGTTCTTTCATTCTTTGGCCCTTGGTAAATTCCGCGCCTGCACCCGTGGCCTCTACAAGATGCCAGGGTCCCAGGTCCACATGGGGAAACCGTTTTTTCTGGCATCAGTGCGTTTTGGGAGAGACCCAAATGCTAGAATCCTTTACAAATATGTGGCGTTGCCAGGGAAGAACTGATTTTTTTTTTCTTCTCAAAATTCGCCCGCGTTGAACGGAGAGGCAAACCACTTGAGGGTTCAGAGATGTTCTCATCTGTCAGTTAGGGGCAGAGAGAGGCGAGTGGGACTGACGGTCGGCGCAGCGGCCCCAGACGCCGGCTGACGAGCATATGGACCCCCGAAAGGAAAACATTTATTTTCAGCGCTTAAATCATTATTAAACAAGACACAGCCCTGCAAACATTTCTGGGAAGAGAAACGCGATCCAGCCATTGGCCGCGCGAAGAGCCCCAGATGCAAACCATTAAATTATCTAAGAATTAAAGCGTTTCGCATTTCCAGTCCCACCCATCAGGAAAGCGTTTGATTCGAAATTGTAATTGGCCGGTGTCCTTCCGGGGAAGTGGGCAAGTGGCTGGTGATGGACGGGAGGCACCGAGGCGAGCGCGGCGGGCGGGGTTTGCAGAAGGCCGCGGTGGGCTGAAGCCCGTGCCCGCAGGTGGGGGGCGACCTCCCCGCTGGGGTTGCTCCTGGGGGGGAGGCCGAGGGCTCTGCTGTGTCCTGCGCGATTTCATTTCTTACGGGGCGACGGGAATGCCGTCCCCTCACCCCACAGATGCTTGCAACCGCCCGCAGGGCAGTGTTCCTCATATTGTTTTATTTAAAGGGGGGGGCGAGGAGAAGATCCTGACCGCCCACCCCCCAACTCCGAGTCCCTGGAGGGGAGGGGAGAAGTAACGCATTTAACAGGAATGCAGAGCCGGCAAGATGAGTGGTTCTGGTCCTTGGAAGCCAGCGGGGAATCCTGTGGGTGCAAGTGAAGCCCCACGGCCCCCCATACGTGTGCAGAAGAACGCTTTTCCAGGCAAGCCTCCCCCCGTCTCCCCGTGACATGGGGCGCACCCCGTGCATGAAAAACAAACCACCAGCCCGCCTCCGGGACCCACAGGGTGCAGGGCGACAAGGAAAAATCTCCCCGTATGCCCCACACACGACGTTTGCAAAAGGATTTCAAGGCCGGCCGCGTCGGGCAAAGCAGCCCCCGCGGGGATGTCTGCTTCTAGGACCTGCTTGTTGAAGTGCACTCAAAACCTATAATCCTGGGAAGAAAGGGTGGGGGTTATTACGGTTATTTTTTCTTATTATTGGAAAAAAAAAACCCAACATTTCATTCATGCGGAAACACTCAGATCCTCCATTTAGCAGATGCAAAGCCAAGGCACCTCCCATCATCCCGGACAGACTCTGCGTTGACTCTACTTCAACAAGGTGAAACGCATCCCTTTATGCATCCCTTTAGCTTTTTTTTTTTTTTTTTTTTTTTTGTAGGAGGTGATTCTGTTGGGTTTCGTTGAGGGATTCTCAGTGACTTCTTTCCCCTTCATCTGCGACGATGCGAACAGCTCCAGGGGGATTTAAAGAAAATGAAAGTCACTTTATTTTGCCATTCTTCTTTTTTTCCCCTAACGAGGAGAAAAAATTTTGCCATTCTTCTTTTTTTTCCCCCTAATAATTTCCCAGAAATTTATTTTCTCCCAGTTCTGGAAATTAGAAGCAAAGTATTTTAGAGAGGAGCCCCCAAAATCGCGGTTGCAGGGGCAGTTTTAATTTCAACACTACGGGGCGCCTGGATGGCTCAGTCTGTGAAGCGTCTGTTTTTGGCTCAGGTCATGATCCCAGGGTCCTGGGATCGAGTCCTGCATCGGGATCCCTGCTTCTCCCTCTCCCTTTGCCGGGAGTGAAATGACATTTTCAGTTCACTTCCCCTCTGTCTCTCAATAATAATTGATAAAATAATAATAAATATAATAAATAATAAAAATAATAAAATAATAATAAATAAAATATTTAGAAAATTTCCACACCACATTGGCCCCATTCGATTATTTCATAGCTTTATTGCTCGAACGTGACATGAGTGAACCGTGTGCATTTATGATGTAATACATCATTTTTGGAATTTATAAAAAGAAGGTTTATGTAAGGAAAAAATGATTCTTATGTAAAAAAATTTTAAAAAAAATTTTAATTCTAATCATCTGATGCTCAATATGACAGGTGCACTCCTTCAACCCCCCCACACGTTTAGCTCATCCACCCACCTGCTTCCTGTCCCGTGGCCATCATTGTCTTCTCTGTAATGAAGAGTCCCTTTCTTGGTTTCTCTTCTCTCTTTTTCCTGTTTGCTCACGTGTTTTATGTCTTAAACTGCACATATGAGTGAGATCGTACGTTAATTGCCTTTCTCTGACTTATTTCATTTAGCGTAACACCCTCCAGTTCCCTCCATGCGGTTGCAAATGTCAAAAAGATTTCAACCTTTTTCATGGGTGAGTAATATTCCACCACACGGAGACCACATCTTCTCCATCCATTCATCTGTCCGTGGACATCTGGGCTCTTTCCATATCTTGGCTATTGTAGACGATGCTGCAGTGAACATGGCAGTGCCGACATCTTTTTTTTTTTTCAGAATGTCCTTGTGTTTCCTTCAGATAAATACCCTAAAGTGGGGTTCCTGGATCATATGATTGCTCTGCTTTTTGTTGTTTTTTTTTTTTTTTTTTTAGTTTTTCCAGGACCCTCCATACCATTTTCCAGACTGACTGCCCCAGCTTGTGTTCCCACTACCCGTGCATGACGGTTCCACTTTCTTTGCATCCTCACCAACACCTGTCATTTCCTGAGAGGTTGATTTTAGCCATTCGGACAGGTGACAGCTGGTATCTCATCGAGGTTTTGATTTGCATTTCCCTGATGATGAGTGATGTGGAGCCTCTTTCCATGTACCTGTTGGCCATTTCTATGTCTTCTTTGTGGAAATGTCTGTTCATGCCTTCCACCCATGATTAATGGGATTTTAATGGGATTATTAGCTTTTTTTTTTTTTTTTTTTTTGCTATTGACCCGTACGAATGCCATATATATTTGGGACATGAGTCCCTTATCAGACGTGTGGCTTATAAATATCTTCTCCCGCTCTGTAGGCTGCTGTTTCATTAAAGTTCAACAGAAAATGTCATTTCTTCCAGGAAGCCTGCATCGAGCACCTTTCTCAACCACAGGGATCGCTCCGGGGACAGACATATGGTACAAGTGGGACGACTCAGTCCTCCCCTGGGATTCAATCAGCAAACCCGAGATGGAGAGAGACCTGGCTCCTTGGATCAACAGCAGGCCTGGACTCCTGGCTCTGGCCTCCTGTCATGACACGGACGTAATCCCCAGCTCATTTAGATTCTCACTTGTTTATTTCCTTTTTTTTTTTAAGGTTTTATTTATTTATTCATGAGAGACACAGAGAGAGGGAGAGGGAGAAGCAGGCTCCCTGCAGGGAACCTGATGTGGGACTCGATCCCAGGACTCCGGGATCACGACCTGAGCCAAAGGCAGATGCTCAACCACTGAGCCACCCAGGTGTCCCTCACTTGTTTATTTCCATCATATTTCATTAAGACCCAAATTCTAGCATGTATGTGCGTGCCCTTGTGTATGTGTGTGCATGCCTGTATGTGTGCCACAGGCACAAGTGTGTGCACATGTATGTGTACATGCGAGTATGTATGTGCATATGCAAGTGTGCATCTATATGTCTGTGCATGCATGTGTGCATGTGCATATGCCCTCATGGCCATGTGCATGCACGTGCACACATGTATGTCTGTGCGCATGTGAACACATATGCATTTGTATGCGCGTGGGCACATATGCATGTCTGTGTGCACATATGTCTGTGGACATGTGCGTGCATGCATGTGTACATATGCACACCTGTGTGCATGCATGAGCGGGTGCACGTGTGCATATGCACTCATGTGTGCACATGTCTGTGTGCGTATGTGTGCATGCGTGTGTGTGCTAGAGTCTCCAGTCTGATTAGTTCCAAGCCCCAGCACTTATGCATCGCATCAGAACATAGGAACTTTTAAACTGGATCGCCGTTCCCCTGGCAGGGCTGCTATAATGCTTTGCAAAATGCCCTCAGAATTAATGTCCTTACCCTTTGCGTTTGTAAAATAAACACTCTTACTTCTTGGAAGGGAGTGAGGGAGGCTTTCACAAGACCCTCGAGCTGTGTTTTTCTTACATCAGTAGCAGAGGCTCAGGCCAAGCACCGTTTCCTGGCCCTGAGCACTTCCTGGCTGGACTAATGGTTTCGTCTCCCCGAGGGTTTGCTCTGCCTCGAGCCTCTCGTCCCCGGAAAAATCTCCCTATGACATCAGCCTCGTCTCCCCACACCTTACCCCGCAATCTCGAGGTCTCTCCTCTAATCACAGCGAATGTGGCAAAATGTGGGGAGCACAGGAAACAACTTCAAGCCTCTTTAGCTTTAAAAGGCCCTTAGGCCCGTGAGACCAGATGCGACCTCACATCGCTTTTGCCAATTACTCTCCTGCTATAGTTGGCACCTGCCCAGAGCTTACCCACAATGCAAAACATACTTTCGATCCCTGGTCTCACATATAAACTCTAAATTTTTAAGTGTGGCATTCCAGACCTGGCCTTGACTTTCCAACCATATGCCTTCCAAGAGCCACGCAGAACCTTCTGTCAGCCCACCCTGCTCTTAATGCCTCAGCGAGCTTTGTGCATTGCTTTGGCCCATTCACTGAATCACTGCAAACATTCATTGAGCACCTACTGAGTACCAGATGCTGATCTCAGCACCAGATGGAGATATCTTGGACAAAAGTCCCTTCCATCATTGATCTTGCACTTTGGTGATGAGCATTATGTGCAAGTGTTTGTTCCATGGTGATGGACGGCATGAAGGAAGATAAAGCAGGAAGAGTTTCAGGGACTGCAGGGATGAGAAGCCACTTCTGTCTACACCGGGTGACATGGGTCCCTCCCCTCTTCACGGCTCTGAACACACATGATCTGCATCTCCATCTTGTCCCTTTTATCCACAGACGCCTTGAACACAACTGCCGCCATGAAGCCATCCTGGCCCATGCTTCACCTACATGATATGAAGACACTCAGAACACCAACGGTCGGCTCACATGAGCGAAACTGGTGTGTCTTTCATGGCCTACTTAAACCAGAGGCCCGTGTGGATCCATGGCTCTATGGCCTTGCATCCTTGCCCTTGCAAAGCTTGCAAGATGGGTCCTTCCGGCAGGTTCTACACGAAGGCACTCCTCATTCCAGGGGCTTCCCTCCTGGGACAGTGATGGATGGCTCATGCTCCCGCGTCAGCTCTGTGATGAGAAGAGGGAGTGCCTCGGGCCCCTTGCCACGGCCAGATGCAAATTCATTAATGAGGGTTTAATATTTGTGGCATAAGGAGTGGGTGTTTACAAAAACAAATGTGCAATGATACGTCTCGTGGAGAATATTGATAGAAAATCAAAACGTTCTAAAGCTGGCGAACGTTGTCTCCCATCCTTAAGCCTCTTTAATTAATTTAAAGATTTCCTCATTGAAAAGCACAAATGAAAATGCTTATTAATCAGTGAAGCTTTCAGGCCATTATCCATCATTTCTTATGTAAACCACTGTCTTGTGCCCCAAACTGGGCGTGTGACTATGCGGATGTGATTTATTTCCCTACGTGCATCTATTTGCCCTTGAAACCTGTTCCAAGTGACTCGAAGTCTCATGGTAAACAGCTCTCTGGTGACTGGAGGCAGAAGGCAATGCAGGTTTTCCTGCCTTCCCTTGTTATTGGCTCTCAGGGGTAGGTGCTGGGGGGATTGGGGGTGGACATCCGTACGAGGCCTACGACACCTGCAGGGACCAGCTGTGCCATCACGTGGTGTCTGCAAACCCCAGAGCGAAATGCCCTCTGGGTGCACACAGGGAGCTCTCTCAGCCATTTCCAGGAGTGGCTTTGAAAGTCAAGAGATTTGAACTAGGGATGCCTGGGTGGCTCAGTCAGTTGAGCGTCCAACTCTTGGTTTCCACTCAAGTCACGATCTCAGAGTCATGGGATCCAGCTCCACATCAGGCTCCAAGCTCAGGATCGAGTCAGCCTAAAGATTCCCTCTCCCTGTCCTTATGCTCTTCTCACCCTCAAAAATAGACAAATAGGGAGCACCTGAGTGACTCAGTGGTTGAGTATCTGCCTTTGGCTCAGGTCATCATCCCAAGATCCTGCGTTGGGCCCCCTGCTCCGTGGAGAGTCTGCTTCTCCCTCTCCCTCTGTCACTCTCTCTGCTTATGCTCAATCTCTCTACCAAATAAATAAATAAAATCTTTTAAAAATATATAATAAATAAATGATTTTTAAACCCCCCGCAAAGTCACGTGATGGCACAAACATGATGCACAATGATAAGTCTAGACAACTGCACACAAAAGTACGTAGAGTGAAGCACAACATGCCCTAGAGCCCCAGCCCTCTGACTCTGTCTATTCCTTGACCCTCATTTTAATTCTGCTTTGTGAGCCCAAGATGTATAGTTGCATTGAGCCTGCCCCTGTCATCTCCAACAGTGAAGCGTGCTATTGTTATGAATTATTACTCTTACTTATAGGTTAAAACAAAAGAGATGGAGGTTGGTCATCACACTGCAGCCATGAGAAAGGGATCCATGCTGGCTGACCCCGTTGTTCTGTCTCGTGGCCACTAGGCTGTTCCTGGGCCTCGTGCCATGACCCACACGTTACTTTTATACCCAGTCCACGTATCATCCAGCTTCAGACTCAGGAGCTGGTTGGGATCATTTGCCTGTTGCGTGGAGTCAACTCCCTCCCTTTGAACCTGAGTCCTTCAGTTCTTCTGACCACGGTTATCAGAGCATAATGAGGTACCCCAGACGCTCTCTAGTTTCCACTCATAACCCCTGGCCCTATGCTATTGTGTCTGTTTGAATTTTCTTTAAGATTTTATTTTAAGATTTTATTTATTTATTCATGAGAGACAGAGAGAGAGAGGCAGAAACACAGGGAGAGGGAGAAGCAGGCTCCATGCAGGGAGCCCAATGTGGGACTCAATCCCGAGACTCCAGGATCACACCCTGGGCTAAAGGCTGTGCTAAACCACTGAGCAAAAGTAGACTTCCTGCTGAGCAGGGAGCCCAACATGGGGCTAAATCCCAGGACCCTGAGGTCATGACCTCAGCTGAAGGCAGATGCTCAACCAACTGAGCCACCCAGGCATCCTGTCTGAGTTTCTTGAAGGAAAGTATTTCTAAACCTGCATCGTTGCCCTCTACTTGCCCTCTCTTACCACCAAAAAAGACCCCATGAGAGAGTCTAAGTCAGGATTTTCTACTATCAGCACTACTAATATGTGGAGCATGTGTTAGTCATCCCAGGCTGTCTAACAAAATATCATAGGTGGGGATGCTTAGACAGCAGACACTGATTTCTCATAATCCTAGAGGCTGGCAATCTGAGATCGAGGTGCTGTCATGGTTGGGTTCTGAGGAGCTCTTCTTCCTGGCGAGTAGACGGTTGCACTCTTGCTGTGTCCTCACATGGTGGAGAGAGAGAGAGACAGAGAAAGAGACAGCCACGTCTCTGGTCTCTTCTTCCACTAATCTCATCATGGGGGCCCCATCCTCATGATAACCCTGATCATCTTCCAAAGACCCTACCTCCTAATGTCATCCCGTTGGGAGTTAGCGCTTCCCTGTGTCAATGGGAATGGAGGGGCCCACATATATTCAGCCCAAAACAGGGTGGAATATTTTTGCATTCTGGGTACTGCCCTATGTGTTGTAAGGTGTTGAACATCATCTCTGGTCTCCACTCCCCAGATGTCATGGGCTCCCTGTCTTTGCTCTCACAACCACAAATGTCCCAGACCTGATCACGTGTCCTCCCTGGTCTACCTTAAAGGTGACCAAATTCTACATCTTTGTTCCTTCCAGTTGACAGAAAAGGCTCAGGACAGTGCTGTGGTGGAGTGGCGCTGACCATAACTCTGTTTCTCTTCTAGGGCTACGTCCTGGGTTTGGAATCTGGGGAAGGTGTAACAGATGAAGGAAGACCCAGGCCAGGCTCAGGGACAAGATGTTGGGGCAGCCTGAGGATGCAAGACTCTCCATAAATGTCACAACACAGGTAGTATAGCAGTCAGTTCTGAGAGTTCCTGCAGCTGCTGAAACAACCACGTCCCCGAGAGGGCCCCACATGGGAAGGAGAACAGATCTGGAGAACCTATTGCGTGAGTCACAGCCTTCCACACTCAGAGACCTCATGGCGCACATGCCGAGGAGAACATGGACTACGGCTGGCAAGATTCCCTAACGGAAAAATTGCAAGTAACCAAATAATCTCCTGTCTCAGAGGAACAAGAAATCATCAGAGAGACGAGATTGTCTTTGACTCAGAGAACCTACAGGATCTGAAGGGGAAAGAGTCTATGCTTATGTTGCGGATGGATAAGCAAGACCAGTAACGATTCAAATAAGAAGCTATCCGCCTTCTGTCCCGTTTATCCAACAGAATGCGATAATTTGTACATCGTATTCTAAGACAGTTAATTCCCATATTTTAAAGGCACGAGGGCTTGTAAATCAATGGAAAAAAACCTACTATATACATGACAATTTGATTCCTTTCCACAGATGGGGCCTTGGACATCCTCAATCATTACCTCTAGGAGGACTTTTTTTTTTTAATAATATATATAAATGCCACCAAAATTCAGACCTCTGAAATTTTGTGATCATTCCAAAAGGGCTACATTGAATTTTCCTTTTGCTGTGGGGAAAAAACGTGAGACGTTTTCTCAGTAAATCAATACGCAGGTCGATTTCCGGAAGAAGAAAACCATTTGCAGTGAGAAGAAATTAAAAGCGCTTACCGTGGATGTGCTCATTATACATGCTCACTGTCATGTATTTTACTTGCTAAGTGTTTACTAATTATTAGTTCAAATGGTTGTATCTGCTCAAAATGAATTTGTCGTCTTTACAAATGTCCTTGCCAGGTGCTTCAATGAAGTCAAAACCGTTCCCTTTAGTTAGTCTGAGCGGCGAATTGGCTTTTTACCTGTCAGAATTTCATTGCCCCAAGAACGAAACACCCTACTTGGATCTCACCCCATGTGCTCCATTTATACTTTAAGGTGATCTCCTTAAAATGTGCTTTAATTTCGGGGAACCTTCTTTTACCTTCAAAAAGGGACTCTGTCTGTTGCATGCCAAACATGGTTTCCAAGGGAATGGTCTCAAGCTAGCTTTGGTCTCAAGTGTTGACCTCGGCCTGTGAAGTGATTCGTGTGTGCGGTTGTGTGTCTCTGTGTGTGTTTTCCACACCTCTCTGGGGAGCTCTGTGATCACTTTATTATTTATAGATTAAAGCGCATTGTTGCTAATTAACACTGTTCTAGTTGTCGGTGGGTAGAGTTGCTTGCTTTGAAGTTTTTCTGATGTTGTATTTTGGGAATTCTGTACGCTGCTGTAGTTGGCATAGTTTTGGATTTGGGAACCTGAGCTTCTAAGCAATTATTCAATGCACCGTAATATTGATATCTGTCCATTATCTGAAGACGTAACTCACAGAATCACTTCCTCGGAATTCCTTCTTGCAGGTCAGTGGAAATGGCTTCTTGGCACTAAGTCTTTGCACCCTGTGTGGTGGATTGTCTACACCACTTCCCATTCTCCTTAGCAAGCTCTTTCATGGGACAAAGGGTGAATAGCCTGACACAGGACCATCTCACGAGGACTTTTCTCAAGCTCACAGAGAGTCCCCAAAAAGTCCACCAAAGAGCCAGCAGCTTCTTACTGTGCTAACTCAGGTGTGCATCAAGACTTAGGCATGCGCATATGCACACCTTCTTTCCATCCTGCAGGTGTGATACCCTAGTGCTGTAGAGTCTAGATGACACGTACAGGTTAAATAGGGTCCCTTCCCCTAAAATTTGTGTCTGTCCAGAACCTGTGAATGGGGCCTTATTTGGAAACACAATCTTTGCAGATGTGATTAAGTGAAGGATCTCAAGTTGAGATCATAGTAGATCAGTGTGACCCAAAATCTAATGAATTCTTACAAGAGACAGAAGAGGAGACGCAACACAGAGAAGTCACATCAGCATAGAGGCAGAGACGGGAGGGACACAGCCACCGGCCCGAGGACGCCTGGAGCCCCAGAAGCTGGAAGAGGCAGGAAGGACGCTCCCTGGGGCCTCAAGAGGGAGCACAGCCCTGCCCTGCCTGGATCTTAGACATCTGGCCTCCAGAACTAGGACACGATGAATTCCTGTGGTATTAAGCCACCTGGTCTGTGGTATTTGTATGACAGTCAGAGAAACAAATACCACATTGTGTCATTTCTACCACATGCGGACACCTGGGCCGGCCCTGGCTGGTTTCTTCATGAAGAGATCAGACCATTCAGCCTGCTTTGCCCCGTGGTGATGTAACTGGCCGATTCATGCACCTACAGGGCCATCTGTATGTCTACCTGGACCACTGCACACACGTTCAGAAATCTGGTCAAGTGGCCACAGGCCTCTCTAACATTTTACAGTTAAATGTTAAAAGTGGCGGTGGGGGGTGGGAGGGGCTAAGAGAATTGGGATAATTATTTGTTTCTTCACAAAAAAAAACCCATGGATTTGTGTCTTTGTGTGTAGACTCCAGGAAAGAAGGTTGAGTGTAAAGTGCAATTCAGGGAGAATAAGGGAGGAGATTGCATTTATTTTTATTTATTTTTTTGCCCACAATGGACAAAGTTGACTTGGGATGATGGTGGGTTGTCCCTGGACATGGATGGATGAATGGTGTCACCCCTGAACATGGTTGGATCGTGTCATTGTTTCTCCCAGGTCCAAGTCTTACAGATGTTGGAGTATCTCTTTAACCTAGAACCTGAATCCTCCAGACCCTACAAAAATTTCTCCAGTTGGTGGGAAGCCAGTGACCTTGAATGGGCAATGCTTCTGCCCTCTGCCCTTAGAATATCATCCACAACACCCACAAAGCCCAAATTAACAATGAGCTCCATAGACTGGGAGGATTTCCCTAGGAAAGCAGAGGCAAAGCCTGGAAGAAAAGTGGGTTCCAGTCCGGAGAGCAAGCATATCTTTGTTAAAAATGGACATAATCTGTTCTAAATAGATAAGACTGATGGGCTTATCAGCCCAACTTGTGAGTTGGCTTTGCATGAAGTCCTCATGAACTCAGAGACTGATGAAACCAGTATGAGTTTCCTTTGGCTGCTGTAACAAAAAAACCACAAACCATGAGGTACTAACAATTACACAAATGTGTTCTTTCCTAGTTCTGGAGACCAGGAGCCTGAAATCAAGGTGTAGAAGGATTGGTTCCTTCTGAGCGCCATGAGGAAGGAATCCATCTCATGCTTCCTTCCTTGACTTGTAGGCTGCCGTCTTCCCCATTGTCGTCCTTCTGTGAATGTGTCTATAACCAAATTTCCTTTTTTTCGGGATACCTGTTGTTGAATTAGGGCCCACCTTAACGACCACATCATAACTCCCCTAAACTTCTGCTACAACGATCTGATTGCTGAATAAGGCGCTATTCTGATGGGGCTTAGTACTCCGAACATGAATTTTGTTGGGACACAATCCAACCCACATCAAACGTGTTTCAAGGATAAAATACATGATTGAATCCACAAGAAAGAAAATAAATTGAAACCCAAATGGGTACCTTGTACCGCCAGTCATATGACATTCTTTCTTAATATTTCCTCCTTCTCAAGAGGGTCTCAAAACCGTCTTAGATCTTGTAGAAATTACAGAGAGTTGCCTGAAGCATGAAAGCCTCTGGGTTTCCTTGGGTCCCTGGAAATACCTTTGGTTGGGGGCAGGGAGTTCATAAACCTATGACTTTGGGTGGGGGGGGGGAGCGTAAATTTTAATTGCCCATTGCTGAAATGCTGACCTTCATCTGATCTTTATCTGTCCCAGTTGGAGGACTCTGTAGGAGTCTGATCACGGGGAGAAAACTAACCTGGTTGCGGCTCCAATGTGTGTTCAATTTTCAATCTCATGAAACTGCTTTTAATTTGGAGGCAGTGTAGCATTTCCCCTCTCTAACTTTTCAGCCAGAACACCCAGATTTCATGGACAGCAGAAATTACAGACACTTTTCTTGTCGATCTCATTTTGGTTCCTCTCCCTGGCATTCCTGATGAAATGCTCCCTCCCCTCATCTGAAAGGAAATTCGAGATTCCCTTACATGGTAACACGTTTCACACTTTGATTTTTCTGAAGGAGAAACATGAGGATTTCCGAGAGTAAACCTTCTACGGAATAATACATCAAAGAAAGATGAAACAGAAATCACCGGGAAAAGTGCACATGGGTTGACGATGTCTCGATGGCATGGCGAGTTTATAGGAAATATTTTAACAGGGCCACCATTTGGAAGGGACGGGAAGAGTTTACACACCACAAAATGATCTGCCAAAATCACCTTCATCAGTTACGAAGGGGGGCACAGCATTGCCCCTTCTAATCTCGTTAGTGTTACCAGGCTGGGAGGCGGTTCAGGCAGAGTCGCAGAAGGGTTGCTGAGCTTTGGACATCGGGGTTCCCATACACCCTGTAGGGGCCCTATGAGCTGACACACTACAGAGGTGTGGACCCAGCCCCCAAAGGGCTGCACTGCTGAAGAAAGTCCCCAGACACACACAAACACACACACACACCCCTGTTGGGAACTTAGATCCCATTCAGTCTGCTGACATCCATGGAGGTCGTGTCCTTCTATCTACAGACGACTGTAATCACTGAGGGAGGACGTGTGTTTGGGGTAGCCGTAGCTCAGTGTGGATACCACCACACCTTGTGACGTCTTCGCTTGCACCTTGGAGTTCTGACAACATCATACATGCAGACTCTTCCTCCTCTTTCTCCCCCTCCTCCTCCTCCTGCTTCCTCCTCGTCCTCTTTTCCCCCTTATTCTTCTTATTTTCATCTTTATCCTCATTTTCATCTTCTGTATCTTCTTGTTCTTTCTCTTCTCCTCCTCTTCATGCTTCTCCTCTCTCTCTCTCTCTCTCTCTCTCTCTCTCTCTTTATCCATTAAAGATTTTATTTTCTTTGTTTGAGAGAGAAAAGGAGAGCATGAACAGGGGAAGGGGCAGAGGGAGAAACAGATTCTTCAGTGAGTGCAGAGCCTGGGGCTTGATCTCAGGACCCTGGGATCATGACTTGAACTGAAGGCGTATGCTTAACTGACTGAGCCAGGCAGGTGCCTCTCTGCTTCTATGTCACTCCGACCTTCTATCTCTCCACTCTGTCTCTGTGTCCCTCTCCATGCTTCCTTCCCCATCCCTCTCTCTGTGTTTCCCTATTTCTTTCTCCCCCCCCCCCATTGCAGGGTTAGCCTATAAGATTAACATAATCCACCTTCCCTGCTGGTCACCTCAGCAGGGAGGTGGAATATGCCTTGACCAGCACCTACAGAATGTAGAAAACACAGCAACTCCCAGGGCAGCTTCTCAACATCGCTCAATTTCTCTTCACAATGTCTGTCCCTCTGGTACTAAGAAGACTATCTTTAGCTCAGGGTGTTTCTTTTGAGAAAAATGGGACAATGTTTGATTAGCAAACAAAATCTTGACATAGGCTTTCCAGTGGGTTGAAGCAGGACATTTTCAGGAAACAAAGATTGAAGAAATATGCTACCAACAGGCCTCTACCAGAGGGAATATGATAAAGAGAACTCAACGCGGAAGAGAAATGACCCAAATAGGACATTAAAATTCATGAAGGAATGAAGTGAATTTTAATCACAAAGTGATAAAAATGCCAAATTGTGTGGGTAATTGTAAATAAATATTGCTGTTATAAAATAGTCATGTCTTAAGGGGGTCCAAATGTATGGACAATTAAAATGCACAACAATGATGTATAAATCAGGAGGACATAAATGAAGTTAAATGTTCTAAGGTATTTCCATTGTCTAGAAAGAAAGTAAAAGTAATGAGTGTTAGATTTTGAAAATTTAAGGGCATAACCTTCCCATGGGCAAAATTCAAGGATAGCTAACCTACCCAAGAATAGTAAAAGACATACGAATTCCTGGTTAATAGAGGCGGTGATAGGAGTGATTAAAATAAAAAATTGAAACTTCAGTGTTCCAAAAGAAGAAAAGAAACAAAAACATAAAAGTTTGGGGGACAAGTAGAAAGCACACATTGAGGTTGGTGTGTGTGCACGTGCTCATGTGTGCACACAGAGACAGAGATTTATATCTGTGTATGTATGAATGTGTATGTGTTTCCAAGCATACAAGTGTTCATATGCTTGCAAATTAAATTTTCATGTGTCCAAATTAAATTCCAAATTTAATAATCCATGTGTCGTAGTAAACATTGGAAAATATTGTCAACTGATACGTGATGAAAATGAAGCAGATCAAAATGTCAGGAATGCAACTGAAAACCACACTGAGTGCAAAATGTAAAATTTAAAGGCACCTACATTTGTGAAATATCAATGTACAAAGCAAGCTTACTAGAAATCAGAAAAAGAAGGTAAAAACTCACATGAATTAGTAGGAATAAGATAACAGAAGTCAAATCAGAACCAAATCAAGGTGAAAATAAATGCATAAAATAGAACCCAGCAGAGTCAAAAGTCAATAATTTGAAAAAAATGTGATGTCAATCAGGAAAATTAGAGACAACATAAGGAAGTAACATCTCAGATAAATGATGGGAAATTACTACAGATCCTATAAGCACTTAAAATTTCATGAGAGAATTATGAACACTTTTATGCCTATAAATAGAATGAACACATTTCTACAAATATACAGTATGTTAAAATTGACACTCAGAGAAATGGAAAATATACAGTCTTATTACCACAGAAGAGATCAAACTGGGAACTGAATCACTGATACAAACAAATCTAGAGCCAAAGGTTTATGTGTACGGCCCACCGAATATTTAAAGAAAAAACAATGCCAGCATTACTCAAAATATTCCAAATATTAGAAAAAGAGGAAGCAGTCATACGTATTTAATGTCACTGGCATAGCCTTTACACTGAAATTCAAGAAGAGAGATGGCAGGCCAATATGTTTTGTGAACATGGGATCAAAAATATTAAATACAATATTGGCAACATTGAAAAAAAGATAACTGGGTACCGGGGTGGCTCAGTCGGTTAAACCTCTGTCTTTGGCTCAGGTCATGATCCCGGAATCCCAAGATCGAGTCCTGTTAAGCTCCCTGCTCAGGAGAAGTCTATTTCTTCCTCTCCCATGGCTCCTCTTCCCACTTGTGCTCCCTCCCTCTCTCAAATAAATTTTTACAAAACTGTTAAAAAACAGTAAGTTAATAGATCATAGCTAGTTGGGTTTAACCCAGGAATGAAGACTGGTTTAATAATGCAAATCATTACTTTAACAGAATAAGTGAAAAGCCCTATTATAATTACTTCAATCAATGCAAAGAAAAAAAAATTGATCCATGTCAGCATGTATTCATGACATAAACAAGTAAATCAATATTTTGGAAAACTAGAAAAGTAAGGGACTTCCCCTAATCGGATAAGACATATGTGGAAAAGATTTCCAATAATCATTGCATTTAATACTGAAATGCTGAAATCTTTCAAGGTTGGTATCTGGATTACGGTCTCTCTCTCCCCCGTTCTATTAATGTGCTACTGGAGGTCCTAGTCAAAATATTTTTTAAAATTATGTAAATAAGTAAAGTTAGGACAAAGAACTACACCAGAAAAGGTGGAATAAAATTGTCCTTGCTTATTGCACAAAATGAATGTAGATATAAAGATGTCACTATTGCAGATAAATTAGAAAGAATAAAGAATATAGGAAGGTCTCTGGATACGGGCATGGATATAAAAGAAGCCACTGCAGTTGTCTTTCCTGGCAACAAAGAATTAATTTCATAAACCTATACAATGTATATAATAGCATAAAAATTAATAATTTTTGTTAATATTGAAGAGAAACATCTAACAAAAGGATGAAGATGTCTAGTCAGACCTCTACAAAATATCAGTGAGGGAAATAAAAGATGCGTACCAAGCTCAGGTAATCTTAGCGCTTCATATCCTTCCTCGCGCTTACCTCTACCCAAAACCACTTATTTATAGGTTGATTTGCTTATTTACACGTTGATTTGCTTATTTACAGTTTCCCGTCAGATGCGCAGCTTTGCCCCGCCCAGTGCCTCAAACACTCCCGGTGCTCGGGAACGGAGGGCTGACCTGCACGGAAGGCGTCCTCACTGCCCAAATTGGGGGACTGAGCCTCCACCATCTTGGTGGCGTTTCCCACCAGCTGCCATGCAAGACCCAAGTCAGGGAGATAGAGGAGCACGGGGATGCTCCGCTGGCACATCCTAGACATGTGCACTCCTAGGAACACAGCGCCCACCCACGCAGAAGCCCCACATGAACCCATCCTGAAGCGTCACTGGGCAGGCTCAGCCGTCCACGGTGGTGTGGGTTCCTCTCCAAGCCGCACCTGTATGGACTCAGGTGTCCTCGTAGCCCGGTGACTTGGGCACTGCTTATCCAGCCCACCCAAGTCCTGTGCACCTGTGGCCATGGGGTCTGTTCTCACTGACCCGAGAGCTATTTGCAGGAACCGTGGTCTCAGGTCCTTTCTTGGTCAAACTGTGTGGTCCTTGTTAGGTTGTCCTGCTCTGGGTCCTAAGAAAATCCCTCAGAGCAGCTTAGGGAAAATACATGGCCCACTGGAGGGTCCCATTATCTCACAAGACGCTGCCTTTCCTCACCTGCCAGGAAGCCAAGCTCAACGATGCCACATGACACCGCCATGTCTCAGGCCACCGTATTTCCACCACCCTCGGCTCCAGAATCCAGACGGGAGCAACTTCACCTTCCAGAATGTGATTCCATGGCTTTGCATTGACCCTGCTTGTTCCTGGCAAGTATGCGGTGGAGACAGAGGCAGTTCCTGCCTTTCCCTCTGCTTCGACGGGCCACGACTTCAACGGACGTTCCTTGAAGCCCCTCTGATGTTCCTCGTGCTCACCAAAGGTCCTTTCTTCTCCAGGAGATTCTGGCCACGTGCTTGATTTTCGAGTTGCATTCAAGTTACGTCTTCACCGGTGGGACGTTGAAACACAATCCAGACCATGGCAACTCTGCGCCAGAGTTCGGACATTGCCATAGAAACCACCGCTCTGTGCCCGTGCGTGCTCTCGGAAAACGAATGTGTAGACACGTCTTCATCGTTATCGAGCAAAATTGCAGGGGTGGGACTAGTTGGACAATGGAGACCCAGATGGATTCCTCATGGCCTGCGAGGGAGGGTACCCTGCTTTGTTCGGTGCAGCCCTCTCTTGGCATTGCCCAAAACGGGGCACCCTCAGACAACCACAGTGGGACCCTCCCACTCGGCCAGCCAGCCTCCGGAATTTGGAACTTCCCCTCAAAATAAAGCCTTGTCGTCTAAGCATTCAATTTAAGGACCCCTTGGTGTTATTTTTGAACACTGGAAGTTAATAATAAACATCACCTTTGTTTTGTGATTTTTTTACCGAGTTGATTTAAATACCCCTGACAGCCCCAATCCAATCTTCCCATCCAAACTGACAAGCGTGACATGCATCTCTGCGTACAAGCTCTCAATTATGCATAATCCAATGTTTTCTAGGGTTTTAATTGAATCACTAGTCTCAAACTTGTTATTTTTAATTTACAACATTTGATTTCTGACACTGGCCCCTCTATGTCATAAATTATGCAGGCGAGAGCCTTAGTTGTGTGGGTGATTAAAAAAAACTAATTAGGCATGATTAAAAAAAACTAAAACAGAGACCTCTTAAATATGTGCATGTTACCATGCAGAGGAGGCTTATTTCGCTGGAAATGCCTCATTTTCTTTCTAAGAGATTATGTTCAGTTTCGTACAATTTGATTGATTTTGACAGAAATGAAAGAAAATGTAGGATTTTTTCCCCCTTCCTGAATATATACCAGAAATTGCATTACATGGCCCGTTGATGTGGATTTCTCCCACAGCTCATTGAATATAATTTTGTTAAGTGGGCAGGAAAACGAACATGAAGAAAATGCAATGTAATCCAGCATTTTCTTTGGCACGGGGAGCGAGGTCAGGACAGGGCTGTGCGTACCCCACAGGATCGACAATTAGAGTTATTGCCCTTTCAAGCTCCAGCTAATGACAGGGCGGAGGAAAAAGTACAGGGAAAGTGTAACTTTTCTGAAACGAGGACTCCAGCTAGCGCCGCGGGAGGCTGGTGACGTGGGGTATTCTCTTGGAGGCCGAGGGCTTACGAGACTGGGGCCGAGGCTGGCATAAGTCCACGGACATCCCACAGCCGTTGCTTTTGTCCAAACTACACCCAGTTTCCCTCTTTTCCCATGGAAGCCCGCTTCCTTCTTGCCTTTGTCTCTCTCCACCCCCCGAAGGCACTGGCAACAAGCAAAACGGAGCCCTTCCTCATCCTCCTGGGACGTTGCCATCTGCCAAGCGGGTGACAGCCCCAAAGCATGTTGGGGGAAACCTCCCCTTCCTGTTCATTCTGAATTGCATTTAGAAGACAGAATCACATCGAAAGTTTGGGAAGCAGGTACCGAAGACCTGGGGCACCTGAGAGAACTCAACCAAAGACTGTGCACAGCGCTCCACGTGAGGACCTCCGCGGACCGACGGCGCACTCCCCTTCTCAGAGCAAATCAAGTCTTCCTGCGAGCCCTGCACACGGGGAATTGTCATCATTCTCTTTTCCCTCCTGTTCTCCTTGGTCTGCCCAATGGAGGGTCTTCCTAAAGAAGCAGAATCCTCAGGCCTGCGTTTGGTGATGAATTGTGTGGATCAGACGCTGAGATGTCCAGCCTCACAGAGCTTACGACTCAACGAGAAAGAGTTGGGCCAAATGCAGTCATCCAACATGAGGGTCAGGTCAAAATAAAAATAGTGCAATCCTATGAGCCACCCTTGGAACGAAATCCAGGTGTGTCCATTGCTTCTGCCTCACCCTACGACCATTCCCTTTCAGGCCAGAGAGAGAAAAACAAAAGTAGACGAGACGCAGAAGTCATGTCCTCCACAGAGATTCCCAATATTTAGAGACTGTTACTCATTCGAACCTGGTTCTCTCAGTCATTTCTCGTTTTTGGCATGAACCCGGGTGTCCCTTCCGTCTGGGCGTGTTGACTTCACCTTCAGCCTCACACTGGAAAGGTGCACCTCACGCGTAAAATGATGGCAGCACATGAGTTATGATCAACGGAAACACAACGATGAATTCCCACCTTCGTCCTCTGTCACTTTACCGTGAATGCTGGCCAATCACACATGGGCTTGTCGTCCCCGGACACGTGGTGCACATATTCACACAACTGGATTCCTTTCTTTCTTTCTTTCTTTTTTTTTTTTTTTTTTTGGCCAGACAACATGGCGGCTATACCTTGAACAATCACCAATGGTCTTTAACAGGGACGAGACTGCATTTGTTTGGCTGGTTGGTTTCAACCGCGGGAAATGTCTGAAAGTAGTGATCAAAGGGGGTGACAAATGAAGCAAACAAAAGAAACTGGGACGTGCAAGAAACCAGTGGTGAAGCATGCCGGCTGGTCATCCTGGTCTCCTCCATGTGGGCTCCCACTGACAAAACACAATCATCGAAATAATGAGCATAAGCATTATTGACTCCAGCGTCCATGTTTTAATGGAGTCCAACAAGTTGGCTGTGCCACCATGAGTCATTTTGAAGTGATGGGAGCAAGTGGTGCATAGGGCACTTGAGGTCGCCAATAAAACCAAAGTCGCCAGGATACCGATGGCCATTGGGTGCATAAATCCAAAGCCAAGGTCCCTCCTTGGCTTTGCATGTGTGCAAGAGCCCATTGTCTTTTATCTCACATACGTGTTGGGAGAGTTCCCAGGTGATTCCATCCTCCACCTGCACACTTACCTACACCGTGCAAGTGCAAGCTGGATTTCCTGTGGCCTTCATTTCTTTGCTCCTCCTTTTCTTTCCTTCTCCCCTTCTTTCTTTCCTTCCTTTCTTCTTCAGTCAGATTGCTCAGAAAATAATAAAAAAGCATCAGCCTTGGGGGCTGGCCTTTCCAGACTCACTACTTAGCTTCATTACCAAAATAATTGTCCATTCCTGGCCTCTCGCAATTTAGCATCAGGAGCAGAATGCCAAGTATTCACACACACCCGCACGCTCATGCACACACATATGCACACACGTACACACACTGTTCTTTACGCTGAATGAGAATCCTTCGTCATGCAATTACGGGTTCATATTTACAGCTCCAAGCTCAAGGGGAAATGTGGTGCACACAGCATGTATCAAACTTTTGCCAAGACCTCATTTCTCAGGCTAATATGTGGTCACATGTGAGAGGATGACATGGCTGAAGGGGAATTGAGAAGCTAATTCCTCTGTGTGCTGACCCAGGACCCTCTTCCAGATGAAAGGGACACCTCTGTGTGTCCCACAAGAAGTCAACTCTATGCTGCGGGATGTCCCGACATCCCCAAAGTCCTCTCCAGGCGCAGTATCCTTCACCCCATCCTCGGGTCTGTCCAGGTGGTGTCCATCCACAAGACAAACTCTCCCCGACCACCCTGCCCCACAAGACCCCCAGACCAGCAGCAAAGAGCATGGACTCCCACACCACACATTGGAGGATCACACCAAGCCATCCCAAACTTTCACCTACAATTCCTTACCTGTAAGATGGGAATGAGATGCACGGTGTCCCACCTGCCTCATGTAGCACGTCAGTTCTTGGGCAGAAACAGCGCAGTGACCCTAGATAGGACCTTCTGAGGTCAAACACAGAACATTTTTGTGAATTCATTGCTCCCTTGAAGCTGTTCCTAGACAAGGGGTGGGGAGGTGGGTTAACAAATCCATCAAGCCTGTGACATGGGGTCTCCTGCTCGGCTCTATGCTACCTGAGGTCAGCCCCATCCATGACTCCAGTTGGAAACTGACATCATTTTCCTTGATGCCTAGTGTCCCACCAACCGTCTACACATTCATGTCCTCTTGTCTCAGTCATCAATCCACGTCCCATGTGAGAAAACCCGGAGCCTGCGTTCAACACATCTCCTCCAAATTCCACTCCTTTTCATCTACATTTATAATCGAAAGTGTCCTAGACCCAAGAGCTGACCCTTCTTGTCCATTCATTCGTAGAGTGAATCATTTATTTGCATCCCGATGGATCATAGATTTTAATCTAATTCTATGGGTCAAATCCAATAAGTCACTACTCATTTTGCTACTCAAATTGCTGCAGCTTTGGCCATTGGGATATTCTTCAGGTTGACTGCTTTCATCTTTGGGATGAGGGCCATCTTGGGTTTTTTTGAGCACATCGTCCCCACCGCCATTCCACCCAGGTGCTGGCCCAAACACCTGCCTTGATACCACCACCCAACCTGGGCGCCATTGTTCTCAATCATCACCCATCACCCCACTCAGAGAGGGGTCGGGCACCTCCACCCTTCCAGGCAGAAAGAGCACATCCAGCCTCACAGAGTCACTGTCCACTGCACGAGGCCGTGTACCCCAGGAGGACAAACCCTCCTGTCCCCCAATAGGCTTGGTTTTCCAACCAATTGGGTTGGGAAAGCAAATTCTCCGGGAACCCGGCAGACAGTTCAAGCTGGAGTGACGTCCACCCGCATAGCCTGGGGTCCTTATATGCAGCTGGAGGGACATCGGCGGTTCATCCCTCTTGTTCTAGAACACATCCTCCTCCTGTCTACGAAGCCTGACTCCTGTAAACCCATCACCAGCGACCCCAGCCAGATGTGACCACACACAAGCATGGAGCTCTGATACACATGCTTGCATCCAGGAGGCCTGAGTCCTACGGTTTCTGAGGCCAGGGGACTCAAGACTTCTCAAGCATCGCGGCTTGGCATATACATATTTCATATTTAAAAAATGAAACATGAAAAACCAACCCAAACGGCTCTTATTTATGAGCGGAGAAATCCAAAAGCTGACCCGCGCCTTCCAGTCTGTGCCAGGGCCATGAAAAAGCAATGATCCACTGAAGTTAGCAGGCTCATCTCCAGGGACGTTGTTACGGGCTCATAAAAAGTCAAATTGCCCTTCCTCGAGCTCACAAATAATTTATATGTATCGCTTGTGTCAACGTCCTTGCTTCCGCCTGCTGGGCTGACCACCTACCCACACGCCAACGGATTAAGACAGGACAAGACCCGACTGCGGTATCAGAAGGCAGCCCCGATGCGGGGCCTCCAGCCGCCGCGCATCAATTGCGCGCCCTGCGTGAGAAAGCAAATGCCTTCCCGCGATGCCACCTTGCACGTTTACAACCCAATAAACTTCTCGCGGGCGCACGCGGCGACTGATGACAAACACATCTTTACCAATTTGGTGCATGTTCCGGTGCTCGCCATCCGCGTTGAATCATAAAATGCGGGGAGGCCTGCGGAAAGGCGGGTTTTGTGGAGGGCCTCCTTGGCGTGTGCAGACGGCGGCCCACGGAGACGGGGAGGCCTGCACGGTCGTCCGCGTGCACCGCTCGGGCTGCTCCCCCTGCAAGGCGGGCAGGGCAGGGCAGGGCAGGGCAGGGCAGGGCAGGGCAGGGGGGCAGGTCTGCAACACTGCGGGGCATTCATGCTTCCACAAAGCGCAGGGCAGCGCCGTGGGCGTGAGTGTTTTTATGACATTTGCGAGTGTTGACCTGGCTTTTTAACGGCGGGCAATAAAATGCATGCTAATTAGGCGCCGCGGCAGAGCGGCTTCATTCTGGGGTGAGCGGATGACCGCAGGGCAGGGGGCGTGCAGAGATGCCCCGTGCGCAGCCTCACGTGCACACCTCCCTGGTCCTGCATGCTGCTAAGAACCTATTTCAGCCCAAAGTGAACGTCCTGTGCATCGTGCACGCAGGAGCGGGAGGCGGAGACTGAGCCCATCTCAGCCCGGTGTGCCCGCAGCTCATGCTTGCACACCCGGGCCGCAGGCCCTGCGCTCAGGACTTCCCTCCCAAGCTCCACGCATAAGACTGCGGGCTCCGTCTTTAATATTCAAATGGTGCCCGGGACCGCTGAAAACAATTTTCTCTCCCAGACGCATCCCGCCTGCAATATTGCGGGGGACAAGCCGCCCGGCGTCCGCATTAAGGGAGAAGCGACAGGTCTCGTTTCCAGCGCAGCGCATCCATCTGTGTGGTTGTCCAGGCCCCCGCCAGGAAGGTCAGACACGGCTCCTGAGCCGCCCCGTTAGCCGCCGGGTGACGGAGCTGCCCGCGGCCTGGCGAGCATCACTCACGCCCAAGAACGCCTCGCAAAGGGTTGGTTCTGGGCAGTTTTCACGACGCGGGCTATTAGGAGCCTGGCGAGGAGCCAGTTTAATCTGGGCCTTGGAGACGTGGCCGAGTGCGGGTCCCCGTCTTCCTGCGCCTTTCTGGGGAGGGGTCCCCACCCTGGGTCTGAGTCTGTGCTGGAGCTTCCGAGCAGGATGGGGTCCGGGTCCTGCAAATGCATCTTCACGTGAGCCTTGAAAGTCCCTTCTGGTGGTTACTTGCCACAGGGCAGCAGGTGTGACCCGGGGTTCGGGGCTTGGGGCCCTGGGACCCCCCCCCCATATACGCCGTCCTTGACCTGGTTGCCACCCACCTGTAGAAGCATCAGGCCCCACAGAGGATGCCATAGGCAGGAAAGTCCTGGCCATGCCCGCCTTTTCCGGAACCACGCAGAACACGCCGCTCGTCTCCGCGTCTCCACCTCCGTAAAACCCTCCAACCTGCTTTCACAATTATTCCTTTCCCCCTTCCTTCTCGAAGCTTCTCTTTGTTGCCGGATTCCCACCTCACCAAGTTACGTCGCCTGCCGTGCTGCTTGGGAGACGCCGTTCACGCCTGGTTGAGGTGAATCGAAATGCAAAAGTACCCAAAATAGCACGCACGCCCCACTTTAATGCCCTTTGCTCCCTCTGGTTTCCGGGCCACACGTGCGACCGAGCAGCAAACTCACACACACAAAAGAAACAAAAAAATCAGAGTTTTCCGTCGTTGGCCGTGCTGTATTCATTGTATGTGATGCTTTGGGGAAAAAAGTCGTCAAGGAAACCACCGTGAGCTGAGAAATCAATCTCCTGACCCTCGCACATTGGGCACCTACAGTTTGCACACAGGCTGCACCGCTGCCCTCGATGACAACAGTGAATTTTTTTTTTAACCCGGAGGCCGAAGGAGGAGATTCCTCGGTGTAAACATTTCTGGAAACTTGCCTCGGTGGGAGGGGGGAGGTAGCAGGCAGGATGGGCACGCTGGCTCAGGGTTTGCACATCCCACGTGCAATCGTGCGGCTTCTGGTGCATTAAAATACTGGGTCGGGACGTGTGCCGCCTCCCTCACTCCCGCCCGTGCACGCCGCTGGCACCTGCTCTGGGATGCAGGCTTTCTGGGGCGGGAGCTCGGATGCTCCCAGAGCGAGAGGCAGGACGTTCTTCCCTCCTCACCTGCGGAGAGAGAGGCTGCGGGACCTTCTGCAGAAACGGTGAAATGTCTCCAGGAAATGCACCAAGGCCAGGAAAGGTGGGTTCTCAGTGTGCACACCTGTTTCCAGAAACTGTCCTACACACATGTGCACACACGCGCTCAGACACAAATGCACGCACGGCAATGCCCCCCTGGAGTCCGTTCTGGCCTGTCGTCTATGCACGGTGACACCAGCCATGTCACCAGCATCCCTGGGCATCTGCTCCTCGCTGGTGTCCACGCTCCCCTTCCCTGCGCCGTGTCCTGCCCGAGCTGCCCACGTGCTTCTCTGACGAATGTACCATTGGGGCTCGTGTGCCGCTCGCACCGGGAAGCCTGGCTTGATGCCACGTTGGTGGGACGCAGCCCATCTTCCATGGTGTGGGCTCTCTAAAGTGTCCGGCACAGTTTGTGGCTACACCTGGGGCACCTTGCAGAGCAGGGGTCTTTGCACCTACTGTTTGCAGGGAAGGGGTCCAGGTACCTGCTGGTTTGCAGGGCAGGGGTCTCTTCACCTACTGTTTGCAGGGCAGGGGTCCAGGTACCTGCTGGTTTGCAGAGCGGGGATCTGTGCACCTACTGTTTGCAGGGCAGGGGTCTGTGCACCAGTGGAAACATCACCCCCTCACCCATCCTTGCGTCCTTCTGTGGCCCCATGCTTCATCCTGATCCACAGGCTGCCGCGTTTACCTGTCTCGAACATGAAGCTCCGGCTTCCCCCGACTTTGTTTCCAGGCGGATTCAAGAGCACAGTTCTGGAATATTCCGCAGTGCCTCAGAAAGTGAGCACACGGGGCGGCCTTCTGGGAAAAGTAGCGTCCATCCGTGTGCGAAGCCACAGATGCTTATGCGTGTTTGCAGTGGGGGCCTCGGAGTATCTCGGAGGAAGACGCAGGTGACCCTGAGGGTCGAGGCTTTTGCACCGAGGGCGGGGTTGGGGTCGAGGAATTGGCGGAGCTCAGAGAAGGCAAGATGACAAAACTAAAATCGGCGACAGGACGCATTCTGTGCTCATCACAGCAGGGACTCGGTCACAGCAAGTGTCTGCAGCCGTCACGTTGCCACCGACGTCTGGTAACGCGTATTTTGCAGATTTCACAAAAACAGGTGACCCTTCCCCACCGTGAAAACACCGCGTGGGCCCCTCGCGGGGGCGGGAACAGCCCTTGAGTGTGCAAGAGAAGAGGCTCGTCCATCTATGGGGTGGGGTGGGGGGGTGAGAATGCGCCTCTGAAAGTTCTCCGCGTTAGCGCTGGAAACTACGGCATGCTCAGCTAATTTTATTTTATTTTATCTTTTTTAATTTTTTTTTAATTTACTTATGATAGTCACAGAGAGAGAGAGAGAGAGAGAGAGGCAGAGACACAGGCAGAGGGAGAAGCAGGCTCCATGCACCGGGAGCCCGACGTGGGACTCGATCCCGGGTCTCCAGGATCGCGCCCTGGGCCAAAGGCAAGCGCCAAACCGCTGCGCCACCCAGGGATCCCCTCAGCTAATTTTAAATTTCATGCGAACAAAGCGTTTCCTGGTTAGAAGTATATCCCAGGCAACCTTGGGGATATACTTATACTTAATTTTTTTTTTTTATTTTAAACTTGCATTTAACCGGGCCTCATGGGGACGTGATTTACTCCGTGTGTTCCCGGTTTGTGTCAACTGCAGACCTCCCTGGCGTCCTCTATTTTGTCCGCAGATGCTGGAGCCTCAGGCGGGGAACGGGTCCACATGGGGAGTGACCTCGCATTGTCGGGCAGGTGTATCCGTGAGCGGACGCTCCCCTGGTCGAAGGACGAGGCTGCTCCTTGCTCATTGATTTTAGAGGAAAGGAGATATGATTTCATTCGCTTCCTTTTTGGATTTTTTCCCCTTAATCAATGCAAAATGTATATTATTATTATTATTATTTATTATTATTATTATTATTATTATTGCGCTGAGAATAGACATTTCATGTGCACTTCACACATACAGACAACTGAACCTCGGGGTGCTCCCTCCATCCCGAAGACGTAAAACACCGAAGCATAGTGAGGACAGGCCTCTCGCGGGGTCCCCTGCTGGGCGGCATTTATGGGATTTCAGGCAAAGCGGGAGATGCAGATGTTTTCGGACGTTTGGCTCATGGGGACCAGTGTTAGCGGGTTCGCTCTGTGCTGCGTGCACCTCCCGGGAAGAGGACACTCATGCGTAGGATCACTGTCGGGTCGGCTGGGTCGCCCCCGGGGTCTCCAAATGGTGCAATCTGCCCCAAAATTCACAGCAGTGGGAAGCATCACCTCCGCCCGTGCGGCTGGCAGCCTCCCGGGTACGAGGAGGAGAATTAATGTCTTTACCTCATTATTTTGCTCCATATTTCTGAAAAAAAAATCCTTAACGTCATTTTTATTTTCAAGACGACGGATGGTAACGGCCTGGCAACCACGGAGAGCGCCAACGGCGGTCGGGGACCCCTTTCTCCGACACCCACTCCCCCGCCCCCGCTCTTGGGGGCTGGACCCTCCCCAGAGCCCCTGTTCCAACCCACCAGACCCGGCCCCAAGCCGACAATTAAACACTCATTCAATTTCTTCCCGTGATTGGTGCAGAAATCGGCCGTTTCATCGTTAAAAGTTACCGTTTAACATTCTCGAAGCGTCGAGTCATTACCATGCGCTCAGCGCCTCGCATCGAAATTATATTTCAAATAGAGATGCAGCCCCAGACTTACACGGAATAATTATTATTATGAATAATCAGCGATCGTGGCTTCGGGTTTTATCCGAGAAACTCGTGCCATTAGGACCCTGGGAGTAAAAGTGGAATAAAAATCGGTCGTGTGAGTAAATAAGCCAGTGTTTTCTCATCCATCTGTACGCAAAGAGACCGCTCCGTCCCGACCTCTACATTAATTGATTTCATCTTCCATTTTGGCTTTTTTTTTTTTTGTGTGTGGTTCTTGTTCATGATCACAAAACTGATCAACATGCAAAATACCTAGATTTTGTGATGCAATGGTTCATTCTAAGGCATGGCCGTTCTCGCCGAGTGGACAGTCCAGGCGTGGGCAGAGCTTTCCCACCGTTCACAGAAGCCTCGGTATTCACATTCATGTGCCCGCCGCCTCCTAAAAGGAACGAGCACCATCCGAGGGCTCCCATCCGATATCAAGCACATCTTAAAGTCCTTCTCAAATAAGCCAAGGAAAGAAATCCAGCTGTGCTTATTTGCATCAATAAAATTGTTATTTTTTTTGCATCGACAAAATTCTTAATGCCTTTTTCTTCTAATTCCAAATTAAAAAAAATTCAGAATATTATGCTTACAAAGAGGATGTGGCTTTCCACAAGCCGAGGCCAACCCCCTATCTTGAGAATCGAATCAGCAGAAAGAATTTGGCCACTCTTTTAAAGTTTCTTTTTTTTTTTTTTAAGATTTTATTTATTTATTAATGGGAGACACACAGAGAGAGGCAGGGACACAGGCAGAGGGAGAAGCAGGCTCCATGCAGGGAGCCCGACGTGGGACTCGGTCCCGGCACCCCGGGGTCACACCCTGAGCCCAAGGCAGATGGTCCGCCACGGAGCCACCGAGGTGTCCCAAATTTAATCATTCTTGTACAAGACCCTTTTCCAAATGCCACAGACTGGGGATTCCAGAAAAAATTTTAAAAATTAATATCTCACAGGAGTGCCCGACAATATTTATCTCAAACGCTTGCATTCTACTTTTTTATTTCTTAAAAACGGAATTTAAGATTTTCTTATTCTTAATTTTTTAATTTATTTTAATATAATAAAATAATAATAATATTTAATATAATATAATAAGATTAAAATATCTTAATTTTTTTTTGCTGAAACAGACCATCACCTTATTATTCCTACCCCAGACAATGTGGTGAATCTGCAAAAGTTGGAAAGTCTGTTGACAATGGCTCACCGGCGGCCCTGGAAACGTGTGTGGGAGAAAATCCTGCCCGTCTTTACCCAATGGCGATGTTCCTTCCTCTTCAGTGTGCGCTTCGGGTTCGGTGCCAGTTCCCCCAGCGCACGTACAATTAATACTTCAGGACTCGGTTACAGTTAGGAAAGTCTGAGCACGTCCCTCCTGCGTGCAGCAAAGCCGCGGGGATTTTTTTGTAAATGCCCCCTCACGTGCCACCCACAACCACGTCAATCCCACTCCGCGCCGATGCTTCCTTCGCACGTCATTCTTGCCCATTTGCACCGTGGGGTCTGGCCTTTCCTCAATCTTGGCGCGATAACTTAGCATTTGGGAGACACAGACACCCCACGTATGTGTGCCAACGCACATTACAGCCCCAGAAATGATTGCTCCAGAAACACTAATCACCAAATGCAAAAACACCCGTGCGTTATATTGAAAAAAAAAATCCGAAGCACACATCAATAATACATAAAAATAATAAAACAATATGAAATCCAGAGTGGATCAAATTGAAACGAGCATTCCTTTAACTGAGCTAGTTGTCCCGCCCTCCACCCCTATCCGGTCCCCACCTACTTTTGTTCAGCATCTGCTGACCCCGAGTCCTGACGCACGGGTCTGTGGGTGTCTGGGCGTGATAACCGAGTCGGTTTTGAGCTCCGGCGGGCTCTGATCGCTATACCCGCTTTTATTTCTGAGCAGTTAAATAAATGCCGAGGCTGGTGTCTGCGTTCACAACTACCAGATGGAGGCAACCACCCCCCACTCCCCACCGCCCACCTCTGGCCCGAAACCTCTTTAGCTCACGTCTCATCCCGTGCTTGGCAGTTCATGCCAATAACTGTGTTTTGCTTTTATTTGCAAAAGTGTGAAGATCACACTGATACCAAATCAGGGGTAAGATGGAGGAAGAGTGAGCACAAGCCCCTTTGGGAGGCACTCGACTGGTTGAGGAGGAGGCATTGCAATGCACCAGTCTATATAAAAATACCAATATATATACGTATAATTTAAAAACTGTAGGGATCCCTGGGTTGCTCAGCGATTTGGCACCTGCCTTTGGCCCAGGGTGTGATCCTGGAGTCCCGGGATCGAGTCCCACGTCAGACTCCTGGCATGGAGCCTGCTTCTCATTCCTCTTGTGTCTCTGCCTCTCTCTCTCTCTCTGTCTATCATAAATCAATCAATCAATAAATCTTTAAAAAAATAAAATAAAAATAAAAACTGTATACATAAAATACATAATTCACCCCCCACCGCCAACCCCAGCGGCTCACAGTTTTTATGGTTTCGCACATGCCTTCCGGAACAGAGAACTAAAGAATCATACATGGGAACCCTGTGTTCCTTTGGGGTGTGCAAGTATCTGTGGCCACATTCTCTCTCCTGCAGGGATACTCCTCTCTGGGAGAAATCCTTGTCCATGGGCAAGGCCGCGAGAAACACGTCTGCTCTGCCCACGCCCACCCAGTTTACACCAGTGCTGTCCCAGGAGCTCCCAGCCTGGCTTTACCACGTCTTGGGACCTGGTGCCTTGAGGCTGTAACTTGGCTCCTGGTAATCGCTGGTTATGTCAGCTGCACGTTCCCAGACTCAGCCAAGGCTGTGCAGGGTCTGTCTGCATCTTGTGAGCCATCACACTGTGTGTGTGTGTGTCTAAGTGTGTGCATATGTGCCAGTGTGTGCACATGTTCTGGTGGGCATGCGTGACATACGCTGGTGCACGTCTGCGTTCACACACAGGAGCTGCGTGTATGCGTGCATGAGCTAGTGTATATGTGTTGTGTGTGTATATGCTGGTGTACATGTGTGTTCACCTACATATGCTGGTGTGTGTGCATGTGTGGGACTGTGTGCATCTGCTGGTGTGTGTGGGCAGATGCAAGCACATGCATGTGTTCACATATACATGCCGGGGTGTGGCCATGTGCTGGTGTGTATCTGTTTTGGCAAGTGTGTATATGTACACATGTGGGGGGGTGCATGCATGCCGGATGTGTGCGTGTTCTGGCATGTGTATATGTACCTAAGCTGTGGCATGTGCGTGTTCACACGCATGTGCTGGCGCATGTGCATGCCTTGCTGGTTCTGGTGTGTGTATATGTTCTGATTTGTGTGCATGTGCTGCTGCATGTACATGTTCACACACGTGCTGGTGTGTGTTAGTGCATGTACCTGCACTGGTGTGCATGCGTATGCGGGTGTGTGTATATGTTGTGCTATGTGAGCATATGCTGGTGCATGTGTTTACACCAATGTACTGGTGTGTTCGTGCATGTGGCGTGTGCATACGTTGTGCTGTGTGTGCACATGCGGGTGCATGTCTGTGTTTGCACACGTCTGGTGTGCATGCATGTGCTGCAGTGCATGCATATGCGCGTCCCCAGGACTCCTCTGAACCCCAGGAACCGCCCCGCCCCAGGTTCCTGGCCCCTGCGCCTGGCTCCTGGCCCCTCCGTGCCTTGAGCATCCCGTCCGCAGGCCCCTTCCGCCACCTCCCTTGGCCTCCTGCTCGACTCCACTTCTCATTATTCCCCTCACCTCTCTTTGGATTGGAGAGGAAAAAAGTAAACCTTTTGGAAATGAACGAATCATTTCAAACTCCGCGAGGGGCCGGGTGGAAACACGTGCGCCCCGCTTCCAAGCCAGGCTCACCGGGGAAGGCCGGGACGCGTCCTAATTAGGTTTGCTCGCACACGGCGCTTATATTAATAATGTTTTTCTATGTAAAGGAGAACATTTTTTTCTGACCTCTTGGCGCGCGGGAATCAATGAGGAGTTGATAAAGCAAAGTTCACGGCTGCCTGCAGTGAAGCGGCGTGATCTGTTTACCCACGGAAGCCTTGACGTGTCAGGGCGATTCTGAAATGATTTATAGACCACCACCCCACGAAATCATTTAAAGTAGATTAGATCCGCAGGACAATCCCTTCTAATATGACAAGCTGATGGAGCCTGACAGGTAACTAGGTTAGTCAGGATGGCAAGCAAGTTCAAGAAATTCGGATTAAATTAAAATATTAATGGTACCGTCGGGAGAATAAGATTGAATCGCATTCCTCGAATTCAGGATGAGGCCCGAGATGCAAATGCGGGGCGGGCGGGGCGCCAGGGGAAGGTGTCTCCGGCTGAGCGGCAAAGCGGGAAGTGCATTCCAATGAAAAGGGAGGTGCAGGGGGGCACCTCCGCGGCTGCTGCTGCTGCTCCCGAGGTCTGGGGGACACCCGGCTGCCGGGCTCCGGGGACGCACGTGCATGCAGCCTGGCCTCCCGCCTCCTGCTGCGACGCAGGTGACCCCCTCCCCGCGGCCTGCGTCCTCCGCTCCGGCTCTCCCCCACTGTCACATGCCACTCCCGGTGCCCCTTGGCATGAAGGAACATCTAACCCGATATGGAAATCGGCTCCCGCTGCATCGCAATTTCCACACACCCCTTCCCGGGAAACCACTGCCTCCGCCCTTGGCTGCCTCCACTTGGCTTTTTTTTTTTCTTTCCTTTTTTTTGGTCTTCCCCTCTTCCTATAGAGAGAGAGAGAGAGAAAAAAAAGGGGGGAAGCAAGCATCCTGCCCGGGCCACAGGGAAATGAGATCGGTTCGGCCGCCTGCATGGACTCATTCATGTCTAAACCCCGTAAGGACACCCAGCTCGCTCGTATCTGCTCCCCCTACAATTGCCTTCTGAGTCCCCTGGACAAAGTTTGCCCAGGACCCGGTGCCTGCTGCTAAACCCGAACCTCCAGGGGACAACCCACAGGGCATCTATGTATTTATTGGCTAATTAGTTTATTGATTTATTTGGGGTATTTTTTTTGGACATGCAGGTTCTCCATGGCTTCAGCGAACATTTGGCTGCCTGTCCGGGCAGGGAAGCGAGTCTGTGTGTGCGTCCGGGGTTGTTCGGGAAGTTGTGCAAAAACATGATCCTTAACACCCGGAAAAGCTCCTGCAAAAAAAAGAAAAAAAGGAAAGAAAAGAAAAAGAAACAACAACAACAACAAAAAACCCAAACAGACCTTTTTTTCCTTTCTTTCTCTCTCTTTTGTTTTTTTTTTTTTTTTGGAAGGCCAGGCTTGGAGCAAGCGGGGAGCTCTCTGGTTTTACATGGAGCCTCCCTGCGTGTTCTTATGAAACGTGGGCGTTGATAGAGCCAAGGCCACAAATCCTGTGTCCCACGCCGGGACAGGGCTCCAGGTCAGCTTTGCAAAGATTATGGACAGAGATCAATAGTTTTTAACACAGGGTCCTATCTTATTTTATTTTATTTTATTTTGTTTTTATTTTTTATTTTTATTTTTATTAATTTTTATTTTATTTTTATTTTTTAATTTTTATTATTTATGTATTATTTATTTTTATTTTTATTTATTTTTATTTTTTATTTTTATTTTTATTATTTATTTTTATTTATATTTATTTTTTATTTTTTATTTTTTATTTATTTATGATAGTCACAGAGAGAGGGGGAGAGAGAGAGAGAGGCAGAGACATAGGCAGAGGGAGAAGCAGGCTCCATGCACCGGGAGCCCGATGTGGGACTCGATCCCGGGTCTCCAGGATCGCGCCCTGGGCCAAAGGCGGGTGCTAAACCGCTGCGCCACCCAGGGATCCCTATTTATTTTTATTTTTATTTATTTTTATTATTTATTTTTATTTTTATTTATTTTTATTATTTATTTTAATTTTTATTATTTATTTTAATTTTTATTATTTATTTTAATTTTTATTATTTATTATTATTTTTATTTATTTTATTATTTATTTTTATTTTTTATTTTTATTTTTTATTTTTATTTATTTATTTTATTGAAATTCAATTTGCCAACATATCATATTGTATTTTATTTTTTCCATCTTGAGCATGTGAGCAAAGTCACACAGGTGTGCAGAATCGGGCAGGGGAGCTGCAAGTGCCCGGTGTGGATGACGGGGGAGCCGCGACACACAGGTGGCCCATGCTGGCTCGTCCTCAGTTGGGGCTCAGTGTCCACCATGCAGGCCCCTGCGGGACAACGTCCCTAGTCACAGGGTGGCCGCTCCCCACAGGCGACTTCTCCCTTGGGAGCTGCCCCCGATGGCCCGATCGAGCTCACCTCCGCCGCTGGTGCTGGGTTCACTCCGTGGCTGCTGCACAGGGATGACCCCTCGGGCTTCGTCATTGAGAAAAAATTTCATTTAGAAAAAAAGTTTTTTCAGGAAAAACAAAATAATGTCCATCCAGGCTACCGGAGGCCCAGAATACTTTGCTGCCTTGAGACCTGGACATATGAAAACATTTTTTAAAAATTTTATTTATTTATTCATGAGAGATACAGAGACAGAGAGAGAGAGAGGCAGAGACACAGGCAGAGGGAGAAGCAGGCTCCATGCAGGGAGCCCGACGTGGGACTCGATCCCGGGACTCCAGGATCGGGCCAAAGGGAGGTGCTAAACCGCTGAGCCACCCGAGCTGCCCTATGAAAACATTTTTAATGACTCAGTGATTCCTGGTAAGAAAGGAAAGCATCTGGCGGCTGTGGAGAAAGGGAAGCGTAGCTTCAAAACACAAGACGGGAGACGGAACCGGGGAAGAAGGCAACGGGAGTGAGGGAATTTGCAAGTTCGGGCGGCTGCTGTGTTTGCTCCAGGTGGCGGGGACGGGGATACAGACCTGGTGTGCGGGGCTTGGACGGTTCCAGCCGCGTCTGGCCTGTAAACGCCCTTGCGCACAGGCCGCAGGGGGCGGCCTGCAGAAGGAGGTCCCCACACCCAGTGCAGAAGGCGCACCGACGTTTGCAGTCACGTAGACACGTGTGCACATGGAACGTGAGCCCGGTGTGCATATTCGTGTCCATTTGCCACCGATGCCTCCTGGCCACCTGGGCATCAGGATAGGACACGAGGCCGGGAGTGGGCCCAGGCTCCGCTGGGTGGCCCTCCGGGAGGCCCCGTGGTCCCCAGCTCGGCAGCCGTGCAGGCACTGCAGGTGGGGACTCGAGGCCGGCAGGTGGGGACGGGCCCAGCACAGCCAGCGCGGGCGGGCGCAGGAGCCCCTGGGCGGGGTCGGCAGCGGGAAGCCTGCCACACACTAGGAACGCACTCGGGCCCAGACGCTGAAGCCTCCTGGACCGCCTCTGCTTTGGGGCCATGGTCACGTTGGCTTATAAGGCATAATCCTCTCATCGCAGTTTTCCTTAGAAACCATGTGTTACTACGCATTTTTAAAAAGACTTTTAGCAATAGGTGATGCGTACTGATATATTTTACCAATATAAACATAATATATTTTGTATAGAGATATAGGTACAGGTGGACATGATGATCCATGTAGATACAGATACAGGTGTAGCTCCAGATAGATACAGATATAGATCAATACAGAATCAGGTGCAGATACACATGTGGGCGCAGCTATAGATACAGATTCACATACAGTTATAGAAACATGCAGATATAAATAGAAAAATAGATACAGATGCAGTTAAACACGTACATGTAGATACAGATACACATACAGTTACAGATCCAGACACAGGTACAAATGTAGATGCATATATAGACACGCATACAGGTCCAGGTGTAGATGCAGGTATTTGGGTAGAGACACAGACATAGATACAGACGCACATACACCTACAGTTGCAAATATAGATACACACACAGAAATAGATACAGATAAATGTATAGATACAGACACAGATATAGATACAGATGCAGGTATAGATATTGATATGGTAAAAAAATAAATAAATTAAAAAACATATTGCTACAGTTACAGATAAGGATACAGATATAGATACACATACACATAGAGCTATATAGTGATACACGTATAGGTACAGGTATTCAGATACAGATACACAGATACATGATACAGATATAAATGCAGTTGTAGGCACAAATACGCAGACGTATATAGATACAGACACAGGTTTTCATACACATAGAGATGTGCACACAGAGATACAGATATAGAAATAAATATAGATACGTACAGATACAGATACATATAGATACAGACACAGACCAAGATACGGGTACACACATAGGCATAGGTATAGATACACATACAGATGTTCAGATAGAGACACACGTACAGATTAGACACGAGTATAGATACAGACACAGATATAGATACAGACACAAATGTAGACACAGATATAGATACAGACACAAATGTAGACATAGATATAGATACAGATACAATATACATATAGATACAGACACGGATACAGACACGGATACAGATGCAGCTATAGATACGGTACAGACACATAGAGATACAGATACAATATACATATAGATACAGACACGGATACAGACACGGATACAGATGCAGCTATAGATATGGTATAGACACATAGAGATACAGATACAATATACATATAGATACAGACACGGATACAGACACGGATACAGATGCAGCTATAGATACGGTACAGACACATAGAGATACAGATACAATATACATATAGATACAGACACGGATACAGACACGGATACAGACACGGATACAGATGCAGCTATAGATACGGTATAGACACATAGAGATACAGATACAATATACATATAGATACAGACACGGATACAGACACGGATACAGATGCAGCTATAGATACGGTATAGACACATAGAGATACAGATACAATATACATATAGATACAGACACGGATACAGACACGGATACAGATGCAGCTATAGATACGGTACAGACACATAGAGATACAGATACAATATACATATAGATACAGACACGGATACAGACACGGATACAGATGCAGCTATAGATACGGTATAGACACATAGAGATACAGATACAATATACATATAGATACACGCATGGATACAGACACGGATACAGACACGGATACAGACACGGATACAGATGCAGCTATAGATATGGTACAGACACATAGAGACACAGATACAATATACATATAGATACACGCATGGATACAGATGCAGCGACAGATACAAATACACACACAGATACAGGTACACACACAGATACGATACAGACACAGACACAGTCACAGCTATAGATACACACAGACGTATATACAGACACGGATACACGGACCGACACAGTTGACCTAGACACAGACTTACATGCTAGACAAACAGAACTACCTACACAGGCTCACAGGTGAGATGAATATACGAGGCGCAGACTTACACGTATCGATTCGTTTTATTTTATTTTATTTTATTTTATTTTTTTTAAAGATTTTATTTATTTATTCATGATAGTCACAGAGAGAGAGAGAGAGAGGCAGAGACAGGCAGAGGGAGAAACAGGCTCCATGCACCGGGAGCCCGACGTGGGATTCGATCCCGGGTCTCCAGGATCGCGCCCCGGGCCAAAGGCAGGCGCCAAACCGCTGCGCCACCCAGGGATCCCTCGATTCGTTTTAATGCCCAACATATGAAGACTCGGCAGAAATCCTACGAAAACTTAAAATCAGAGACCTAGACAGAGAGAGGCAAGGCCGGCCTCCGGCGGGACCCCGCCAAGCAATACCAAGCCAACCGCACACGCCGACCTGCAGGCAGGGAAGCCGGGCCGGGCCGGCCCTTCCCACACTCTGCGGCTCGTACACGCGGAGCTCACAGAGGGACGTAGTTCGTGAGCATCTGCGTCAGGCGAAGCCGTGAGCCGCGTGTCTGCACAGCCAAGATCCCAGACGGGAGCAGGGACCCGGGGAGACCGTCAGGGGCGTCCCCACTCTCCTGGGCAGCGGCCTGCAGAGGGGCATCACTTTCCTAGAGCTCTGAATTAGGGAATCTCCGCAGCGCACAGGCGCATTCAGCCTTCACCCGGGTCCAGGCGGCTCTTCCCGCTCTCACACAGAGGGAGCAACTTTAACTATTCCACAGCTCATTGCGTTCAAGAACGGCGAACTTTTGGGGGGCTCACTTCTGCCCGGGAAACCACCAGACGCAACCCAACAAACAAACGAAAATGGGTATTTTCTTTTTAAATCAACCTTCAATTAAAAAGCCAACCTTTACGCACTTCATTGAAACCAGTGTTTAGTTCTCGAGTATTTATCCTGCGCCCTACAGGTCACGAGCTGACTCTTCTGCTTTCTGCTGCGGAGTCCGGGGATTTCAAACGAAGGATGTAGAAAGGAAGCTCTGCTGCTGCAACATACTCAGATTTGCAAACTATCTTCAAAGAAATACTGGTTTTTTCCCCCCATGGGTTCTCAACAATTGTGCATCCCACACCTCAAAATAGAATTTGTCGTCACGGGCAGCCTGGGTGGCTCAGTGGTTGGGCGCCTGCCTTTAGCCCAGAGCCTCATCCTGGAGACCCGGGATCGAGTCCCACGTCAGGCTCCCTGCATGGAGCCTGCTTCTCCCTCTGCCTGTGTCTCGGCCTCTCCCCCTCTCTGTGTGTCTCTCATGAATAAATAAAAATCTTTAAAAAAAAAAAAAGAATTTGTCATCACACAGCTCAGGAAATGGATGTGCCCGTGTGTGCGTGCCTACATATTAACACACACACGTTCACATATTCACAGATTTGCACACACAGGAACCCTTGCAGTGCACCCACATGACCTGAGAACATGCTTTCAAGAAGTCTGGGGGCGCCTGGGTGGCTCAGTGGTTGAGCCTCCACCTTCGGCCCAATCCATGATGTCTGGGTACTGGGATAGAGTCCTGCCATCAGGCTCTCTGCTCAGCGAGGACTCTGTTTTTCCGGTACCCCTCCCTCCACTCATTCTCTCTCTCTCTCCTTATTGCTCAAATAAATAAATAGAATATTTAAAAACAAACAGGAGGTCTGGGGGGGGGGTACCGTGGGGTCGGTACACGGCTGCATGACAATGACACTTGGGGAATGCACATGTCTGGACGTCACAGCCGAGGACTCCTACCATGGATGCTGACAGCTCCGCCAGATGCCGAGGGCCTGCCCCACCTGCCTGCTGTGGGGGCCATAGCCTCTGAACTGGCCTCCTGACCTGCCCACACTGTGACCACCACCACCACCGGCTGCTCTTGGCCGGCACTTTCTGGAAACCCTCATCCCTCATTCACCAGACGCCCCGTCACAAAGGAGCACGGCTCCCAGGCTGGCACATTCCTTGTACTTGTGCAGAAACAACAAATGTCCACATCCAGCCAGGCCTGGGGGCCCGAGGGGTTCTGTGTTCTGCACTGTCCCATTGAGGCTGCCCTGGGCCTGGCCCCTCACGCTGAGCACACGAGAGCTGGGCTCGAATCTGCTATTTGCAAAAAAGTTACAGATACGGAGCTCACGGCTGCACCAGGACATCCCTGTAGGTGGTTCCTCCAACAGCAGCAGAGCGTCTGCCTCTCCATAAAGCCCCACACAAGCAGGCAGCGGCGCCCACCCTGGGGGGCCCTTAAAGGACTGTCCAGCTGTCCGGGGCCCTGGTCCCGGAAAACCCTGGTCCATGATCCCAATCAGCAGGCTTCCCACTGACAGCTGGCCCTATGCTCCTCAGCACCCCAACTAACATCCGGACCTCACCCTAGATATGTTGCATCTTAACCCCTGGGCATCTATTTGCATTCATTTTCCAAACCTTCCTCCCCAGCCAGCACTGAGAACCCCGTGCCCTCTTCTACTTGGCATCTCCAAACCCCAATCCTCATAAGCACCTGAGGCATGGGGCCCCAAGCTCAGAAAGGAGCCTTTGTTCAAGGTCTGCTGTCCACACTCAACAGGATTCATGTTGCAACCTTCTCACGTAGCAATGGGCTCCCTCCTATTATTCGTTCTGTTGTGGTGGATGGTGCTTTCCCCGGGAAGCCCGCAGGGAAGGCCGCCCTCCTTCCTCTGTGAACTTTCAGGAAAATGGGCAATCCCCCAGACGAGCCTGAGCCATCAGGGTCCCCCACCTGGAGGACCCACCCAATGCAAGCTTCTTCATCAGCTGAGCATGTCATTGTCCCCGAAGGCTTTGCATATAGGGTGGGTCACACTGGATGCCACTGGGGTGTTTAATTCACTCTCATCCTGAGCTAGCTTGCTGCTACACCTGGTTCCCAGCAGAAGGGGTGACAAGCATCCCCAGGACCTGGGTCAGCAGCAGGGCAGGAGGGCCGGGAAGCAAGTGCACCTGTGTTCCTCTGAAACAGCGTCTCGCACTCGTTCATCTCGGGCAGAGGCCAGAAGGCAACAGTCCCTTCCCCACGCAAAGAAATTCCAACCCTCCTGTAGAATCTGCTAGTTCTAATGGAAATAATTATCGAGCAAACATTGCTTCCAGCTCCCCGTGGTATATTAAAGCAACAGTATGGAAATAAAGATATTACCATGTTATTAATGCTTATTGTTGAAATATGAATACACAAAATATATGACGGAGTGTAGTATTTAAATTGCAAAAACGCAGAGATGTTTAATAAGGTGGCAGCGGTCCTGGGTGCTTTTTTTTTTCTTTTTCTTTTTTTTCCCCCCCTTCTCATAATTTTCAATATAATCTAAATTAAGCTATAAAAAATCATTACCTTTAGCAATTTTTAAAATCATCTTTCATCTCGGGAAACCTAACTCACAGCCCGCTGAAAATATTACAAGTAAATACTGTATTACGAACATTGATTATTTTCCTTAATCCAATTGAAGCATATTGAGACTTAAAGGAAAATTATGGAAAATTATAGACATGCCCGGCGGGCCGTCCCTGGAAACATCCACCGGGGAAACGCGTCTGTGGTTTTAAGGAGCACCTTCCCGTGGCTGATTAGTTTTGCCAAGTCCTTTCCTGGAAGGACATATCTGTGAGCTATGGTGCCCAGGGCGGGATTGATGGCTGGAGTTTTAATCCAGCTCTCTGCAACAGTTTGGGGAAATTTGGAATCTTTCAGCAAGATAGATGGTACCATTTCAGATGCAAACGCTATATTTAAGTCATCCTGTGTGTATGACAAGTAGAATAAAAAAGACCTCAGTGGTTTTCCCCCCTCCCTCCGCCGGTTGCGTGCTCAGCTCCACACGAGTCTGAAGGGTGGTCCGGCTTTTCCAGAGAGGCTACGGAGGGTGCAGATGGACCTTCAAATCCAACGCTTGGGTTTCTCACGTTCTTGAGCTGACGTCTTCATGGAAAAATAATTGCAAAGCAGGTGCATAAAGCACAGTCTTTGGCCCTGAAAATGAGCTTTAAAAAGAGGATCAAACAAACCCAATCTATTGTTTCAAGATGCACACTTCCTTTGCCCTGGAAGAAGCTGTGGAACATCTACAGCCCCTTCTGCGGCCCCAGGGTGAGATGTCGGACCACAAGGGTATCGCCCGTCCCCAATACCTCCGTTGACTTGAAACGCTCAGACCTCCCCATGGAAGATATGCTTCATTCCAGGCTTTCAGCTGAGTGACATCAGCTTGACTTTGCCACGCCCTGCATGACCTCCCCTTGCACCCAAGTTGTCTTGAGATCAGCCATGGACAAAGAAATAGGGTTTCACCATCAGCAGGAAGCGCGGCTTGCCCAGGACCCACCAGGGAATGCGAGCTGGAAGGAAGCTAACTACAGTGTTGGCTCAAGTTCCCTGAATCAGTTTGGGGATAATGTGAGTCCAGTCCAAAGTCATCCTAAAAACCATGCGCTGAATATTCATGTCATGCCCCAAATTTACATGCTGAAGATTTAACCCCCAACGGGATGATATTAGCAGGTAGGCTTTTGGGAGATGACTAGGTCATAATAATGGGATTACTGGGCCTCTACAGGAATGTTAAGTGTTCCCGTCTCTCCACCATGTGAGGAGACACTGAGAAAGCAGAAGCCTATAAACTAGGAGCAGAATTTCTCCAGGAACAGACCATATGTCTTCCTAATCTTGGATGTCACATCCCACAGGAGGGTTAAGTGGAAGGTCTGAAATCTTCGATCCCATGGGCACCCATGGGGCTGTGCTGTCCCTAGGGGATGTGACGGGGGTCCATGCATGATGAATAAGTCATGAGAACTCTCCATCCTGCACGGGCACCCAGAGGGCGGGGCTGTCCTTAGGTGACATGATGGGGCAGTGCATGCATGATGAATGAGAAGGCATGTGAGCTCTCCATCCTGCATGGATACCCAGTGGGCTCTGCTGTCCCTAGGGGACATGAGGGGGGCCTATGCATGATGAATAAGTCATGAGACTCTCCATCCTACATGGACACCCATGGGGCTGTGCACTCCAGGGAATGTGATCAGAGTCCATGCATGATGAATGAGGAGTCATGGGAGCTCTCCATCCTATATGGACACCCACGGGACTGTGCTGTCACTAGGGGATGCAATGAGGGGTCCATGGACAGTACACTAAGAGTTGAATTAGAAGTAAAGGGAGGGGATCCCTGGGTGGCGCAGCGGTTTGGCACCTGCCTTTGGCCCAGGGCGCGATCCTGGAGACCCGGGATCGAATCCCACGTCGGGCTTCCGGTGCATGGAGCCTGCTTCTCCCTCTGCCTGTGTCTCTGCTTCTCTCTCTCACTGTGTGCCTATCATAAATAAATAAAAAAAAAATAAGTAAAGGGAGAAGAATCAGTCTGCAATCTTAAAGCATTATACAGCGACAGTAATCAAGACCGCATGGTATTGGTGTAGAGAGAGACACATAGATCCATCGAATGGAAAAAAAAAAAAACCAGAAATAGACCCACATGAATATTTCCAAGTGGTCTTTAAGAGAGATTTAAAAAAAAATCCAACAGTTCAGGGTAGAAACAAAACAAAAGGTGGTGACCCCCTGGTATCCACAAGCAGAACAAAAAACAAAGAAAAATTTCCAACTAGGTCTCACACTTGCTACAAAATTTCACTCAAAATGCATTATGAACTTCAAAAAAAATGCACTATGAACTTCAAAGTAAAACTTTAAAATTCTAAGAAAAATAAAATAAACACTGAATCAAGTCTTTGGCATGAGAGCTAGCCGAGGTTCCTAGACTTGGCACCAAAAACCACAATATGTAAAGAGAAAAGCTGATATTGGACTCCATCAAAAAGCCCTGGTTTAAAAAAAATGACTAGAAAACTATGAAAGGAAGAAAATATTTGGTAGCCACATATCAACGAAGGAGTAGTATCTAGAGTATATAAAGAGTTCTCAAAACTCAACAATCAACAAGCAAATGTTCGACATGATTAGTCACCAGGGAAATTCAAATGAAAACCAAAATGAGATATTTCTACCTTCCTATCAGAATGCCCAAAACACAAAATTGTGACAAACATTAAGCACTAAATGTTGGAGAGGATGCAGAGAAATCAGATCGTCCATACGCTGTCGGTGGTAATGTAAAAAGTTAAAGCCACTCCAGAAAACAGTTGGGCAGTTTCTTTTTGGGAGAAAAAAAAAAAAGTTGTGCAACCATCAGATGACCCAGAAATTGCACTCCTGGGCATTTTTCCCAGAAAAAAAGAAAGACTTATGTGTTCATACAAACACCTGTACAAAAATGGTTATAGCAGCCTTATTCAAAAAAGCCCCAAGCTGGAAACAACCCAGACGTCTTTCAGTGGGCGAATGGATAAACCAAATGGGATCCATCCATACCATCGACGTACTTGACAATAAAACAGAACAGGCTATTGATCCACACATCAACCTGGATGAAGCTCCAGAGGTTTGCGCTGAGCGAGGCAGCCAATTCTGAAGGTTACGTGCACATGATTCCATTTATATAACATTCTCGAAATGACAAAATTACAGCAAACGCCGGCTAAGTGGATCTGTGGAGCTAAAACACCGGAGAGTCTATGATTCAACCATTTTAATGATTTCTAGGAACGCAAGAAACGCTCTTTGAGGGGCCGAGGGGAAACCCTGATTCTTACACATTTTATTTGCTCAAGAAGAAAGTCATTGAAGGGAACGTGAAGCCCTACAGGTGTTTCCGCTCTCTTAAGTGGACGGCGATGGTGCAAATCGACGTTGGCGTGTCCCAGGGCCAACGTGCCTTTGGGGCATCATCGTTGGTTACTCCTGTTCCTCACAGTGCCGAGACGTTTCCCATCACATTTTTTGTTTTTTTGGTTTTTTTTTTTTCCCATCACATTTGTTAACGGTGCGACCCGCGCTGATAGGAATCTGAAACGGGGACTGCTTCCAGCGTGGATTTTCTCCGTTATTTGCTACGGGGCGGGTTTTTCTCCCACGGCGCAGGAGGGAAGAGCCGTGAATGTGTCGCCGCAACCTCTGCCATTGGACAATGTTGAGAAGACGGGGGGGGGGGGGGGGGGTCCTGTGAACTTTGCCATCGCTCTAAATCCCGTCCAAATGGCGAACTGCTGCATTTCTGCCGAGGCCACCGCCAGTCTGAGCGTTGAGAGGGATGTGCGTGGGACCTTTCACGCCTGCAGATTACGGAACTGAATTCCCTGCAAATTATTGAACCTGTTGATCCCTTAATTAACTGTTTACTGAGCAGTGATAGTCCCAAAAAGAACAATCTCGGTTTTTTTATTATTTTTTTTAAAGTGCTCTTTTAAAGATCCTTTGTGACGTTTGCTGGGTATGTCATTATAAGAATTACCTCCTCTGAAAAAAGAAAAAAAAAAAAAGAATTACCTCCAAAGTGTGTCTGGTTTTTTTTCTTTTATCTAACCATTATTCCCCAACATAATGCATTGATTTTTTTTTTCAGCCAACTGATACGCCCACAAAATTATGTATAAGTGACTGAATGAATCCAAATGAACCCGAGTGGTTGGTCATATTTTCGTCATGGGCTTATTGCTCCTTTCGTGCAAAGAAAGAGAGACGTATTATTTTGATAATTATGCTTAACACATTGTGTTGTGGATTATTCCTGTTCTGTGGAACTACTTCAAGATATTTAAGTTAAGTGCCTCTTAAATGCCTTTATTTTATTGTAGCCGACGTAGCTGGTTGAAAAGAGCCAAGTATTTCTGGGAAAAGGAGAAGGAGCAGGAGAAAGAGGGAAATAAGATGATTATAACGTTATGTTTCCATTCAGAAAAATTTTGGACGGGTCCCATCAACTTGAGCTGTTGCGTTATGGATGGTTCTCATGTGAATCATCAAGCGCGGGTCAAGCCAACAAGTTTCTAGAAAATCATAAAAGTCAAATAAGAGCAGACCTAACCCCGAACGTGCTGTGGCGTTGTCCAAACCACCCCCCACCCACCACACACCGACTCGATAATGTCGAAGCCGCACCAGGAATGAGGATTGAACACAACCAAGGGGGAGCAGCTGCCATTGGAAATCATGGTGGTGTTGAGAGCACCTTGACCCCCACGCGTCTGCTCCCCATTTGGAGGAAGGTCACACATGCCTGGTAGAGGTCAAATCCAGTGGGCGCTGGGGAGAGTGGCCAGCCGTGGGCACACAGGGGTAGGGAGCTCAGAGGCCAATTTGCAACGGGTACAGGAGCTGTGTTCATGGTATGCCAGACAGTCGTCCGGATTTGGGGATGATCTCAGCCCATTGGGCAGTGTAGATACCACCTCCAATATTGTTACTCTAATATCCCCCAAGTTGGCATCATGGCAAGTGGGATCGGTGACATCTACCCTGTGCGTCTCATATGCACATCCCAACAGAGCCAACCCCACCCCAACACCTGCTCTCCAAACCCCAGCCCAGAAACACGTCTGCCCATCCCATGGTCGATGACGCAGTCCAAACACAAAAGTCGCTCTTGACCGTCCTGTCCCCGCACGGCCACCAGGAAGGTCCTCGAAAGGTCAACACCATCCTGCTTCTCCAGAGGGCACATCTTTGAGTCTCACGGTGGAGAATAGTCCAGCGGTCTTGTTCTTTGTCTTCCCACCTGGAGTGTAGACGTGATGGCAGGAGCCGGAGTCGCCATCTTGTGACAAACTGTGAGGGAAAAGCAGAAGGAATCCCAGAGACAGATGGATAGCCGACACCTGTGAGCCTGTGAGCGGCAGCCCTGTGCGCCCACCTGCAGGCTTTTGGTTCCCTGGGAGAGAGAAAAGTCCGAGGGAGCTCGGCTTGTCGTCACAGGGAGCAGGTGCACGTGGTGCTCGAGATACCAGCTCCAGCTGCAGAGGGCACAAGATGTGGAATCGTATGTATCCCAGTGCGGGATGACTTTGAGCAAAAGCAAGGCACGAAAAGAGAGACCATTAGAAACCACCTGCCCCCACTCATGGAAAACACAGCCGCGGTCTTGCAAAATGAATACGCACACACTCTTGGGGGAGAGGGTGGTTGACGTAGTTAAGGAGTCGTGATGAGTCATCACAAAAATATTTCAGGGACACAAAGACGTGGCCAGAAGGCATCAGGAAAATGCCGATGGAGGCGGCAGGTTCTGTCCCTGGAGGGTGAACTCCGCGTCCCTCCCCTCACCTGTCGACAGTGCACGGCGTTACTTGGAACCGGATAAGACACGGAGGAGCCAGGGAGGAAGACGGAGTCCACCGCGGTGGGAGATGGAAAACAGATGAGCCGGGAAGGCAGAGGCCCACGGACGGACGGACACACACCGCGAGCCGAGCCGCTGGGGGACGGCGGCCTAAGTGTTCCCGCATGCTCGGCATCCCGAGCCTGAAGACAAATACCAGCGCGCCTGGGATTTTCATTCCACATGATCTAATCGAAATGGAAGACCGGCAACCTCGCATAATTTTCTAAGCACGGAGACGATGCTGGTGATATCATCCACCAAATTGAAACCAAATAGAAAGACTCCCGACGACCCGATTCCTTTCTCCGCGCAGCTGCGTTTCGGGAGCCGCACAGACTCTAAGCCACTTTGTGATTGTGTGTGTGTGTGTGTGTGTGTGCGTGTGCGTGTGAAAAATCCTCCTAGTCTCCCCACCACCTCCGCTATTTCTCTTTAATTCTACATAAGAAGAAATCGCCAGTAGGAAGATGGAAAAAAAGAAAGAAAGAAAGAAAGAAAGAAAGAAAGAAAGAAAGAAAGAAAGAAAGAAAGAAAGAAAGAAAGAAAGAAAAAGAAAAAACACAAATGTGCCATTTTGCCTCTCGGATACTCCTTTTTGTCCGGAGCACTTCATTTTTCAACGTCTAAAATATATGTAACAGATGAATGTATTTCCTGTGTCACGTTTTCGGCTGCATTCAAATTTTTATTCTTGGTTTCTGATTACCAAGAGCTGCCAGGTCCTAGTCTTTTGGAGCTAACATAACCCGTCACCGGGTGCCAGACCGTTGGAAGTACGAGGGAGGCAGCAATATTAATTTTTCCCGATAAAACAAGGCAAAGAAGGCGTCCTTGTATAAAACTCTGACTCTCTGGATAATTTAGAGGATGATGTGCCTTTCTCTAATACACATTTATTCTAAAAAAAAAAAAAAAGAAAGAAAGAAAGAAAGAAAGAAAGAAAGAAAGAAAGAAAGAAAGAAAGAAAAAACCCTAATGATACCATTTTGTTGCCAAAAATAGGCAAAGCTACGACCGTGCCTTTCAGATGCGAGATGGTAATCGCTAGCAGGATTTTGAGGTTCAACGTCACCAGATTATATTTCTCCAAGCTACCTGAATTATGACTTTCATGTTATTATAACAAGGCTATTCTTCAGGCTGAAATTATAATTTTTACTGTAAACCCCTTCTTTCAGTATTTTATGCTTATCCATTATTTTCTGCACTGAATGTTAGTTTTGGCGCAAAAGGGATTTTCTGGGAAAAGTTTCAGAAATCCATTCATCTATTTTTGAGCTGTCCAACCATGGGGAAATTAAGGGTTTATACACATTAAGACATTTTTCAGATGCCTTTTGGAGATCTTGGTTAGACTTGTATTTTAAAAATGCAGACATGCCATGGAAAGCGTGTGGGATGACAAATCCCCGCTTCTTCCTACCGGGGCAGGTCATTATAAATGAACTCTCCAGTTGCTTAAAATTAGCAAGCTGCATAAACACACTACTGATCGCACCACCGAGCAGCTCGCGCTCTCTCTCTTCCTCTCTCCCTCTCTCTCCCGAGATATTTCTTAAACCTCTACCCAGTGGAAGGCACCGAGGGAGAAGGCATTCTAGGGAAAATATGTCACCTACCCTCAAAACTCAGCATGTATTACGAGTTACATGAACCGCAACGTTGCGAAAATAACCATTTAAAGACACACTGTTATTTGAACACATGTAGTCCAAGTAGGAGGAAAGGAAAAAAAAAAAACAACAAAACCTCAAGTTTCTTCTAAAACAGCTTCCATGCATCATCTTTAAACTAAAGCCTATTCCCAGACACATGTGTGTGTAAAATGGCATCTATGTGTATATATATATATAAAGACGTGTGCACATATACATGGTGCACGCATACAAAATATATCTGTATATATGCAAAAATGTATCTGTGTGTATATTTTTGTGCACATAAAAAGTATCTATGCATATACATGTGTAAATATGTGTCCATATATATGTGCTTTCTGCATACAAAAGAAACCTATGTGTATATAGATAAAGACGGGTGTGTATACATGCCACGTGCATACAAAAAAATATATATGTATATGTGTGTGAAGATGTGTCTGGGTATATATGCTTTCTGCATACAAAAGGTATCTATATGTATATATGTAAAGATGTGTGCAGCTGTACATACCTTATGCATGCAAAAGACAGATGTGTGTTTATTCTTTTTGCATACAAAAGATACACATGTGTATCTTTTCCATACACATTGTATGTGAAATCTGTATAACCTATGTAAATACAATATTTTAATATACTAAAACATGAATAAAGTAGGTATCAATAGATACACACATAGATATAAAGTATGAATGGTCTGGCGGTCTCAGTCAGTGGAACACATGACTCTCGGTCTTGGGGTTGCGGGTTCAAGCCCCACGTTGGGTGTAGAAATTACTTAATGTGTGAATGTGAAATAGACAAATGGATACGTAAATGTATATGAATCTGTATAAAGATGTATATGTGCATATACAGATGTAATCTATGTACACAGAAGATAGATACTTTCATGTATATACATTTATATAAATGTTTTCATTTTATACATATGTTTATATATGTTTAACATATATATATGTTTATATATGTATATATGTTTAAAATGTTTTCATTTTATACATATGTTTATATATGTTTTTATATATTTATATAAATGTTTTTATATTTATATTTTTTATTTTTATTTATATTTATTTTTTATTTATATATATTTATATATATATAAATATATATTTATTTTTTATATTTATTTATTTATATTTATATTTTATTTTTATTTATATTTATATTTTATATAAAATAAAAATTTATTTTATATTTTTATATAAATGTTTTCATTTTATACATATACATATATATATGTTTTCATGTTTATACATTTATATAAATAGATCATCTGTATAAGTGAATCTATATAACAGACTTAAAATCTAGATAAAATAGTCACTTATATATATGTAAATTCATATAAATAATCTATATAAGTAAATCTATATAAATAGACCTAAAATCTAGATAAAATAGACATTCATATATTTGTGAATTCACATAAATAATCTGTATAAGTGAATCTATACAAATAGAGCTAAAATCTAGATAAAATAGACATTCATATATATGTGAATTCACATAAATAGATAATCTGTATAAGTGAATCTATATAAATAGAGCTAAAATCCAGATAAAGTAGACATTCAAATATATGTGAATTCACATAAATAATCTGTATAAGTGAATCTATATAAATAGAGCTAACATCTAGATAAAATAAGAAAGATCTATACACATGCAATAAAAATGCATATATACATAAGCTTACCTGTGAATCTATATAAGGATATATATGATAAACACGAATAAATTTAAACAAGAGATAGTATTACCTATATTATCTTTTCATAATCATATGGGCATGTATAATCTGTACAAATACATGTAGATTAATAGATTTAAAAATGTCAATAAAATGGATATAAATAGGTACAAACATCCACATTTGTAAAATACACGAACATGTACTAGATGCACACAGATTCGTGAACATATGCGTGTACACAATCGCACAGTAGCAAAGATACACCGTCCCGTGACACACGAGTGTGCGAGCACCGCCACACGTTACCTCAATACCCGTGAGGAATTACTACAAAATACGACGTTACTACATTGAGGTTAGTACAAAATACGATGAAATTGAATAAGGAGAAGGAGCTGTGGGCTGGGGGGCGGACATGGGGAGAGGTTGGTAAAGAGGCACAAGATTTTCAGCTACAAGACGAATATGGTCAGAGGATCTGCCGTACAACATGGTGACTCCAGGTGGTAACATGGTATTGCATCATTGAAACTCAATAAGAGGGCGGATCTTAAAAGTTCTCACCCAAAAAGGGGGGAGGGGGAGAGAGAAAGGGAGAGAGAATATGCAAGCTGATGAGTGTGTGCATTGACTAGGTGGCCGGGGGTAGGGGACATTTTCACAACGTGTGCATGCATCAACTCACCACAATGCACCTTTCTCTTTTTTTTTCTTAAAGATTTTATTTATTTGTTCTTGAGAGACACAGAGAGAGAGAGGCAGAGACACAGGCAGAGGGAGAAGCAGGCTCCATGCAGGGAGCCTGACGTGGGACTCGATCCCGGGACTCCAGGATCACGCCCTGGGCTGAAGGCAGGCGCTAAACCTCTGAGCTACCCGGGCTGCCCTGCAGTGCACCTTTCAAGTGTCCTACAGTTTCTAGGTCGATTGTATCTTAACAAAGCTGCGATGAAGAAGAGGAGGAGGACAAGGTGCTCAGAACTGACCCCTCCCTATAAGCACCTGAGACCCCGGATGCTGCCTAAGGAGGGAAGAGAACGGAGAAGCCAGCCCTCACCCCAATCCACCCTCCTGACGTGCCAGCCACGCCCCATGCACCACGGCTCCCACCCGCGCCCTCATTTTCAGGTTCCCACCTACAGCCACTGATGTGCAGCCCCCAGACCCTGCACGATCCCCTTCCCCCAGGATTGCAGCCCTGAGTCCTTCACCAACTCTCAGTGCTTCTCCAACAGGTTGAGTTGCTGGCAACCAGAACCCCAATATTTGCCCACCACGCACGGAAGGCCAGTGCCCTCGGGCCCTGGACGCGTATCATGTCCTCACCTGCAACGACGTGCACATTTCCACCACCATCTAACTTTCTAGGGAATTCTTCCTATCTCTGGGGAATAGGCGCTGTCCGTTGGGCGTACCTGGGGTCCATCCCGCAGACCCTCCATGATATCAAGACCAGCTTCCGTTACGAGCTGGCATCCTCTCAAAATGTGTACATGGAAGCTCGAACCCCCAAGACCTCAGAATGTGAGGGTGTTTGGAAACAAGACCGCTGCGGACGACATGGCTACGCCAGCGTGAGCCATGTCCTTGCAAAAGCGTAAAATTTGGACGGAGGCACAGAACGTCTCGGGAAGCTTACGGCGTCAAATGGAACAGCCAAGGCCACGGCTTGGAGCACCGGAGCCCGAGCGGGGCGTCTGCACTTCTCCTGGAAGCGGGAACGTGCCCAAACCAAACTGGAGGGTAAGAATGCAGGGTGTTTGCCTTGTATGCCTCAAAGCAACACATCAACGGGGTGACCCACATGGCTGTGCACCAGGTTTGTTGACTGAATCGTTCCATGGGGTCAGCGAGGCCCCAGATGGCAAAGCGTCCAAACGCAGGACCCTAAAAGACATGGCCAGTCGACGTCCCCATTGCTTCCCTTGTAAAATCTCCTTAGGAAGCTACGGGCCATGGGCTCAGACAGTCCTGGTGTGATAACTGGGCACCAAGGAACAGCCGCTGGAAATCGCACCCGCTTCCTTTATCATGATGAGCACGGAGTAGAGCGCACAACTGTTGCATCGTTACACTGCACACCTGAAAGTCATATACCATGGTATGTTAGCTACACTGGGATGAAAATGAAAAACTTAATAAAAATACGACGAAACAAAAATGAAACAAAATAAAATCTGCTTCCTAAACCCCTCTTGATTGACCCTTGGGGAAAACAAACAAACAAAAAGACACAAAAAAAACCCCAGAACAACACAGGATATCTCCCCCACCTGGCAATCGCTATAACCTTTCCTCAATCCTCCGCCAAATTATGAAGACTCGCCCTCCGTTCCCTCCAACCACACTGTGAGCCCCCCGATTGTGGGAAACCATCTGAGAAACTTGTCCGCTTGGCCGCCCCCCATGACAGAGCATCTTGCCAAGTTCCAAACCGACCCCGGCCCCGCATTCAGAATTTAGGGCCCTCGGGACTTTCCCTGAACAAATACAGACTTTTTCAAACAACATGTCTTGATTATTCCAGACGAAACTTCTGAATTTATTGTAAGAAAAGAAAATCCAATTTTTCAGGGTGTGTGTTTTTTATTTTATTTTATTTTTTTGACTGTGAGGATTAGTGTTTCTTGCGTTGTTAGAAACTCTTCTATTTCCTTTGGGGACACATTATGTATAATGTGAGCCTTGAGACTAAAACAATATTACACCATCCTTCATTTCTCGAGGTATTTGCCAAGTCTCTGCCCAGATGATGAGGCTATTCTTCTCGCTGGAGACATTCCGTGGCCCAAAAAGAGGCGAAGAAGCATTTTCGACTGCCAAGTGCTTCGTTTGGCAACCCTGGAGGTGCACAGAGGAAGCTGTCACAGACATCGACAAACCGGCTTCTCATGGGCTCCGGGGTTCCCAAGGGACTCGTGGGGTCTTGAGTTCAGCCACTGACCCGAGACTGGAATGGTATTCAGCTTCCTCTGAGTAGAAATCCAGGCTCTGCTTGCATACGTGCAGTGACAGGAAACTCACTCCCTCCCTAGGAAGCCATCCCGATGGGTCTCCCCGGGTGCCTGATTCCTCATCCTGTGCATTGGACCACAAAGGGTCAATCGAATGGCTCTTGTGCATGGCCGACTTTCAAATACTTGAAGGCAAACATCACATCCTTTCCTAACTGCTCCTTGCCTGGGAGGTTTTTACTTTGGAGGCTGAATATTTCCAGATATTCTCCAAGCGCAGAGAATTCCAGGAGTGTGACGATCGCCGTCACGGTCTCATCCTCGGATTGGCTGCCACCATGAGCCCCTTCTCCCAAGTGGCACCTGAGCAGCTCAGGATGAAAGGGGGCTGTGTATTGCGGTCAGAGATCACATCAGTGTTCCGCGGGCCACATCATGCATGCACACATGTCTCACGTGTGCACACACGTCACACATATGTATACACACCTCTCACTCAAGAACACACGTCATACATACACACATCCACACACACTCATGCACATGTGCATGTGCACACCCTGACGTCTCTCATGTGTGCACCCACACGTACATGGTCACATCTTACGCATTCATGTGCACACACATGTAGGTACATTTGTGATACATACGTTAAATATCTCCTCAACAAGGATCTTTGGTGACCTTTATATGCCCTGTGGCTAAACCACGTCTCTTCCTCTCCATCCTCCAACACTAATGTTTTTGCTAATGAGTAAGATGATGGATTTTAACTCCAAAATATCATAATTATATTAGATGTAAACCGGCTAAATGCTCCTATTAAAATAACAGAGATCATGGGGTGCCTGGGTGGCTCAGTTGGTTAAGCATCTGCCTTCAGCTCAGGTGGTGATCCCAGGGTCTTGAGATCAAGCCTCGAGTTGGGGCAAAGTGGGGTCTGTCTCTCACTTTCACTGTGCCTCTCTTTCTCATGAATAAATACATAAAATCTTTAAAGAAAAAAAAAGCAGAGATCATCAAACTAGATTTATTTATTTATTTATTTATTTATTTATTTATTTATTTATTTATTTGATTTTATCTATTTATTTATGAGAGAGAGAGAGAGAGAGAGAGAGAGAGGCAGAGACACAGGCAAAGGAAGAGGAAGAAGCAGGCTCCCTGCTGGATGTGGGACTTGATCCCAACACCCCAGGATCATGCCCTGAGCCGAACGCAGATGCTCAACCACTGAGCCATCCAGGCATCCCCATCAAACTAGATTTAAACTTTAAAAAAAAATTAGATTTAGACTAATACTAGATTTAAATAACACCATCATACGCTGCCTAAAACAGACACATCTAAAATATAAGGAAACGAAATGGAGGCATAAGCAGTTTAAGAAAACATATAGTGCATCCTTATTGTCTACAGATTCTGTTTCTGCAAATTCACCTGCTTGATAAAATTTATTTGTTACTCCAAAATCGATACGCACAATGGGCTGCCATTTACTCGTGAATGTGTACCGTGCAGTGGAAAATTTGAGTCTTGCAACACATCCACTCCCCCACTGAGGACGAACGAGCCTACCCTCTGCCTTCTTTTTCAGTTCTCACACTATGAACAGCTGTCCTTTTCTTGGTGCCGTAGTTCTCGCATTTTGGGTGCATTTTCTTGGCGATTTAAAATGGTCCCTAGGCATCTACGGATCCTAAGTGCTACACGTCTGGTGTGTGCCTTACAGGGAAAATGTGTGTGTTAGATGATCTTCATTCAGGCATGGCTTCTAGTACTGTTGCCTGAGTTAGCATCAGTGAATCGACAATGTAGACGGGATAAGGTGTCTTGAGAGAAACATAAAGTTATATTTTGATCTGTTAATGAAAATGTTGTGAAAAGATGCTCAGAGGAGACTAACCCTGGATTTCCCATTACTGCCAAGGTCTCCATGCTTACTCATTCATTGTGTCTGGGGACTTTATACAACACATCTACCATAAATAATGGCAATTTACTATGCGATGCAAATATTTACTAAAAAAAAAAAAACTAATGAGGTTGTATTAGTATCAAAGTAGGACTTATGGAGCAGCCCAAATGGCTCAGCAGTTTAGCGCCTCCTTCGGCCCGGGGCATGATCCTGGAGACCCGGGATCGAGTCCCATGTCGGGCTCTGTGCATGGAGCCTGCTTCTCCCTCTGCCTGTGTCCCTTTGTCTCTCTCTCTCTGTGTCTCTCATGAATAAATAAATAAAATCTTTATTTAAAAAAGTAGCACTTAATAAAAATAAATAATATTAAAGAGAAGGAGAAAAACTTTTTAATGAAAAAAGACTCCATTCACCAAGGAAATGAAACAATTATAAACTTTTATGCACTGAATAACAAAGATTCAAAATAGCAAAGGCAAAAAGTGGTAAAATAAAAGTAAACAAGCCCACAATTTTGGGGGCACATTTTAACATACTTTCTAAGTAGTAGATAGAACACACATGTCAAAAACGCAGGGTAGTTTTAAGATTTTAGTTTTGTTCAAATCTCACAACCTGTGTTTGCCTAGTGGGTAGATTTATAAGTCCATACGTAATAGCTGCAAAATATTTGCCACTTTTAAGCACCCATGAAACATTTATAGATTTAACCATATGCTGTACCATTAAGCAAATTACTATAAACATCAGAGATTGAAATCATGCAAAGTACATTTTCTAGTTCCTGTGCAGTTGAGCTGGAAATAAATAACAAAAAAGGTAACTGGAAAATCCCATAAGTTTGAAAATTAAGCACTGCATTTGCAAATAACTGGTGAGGCAAAGAGGAAGTCAAAAATCAATATTAAAAAGTATTCTGATCTGAATGGTAATAAAACTATTACATACTAAAACTTAAGAGCAGCTTAAGCAGGGTTGTGTGGGAGAATTTACAGCCCCAATTTTTTTTTTATAAAAAGAAAAACGATTGAAAATCATTAAGTTAAGAACCTATCTCAAGAAGTTAGAAAAATAATTAAACCTAAAGAAATAACAAGAATTAATGAATTACATCATGAGCATAATAACACAGAGAAAATCAACAGGACCAAAATTGATTGCGTGAAAGAATGATAAAAATCACATATGCTTGAAAGATTTAAGAAAAAAATAAAAGAATAGACATTACAAGATCAGAAGAAGAATATGTCTGTAGATCCTATACATATTTTTAAGAATAAGACGATGAAAAGCCTTATGCCAAAAATAAAAGCTTAGATAAAATGGACGTGCTTTTGGAAATAAAAACATAAATTAAAGACATGTACTTATAATTTAAAATTTTCCCTCAAGAAGATTGCCAGGTTCAGAAATCTTTATTAGTGTATTTAACAAATGTTTAAAGAAGAAAAAAATGCCAACTTTATACAAACTATTCCAGAATCTACAACACAGAATGCTTCCTGAACCCGTGTTTATGAGGCCAAATCAGGGATTTATTTTTAAAAAAAAAAAAAAGTAACTTGCAGGTCAGTCTCTTTTAAGAACAAAAATGAAAGCTTTAGGAAATTAAATCTAGGAATGTCTGAAACTTTTTGAAAAGGAAAAATAAAGGAATAGCAATTTGGGTTTATTCCCACAATGCAAATTTTATTAAGCCTTTGGGGGAAAATATCAGTGCAATTCATCATGTTAATAGAATAAAGGAGAGGGGGAAAGCCATAAGGTCATTTCAATAAATGACAAAAAGCAAGTGACTATTTTTTTTAAAGATTTTATTTATTTATTCACAAAAGACACACAGAGACAGAGGCAGAGACACAGGCAGAGGGAGAAGCAGTCTCCATGCAGGGAGCCCAACGTGGGACTCGATCTCGGGACCCCGGGGTCATGCCCTGAACCGGAGGCAGACACTTAACCATTGAGCCACCCAGGCATCCCACAAGTGACAAATTCTGACAATTTTTATGATTTTTAAAAGCCACTTGTGGCATATGAAATATGTTTAAATTGACATTGAGAAGTCAGACAGAGATTCCCACTATTACTACTTCCATCAGTCTTGCACTGGAGTTTCTAGCCAGTGCAATAAGACAAGAAAAGACCGCGGGGAAGGAGAGGAGGAAGGAAAGGAGGTAATTTCATTTACACGCAGTATGATTGTAAACATAAAAACGTCCACATTTTACAAATCAACTATTAGAACTAATTATTTGTTTAACGGGGTTTCTGGATAGTAAATCAACATAAAAAATAAGCGGTATGTCTACTATCAGCAAAAATCTATTGGCAAAGAGCAGTTGTAGAAGATATGATTTTGTAATTGACTTTAATATACAAAGATCAAATAAATACAGTGTATCTTTGTGAGACTTTTACCCAGAACACTGTGAAACGCTAAAGGAATAAGTCATGACCTACACGTATTTAAAAACTGACTATATTCATAGATGGGAATGTGAGGTATTATAAAGATGTCAGTTGTCGCCAAATATTGCACAGATTTAATGCATGACAATTCAAAATTCTAACAAAAAACAAACAAAAAAACAAAATTCTAACCTACTTTTTTTTGAGAATTAATAGGCTGATTCTAAAATTTATCTGAAAGGCTATGACTTGCTTAGATAGTTTCAAAGAACAAGGGAGAAAAAATGTATTCTTTTAGATATCAGAAATTAATTTAAGAGGCTAGTAATTAAAATGGCATTGGCACAAGGGTGGATATATGGGCAGAACCAAATATGGACAGTTTTGCAAAAGTGACATTTCAGAACGGTGGGGGAGATGAAAGCATATTTTAATTCACGACGTTGGAAAGATTTCCATCGACTCAGAAAAAACAAACAAACAAAAACTAACTTGACGTCAATCTCAGAGGTCACCGTACAAAAATAAATTTTAGGAGCATTATCAATTTAAAGGTCAACGTCAAACGAGACGTCTTAGTGTGGATTGGAGAATTGTGCCACTCAGCCCCATCAAACTCATATGTGGAAGCCCTCCCTTCTCCCACGCAATGGGGTGGTATTTGGGAGGTGGAGCCTTCAGTAGGTAATTATGGCCCAATGAGGTCCTAAGAGTAGGTCGCCACGACGGGATTAGGGTCCTCCCAAGGAAAGACACCTGAAAATATGGTCTCTCTCTCTCTCTCTCTCTGCCACGTGAGGACACATCAAGAAGGCAGCCACCTCATTTTTTTTTAAATGAGTGGGAAATATCAGAAAGGGAGACAGAACATGAGAGACTCCTAACTCTGGGAAATGAACTAGGGGTGGTGGAAGGGGAGGTGGGCAGGGAGTGGGGGTGACTGGGTGATGGGCACTGAGGGGGGCACTTGATGGAATGAGCACTGGGTGTTATTCTCTATGTTGGCAAATTGAACACCAATAAAAAATAAATTTTTAAAAAAGGGGGAAAAGAGATGTGATACATTAAAAAAAAAGAAAAAGAAAAGAAAAAGAAAAAAAAAAGGAAGGCAGCCACCTGCAAGCGAAGAAGAGTCCTCACCAGGAACCAAGCTGATGAGCATCTCGATTTTGGACTTCCAGCCTCCAGAACTGTGAGAAAATAATTTCTATCATTGTGATGCTCAGTCTATGGCATTTTGTTATCACAGCTGGAGAAGCCTAATGTATTGCTTTTTTTTTTTTTTTTTTTTAAATAATGGCCCAGAAGGACATCTTCCCGGTTTGGGAGCAAGAAGATCATGCAGAGATGAACATTTTTTAAACAGGCCCAAACACGACGTAACCAAAAATGGAAATAAATAAATAAATAAATAAATAAATATAATGCGTTGGATGACAGTAAAACGAGGAACATCTGCTTGCTAAGGATGCTTTTCAAAAGAGTGAACGTGGATCCCCGGGTGGCTCAGCTGTTTGGCACCAGCCTTTGGCCCAGGCGTGATCCTGGAGTCCTGGGATCGAGTCCCACGTTGGGCTCCCTGCATGGAGCCTGCTTCTCCCTCTGCCTGTGTCTCTGCCTGTGTCTCTGTCTATATCTATCATGAATAAATAAATAAATAAAATATTAAAAAAAAACAAAAGAGTGAATGGAGAGAAAGAGAAGACATCTGTGAAATCTGTGGATGGCACAGCGCTTGCATTCAGATGAAGGAATTCGGAAAAGCCGTTAAGAAGGAATTCCATCCGACGGGAGAATGGGTGTAAATCTTGACAGGCGTCATGCACCCCGTGCGAGGCATCCCGTCCTTTGCAGTGAATGTTTTTAAATAGCCCAGGTGACCCATGTCATCAAATAACTCAACGGAACAATGGATGAAAGAACCAAACTGGAACGGTTCAAACGCCATCACATTTGATTTGCAAGTGGTTGTTGCCCGGGTTCATCAGACTCTTTGGTTGTCTGCAAGCAACACGGAAGAGGTGGTCCGGGTATCTTGAGATCACGCCCCTGGGCTTTGCACACGACCAGAAACGGACGGTTTATCCTCAGAGGCAAGGAGGATGGCGTGGTTGTTTTTCTCTCCTTTGCCTCTGAAGAGCTGGCTCTAGACTTTAATGGGGGGACATGCTGAGATGCTCCCCCAGGGAGCAATCGTGAGCACTTACCGTGAGGGCAGTCCTTGAGAGATCTGCGCCTCGGAGCAGCGCGTGCATTTGCTATTGGTGCGGCACCACCTGGACGTGCAATGTGCACCACGTGTGTCCGCTAAGTGGCAATTACCATCTCCACAGATCACTGGGGAGGTGAACCTGCCGCCTTAGGAGAGCATCCCCTTTAAATAAGAGTAATTAAATGCGTCTACATGCACAGCCTTACGTGAGAGGCCGATCGAACCCCAAAGTTTGAAAACCTATCTTTGTGCCAAAGTGCTCTTCACGCCCGACACCCGCCGGGCTTCCTCTGTGGACGTTGCAGCAGGTGTGGACGAGGTTGCCCGGGGTTCGGCAGCACTTTTGCCGCGGTCGGTTCAACCCCACACTGACGTCGTCGGAGCCACCGTCCAGCATCCGACGTCATCTCTCTGCCCGTTTAAAACCCGCATTTTATGAGAGATTCATAAAATGATTTTTTGTGGTCCAGACGCACGAAGCCTCAGGGCTCGGACAAAGCCGGCGGATAAACAGGAGACGTCAAGGCGTGAGGATGCTTTACGTGACCGCAGCAAACCCAAGTTTTAAGGACATTTCTGTAATCAGAGCGTTGGATCCCCACCCTGGCCCAAGCACCATCCGGGCTGTTTAAATACACCTGCTCATGCATACGGCGTCTACGAGCAGAGCTCCGGGCTGACTCAGGGGCTTCCCTGCTGGGGGCAGGGAAGTGGATTCAGACACGGTTAAGCCACATGCTCCAGTCAAACCACCTCGTCCATACAGATGCAAAGTCCCATCTGTCCCTGCATTTCTCCTGTGACGTGTACCCTTTGTGATCACAATCACCGCTGGTTGAGCTTTTACTGGGTGCTCCCCAAGTGGCCTGGGAATCGCTCAGCTTCTGAAATGAATGAATGAATGAATGAATGAATGAATGGAAATGTAGGGAAATAGGATTCCAACCTCTGCAAGTCGTTTTCAAACCGGGGACAGTGTCCTGCAGAGGAAACGAGGACAATGGTGCAGCCCTGCACACTCTCGCGGGGAAACATGCGTTCCCACGGGGAGGATGAGCCACTTCCCACAACTTCCTTCTGGGAAGAGGAGCCCAGATGCACCATCCACGCGGGCACAGGGTCACGCAGGCTTCTACGGGATGGGGGACAAGACAGGGAACGTAAAGGTCGTTGCCCATCGTCTACAGCAGGATCCATGCCCTGGGCTGTAACTCGGCAGCAGGGAGCCGTTGACAAAGAAATCCCAGTGTTTGCAGAAACCTCCCACCAAGTCTCCTTTTTCTACCCCGAGAGGGGATAGATGTGCAGGTCAAGTCCTTATGGGAAAACCAGGCCCCCTTAAGAGGCGTCAACAGGAAATCGCCGGGCCTCGGGTGGAAAAACTGATGGAATCTGGGTCTACATTGAAATAAAATGGTCAATCCCCAAAGAGCGTCAAGATGGCACCAGCATGGAGCTGTGAAGGAGGACTGTCCCCACATATCCCCCAAAGATGCCCTAGTAACGGTCCAGAAACGTCCAGCACATGCCCTGGACCGTCTAGCGTGCTCACCCGCCATGTAGGGAGCCCCACTTGCCTGCCTCGCCTTGTGTGCAAACCCCGGGAGCCATCACCCAGCACCACCCCGTCTGGTAGGTGCCGGCCACCATGGTGTTTGCTCAGAAAATGGTTCACACAGGACTCGGCGCCCCAGACTTCCCGTTTCACGTTGGCGATGACTGTCTCCCACGGGGGGGCGGGGGGGCAAGCCAGAGCTTAATCACTGCTAATGCAATCACTCCGTACTTTAAAATATTATTAACCTCATCTGTCTCGATTTGGGGCTAATAGACCATCGTGGGCACATTGTCTCGCACCTGGCAGTTATGCACATATTTATTAATCCACTCTTCCGCGGGGGTGGAAAAAAAATTTTTTTTCTTTTCTTTCTTTCTTTTTTTTTTTTTTCTTTCTCCTCCGCAGGGAAACCTACGGCAGCCCTGCGCGCGTGGCTACAGGTTAGAAAGGGCACTAATTAAATGTCAGGCTTGACAGATTAAAATTATGAAATTTAAAATCGCCGAGAAGCTCTTTGTCATTGTCAAATTAGAAGTCAGGGTGATGAGGAGCGCACAAGTGAGTGTTATAATGGATTGAATGGCAATGGGGTGTAGCAGCAGCTTTTCCTGCATCCAGATCAGCCGAGAGTTCGCATGAAAGGCGGTGCGAGCGCGGGATGGGGTGGGGGGGCGGGGTGCCTGCCTTCCACATTCCGGGGGGGCGCCCGGCCGGCGGCATCCGTAATGCGCGCATATATGCACCTGGAGGCTCGGCGGCCTATGAAATACGTTGGCGACGCGCTTTCTGCAACGGGGTGATTTATGGATTCGCATCAGGAAGGGCCCGAGCCCCCCACCCCACCCCACATGCGCGCACACACCCCCCGCTCTGTCCTGACAACCCCCGTTGGCTTCGATTTTGGAAATAAAAATGGCACGGCCTCCCTCCCTTCGGCGGCCTACAGCCCGGACTGAGCACGACTTGATTTTGCACAATTAAAAGACCTGAACGGCGGTTGGAAAAGACGACCCCCAACGCTCAGCGGATGCTGTGTCTTCTGGAAGGTTCCGCACACGCCAGGGTGTCAGAGGCTTGTTCTGTCGTGGAAATCCGAAGAACCCATATAGGAGCTGCATTTTGCAAAGTCCAGTGAACCCCAGCAGGGCACAGGCGGGGGGCACGTGTCCCGTACACCTGCTGCTCGTAGTCCCCGTGCCCAGCCCTTGCGGTGGGGAGCCGCGACCCTCCCATTTCCTCCCATCTACACCGGGACCCAGACGGCAGCCTGCAAAACATGCAGAATTCCTTGTGAATAATTCAGGACCTTTAACTGATGAAATATGACACCTTTCAAAGACATTCTGTAGCGTTATATGTCTTAAGATAAGAATATCTCTCTCCTTCAAGAAGAGCTTTCGGTTCCAGAAATGACAAACCGGGGAGCTCGAAAGCTCCTCCGAGCCGTGTGCAGAAATCACCCCAAGCCCGCGGCGGGGAGTGCCCATTGCTGAATGCCTTGGGTCTGGCCCTGTAGGCTGTGTGGATGGGGACGCGCAGGACACAGACAGCTGCCTCAGGTGGGGACACATGTGCCAGAAGCAGAGCCAAGGGCAGGGACATCCCAGCAAACCGATCTCAGGGATGTGGAATACGGGGTGGCACTGGCTACAGGCTCCAACGCCTCTTTCCCTCTGTGCAATCTTCAATATTCCCATTATAATCAATTTTTTAAAATCTCCTTGTCTTTATTGTAAAATGCATACGACGTCAGATTTACCATCAGCGACATGGAGTGCATTCGCCGTACGACGCAACCATCCCCGCCACGTGCATCCCAAATATTCTCATCCCCACCAAGGGTGACTGCGTCCCCATTAGCTATCACCTCCCTATTCCCCTTCCCCAGCCCGTGACGACCACTGACCCACTCCCTTTCTCTCTGGATTTGCCTGTTTGGGACATTTCATGAAAATGGGGACTTTGGCATTTGCATCTCTCATGAGCATCATGTGGTAAGTGTCCATCCAACATGGTAGCAGGTGTCAGAGCTTCACTCCTTTACGGGGCTGAGTCCTGTTTCCCCGTATGGAAGCACCACGTTCTGTTCACTCATCCCTCCGTTGGTGTAGACTGGGGTTGTTTCCATGTTTGGGCAGTTGTGAACAGCGCTGCCATGAACACATGCATCCATGTGTTTGAGGTCCTCTTGTTAATCATCTTGGGTAGACACCAAGGTGTGACTTTGCTGAGTCATACAGTAACTCCGTGTTTCTACAGCAGACATCCCCACCAGCTATGCATAACGGGTCCTGATTTCTGCACGTCCTCACTAATACTTGGTATGTCCATCGTTCCTAGTAGTAGTAGTAGTAGCCCAACTGCCCTCATAGTCATGGTCCCCATGGTCTAACATGGTCCCCATAAGCCCCATGGTAGAGCGACACTGCACTCTTCTTTCCAGTCGCATTTCCCTGAAGATCCACGACACGGAGTGTGTTCTCACGTGTTTGACGGTCACGTGTACATCTGTTCCAGTGCAATGTCTATTCAACTCCTCTGCCCACTTCTTGATTGGGTCGTTTGTGTCTGTGCTGTTGAGTTTACAACACGCCTTTTATAAGCTTAGCTTTTGACCTTTTGAAGTGATTCTCTTCGTCTCTGGAAGACTTGGCATCTCTTCTACCACAGTGTGTTTAGTGTGCGAAGAGGAAACGTTGAAGAGGCGATGCCATAGTACCCTAGGCCTGGAACTCCCTTCAAGGTTTGTCATCAAACTCCCTCATTTAGAGCAACTGCGACCAATGAGGGCTGTCCAGGGGGATGCAGTCCACCGGGGCAGGAGAAGCTGCTTGCTTAACCTCTGTGCCTCCTCCTTTCCAGGCTGAAGAGAGTCCCCCAAATTCACATCCATGCAAAATCTTGGGATGTGCCCTTATTAGGAAATAAGACCTTGGCAGATGCAATCAAATTAAGATGGGGTCATCTCAGATGAGGATGGCCTTAAACCCAACGACAGGGGTCCTTCGAAGAGACAGGAGAGGAGACGCAGACACAGAGGAGGAGCCACATGAGGACAGAGGCAGAGACAAGAGGGACGCAGCCACCAGCCCGGGGACGCCTAGGGTCCCAGATGCTGGAAGAGACAGAAAGGACCCTCCCTGGAGTCCCTGGACCTCAGTGGTCTGCCCCACGTGGACCTCAGACGTCTGGCCTCCAGCACTGGCAGAGGATGGAATTAATTCCTTTTGTTCTAAGCTGCCCAATGCGTGGACACTTGTTACAGCTGCTCTAGCAAATTCAGACACTGCCCAGCAATGAATAGAATTAATAATCACACCTCTTGAACCTTCTCCCTGAGCCGGGTCCTGATCTCAGTCTTCCACATGCCTGGTTTTGTTCCCACCTCACAACAGCCCCATATATATTGTCCCCCTTTTGCAGAGAAGGGAGTTGAGACCCATGACGGTGACCAACTAGCGCAGAGGCAGGATCTGGTTAGTAGGCTCAGACCCGAGTCTACAGTCCTCCTGCTAAAGCACAATCTCCACCGCCCTCTACTCTGGAGGGAAATTCATTCCATTTGCAAACGTGTTTATTATTGTCCCTAAAACACAGAACACGTCTCCCACTAGGATGCATGGGCACCAGCTCGCACTTGACCCACTCTCTCCACACTGAATCCCCCAGAGTCCCTCCAGGGCCAGCCAAGTGGTAGACAATCAAGCGCATGTATGTCCGGAAATGGACCAACATGGAGCTTAAACAGGGGCTCTTTGTTTTGATGCATTTCCTGCCACCGTTTTTCCTCCATGTCCCCAGAAGACGGTATTTGAATTTTTCCAAGTCTAGAACTTGTCTTTATGATCTGTTTTATATAAAATACCTAATTACAAAAAATAAAATAAAATAAAATACCTAATTACAAGCCGAAATGAGGGACTCTCTTAAAGGAGAACAGTATTGAGGAGGTACTGGTGAAGAGAGGAACTCTTTTTATGTGGCCAGCCGGCAAAAGATATTTTTTAGATGTAACAAAACAATAGGGTTCGATCCGGTCACAAAAAGCAAAAGAATGAAAAAATGTGTGCAGTGCACATCGAAAAACAAGATGTTCACTGGCACTTTGATATATTTCTAAACCAACAGTTCTAAAATCACCCGGTTCTTGAGATCTGTACAAAAAAAACAAAGGTACGTTAATAGCGATTAATATCCTCAGGATCCTTGCAGTTTTTTGGGTTGGACTCACATTGACTTCCCTGGGTAGACACCACTTTGTTCCAAGATGGTGTGATGCACAGAAATGGGTCTTCCTATGGTGAAGGCTGAAGTCTGGGCGCCTGTGAGTGGGACCTCATTTGGAAATTGGGTCTCTGTGCAGGTCATCCCTGAGCTGAACGGGAGCTCACTGGCATGGCCTTCGGTGTCCCCACCCCCAATGTGTCGGTTGTGGATCTGACCTGCCGCCTGGAGAAAGCTGCCAAATATGAAGACATCAAGAAGGTAGTGAAATAGGCATCGGAGGGCCCCCTCAAGGGCATCCTGGGCTACACTGAGGACCTGGTTGTCTCCTGTGACTTCAACAGTGACACCCACTCTTCCACCTTCAACACCGGGGCTGGCATTGCCCTCAATGACCACTTTGTCAAGCTCATTTCCTGGTATGACAATGAATTTGGTTACAGCAACTGGGTGGTGGACCTCATGGTCCACGTAGCTTCCAAGGAGTAAGAGCTTCCTGGAGCAAGAACAAGAGGAAGAGAGAGGCCCTCAGCTGCTGGGGAGTCCCTGCCCCAACTTAATCCCCCAACACACTGAGAATCTCCTGACCTCCAATTTACATCCTAGACCCCGAGGAAGGGGAGGGGCTTGGGGAGCCCTACTTTGTCATGTACCATCAATAAAGTATACTGTATCCAGCCAAAAAAAAAAGAAGAAGAAGAAATTGGGTCTCTGTGGATGTGATCGAGATATGATAACGTTCTTAGGGTAGGTTCTCGATGCAACAGGATTGCTGTCCAGAGAAGGGGATGAGGAGAGACGGAGGGAAGGTGGCCCCATGAAGATAGATGAATGGATGTGGCCACAAGCCAAGACCACCACGGGTTGCCGGCAGCCCCCAGATCCTGGAAGGAGGCACAGAATGGACCCTCCTTCCATTGGAGCCTCCATTGGATCTGCTTAACCTTTAATCCCAGATGTGCGGCCTCCAGAACAGGGAGCGGTCCCATGGGTGTTGTTATTTGACCGCCATTGTGTGGCTTTTCTCTACGGCAGCTCGGGGGAGCTCCCACAGACGGTCATTTCTGCTTGCTGCGTTGTAGGATGCCACACGTATGTAAGGCCATTTGAACACTAACAAGGTGAACTCGGTGTCCGGGGAGCACGCCTGCGGAACGCGCCGTGGGGTAGCCACAGACTTTGATGACCGTGGTCCCGCGATCTGTGACCAACCCAGCCCACACCCAGAAACCAGACTCACACCTTGAGGACCCAAATTTAAAATTTTGTGGCAGTGTGAAATATTTTGGATGACCGGATTCACCTGAACTCTCGGGGAACAGAGGCGCCCTTGTTTTGAATGTTTAGTCTAGCAAGACGGCACATTTTTTGCGAGAGAGGACATGGCAATGGGCAAAGAAGATGCTTGGATGTGGACACACACATTAAAAATTCTCCCCCTGGAAGAAAAACTCTTTGGCGATTGGGGATGCCGTAAATGCCAACCAGTTACTATTGGTTTGGACCAGGTTCACTCTTATTTGTCAAAGGCTCAGGGGAGCAGGGATGGGGGGACATCACCCCATTTTTCCCCCCAAGAAATGACACCATTGGGATTTCTTGTTGGCTTTGCTATGTTCCTTAGCTCTGTGATCTCGAGTAGAGAAGGTGCCTCCCAGGCATCTGCGGTCATGCACACAGACACATCTCATCTCCCCCTCCCTCTGGGTCTTGACCTCTCTCCACAAGGTCCTGCCCTTGTAGGATCCCCAGGAAGCTCACAGGTGCTCACACGCAGACGTTCAGCCTTATGGTCAACCCCACTATGTGCTTCCCCAGGTTTTCCTCTGGGACGGCCTCATTCGCACTTGTGGCTCCCAGGGACTCTACCGTCCTGGCCACAGGGATGCCCTGGGGCTCTTGAGGGCAGGCCGTTCTGTTGGGGTCACACTGAAAAATCAGAACAGGTGGGCAGTCAGTAGGGTCCAGAGAAACACCTCACTGGCCTTATCTGCACCCTATGCTATCTCCCACAGATGATCTCACTTGGGCATCCACTGGAGGCTGAGCCAGGGGCTCATTGCCAAGGACGTCTTGCCCCTCAGTATCTGTTCCAGAACATTCCATGCTCATGAGATGCTGCCGAACACCCGTCCTGGGCTGCAAAATATCCCATGTTATCGTGGTTGCTGTTGAACCCAGGTTTTGAACATGGTTTTAACCCACCAGCCCTGGTATCTTTGGAGATTTGGTTAATACTTCCTTCAACTTGCTTGCGACAACGTTCAAGGAATTAAAATGAAATTTTGGAAAGAACCGAGGAAGACGGCAAGTAAACTTGAGGCCATTGCAATGGTATCTTATCTTCCCACTGTAGGGTTACAGGAAGCATCAGGGATGTAGGGTGGTGGGATCAAGCATGTCCTCCAAGACAAAAGGAACCAAGGGTGACCTGGCCATTTCTCCGAACATGCTGGGGAGCACGTTTTGTAGGTTTTAATCCCCTAGTTAATCCGTGCAGTGTAATTGGTGTGGGAGGAGCTTCCAGGGCAGATGGAGTGGATCACCCAGGATGGGTGGGAGGCACCTGCAGGGATCTTGGCTGAGGTCATTGGGATGGAGGGCCCTGATCATAGCAGTTTACCCAGAAAACACCAGGATGCAGGGTCTCCCAGGAGCTGTGAGTTAATGAGATGGAGAGAGAGAGAGAGAGAGAGAGAGGAATCTTGAGCAGAGAGGGCAGCGGTGATGAGGACAGATGGAAGGAGTGGGAGGTCCAGCAGAGAGACAGATGGACACACGAAAGGAGAGACAGACAGGGAGAGAGTGCGGGAGACAGAGACCCTTGTACTAATTTCCCAGATCATTTCACATCCCCTGCCCATGACATTCTTCTTTCCTGGGGACAAATCTTAACCATGTCCACTAGGATTTCCCTTGCTGCAGACTCTGGGGCCCCAGCAGAGAGCCGGGTGGTGACCCAAGCGGTGATTATTCCCTCAAGAGTGGGGCGTCTATGTGGGAGGAAAATGTGAATTTCATCCCTCCTCACCCCTAAAGAAGTCTCTTTGCAAACTGTGCTCAGGGAAGACGTTCACTTCTGCGTCCTTGAGGTATTTTTGCATCCCGAGGGAAATGTGTATCTTGACTTAAAAGTGAGTCCATCTGGGATGCTTTTCACACCAGGCATTTCTATCCTGTTTCATCACTGGGGGTGGGGGTCCGGGTGGCCGGAGAGGCAGTCGCAGGGTAAGACACACATCTGTCCTCAGGACAGACCCTTGATGAAGTACGGCCCTGATTCCATGACACACGGTTTAGCCCTTCTACGTGATGGGCTGGAGAAGACCTACTGTATTTTATTTTATTTTATTTTATTTTATTTTATTTTATTTTATTTTATTTTATTTTATTTTATTATTTTATTTTTTTATTTTATTTTCCTACTGAATTTTAATGAACTGTCTCAGCTTTAGGGCCTTTCTAGAGAAACTTGCAAAATGCAGACCCTCCGTGTGGTAAACGTAAGTGGTAGGAAATGACCAAGTGCCGAAGTCAGTTTGGGATTAACCTACGTGTAAACAAAGTGGACTCTACTCTCACTGCCTCTTCGCAGTCTTTATGAGATAAGAACACAGATTCTGAGAAACGGGGACGGAAATCCATGCCAATTTGTGAGGCCTGCGGGTTCAAACTCCAGCAACCACCCTTCTCCGCTGAGCTGTTCAATAAACGAGATTGATGGAAAGATAAGAGGACGTGGAAATTGTTGTATTTGGTACATAAATACTTGAGCTCAGGGTAGCTGAAATATTCTCCTGTGTCCTATTAATTATTGATTAGTTTAGATGATGCTCCCAGCCCCTCCCCTGCTTGTTTGCAAAGAGCAGAAGGTCAGGGTGACTCACCGTCTGGTTTTTGTGGGTGCCACGGATGCATCTCAGGTGATAAGGCTGTGACTGGGGTCTCAGGGGTGACACGGAGTCTCAGACGTCACAGGGGCCAACAGGAGGAGCCACGTACGTGGCCGGGTTGGGGCGTTCCAGGTGGGGCTCTGCTCGGACGGAGAACATGCACGCATGTCACGTACTGGAGATCACCCAAAGCCAGGATGGATGCACAAGGAGGCTCCCAAGGAACCTCTCGGGGTCTTTGTCAGACTCTGTTGTGACTTCTCCAACCACAGTTTTCTAGCTCCTTCTGTGTTTTCCGTTTCCGGACGCTTGCTCCATCAGAACTATACCCAACATCTCCCCATCCCTCATGAACACGCCATCCAAGTAGGCAAGCGTGGGACGCAGAATCATCACCCCTGGAAAGGTATCCCTGACTCACCCCTTAGACCCACTGAGTGCTGCTTTTATGGCAAAAAAAAAAAAAACGACCTTTGCGATCAATGAAGAATCCTGAGATGACTTAAATGCACCTGTGCTTTGAGGGCGTCATGGGTGGTTCCACAGATGCCTCCCTACTGACGCAGATGCACATTCCAAAGCCAGCCGCATATTTTCATGGCAACAGAAAGTCGTTGGTGCAAAACCAAAGACTCGACAAGTCCATCTGTACAGTATTTGCTGTCCTGAGTGTATTTCTTTAATTCCTTACTTTTTTTTTTTTTTACAAGCTTTAGTCAGGCGTTTGATTTAGGAAATTGTATTAAAATAGCTGATAAGACTGTCATCTAAGATTTGCTTGTTATTTCTTTTTTCTACATGTCATGAAAGTGATTGATAATTTAGGGTACAGGAGGAGAACACGCAAGATTAAACCTGAAACCCTCTATAAATTAGAGGGGTTTACGTGAGCCACGCTACATCACGCTGACAGAAACACGTCCACCACACGGCTGCGAGTCTAGGTAGGAAGACGGGGATGGGCCAGCAGGGCCTGAGCAGTGGACCCGAGGCCACGCTAAGTGGTTATGATGTGTCCTGCAACAGCAGCCCGGGGGCATCCTCCGTTCTTCTGGATGATTTGACCAGATATGAATTTAAGAAGAACGGGCAGCTGCCTGTCGTCTCAAAGGGTGGCATTAGGAGTGGACGCCACAGTCTGAGTGGCAGGAGGAAAGGGGCCTCGGGATGAGCTCCCTGAGTGATGTGCATGGCAGGCCCCAGAAGTCAAGGCCACCAACCTCAGCATCTACAGGGGCCTCACAGACGCACATCTTTTTTGCCCACGTGCACCCGGAAAAGGACCCCTTCCACCTTGCCCTAGAATCACCAATTCTCGCATCCCAAAGGCCCCACAACTTGGACCTGATTCCCTGGTTGAGAAGACAGGGCCGTAGGATAGTCGGGTCTACCCACCACCATCCCAGCATCCTTCTGCTACAACCCAGCTTCTTGACCACGCTCCGTCACGGTCACGTGCACACTGTACCGCCCTCGTGTCCACCGAAGATGATGGTGGACGTGGGAATGTGAGACATGGAATCAGTGCAAGGCCCGTACACCTGTCACAGGACATTCCTCACCTGTGCAGAAGGCAGGTGTGGCTCGCTGAGGCTCCGGTCCTTCCCGAGGAGGAGAATCAGCTCGGCCGACTCTGCTGTCTGGGGAATGGAGACATCAGGCAGGCAGCATCGGTGGAGGAGGTGACCAGGAATGAAGGAGGAGGACATCCCAGTGCCTCACCCACCATTCCAGGTACCTGTGGGCCATATAGGGCCCACCTGAGACGGACAGCCACCCGCGGCCGCACTCTGTTCCCTTCCCTGTCTCCATCTCAGGAAGCATATGGCAATCCCCAAAAATATTTCCCTGACACCCCCAATGGGAACCCCATGGTGCATTGTTTGACACGATAAAAAGGTGACTAAGCCTTGCCTGCATGCAGGCATTTCCGAAACAAACCAATGCAGAAATCCATTTGAATGAACCCAGGCCAATCTATTCAAATCTATTTGAAAATCTGGAAAAATCCGGATTCCCATCCTTCCACCCCATTATCCTCAGGGAAAAGTCTGGAAGCACGAATGGCTCATGTGTCGCAGATGCGGAAGCTGAGGTCGAAGAGTGTAGGCTGCTGCACACCATCCAAAGAAGTTCAGCAGGTCACCGAGACTCCAGCTCCTGCCTCCTCTGGTTCCTCGGGTGGAGTCGTTTGTAAAACAAGTGGCAACGTGCAGTGGAGAAAAAAGTGCTCCCCCAGCACCTTTGTTCAAAAAGAGCACCCGAGACTCGAATACACCGGCTGCCTTTAAAGGGAATCAGCCCGAAGGGGTCTTGCAAACTTGGTTTTAACAGTTCCAGGCCGTAGTCCCTGCCTCCATCTTTCCTCCACAGGCAGAGCCTTCTGGATTTTGGACCCTGGCCCTGGGGAGCTCGGCAAGGACGTGGATGCCCGCTGCGCCTAAAGGACGCGTGCAGGCAGCAACCAGGCTCGTCTGACCCCGGATGAGGACTTTCCTGGGCAGCCCTGCGCGGGCCGCACCCACGGTTTCCCCCTACGCCCTGCGGTCTCCATACGATCTGTGCTCAGGTGGGTAACAACCCGCAGGGCATCCAGACCCTAATTCCCAGAACGCGTGGATATGCCCCGGGAGGACTCATCGGCCGACGTGATTGAGCAAAGGATCTTGAGGTGGGAAATCATCCTGGATTATCCAGGGCGCCCAACATCACCACACATGCCCGCCTCAGAGCGGGGAAACGGTAAGGGCGACGATGACAGAAGCAGAGACGGGAGGCACGTGGGGTCAGGAGCCCACAGGTGCAGATCCCGGAAGCGCCAAGGGCTGGACTGTGCCCTGGAGACTCCCGAAGGAACCGAGTGGCGCCAGTCTGGGAGTTCTGGCCTCCAGCCCTGAGACGTAGTAAATCTGTGTTGTTTCCAGCCACTGAGCTCCTGGCCGTGCGTTGTAGCAGCCAGCGGAAGCTCATACGCGGCCACGCACCTGCAGGGGGCCTGCAGCTGTCCCGGGGGTGGCTACACTGTACCCGGCGAACGTCGCTGGATGTTACGGCACCTGCTGCGCGGCGCGGCGCGGGCTCACCTTCCACAGGCGCAGCGGCACCTTGCAGACCTGGCACTTCCCCTGCAACCGTCACCGCGGCTGTGCTCGTGCCCCTGAGGCCCAAACCCGACGGCCTACCCCAGGTATCTGCAAAGCACCAGGCAGGCGACCCCCCTGCCTCTTGGCTCCAAGCCCACCCCTTCCTGTTCTTTGTGCGCCACCACCTTCACCGTCCGCAGTCCCCCTCGAAAACAGGGTCTCAGTTCATTAGAGGAGGGTCAGGTTCGGCAGCAGCTTGCAATAAAGAAATTAGCAAAACCAGAAGCTGCAATTCCGTACGAACCCTCGAAAACGAAGAGGATCTAAAGTGACAAGATCCAATTAAATTTAATTACCCAAGCTGTATTTTCATTTTAACTGACACTTTTTATTAAGGAGCCGCATGCACTAAACCCAGCAACCCAGACCAAATTGCATCCCGGTAATACAGTTATCGTATGCAAAACTCCGAGTATCTAATTTTCTAAAACGAAATTAGGCACAGGGGGTTTGTAGGAGGTTTTCTTTGTTTGGGGCTCGGGAGCGCGGCGCTCGGCGCCCCCTCGGCACCGTATTGTGCTCATCCCGAGGAGCCGGACGCCGCCCCAGGAACCTCGGAGAGCGCATGGCGCGTCCTGCGTTGGCGCTTGCCGACGATTCCGACACGCGGCCGATGACAGAAACAGCCACGACCGCCCTCCCCGTTTTGAAAGTCATTTTCGCCCCCCAGTGATGGGGCTGGAGGACTTGACGGACGACACGCGACACGTGGAAACAATGGTCCCCCTTGAGCTCCCCCCACCCCCAGCCCTGCGAGCTCCCTCGGTCGCATTGAGCGAAGAGAAGACAAAGTGGTCAATTAAAATGGCCCTTTGAGTGAGTCGACGGTAGGGCTCACGGACACGCTCCTGACACGAGGCTGAAGCGGAAACGGTATCGGACTAGGGCCCCGTGTGGGGAACGTCCTCAGCTGCGGCGAACGCTGCTACCTGGCATCTCCATGTGGCTCCTCCTCTGCGTCTGCGTCTCCTCTTCCATCTGCCTCTTGTAGGGACCCCTGTCCCTGGGTTTAGGGCCACCTGATCCACGGTGACCTCCTCTCAGACCCTTCACGTCATCCTGTCTTCAAACACCCAGTTTCCAAATCAGGCCCCGATCCCAGGCTCCAGGACTTAGGGCAGGCGCCCACCGTTTTGGGGTTGGGGCAGGTGGCGACCACTCCACCATGGCCTGCCCAGTGCATTCCCCGCAGGGACATCCCCTCTTGCAGCCTCTCTGGGTAAAATGCCGAGTCCGCGTGCATAGGGGGAGACAAGGCCCCCTTCGTTTCTGAAAGCGGGGCTCAAACCCGAAGACAAAACCCAAAGTGTTGCAGAGACAGGACCGCGCTGCTGTGCTGCCGGAGGCTGTGTGAATCCCGGGTCCCATGCGTCCTGTGCTCACGGCTGTGCTCACCGGGCATCGAGGCTCGTGTTTCAACATGTCCAACAAGATGTCCCCAAAAGGCATCCATGTACTCATGTTGCCAGCACCCAGGGTAGCAGCGTCTGGGAGCAAAGAGGCCTGCGCCGCCTCACGGCCGTGACGTTCCTGCGCGTCTACGGAACCCATCCTCCTGGAGAGCCTCGCAGTGGGGTCCGCTGGCCCATCCTCTAACACATCTGGACACTTGAAATGATTTCAAAAGCAAACATCCTCCCGTTTATCTTAAGCAGCACGTTCGGGTTCTCTGTGGTGGCTTCCACTTCCCTCAACAGAGCCAGCCTTGCAGAGCGCCCCAAAGACCGGGTCCCTGCCCTGCAGAACCCTCTGCCTTCCTGACAGAGGTCAAGCTCCCAGGCTGGCTTCCAAAGCCTCCCCATTGGGGCAGCGCCCTCTCACCTCCAGAAACACTCCACCCCTGGCTTAGAAAAGCAACCACAACAATACACATCGGTCGTGGGTTGGTCCTGGAGCAACATTTCCAAGTAATGGAGGAAGCAGAGTCCATTTCAACAAAGAGAGGACGTGCACGAGGCCGGGAGGACCAGACGTGAGAAGCTGGCGAGCACCAACGAGAAGGAACCATGTTGCAGAGACGCAACATGGGGGTGGGGGTGGCCCACCCCTCTGGCTGGTGGTTTGGGAGCTCAGGGTTCATTCAGGCGCGAGACAAGATTCCCAACTCCGTACCTTCCTATTTTCTTCTCATCTGGGTGGACTTCCCATGCGGTCATGTTGTCAGACCTCAGACAGGGCTGCAGAGACACCCCTGACCCTGTTCCTGATCTCCAGGGTGCCCCCATTACCAAACCCTGAGCTCCCCTGGGGTGCATTGCAAAGGACGCTGCCCCAAACCCTGTTCCATGGAAGCACCGGGTGGGACCAGCATGAACACCCGACCCAGGGCATCTGCATATCGTGTGTTCCTGGTTTCTCGGGATGATCCAGGGAAGAACGGCTATGAAAAGGTCACTGTGGTTTGGACCTGCTCAGGGCATCTCCCCGGACCCAGGTTGTCAACATACCCCATCCTGGAGGAAGGAGCTATGGACTCACTCCACGGATCTGGAAACTGAGGCCATCCAAGCACGTAGACATCGTGCTCTGGGTGACGTGGCTTGAAACCCGGGTTCTCGGCCTCCACGGCAGGTGCATGGCAGGCTCGTAGGTCCTGGGAGCGCATTTCCAGTCGGATCTTGGTGACTCTGCTCCTATATTTAATATCTTCACATATCAGAAGGCACATCCAGCCTCCCAGTGGCATCAGATGGATGAAACCCTACCTGTTGGGGGGAAGAACGGGGTCAGCCATACTGATCGCTTGAGCTCCTGTCATGTGACTTCTTGAAGGAAAATCATTTTCTGTCCCTTTTCTGCTGGTGCCTCCTCATCCTCCCTCTGGGACCTAAATGTTTCTAGCTTCCTTATCTTACATTCCAAGCAAGGCTTGGCATCGGCGTTGTTATTGATAAGTTCCTCTGCTCAGATACAAGGATGCCACGGGCCATTTATGGGCTTGGGAAGAAAGCGCGGCCGTTGTGCACGTGGAGGACGTGGCTCGGTCGGCAACGCAAAACCCTACAGACAGACACATGGAAACACGTCAACATGCACTGATCCCAGAGCACGACTGAGGTCCTCATCCTGACCTTGGCGATCCATGCTTCCTCAAACGTCTCTCGGGCCCCGATTGGTGCTCACGCTGAAGCCAAGACACCCAGGGCTCCCTTGCAGTTCCTCCAGAGGTGGAGGCTTCCAGGACCCTCTATCTCGCTCCAGAAAAACCAACATCTCCTCCTGAGGCTCACACACAAAGGGCCCTTCCTTGTCTGACCGTGGAAATTGAGACATCGGAACCTCGCGGTGAGATGCTCTGCACCCAGGCGAGCAGCACCATGCAGGTGAGGGGTTCAGGCCGCGGGCCTGGCGGCCGTGGGCATTACCGGCTCAGAGCAAAGTCTCTGCTCCCAGGGTGTCCACGGCAACCTGCAAACGCAAACTGTCTGCACAGGAAACATTCTTATGTGGGCAATTAAGCAAAACGCCAGGAGCCCGGGAGGCCGCTCACCCTGGGATCGAAGTTGAAGAAATAACAAGGCACAAAAAGAAAACACACTTTCGAGTTTTATGGCGTGGTAAGAATTCTGACTTTCATTCCATCCCACCAACTGCCTCTGAATATTTTCCCTCTGTGTTGGCAAAACGGGGCGGGGGGCTGTGGGAGGATGTCGGGGGACACGGCCCGCACTCCACTACTTTCCCCACTTTCCCCGAGGGTGACCAGCAACCTCCCCCAGATGCAACAGATCTTCCTCATTCCCTCCTTCCTGGTCCTCAGACTCCGACCTGTGGTCACCTCTCCGTGTCCCCAGTCAGGGGCACAACGGTCTGGTGCACAGACACCTCGGGGAAAATCATGGATTCGACGCAGACCTGGAGGCACGTTGTCTTCTACTCACCGTGTCTGTGGAACAAAGACGGAGCTTTTGCGTCCTCCAGAAGGTGCATATGACCCAGAAACTCCTCGCCTGTGTAGACATCCCGAAAGAATAGAAATCAGAGACCCACCCGGGTGCACGGCTGCAAGATTCACAAGAGCTGAAAGGTCACAGCGGCCCAAATGCCCACCAGTGGCTGAGCAGATAAGCAAACTGTGGTCCATGCACACAAGGGAAGAGGACCCAGCCATGAAAAGAAGCCAAGCTCCGACACCTCCTACCCTGTTGATGCACCTTGAGGCCATGATGCTCCCATGACAAGCAGACACACAACATCACGCAGTGCATGATCCCGCTTACAAAAAATGTCCAGAACACGCAAATCCATAGAGACCGAAATTAGATCTGTTCTTGGCAGATCTGGAGAGGGGACATGGAATTAGTGCTCCTAAGGACGGGCTCAACTTTTGGGGGGATGAACATGACCTGGAACAGGATGGACGTGGTGGCCACACAACATGGCACACGTGGATTCTACACATTAAAATGGCTCATTTTATGTGAATTTCATATCAGCGATAGGGTATGTTGGAAGAAGATATGCATGCGAATAAATGTTTTTGCCCTTCGATTAAAAAAAATTAAAAAAAAAAACTCTAAGGGGGTGGAAGTTGAGGTCCTTGAACAAATGTAGAGTCCCCAAGGAAGATATTGAGACCCATGATTGTGCAGGACACAGAGCCATGTGCCTCCTTAATTAATGTGCACACACAGAGCTCTCGAGACCCTCCTATCCAGGGGCTGCCCTCCCCTATAATCTCATTTCCCGCATCCAGGAGAATCTTTACGGATAATCTCAACAGTATTCTAATAACTATCCCGTCTGCAGCCCATACCCCGTGCTTATTGATTTTCTGACTCAATAAAACCCTCCAGTCTGCGACCATGCCTCATTGTCCTCACTTCCCCCAGGATATTCTCAAAAGAGAAAGTCACGCTGGCCCTTAAACATTAAAAGTGCTATTACCTATTTTAACTCCTGTCACACCTGGGGGGGGGGAGAAAATAACTTCTCTGCGAGGGTGCGTTCCGCCCAGTTTCCCGTCAATGCCCCGCCACCTCGTTGTAAATGGAGCATTGGTTTCTTTCTGAAATCCTCCTCCTACCTCCCACACATCCTCCCCCGTGCCCCCCTCCACCAGACTTTGCAGGCTTCACCCTGAAAGGCAATTTGTGCTCTTCACACCGAAACTTCCCTTCTGTGAATTTCTTCATAAAATAGAAACAAAAAGCCTTTAGATGTATTAGATTTTCCCAATCAATGCCCGTTGTACCGCCCGCCATTTGCAATCTTTCCTGTGTTTGTATGACGTCTCTGTGCTTGGGCCCATGGGATTGTGACTTTGACCCCAAAGGTCTGTAGAAGATGGTCCAACTTCACCTGGAACTATTACCTTTACATCCACACAGGGCGCTCCACGTGCATGGACCTTGTACCCATCCCTTGCCTGCAAATAACAATCCCCACACTATTCTGTGTCAGAATCATGGATTCCCCATGAGTCCCATCCCTGGTCATTGACGTGGAACTCAGGGTGGTCAAAAGTGATATAATGGGGGAAATTCTAGCACATAGCTCAGTGGCATCAAGGACATTCACGTTGTTATGGAACCAACCCTACTAGAACTTTCCATCTTCCCAAGTTCACGGTCTGTCCCCATAAAGCACTAAATCCCCGTCCCCATCCCCAGACCCTGGCACCACCATCTACTCCCTGTCTCTATGGATGGGATTACTCTAGGGACCTCATATATGTGGAATCACACAGGATTTGTGCTTCTGTGTCCATTTATATCACCGAGTGCCATGTCCTCAAGGTCCATCCACTTTACAGCAGGTGCACAACATCTTTTTTTTTTCAAGATTGAGTCATATTCCATTGTATGGACCACATGTTCTTTATCTATCCACCCATCCATCCATCCATCCATCCATCCATCCACCCATCCACCCATCCATCCATCCATCCATCCATCCACCCATCCATCCATCCACCCATCCACCCATCCATCCATCCACCCACCCATCCACCCACCCATCCATCCATCCACCCATCCACCCACCATCCACCACCCATCCATCCATCCACCCATCCATCCATCCATCCATCCATCCACCCACCCATCCACCCACCCATCCATCCATCCACCCATCCACCCACCCATCCATCCATCCATCCATCCATCCACCCATCCATCCATCCATCCATCCATCCATCCATCCATCCATGTACAGACACTTCGTTTGCTTCCCCCTCTTGGCTATCATGAATAATGCTGGTAGGAACGGATGTGCAAATATCCCTCCAAAAACCTGCTTTCAATTATTTTAGATATTTACTCAGAAGTGGGTAATATCTGGATCATATTCTAATTGCTCAAGGAACTGCCATATTGTTTTTACAGCTTGTGCACCATTTTATATTCCTGCCAACAGTGCGCATAGGTGCCAATGTCTGTGCATCTTCACAGCATATTTTTAAGAGGAAGTTGTGTGAGAGAAAGAGAAAAAGCGAGAGAGAGAGAAGTACAAGTTGAATATGAAGACATATTATGTTCTGAAGTGCTCCTTTGGGTCTTCGGAAGGCCGACTCATGACTAGCACTTGCTGATTCCTCATGTTGCCCCTGGACCATCGCCCCTCAAGGACTGAATCCACAGTGGCTGTGAATGCAAGAGGTCACCAGGGCCCCTAATGATGGTCACAGCCAACACCTAAGGGTGTCGATCTATGTAAAAACCCTCTATAATTGTCTCCACTTGAGTTGTGCCCTTGGCCCCCACACCAGCCCTGGAAGGGACGTATCCCAAGGAGCCTGGCCTCAAAGGTCAGCAACCTGGCCCCAGGTCCATCTGGGCACCTGGGCAGAGCTCCACCCAGGGCAGTAGCTTCTTTCCAATCTTGACCTCCTTTGACGGACACAGCCTTCTCCACCTCATTCTGCACCAAGTTCTGCCCGTGTGGCAAAACTCTTGCTTTCTTTACTTTTGTGCTATTTCTGCACCACATTTGTTGACTTTACATATGGTGTGCTGAATATTGCTACCTGCCCCCTGGGTCCACCTGAACTCTTTACCTCCCAGCCATGTGCTCAGAGAGCTTCTCTGGGTTTCCCCACAAGTTAATTCACTTGTCTACCAATTTCTGGGACAGGTGGAGCAGGATTGGCCAATGGGGATTGGCAGGAAGTTGGAACAGGGAGGACAGAGGTGCTGGGTGCTTATTCATCCATGTTCCTTCCTGGGTCGCCCCGGCTTGGCTCCTGCCAGGATGCTCTCCACTGAGCCCTCTGCACTCTGGTAACTTCTCCATCTCCTGGAGTAGTTAACTGCTCCCCACCCAAACCATCCCCAAAGGCATCACACCAGCCCTGGGTTCTTTCCAGAAATTTCCATAACAGGCCTTTTGTCTGGCAGGCACTATGGAGAGCAGTGTGCCTGCAGCAGAGTGATTGGAGAGGGTTTAAGGCTCCATATCATGTCCTGGAGCCGTCCTGGACGAGCCTTGAGCTAAGGGAGAAGTGGAGCCCACCACTCTTCTTCTTCCTAATCTTGGGCTGAAATTTCAAGAAAGAATCTAAAGGCCCCTAAAGGTTCTTGACAAGACTGGAGGTTGATCTGAACTCCCAGGTTTAACACCGAGACTGCGGTATCCAGTCAGTGCTCAATAACTGCTTGACCATGAACCGTTCCAGAGCCCAGACTTGTGTCCTTCGCTTCTTCCTCCTTCAGACTCTGTGAACTTTGGGTTTGTTCTGCGGTGGCCTGCAAGCTGCCCCCAGAGACCTGGCGAGCAGCCACATCAGACCACCCAGTGAAATCTGGGAAAGTCCATGGGCTCGCAGCCTTCTGGAATGTTCCCACCAGGCACTCAGAGGTAAAAATCACCCTGGCCTATGTCTCCGCGCTGCTGAGGGGATTAGTGAGATTTTGTTTATAGAGGCCTCTGACCTCCTTCCAGAGACGTTCTCAAAATAATAACCTACAAATCAGGTCTGATTGAGAATGTCTGTTATTGATACTTACAAGCTTTCCCTCCCTGGTGGAAAATTAAAGCCCAAACAGGACTCATTCTGAATATCCCTGTTCGAACACACGTATTGATCGGACTGGTCAATGACACATACAAGTGCAGCCCAGAGGCATCGCTCCCAAAACCGAGGAAGTCACACCAGGATGGGTCAAATACGCCCAACGCTTGCACATCCCTCCGCGGGAGGGACGATGGCGGTAGGGCTAGCAACACGGTGTTCCTTTTCCCTCTCCAGGGCCATCTCAAAATGCACAATATCATTTTATTGATGATTTCTGAATTTCCATTTTAATAAAATAAATGGAGGTACCTGCAGATAATAGTGCTGTTCAATATTTATGAAGTGCCTTTTTAGAATAAATTCAGAAATTCAGTATTAATCATTACAACCATTACACTCCGAGAGCACATAAATAACAAATGGAAACACCATTTATTTTTTGAAAACCCATAATGAAAAGCAGCTGAGTACCCAATTTCATTTTTGAGAAATTCATCCTCCTGGTTGGATTTATTGTGATTCTAAAGAGACATTCTCAGCTTACCCTGAGCCCAAAATATAGGTGTGATAATAACAGCTTTCCCCCACATTGATGTGAATAAGCACTTTTTTATTTAAAGCAAGAACAGCAGTTCAGGCTTTCTTTTTTTTTCCCCCAGCAGAGAAGCAGAACATTTGTCTTGCAGAGCGGGGAGCCATGCACAAGCAGAGCGGGGGAGCTTGTTCTCAGACCCCAATGACTGAGGAAATGCATCCGAATCGAAAGTAAAATATGGTCATCATGTTGTAGGCTCCGGGGAGCAAAACCAGGGTGGAGGCATATGGATTTCCTTGGGGTTTTTTGTTTGTTTGCTTTTTGGATTCCCTTGTTTTAACCAAGCACATACGGGGTGACCCCTGGAAAGACATTTTGGCAGAAAGGTTGAGTCAACCTGGTGAGGAGTCCTTGCTGGATTTCCGCTCAATGCAGGAATGATCCACATGCAGGGCAAAGTAAAAGGAAGCTCCTCCGAGCTGCCCGGCATCCCAACTCCAGGCATTTGAGAACTTTACCCGCTTGGTCCCATAGCAGGAGCATCCTAGATGCAGCCACAGGACAGGACCCCACAGACATGGCGGGGGGGGGCTTACAACAACAAAAGTTGGTTCTCCTCCAGCTCTGGAGATGAGAAGTCTGAGATCCAGGCAGGGCCGGGCTGCTGAGATCCAGGCAGTGTCTCCCCACAAGCTCCAGATGGACGTATCTTCATTTTGGGGGAGAAGAGAGCCACCATGTAGCCAAGATCTCACTCCATCTCTGCATATGCGCGCTCCGGTCCCAGAAACAGCCCTCCAAATCAGAAACTCAACTCTGCTGGCTACACACTGAACAGCTCTTTCCTAAATGATTATGCTTCTCAAGACAAATTTAGTGTAATATTGGATATTCGCTGTAAGTGCCTGAAAACAGGCAGTAAATTCTTTAAAATAAAATTTAAATCCCGGCTTAATGAACTCTACGCTTTAGATGTATATTAAGGTTTTACATCAACCGGCCCGCGTTCTTCTCTTTGCATGGGTTGGTCTCACCGCCTGGAGTAGGATTCCCCCGGTCAGGAAACTAGCAGGGTTAGGTGCTTCTGGGGCTGGAGGGGGCGTAAAAAGCATGGTTGTTTGTAGTGAAAGGTGTGTTTAAAAAGGAAATGTGCACTTGGAACCTACAAACGGGGTCTTATTTGGAAATAGGGTCTTTGCACATGTAAGTGAACGCTCTGAGCTGAGCTCGTCCTGGACGAGGTGGCCCTACATCCAACGACAGGAGTCCTTGTAAGAGACAGAAGAGGAGATGTAGATGCAGAGATGGAGGTGGAGACGGGAGGGACGCGGCCTCCAGCCCGGGGGGCGCCTGGGGCTCCAGACACTGGAAGAGGCAGGAGGGACCCTCCCCTGGACCCGCCTGGATGTCAGACTTTTGGGGGACAACAGAACGAATTCTTGTCATTGTAAACCATTGGCTTTGGGATCATTTGTTGCACCCCCTTGGGACTGAGTTTCTCTGGGATCCTCCTGCCGGCAGTCGGGATGTCTGCTTGGCTAAGGCATTCCGTGTCAGGAGGAACAGGATAGGGAGGCACTAGCCTGGCCCCAACTCCTCAGGATTATCATGTTAGCGACTCTTGCATCCTGTTAGCGCCCCTCCTGGATCGCATTAGTGGCAGCAGGCCCTGCAAATGCAATAAGAGGCTCGTACATACGCAATATGCACACTGCTAATCAGATCTTGCAAATTATATTACCAGGTGGGGGAACAGGTTTTCTGGGGATCAGACCAATAAACACCAGGTCCAGGGCGAAATCACATCCTGTTCTGCCTGGAGGAGATACGCCATGAGCCTCGGGCTTCCAGCGTTCTGCTGGGTTTGGAGGTAAAGGTCCTCTGAGATCGCCTGAGACATGGGAAGAACAAGGCGGTGCACCGGGGGTGGCTCCATGCACGTTTCGTGAGCATCTGCTGCGTGCCTGGCAATGTGGACCCAGTGCTCCAGGGGCTTATACTCCATCAGGATAAACCAAATACTGGTATGAGGCCACAAAAGACCCTAAATAGTGGCAGGTGCTACAGGGCAGGGGTGAGGACTCTTGAGGACTCCTTGTTGGGTTGACAGGGTGCAGAAACCCCCTGCAAGTGGCTGGAGCCTGCGTGGGGCATAGAGATGGGAGCCAGCATCAGGTCCCTGGAGGCCGGTTTCCATTCTATTAAAACGTCATGAAAAGCCACCTGCTCTGACTTCAGTGCTTGTAAAGCATCAGCAGTCCTGACATGCTGGATCCGGGCAGGTAGGAGTGGGGGCAGGTGATACCTCGGTGCAGGATTCACGGCCACAGTGGAGATGCATCCAAAGGGACGGACGCACAAGGCAGTGGAAGAGCTGGAGTGACTGTGGAGGCACGGGGACCTCTCTGGGGGCCTGAGATCTGAGGCCCTGTCCAGAGAAGCCAATGTGGTGGTGGCCGTCCTTGGCACATGTGCATTCACTGCAGTACCAGGTGGGACAGGTGCCTCTGGGCTGGACGAGCCACAGGTGTCGGTGGGCAAGGAGGGTACCCATGAAGCTTGATTAGGGTCAACTGAATCTGGCTGTGAGGGTGATGGATGCAAGGACACCCCGAGATCGGGTGACGTGTCCCCGGACGGCCATGCACGGAAGCATAGCTGGAGAAGGGAGTGGCCCCACTTTGTACCTGAGCATCACTCGGGTCAAGAGGCTGGAGGGCCGGGGAGCAGAGTCCAATCCAGGGTGTGAGTCAGGTGGTCCAAGCTCAGGTGCGTCTGGGGAACGGGGATCCCAGATGGGGACCCCCGGGGACCATGGCTGAGCTGCCCCCACAAAGGCTGAAATAAAAGCTGGGGTGTCCTTTGTAGAATAGCCCCAGAGAGAATGAAGGTGAGCGCCGTGCACGTGGCTCTACGTCTGCACCCGGACGCCCAAGGTCCCCATGGACCCTTCAAGGTCCCCCTGCAGCCTTCGCCGTGCAGGATGCCGAGGAGCCAGTGGCCCCTCGGGGAGACGGCCCCTCGGGCCTGGCGGAGACGCCGAGCCCTTCCTGGCCCTGCAAGCCCCACGGTGCAGCCACGTGTCCCTGGAGGCGAAGACGGTGGCCCTTGGCGCCCGGAACAGCACGTGACCTTGTGCACTGCCCACCGGAGTCAATTCCGTAATTCGATTGGGACTGTTGACTTTAGACATTTCGTACATTGGCTGCAAAGAACTAAATTTTCAAAACTTCATCTTGATGCCGTCAGACGCCATGAGAGGTAATATCCTTCATCGGGCGCAGATTGCTGCCGATGAACTGCCTGCAAAGGGACCCAAATCGGATTTCCTGAGTTCCATCCTTCTGCGGGGCCGCCGTAGGAACTGGTCCTGGATCAATAACTTCCCTGCGCCCTGCCCTTGAGTGCACACCGGCTCCAGGGGGCTGAGGGCTGGCGGCCGGGGGCGCACCACAGGGCCAGGGAGACAGCAGTGCTCGCACCAGCACCACGCACCTGCCCCTCCAGAGCCCCTACCCACGCCCGGCCCTACTGCACACCTCCCTGCGTGCAATTAATTTCCGCGTCATCCCCCAAATTCAATTAGATGGGGACCCCGTGTAACTCCGAAAGCGCCCTCCGTCCCATCTTGACAAATTGCCGTGGTTAGCGTGCATATCCAGGCGGGGTGTGGAATCTTGTTAATCTTACCGCTAATTCTCAATTACCGTAAAATGAAGCCATAAATCACGCAGACAGGGGATCGATGGAAACGTTGTTTCCCGGGTGATTGGCAGCCTCCCCAAAGGTTTTCTGTAAGTTGGTTTAAGGTTGGCGGTTCTCCGAAAGGCAGGGCAGGGGGGTGGGGAGGCCCGGGCAGGCCAGCGGTGTCGGGGACGAGGCCCGGGCCTTGGGGACACAGCAGAGGGACAGCGCCAATTTCAGACAATTCTTCTCCTTTTCATACCTGCTGTAGTAAATGAGAAACAAATTAAATTTCACTCCACTATCTGCACAGAAACCATTTAAATTTTTCATGGAAACTAAATTGTCCCCAGACAAATAGCCCCCGATTCTATGAAAATATACGGCAGCGCTGGGAACAGAAATAAATTTGTGTCACTCCGGATATGCCTTTCTCTGTAATGTCATTCACCGCCGCCGATAAATGAGGCGCGGGCGCAACACAATGGCCAGCTGGGCCTGGGGGGCGCGGCGTGTCCCCCCGCCACACGCGCGCGGGGCGACCTCATAGTCTCCCTGTTATTAATTTGCAGCCGGGTTTTACATTCATGAGGCCGAGATTGAAATGTAAATGAGCCGCACAAGGAAAAAAAGAAAGAAAGAAAAAAAAAAAGTCGCCTCTGCAGCCAAGGCCTGGCCCACGGTGTCAGAGACTGGGCGGGGGCCGGCTGGAGGGTGGTGGTGGGGGGGGACACAGAACAGTGATGCGCGAGGGACATCAGCGCCCCGAGCGTCACTCGCGGTGCAGGAAACCGGGACGCACAGCCCGGCGCGTGCGCCCGCGGAGCGCACTGCGCAAGGGAAGCAGGTGCAGGGCTTGCTACCTGTTGTGTGCGGCCAGAGGTGTCCGCGCGCACCTTCCTGCGCTCTAACCAACCCGGCCCTGTTGCAATTACGCTTTTCTCAGATGCGCACGCGCGCATCTGTGATCTTAAAATGATCCGCTCCCCAAGCCCCCCCCGCAAGAGGCCTGCCCCTGCCCACCCGGGACCCTGCGCGGAGCAGCGCTGGTGACAGATGTAAGCACCAGGCTCCCCCCCACCACACGCCTGGGTCGCCTCTAGGAACAGGGGGAGGGGGTCCCCAAGCCCCCAGGGGCTGCCACAGGAGCGCTAATGACTGTGTTTTAATTCAGAAGCTCCTTCCAGCGCGGCGTGAAAGCAAACAAAAGGCGCAGAGGGGTCCGGCCTGAGGACTGCGAGCCAGACTCCCAGTCACAGCGCGTGTCCCCTGTCCTGAGGCCAGCTACGGATGGAGAGCCGAGGCCACACACGGCAGCCTCCGGGTTCAGGGCTGGTGCCCCGGGAGTCCTGTGGGTTTGGGGAGGCGGAGGCTGGGTCCGGCTCGCACAGGGGCTGCGTGTGTGTCGGGGGGGCGCGCGCGTCCACGGAGGGTCTAGTCCCACCCGGCGCCCTCACTGACGCGCACGCTGCATCCGCGCGCCCGCATGCGAATCCCGTTTCCTTTTCTTCCTCCACGACGCTGCAGCCTCAAGTGCTCCATCCTCCCAAGCTGAGCTTGGAGAGGCCGTGAAGTCGCGTGCCAGCCACGGAGCAGGAGCGCACGGAGCACACACGCACGCGCTCACGGGTGCACGCGCGCCCGCACAGCCGTGCACGGTGAGCCCAGGCAGGCACTCCTCCACTGAGCAGTTGTCACAGCCAGCCTGCCCGAGAGGCGGCCTTGTCACCTGCGGCTGGGGACACTGAGTCACGGGGCTGTCCGGTAGCCGCGGAGAGGCGGGGAATGCAGCCCAGGCCGTGCGCAGCCGTGCTGGATCAATGCGCCCGCAGCCCGGCTTCCTATTGGGGAAGCGAGGGGTCCATGGGCGGACTGGAGAGGTCCGGTGCGCGGCAGGTGCGCGGCAGGTGCGCAAACTCACCGCCCGCAGCGCGCACAGGGGCGCGCAGACCTGCGAAGGGAGCAAACTAGACCCGGGTCTGTGTGCAGCTCCGCCTGCTGCCCTGAGGACCTTCTGGGCACTTGGGAGTGAGCCATCAATCCAGGGACTTGCAGCCGCGCGCCCTGGCCATTCCTCCAGTGGCAACCGCGTGACGGCGCAGGAGCGTTCAGGGCGCCACGGCCGTCCCCCAGCGCTGGAGCCTGACTTGGAGGGAGGGTCGGCGCCAGAAACTCACCGAGCAGACGGACAAGCCGCAGAACCACCGATGACGCTGCCGTCAACGTGCCCTGTGCAGGGTTTTTGTGCGGACCTACGTGTTCAGCTCTGGGGACGTGGCAACGATGCCATCGCTGGATCGCATCACACGGATTTTTAAAGGATGCACCAAAGTAGTAACATGGGGCTGCCAGGGGATTCACTGCGGGGAGATTTGGGGGCAGGCACATGACCTAGTCCCGATTGGGGACAGATTTGGGGTCAGTTACATGACACAGCCCTGACTAGGGGGAGATTTGGGGTCAAGCGCATGACCTAGCCCGGACGGGGGAGATTTGGGGTCAAGCACATGACCTAGTCCCGACTAGGGGAGATTTGGTGTAAGGTACATGACACAGTCCTGACTAGGGGGGTATTTGGGGTCAGGTGCATGACCTAGTCCTGACTGGGGGAGATTTGGAGGCAGGCACATGACCTAGTCCTGACTGGGGGCAGATTTGGGGTCGGGTAGATGACACAGTCCTGACTAGGGGGGGATTTGGGGTCAGGTGCATGACACAGTCCTGACTAGGGGGGGAATTTGGGGTCAGGTGCATGACCTAGTCCTGACTGGGGGAGATTTGGAGGCAGGCACATGACCTAGTCCTGACTGGGGGCAGATTTGGGGGCAGGCACATGACCTAGTCCCTAGTGGGGGAGATTTGGGGGCAGGCACATGACCTAGTCCTGACTGGGGGGAGATTTGGGGTCAGGTACATGACCTAGTCCCAACGGGGGGAGATTTGGGGTAAAGCACATGACCTAGTCCTGGCTGGGAGAGATTTGGGGTCAAGCACATGACCTAGTCCTGACTAGCGGAGATTTGGTGTAAGGTACATGACATAGTCCTGACTAGGAGGGGATTTGGGGTCAGGTGCATGACCTAGTCCTGACTAGGGGGTGATTTGGTGTCACGTACATGACACAGTCCTGACTGGGGAGGGGGGGGAATTTGGGATCAGGTGCATGACCTCGTCCTGACTGGGAGGAAATTTGGGGTGAGGCACATGAAATAGTCCAGTAGAGCCCGGGATGGAATGCATGTCCCAATGTAACAGAACCATAATGAGGTGGTGGCCACCCCACAAGAATCTAGAGCCTCTACAGACACAATATGGACAGGGTGGGTGGGGAGCCACAGGATGATTGGGTCCTGCGGGGTTTTCTGTGCAGCACAGCACGTTTGTTCTAGCAGACGTCACGGCTCATCCTTGCAGCCAACTCACCCACCCTGTACCTTCCCAGGATCCTAGGTGACTCTCTCTCTCTCTCTCTCTCTCTTTCTCTCTCTCTGGTCCACATTTTGCCCGGTTCACCCCCGAGGTGAGCAGAAGAAAATTCTAAAACCCGGAAACTAACTCATTTGTAGATACATATACGTATGCCGTAAACATATTTCTAAAAATCCCATGAAAACACAAAAAGCTTGCAAGCTACCTTCATTCACGCTCCTCCGCAGGCACAGAGAGTTCCCATGATTTCCAGAAGCAGAGGGAAGCAAGCTCGCATTTGGGAACAAGGGTGGCGTTGAGGTCACCAATGTGCAGGTTGGGGAAAGGGCGGGCTCGTGGCCTCATCACAGGGCCCCCGTCCTTGTCCCCTCCTCGAGATTGCGCATGGAAACCCTTCTTCGTCACACCCGAAGATTTAGGGGCAAGCAGCCCCCCATTCCCGGCGGCAGCCAGCACCCAGACGGGAGGGGTATCAGCGAGCAGACCCGGCCAAGGCCGAGCCTCACCCCTCCCGCCCCCTAACCCATTGTCTTCCCGCCCCGTGTCTCCAAACATCGTTTTAATTGCTCACAAATGGGTAGTTGTTGTATCGTAAAATCTTCAGAGCCATCCCCGGTCCTCAGTGGTGCGGATGAACTTTCCTCCGATGATACATCACCATGGACTATGCTAATCGGCGCGTTAACAGCCGCGCGGGAGTTCGTCGCGCCGCCCCGGCCACCACCGCGCGCCTCGCAGCCCACCAGCCCCAAGGCCGGACCCAGGAGTGTTTTACAGGGCAGAGAACCGGCGGCGGCCTCGGCGACAAGGCCAGTAAATCACGCCCGGGACTCCGACAACCCGAGAAACCCTCCTCCTTAAATTATTGATGCGTTAATCAAAGCCACGGTCGTGCGCCAATATCATGACTCCGTGGCTAATTGTTTTATGGATTTGTGAGGAAAGTTGACGGAGATGGTACTGAGGCTCACCCTGTACCGGGTCCTCGGAAACCCTGTGTGGTCAGGAGGATGCTGACACTGACCACGGGGGCTTGGTGACCGGCAGGCGCCCACGGGCTCTCCCTTGGTGTTCGGGTTTGCCTGGAAGCTCGTCCCCTGCTTCTGGCCGGGGTCTCCACTCCGAGGGATTTCTCTGTTTTTTGCTGCATCTTCAGGCACCCCATAGTCCGTAAATGCTGCAGGGCACCTGTATGTGGTTTATCACCCCCGCCGTCGCCCTTTAAAGCACATTTCATGGGGTGGGCTTGGGGCGAGGCGTCCCCTGGGGCCGACCCAGGTTCCTCTAGGTGCCAAGGCACCTGCATTTCAGATCTCCCCCGGCACAGCTCCTTGCCTCGGGCGTGACAAGGTGTCCTTGCAGACACAGCAGACTCCACCTTCCTGCTGCCACGGTCATAGGTCCGGGGGGACCCAGGCGGGGAACAGAGGGCATCTCCACAGTGCAATCCGATGACATGTTAACGATGAGGCCATCTGACCCCAGTTTTGGGGCAGAGCCCAAGAAGGTGAGGGGGATCACGCAGGAGCCCCGGGGCACACTCCCCATGTAGCTAAGCCCCAGACACTGTGAGTCAGAGAAGGTGGCAGTGGCCCCAGAGAGGCCCCCGAAGGCGAGCAGAATCAGTTCTCCTTCCCCTTCCGTTGTTAACTCATTGACTGAGCAATTGATTGATTGGCCGTAGGTCACACAGTGTGTCTAGGGATGCGGACATGAGGCAACACAGGTGTATCAACTGAGGAGGTGAAAACTTGTAGGACCGAGAAGCCATTCTGTGTCCACGATCCCGTAACACGAGGTCCAGCACCGTGTGCACCTGTCAAAACCCTAAGACACGCAGTGGGCTCCGGTTGACCCGAGTGCACCCGTATTGCTGTGTCGACTGCAGCCGACGCGCCACACAACCCCGGCATCCTCGTACCGCGGGACACGGGCGAGCGCTGGGGGGCGGGTGCTCCACTTCTGCTCCTGCCTTCTCTGAAACTACATGCATTCGCAATAATAAGATCTGATCACGACCAAAAATAAATAGGAAGCACGGTCACCCCCCGCTGGGGGTCCTTACCGCCTGGCGGGGCGGCAGGTGAAGACATGGTCCACGTCATACGGGGCGACGCGTGTTTCGTGGAAACCAACATGGTTCAGGGAGTCATCGGGGAACACGCCCGCTGCCCCGGGGTGGTGGGAAGTCCCCCGCGGGAGCCACCCTGGAGAGGCAGAGCGTCCACCTCAAGAGACGTGAGTCAACACGGCCCAGGAGAAGGGCGACCACATGCAGGAGGGGCCACACGCAGACCTGGACCCACCTGCGGGCACCACGTTGGATCTGCCCGCCCACAGGGCCATTATGGCCATGAGCTCCCCTCCCCGCCGCCCCACATCCGGATCCGGGAGGCGCTTCCCACGGAGAAGCCTGGCAGAGGGACCCCCGGCCGGGGCCCGTCATCCGCACGCTCCCCCGGTTGACTTGAGTAGCGTACGACCAAATTGGCAAAGCAGGTCAGATGAGAGGAGAAATCCTCCAAAGATCACAGCTTCGTCTTCATCATTATAATAATATTGCACTTCTCACCTTCAAAGCGCTGCGCAGACGCTAACTAATCAATTAAACATGCTCTTATCTTTTCTGATTGGAGCCCCGCGATGCGGGTCAAAGAGGCAGGGCCACTTTCTGCGGGGCTGAGGAGTCTTAAAAGGAAATGGAGACGTGGATATATTCTGAATTTCACGGGACGTGAGGGCTGTCAGCAAAGCAGCATCTGTGTCGGAGCAGGGCTTTTGGTGTTTTGGTCGCGGGTGTTTTATGGTCTTGTTTTGTCTTGTCTTTTTGGGTGAAACGAGATGAGTTCTGGGCTCCGGGCCTGGCCAGCTATGGAAAATGGATTACTTTTATTTTTCTTTTTTCTGTCTTTTCTTTCCTTTCCTTCTTGCTTTTCTTTCTTCCTTCCTCTCTTCTTTTTATCTTCCTCTTTCATTTTTTTCCCCATCCCACCTTTCTTTCCACTGCTTCCCCGAGCCACAAAATATCACTCTTAATTTTTTTCTTAACTCTTGGAGGTTTTGCAAAAACACCGGGCCGTCTGCTCCTGTCGGCCACTTAGAGACGCTGTGCTCACAAGCGTATTGCACTTCCAGCGTGCAGCTGTAGAAACAACAACAACAACAAAAAATCTGCGGGGTCGTGATAGACCACAAACACTCTCAGTCTAAAATAGGGCTTCTCTACAACTGGCTCTTTAAAAAAAAATAAAAATTAAAAAAAAATAAAATAAAAGAGGGCTTCTCCTTGCAGGGTCGCCATGTGGATGTAAGTGTCTAAATATCTTCGTAGTGTAAACATTCTCTGTAATTTTTTTTTTATTATTCTGTTATTTTTAAGTACGACGGGTGCCCCTTCTTCTGACCGGGGACTAGCCAACGTGTGCAGTTTTTCATGTTTTTTGGAGGAACGTTTGCTGTGTCTGAACCACACCTCTGGATACAGAGGGCAGCCTTGGCCTGCATCCCGTCCACCATGGGCTCTTTCTAAGAGAGCACTTTTCTAGCTGGTGTCTGAACACGTGAACGGGGAGATGTCACGGGTCTGCCAGAGGTGGAGAGGGCCTTTGTTGGGGATCCTACAGCAACTCTAGAGGATGCCGAGAAATCTCCAGGTTCTCCCGAGGCAGGTGGACACAACCATCCCTGTGAGGGCTGAGCAAACCCAAGGATTGCCGTGGGTGCTCACGTTGGGAAGACACATTGTAGAGCGTCTGCACGGCTGCGTGCACTCAGGGAATAGGTCCTCCCAGAGTCTGCAGCGCCCCTCTCACCACCCTATAAGATAGGACAGGGAAAAAAAAAAAGAAAAAAAAGATAGGATAGGAGTCCTCATCATCCCTGATTTATCCAACTGCACCAATTTGTAGAGATTTAATCCGCATGCCCATCTGAAGGGAGCAACGCCATCCAAACAATATTTCACCTCGATTGTGACTTTTCTTCATCCAAGTGTTCAGTACGGACAAAGAATGTAAGGTCTCCAAGAATTGGGATCGCGTTCGTGGTGTCCGATCTGGTGCAACTAGGATGGGTGTAACCCTGGAGTGTAGAAGTTCAATATTTGTTCCCAAATGGGTAGATGGAATCCTAAAGGCGAGCACCAGAAGGACATGGGGACCAGAAGATCCCTGTCAATGCCCCACTTGGGTGGACGCAAACCCACGGGTTCCCAAAAAGGTCATATCAACCTACGCTCCTCGCGGCAGCGCTGCGGTGTCTAGGGTGCTCCATTGGCTCGCCAACACATGGCGCTGTCTTCTTCATTTTAGCCATTCTGGTGGAGGGCGGTGGCTTTGCCTTGTGGTTTTTAGCCCGTCTTTCCTTGTTTACTACCAATGCTCACGTCTGAAAGACAGAACATCCCACGATTTCCCAGTGACACAGAAAATCTGTGAAGAAGTGAAGACCCATGTCTTAATCTTCCTAACTCATGGCTCCCGTCGTATTATCACTTAAGACATTGCACTAGGGACACCTGGTTGACTCAGTGGTTGAGCATCTGCCTTTGGCCCAGGGCGCGATCCTGGAGACCCGGGATCGAGTCCCACATCGAGCTCCCTGCATGGAGCCTGCTTCTCCCTCTGCCTGTGTCTCTGCCTCTCTCTGTGTGTCTCTCATGAATAAATAAATAAAATTAAAAAAAAAAAACACATTGCACCAGCCACATGTGCTATGTCCATATTTTCTCCACTTTGTATTATTTCACCCTACGTGGTCATGCTGAGCCCACCGTTGGCCATCAGAATAAAACCATGAGCCCGTGTCTGCGTGCTCTTGGAAGGACAAAGATTAAATTGTGCGCGTTCTGGTCCAGTCCATGCTCTTTTTCTTTTCACAAATACCTTCTTCCCCGTCTTGAACTGGAATAAGAAAAAATAAAATCTCTGCTGAGCTGGCAATGCACAGAGTCTGAAACACCCCTGATTGTAAAACTTCATGGGTTTGCCCTTTCACCAGACTAGGCCGTGCAGGGAGAGACACCTGGGCAGGAAGGGCAGCCATGTTGTCCTTAGGAAGACCTGCACTCACCTGGCGGCAGTGGTGGGGTGACGGCGGACCTGCCCTGGCGCCCTCACCCCAAAATACGTTCAGCTTCAGCACCTGTGAATAGGATGCATTCGGAAATCATGTCTTTGTAGGCGTCGTTAAGATGTAAATGAAGAGGAGGTCAACCTGCATTGGAGTGGGCTCCAAACCCAATGCCTGGCATCCTTATCAAAGGAAAGGAGGCCTCACGGAAGCGCAGACGGGGAGAAGACCAGAGACAGAGGCAGACACTGGGGTGATACATCTGCAAGCCATGGATGCGCAGGATTGGGGCAGCTGCACGACGCTGGGAGAGGCAGGAAGGACCCTCCTGTGGAGCGTCTGGAAGGAGCACAGCCCGGCCCCACCTGCATCTCAGACATCTGGTCTCCCGAGCCAGGAAAGCATGAATTCCTGTGGTTTTAAGCTCCCTAGCGAGGGGCACTTTGTTACGTCTGCCGTAGGACACTCACATCAAGGAACGACTGCCCCCCAGGACATTCCCGTGCATGCCTTGCGTTTGGGCTTGGCGACGTCCTTACACGATGGCTCCAGGACCAAACCAGGTCCGGCTCTCAGCTTGGCCACCTCCTCACGAACAGCCTGTTGGGAAAAGCGCAGACGAGGCCTGCAAGATTGTCAGAAGCTACTCAGGGCACATCGGGCGGCAACAAAGAGCGAAGTGCGCCGTCTCCGCTCATTACGGCCGGGAGACGGGGCCTGTGATATCTCCAGGAGCGCCCTCCAAAGCATGCCTCTCATCTCTCCCGCATTATGAATAAAAACATGAAATTAGTTTTATGTCAGAAGAACAACCCCTAAGACACTTGTAACTTATAATTATGATTTCTAAGCTGTTTGACTTGTCAGTATCAGGAAATTCACAGCCCGAGACTCGGCGCAGTTTATGGGCTCAGACACTCGGCACTGGCTGCGGAAAATTAACCATGAGTCTCTCATCTTCGTGCTGATTTATTAACTACGGTGAGAAGCAGAAGCCAGGGAAACGGACTCCTGGCCGGGGGAGCCCGTCGGCCGGGGCGGCTCCACGGACGCGTGGACGTGGTCGGGGAGCCTGCCTCCCACAAGGGCCACACGGCCCTTCGGCAAGTCACGCTGTGTCTTCTCTGGGTGAGAATCACTCCAGATACAGAAAAGGGATGGGACCACATGCCGTTGGAGACCCCAGATGGGCCGTACGGGAGATCTCAGGTGCGACACCCAGACCTGAGACCAGCAAGTCTGCTCATCTGTGAAACCAGAGATGCACCACAGGTGTTCCGCGTGCCGCTGGCCCAGGTGTGCTTGCTTGGCGACACTCCCTCCTGCCAGGCAGTTGTGATGCCTTCTCTGGATATGTGATACTCTGGTTCCAAGGTTCCTTTTTGCATCCGTCTTGCATGATTGTCACGCGAGTTAACGTGCTCAGCACACGACATGCTGTCAGGTATCGCCAGCCAGGACCACAGAGCATTGCATGGCGCTGCCCATCAGTGACATCGCCCTCCAGCCCGTACCTGTGCGCAGGTGCATCTGACTCTGCTCCACTCACCGTTGGCCCTCACGGGTCTTCATGTGCCTTGTCCATAAGGTTGATGGTGCGGGACACGAAATGTAAATAAAAGCTGAGAATTCAGGTGTCCCAGCCAAGGCACCACCACGCAGGCCCCTCTGCTAACGAGAGGCGGTGAAAACTGTGACGGGTGCATGCCCTTCTGTGACAGGGCAACCGGTTACAATCGCTCCGCACAGAAGCTGTTACCCTATCTCGTCTCCAGTGAACCGTGAACGCATCATCGAGAGAACTGATTGACATTTCCTGGGATGCCGTTGCCGGGAAGCTCCAGTCTGCAGACAGGGCCGCGTATTTACTCATTCACTGAGGTTGTCATTGAAGACCTAACATGCACCACATCACACAAGCCCAGAGAGGACTAGAAACACCACCCTGGCCTCTTAGGAGCTTGCAGGGCAGGCAGGAAACCAGAATATTGCACAGCCTCCACTTTGGGGCTCAACGGAAGCTAAGCTCCTCTGTATTGGTTGCTTCCCACGTGCTGGAGGGTGGAAAGACATTATTATTCCTATGTCACGGGGTTCTGAGGCATGAATTGGCCTCATCGAGGCTGCCTTGCTGAGAATGGGTACAACCAGAACTGGAGCTCCCCCAACCCCGGCCACAGCCCTCGAGGGATGCTCCAGCCTGGTTTACGACGCCTGGAATGGGCAGCACCAGGGCTGGCGTTAGGAGCAAGGAGTAGATTCCATTTCCCCTCACCTGCTGCAAACACGTTTTGTGTGTTCTTGACTTGGCTGCTTAACCAAATCACCTGGGGACGATGTCTGCAAGGTACACCCCTGCTCCCACCTGGGCCATCCTGAATCAAAGTTTATGAGTTGGCACCAGGAGGGTCTGCATGCTAGGGAGCTGCACCCCCAGCTAGGGCTCTTGCCGTAGGTGGAAACTTCCAGAAGGATGCCCTGGGTTTTACATTGCTCCACACCAATAGCGGCCTGTTGGCCGGTCACAAGGACTAAGGACGGGGCTAGAGAAGATTGAAACAGGCACATGGACATGATGAGTGACATGGCTGGCATATCCAGAGGAGGTGGGCAGGTGACCAACAAAGATCCAGAGGGGGTTCATGAGACACAGAGGGAGCAGATGGGGCATCAAGACAGATGCCCACACTCTGCTCAGGCTGCCATGCAGACTCCCTAGCCCCAAACCCTGATGGTAAACGTCCCCTTCCAGCTCAGGCTGGTGTAGCTTGGTGTCTGTCCACTGCAGTCAAAGGAGAAAGTTCTAGAACAAGGCAGTGGTGTTGACTGCACAAGACTGTGAATGAGCTTCAAACTTATGAAGTGTGCAATTTAAAATACTTAAAATGGTAAATTTTATGTTATGTGTATTGTTCCACAGTCAAGGAGAAATACATGATGGATGGATGATAGATACGATGGATGGATGGATGATGGATGGATGGATGGATGGGTGGATCAATGGATGGATGGACGGATGGATGGATGGATGGATGGGTGGGTGGATGGATGGATGGATGGATCGATGGATGGATGGATGGATGGATGATGGATGATGGATGGATGGATGGATGGGTGGATCAATGGATGGATGGACGGATGGATGGATGGACGGATGGATGGATGGATGGAGGGAGGGATGGATAGATGGATGGAGGGATGGATGGATGGATGGATGGATGGATGGATGGATGGATGATGGATGATGGATGGATGGATGGATGGGTGGATCAATGGATGGATGGACGGATGGATGGATGGATGGGTGGGTGGATGGATGGATGGATGGATGATAGATACGATGGATGGATGAGCAGACAGGAAATGGAAAGTGCCCACTACCCACTGTGCTAATTCACCCAAAGTCTTATTTGGAAGACCCATCGTGTGTGAGACCCCATGTGTCGAAGTCCTCTAGGAGGGGAAAAAAAAAAGCATGATTATGATTGTCATATTGGCCAAATAAAAATCCAGGATGACCAAGTACAAATTAAATTTCAGAAAAATAAATGACGATTTTTAGTTTTTAGTATAAGTATATCCCTTGCTATATCTGGGACACACTTTTACCCGACAAAAATCCTTGATCTGAAATTGAAATTTAACTGCCGTGTGTGTTAAATGTGTTAAAACATGCGCTAACGCAGATGTTTGACGGCTCCCCGACTCATCTTGTTCTGAAGATACGATGAGGTTGTGGGGAAAACAATGAGAGAAGTCACTATTGACCCAGGACAGGGGCCCCAAAGAACACGTCTCCAGGGTGGAAACCGGTACATACACGTCTGTGTACAAATCAGTACATGTGACACGGGGGGGATTTGACGGCCCCATCAGGCAGCTTGCGACGTCACGGCAGCCACGATCATGCATCCGAACGGCTCTGCGGATGTTTGCACGGTTCTTTCTCCTGTTGGAGGAGAGCTCCAAAGAAGGACATCCGCTATGCATCCATCTCCATCCCAGCTGATGTGTGTTCAGAAAATACCACACGTTGCCAGAAACCCCTCGGATGACAGTGGGACAAGGGCAGTGATCGATGGCGCGGCAACAAGACAAGGTCACACGCTGCGTCCTCCTTTGCTCTAAATACGATTTCCAGTGGGCTGGCTGGCTGGCGGCCCGCTAATGAACGCTTCGCTGACATTTGTTTCCTCAACAGTCAGCATCCCCACACGCCGCGCTCTGTAATCCGCTGCCCAATCCAATCTCCCAGCCCATCCATGGCAGACGCCGGCCCTGACACATCTCAGAGTCACACTGCATGGTGGAGGGAGCTGCCCCGCGTGCACGAAGGTGCCCTCCGCACGGCCTCGAGGCCCTGGGACAACGCGGGACCCTTCCCGCTGCATCCTCACACGCCACCCGCGCCTCGCTGATATTCTCTTCCATATAAGACAATATGCCCCTCCGTCCTTCCTTCGCTAACCCCGCTCTCCACAAAAACCGACGTCTCCTGGTTGTGGCTACTTTGCTTCCTTACAATGGAGTTTCAGAGTCACCAAGGAGATGTCACGATGCTCCTTCTCGGGGTCCACATCAACCAAACAAAACCCACATGGAAAGAAACGATTCCCACTATACGGCCGAAGATCTCCGGACAGCGTATGGACAGGTGACACATGGATGGCTCCGTTGCGGGATGCGTGGGCCCCACAGCAGCCTCTCATTGCACCCTCACCTGCCTGCTGCGAATGCAATATGGAAGCTCAGCCCCGCCTGCGAGCTCCCAGGTGACGAGGACAGAGCTGTCAATCCCAAGTGGGGTCTAATCCATTAGGATGCCACGTGCCGCTTTTAATCCGGGAACTCAATGAGATGGTCGGGAGCACGGCCACCTGGATCAGAACCAGAGTGCACCGCCAGCAAATGACCACGCTGCAGACAGACCCAGGAATGCCCCGGGGCATGGGGCGTGGTGTTTATTGATTTTTCTAAGGTGTGTCTGCATAATTAAAAACTGGGCGAAGAGGTAACATCTCCTGGAGGTCATTGGCTCATGACGGTGGAGCCGCCATGATGGGATTCGCGTCCTTGGAAATGAGGAGACCCCAGAGAGCCCCCTCCTGCCTTCCAGCAGGTGAAGACCCAGCAAGAAGACATCCCTCCATGAACCAGAAAGCAGGTGTCCCCAAGCCTAGAACATGCAGATGCCCTGAGATTGGACCCCCTAATGTCCTCCGCCATGACAAGGACACGTCCACTTGTGTATCAGCCACCCAGTCCCTGGCGTTTTGTATGGCAGCCCCCACACATGAAGACGAGGGACAATGCACCCCATAGAACACACTTGCAAAGTCCCACATGGTTATGAGATTAGTGGCCACACCGTCCATAGCCAGGACGTGCGTTCAGCGAACCAGGGGCTACGTTGGGCACAGTCACTGGCCTCACCATGCTCACTGTTGGGAATTCTTGCCACGGCGTCATGGTGGCCACCCAACCCGTATCCCCAGGCGTGTGTGGGGCACGACCCGTGTCTACACAATCTCCACTCCCATTGTGGGGTTTTAGGCAGCTTCCTGAAGTGTCTCTAAGCATGCACCCAGCACTCCTAAGGGTCATCTGGGTCTTGTCTGTGCAAAGGACAAAGGTAGGGATGCTCGGACCAGCTCTCAGGTGAGCATGATGCTCCAGGGATGCAGAGCGTCCTTGGAGTAGCAAGAGTCGAACTCTGTGGTTTGACACGGCTGCTCACTCACATCACCCAGCAAGACCTTTCAGACAATCCCGCCCCCTGTGCAGGTAGCAGCACCTGGATGCATGTGTGGGACTGGGGGTGAGTCTTGCCCGGCCGTGACCTGCTCTCTCCTCGGTGCCATCTGCCCCTCCTGCCAAGACATGATGTAGGAGCCACTTAGAGCAGTTCTCTGAGGCTACATCACCGCCGCCTCTGCATCCCACCTGCCGGGTGCTTGAGACTAAGCCTTTCCACCGTGGCACCATATACGTTCTGCTTCAACCCTGAGCGAGAGCTGGGAGATGAAGGGGACAAGGACGATGTGTGCCACGTTGACCTCTGTGTCCTGGGCTCTGTGCCCCCCATGTCCACAGCTGCCAGCCAGCTCAGCCTCCCCTCACAGGGCCCCCATCATCCCATGCGGATCCTCTGTTGTCAGCACAGCGACCCTGACCGTTTTTGACGGGCAACACCCAAGCTCACAGAAAATGTCCCCAATACAACACTGGTTGAGTTTTCAAGGGATCCAAACCCAAACTGAGCAGGGGTGGGAGGAAATGGCCCTGAGCATTGTTGGGGGTATGTGAAGGTTAATTGGATGTCAACTCAACCAGGCCAAGTTGGTGCCCAAATATTTGACTACACATGATTCTGGCTGTGCCTTGGAGGATGTTTCTAGAAGACATGAACACTGGATCAGTAGACTGAGTAAAGCGGACTATCTTCTCCCCGTGTGGGTGGGCCTGCTCTAATCAGGCAACAGCCTGTGTAAAGCAAAAAAGGCAGAAGGGATAATTTGCCCCCTTTCCTAGCGGACTTCCATCCTCTCCTGCCCTGGGACTGAAACTCACACCATCAGTCCGCCTGCTTCTCAGACCTTCACACTCAGACTCAATCATACCACAGGCTCTCTCAGGTTTCCAGCTGACAGATGGCAGATCCCGGGACTTCTCAGGCTCCATAAATGCTTGTGCCAGTTCCTTATAACAAATCTCTATCTTTCTATCATCTACCTATCTATAATCTATGTCTATCCATCTGTCCATCCATCTAACCATCCAACCAACCATCCATCCATCAAACCGTTTATCCAACCATCCATCCATCCATCCAACTATCCATCCATCCATCCATCCATCCATCCATCCATCCATCCATCCATATATTAATCCATCGATCCATCCAACCATCCATCCATCCATCCATCCATCCATCCATCCATCCACCCATCCATCCTATTGATTCCATGTCTCTGCAAACCCCTGGCAAACACAGAGTGTCTCCAATTGGAAACGCCTAGGAGGAGCCTCATATATGGGCCCCCATCTGGGACAACTCCATCTGGGAATCAGACACACACGACCAACAGATGCAACTCCTTTCCCCGGGAATCTCTAGCTTCTTGGTTACTCCATCTTGGGGTGAAACACAGCTTTCAACCTCAATGAGGTAGAAGACCTCCCCTTCCTGATAGAGATGAGCCCCCTGGACCCTCATCATTCTGCCCTCAGAATGTCTGCAGCACAAAAGATATTTCCTCCTTAATGAACAACCAATCGGGTAACACAGAGATGCCTCATCTTATTTATATCATCAGCTAGACATCTTTCTCTCCCTTTCTTTGCCTTCTTTTTTTTTCTGGCTCTGTTTTCAGATTTATAATTAGTCAGAAACTTCTAATGGCATGTATTTATCCTCCAATGTGATCCAAAAACCTAAAACAACTGGTATACCGCCAGGCTCATCAAAGGGAAGATATTCACGTCGGAGTTATACATTTTTCTTTTAATGATTTGATAACAATTTATGGATTAAGATTCAAAAGAATGACAACAATGAAAACCTATTACAGAATTCTTCTTAATTATAGAAAAATTGCTTCATAAATATTGAAATATGTTCTTCTCTGCTCATGCCCTGATTTTCTATACTTGGACACACTCGGAACACAATTATTTGGTGATTAATCTATTTTTTAAACTTTCTGTTCATTAGTCTTTTGATGAAAGTTTATCTTAGCCAAGATCACACAGAGTTGGTGTAAAAGGAAAAGGTAATATAGATCATCCCACGGATGTGGCAAAAAGACAAGAAAAGCATTTCATAATGTTGACTTACTAAGACAGTATCTTTCTGGGGCAAGTTAAAAGCATCAACTTTTCTTCGGATTCGGCCATCTTCATCGTCGATCTGTGGAAATCAGTACAGCTCAGTACTCCATTACCTGCCTGCTTGCTTTGCGTGTGACGTGTAGAGATGAGTGTTATGGGTTGACTGGTGGCCCCCTTGTCCCCCCAAAATATGTTGGATTTCTAGCTCCTTGAACTTATTAATGCGATCCTATTTGGAAATAGTTCCTTTGTAGGAGTAATTAAGATGCAAGTTAAGATGAGCTCGTCCTGGATGAGGGTGGCCCTAAATCCAATGACAGGTGTCTTTATAAGGGACAGAAGGGAAGAGACGCAGACACAGGGGACGAGTCACATGGAGATGGAGGTAAGACAGGAGGAACGTGGCCACCAGCCCAGGGATGGAAATTGCCACATATTCAACCCTGTGAAACAACACTGTGTAGAAAGCATCTTTCATCTAACATCGTCTTTCATGAAGTTAGGGCTGCTTGCAAATGTATGTGTGGGAGCGTGTAGAAAGGGCCAGCCCCGCCCTGCCTGGATCTCAGCAGCCCCACCTCACCTGGATCTCACACTTCCGGTCTCCAGGACGGGCAGAGAGTAAATTCCTGTATTTATAAGCCCCCGAGCTGGTGGTACTTCTCATACAAAGGCTAAATTGATGTGGCATTTAAGGAATAATCATCAGGAAATAGAACGACCCCAGTGTATTAAAACCCCCAATATGCTCCTCACCCAATCCCGTCTCCTGTCCCCACACAGGGTGGAGACTATCTGGAGTTCCGCAGTAACAATTTTCTTAGTTTTCTCCCCTTCATCGTTTAAACCCCAGCTACATAGCCCCAAAGATGACATGTTAGGGGGGTAGTATGTGCACTTGTATGTGCCCTCTACCTCACCCGTCACTGCTGCACCCAGAGAATCTGCTCTCCTGGCTCCAGGGAACAACACCCCACCTCCGGTCATCCTGCAGGGATACACAGTGCTGGCTGGAGGGTCTAGGGGTGCTCTCTGCTCCTCCTCATTTTGGCCACTGCCTTCCCCATGCTGCCTTGTCCATCTTATCGCTAGTTCCCTGGGCCATCCAGGCACCTTCTGTGGGGGGATTAAGCCCCTCTTGATTGCGTGGAGGATTCAGGCTGGGCCTCAGCCTCCCTCACCCTTTGCTCAAGCCTCAGCCCCTTCCATTGTGCTAAGTCACTCCCCACTCATGCAACCTGCTTGCAGCTCCTAAAACTATGTGCCACACCCCCCTGCAATCCCAGCCTCTGTGGGCTTAGGACTTGGCTATCCCTGAACTAGGCCCTCAGCAGGGAACACACGTAACTGTGTGTTCACGCAGCCTCCTTAACCCACATGCCTCTTTTTCCTAAGGGGCATTTTTCTTCTTTGAAAGAACTTCCGCCTACTGAAGACCTCACTGTGCATTGTTCCTTCCTGGGCATCTCGGAAGCAGGTGTGATCCTGAGGCTCCGACCATGGTTCCCCAAGCTTGGGTGTTGGGGTGAAGTGTTAGTCAAGGTTCTGCAGAGAACCTGACCTGATAGATAGATAGATAGGATGGGTGGATGGATGGAAGGATGGATGGATGGATGGAATGCAGATGGGTGAGTGGATGAATGGATGGATGGATAGACAGATACATAGATATGATAGATGGATAGATGGATGAATAGATGGATGGATGGATGATGGATACATGGATGGATGGATGGATATGATGGATGGATGGTTGGATGGATGGATGGATATTCAGGTGGGTAGATGGATGGATGGATGGAGGGATAAATATAACATTGACATATAGATGTGACGTCACGGTGTATACGATACGGATGCAGACACAAAGTACACATAGATATAGATACAAGTACCAGCTCCCTCCTCCCACACCCTGAGCCTACACTTCTACAGGCGGCGGACTTGCCCCTTTGATAGAGGCCACATTCTCTCTCTCCTGAAATACGGACAATGGAGCCACCACTGCTTCATATGGAGACATGGGACGTGCTCCCATCCGGGAAACCAGCACACAAGCCCATTGATCCTCTCCGTCCCCCTGGGGACCAGCTGGAGGGTTTCCAAGATGCACGCAGTCTGCTCCTCCCAAGGTACAGCTCCTCAAAGTCACCCGTCCGCACATCTTGCAGCTGCAGAGGGGGATCGACTGGTCTTCCAGAGGTCAGGGCCGTGAGTGCTGCTGTCAGAGCCCCGGGCTCACACAGCTGCCGGCGAGCACTCACGAGTGTCCGGAGACCAGGCCAGTCCAGCCCCACGGCTCTGGGGATGGCCGGTCCCCTGACTCCAAATGTACCAAGAATGATCTGCCTCTGTGCGCACAGGACACATAAAATACCCTCGTGGTCAGCTCACACCAGCTGGGTGGTCACCAACCGGGTCCCCCCGGAGGCCAAGAGCAGCAACCGTGTCCCCCCGGGGGCCCCCACAGAACAAAACCCGCTCGGCAGCAGAGCTGGAGTCTTCCGGGCTCTTGTTCGCGACTCTCTGCATCAGGCTCGGCGCCTGGCCAGGCGGGGGGAGACTTAATTGCCAGCAGGTTTATGACGCCCCTAATTGAACCGGACATCTCCGTGAGCTCTGACCCCCACCCTGCTGCCAAGATGCCCCGGACGCAGGGCGGCCTGCGGGTTATTTAGTACGTGTGAGGGGCTTGCAACGCCTTTCCCTCCATGTGAAAATAGTTAACCGCAGGGACCGGTCCCACCTCCACTTTGCAAAACGGTGAAATTAACTTTTGCGCGGACCCGCCGAGGGACGGCCATGAATTAGCCTGCAAACAGAGTTTTCATTGATTCTGAAGAGAGGGCTTGTCCATACATAACAATGATAACCCTTTTACAAGGTTTGCAAAACAAATCTGACACCCCATTAAAAGGCAAATGATTTTTTTTTCTCTCTCTCCCTCTCCACACACGAAAAAGAAACTTTTAAGACGTAGAAGGCTGTTAATCAATAATGGGGCTTTAAAAAAAAAATTAAAAATAAATAAATAAATAAATAAATATAAATAAATAAATATGTAATATATGAGAGACGTTGACATAAAAGCGAAGCCATAAACTGTATCACAGGAGGCGTGTTGGAACCGGGTGGCTTAATTGTCAGGACTGCAAGGGTCTCGTTTTTATGAGCTGCACAAAGGATATTTTATTGAACGCCACGTCGTAATTTGATTTTAAAAGGGATAGCAAGAGAAAATGATGTGTTCTCGGGTCCGTAATGCCGCAAAAATAAAAATAAATAAAATAAAATAAATAAAAAAAAGACACCGCGTCCACAGTCCGCCTCCACGGCCACATGGGGAAGCAGTGTGAGTCCCCAGAACCGTCTACACACACACGCACTCACACACACACACAGAGGCACATTGTTTCCCCGATTTTCCGTGAAATGACGATCGAGTTTTTAAGCACTAAAAGCGCGGCCGATTTTGTGCCCCGGAGGGCACAGCGGTCGCGGATCCCGGGTGGAATCCAGAAAGAAATGGGAAAAAGAAACAAAAATTGGGGGCACGCACGTCTGGGATGTGCGTGCGTGGACGTCCTCTCTTTGCAGGTTGGGGCTCTCCGTGACGGCAGGGGTCGTCGTGAAACTTTAATGCACTGGAATGGTACCCGGCACGCGGGAAGGCGGACTTCGGAGCCCGGGGGACACCGGGGACGCCTTCGCCGGGGCTGTGCGCGGTGGAGCATAGGTGAGCGCGTGCCAGAGCCGGGTCTCGGGAGGCTCGTGCACGCGGGCCGTCCGGGGCACACGTGGCGCCCGATGGCTATGAATGCGACACCTTCCTAGAGGGCTGCAGGGGCACGGCGGTGCCTGCTCGGATTCTCAAAGGCTGACTCTGGAGGGCAGCATTTGCCCCCACCCCGGGGCCTCCATCTGGGGCCCCACAGAACAGAGAAGCCACCGGTGTCCCCGGCCCCGTGGGACCGTCCTCCCGGGGACACTCTTTCCTCGTAGGTGTGAGTCTGTAATGAAATTCCAGCTTGCAGTTACCCGATTCACGGTTCCCAGGCGCGCTGAGCTGCGAGTCCTCGAATGTTTTCCCGCTCACCCAGAGTGGGGACCCCAGACGGCCGCGGATCCTAAACTGTGTGACACAGCGGCCGACCAGCGTCCAGCGCACACGGACGGAGACTGCGGAGACGCTGCTCTGAGGACACGGTCCTTCCCTCGCGTGCTCCTCCTTCTCCCAGACGTCCTGCTCTCCGTGGATGGCCCTTCAAGTTTATCGCGTCCCTGAAAAACAGGGGTCAGAGGTTCCCCGCTTGGTTCACCGCGTGGGGCGTCCTGTCCTTGCACACGGCGGCCAAACCGCTCCACCGGCGGCAGGTAACTGGGTTCCGGTCGACGCCCCGGGTCGCCTCCCACCAAAGGCAGACCCCGCCTCTGGCAAAGGCCTGCTTCCCTGGGGAAGGGGTAGGAAGGGGTCTTTGTGAACTGACTGGTTACCTGCCGCATCGGCGCACCTGTTCATGGGCAGGCGGCTCACCTGTTCATCGGTAGCTGGCACACCCGTTCGTAGGTAGCCGACGCACCTGTTCATGAATACTAGGCTCGCCTGTTCATGGGTAGGTGGCACACCTGTTCATGGGTAGTTGATGCACCTGTTCATGGCAAGGCGGCTCACCTGTTCATCGGTAGCTGGCACACCCATTCGTGGGTAGCCAACGCACCAGTTCATGAATAGTAGGCTCACCTGTTCATAGGTAGGTGGCACACCTGTTCATGGGTAGTTGATGCACCTGTTCATGGCAAGGCGGCTCACCTGTTCATCGGTAGCTGGCACACCCATTCGTGGGTAGCCAACGCACCAGTTCATGAATAGTAGGCTCACCTGTTCATAGGTAGGTGGCACACCTGTTCATGGGTAGTTGATGCACCTGCTCATGGGTAAGTGGCTCACCTGTTCATCAGTAGCTGGCACACCCACTTGTGGGTAGCCGACGCATCTGTTCATGCATAGTAGACTCACGTCTTCATGGGAAGGGGCACACCTGTTCATGGGTACTTGACGCACCTGTTCATGGATAGCTGGCACACCTGTTAGTGGGTATCTGGCACACCTGTTAGTGGGCAGCTGGCAACCTGTTTGTCAGTAGGTGGCACAGCTGTTCATAGGTAGCAGGCTCACCTGTTCATAGATAGGTGGCACACCTGTTCATGGGTAGTTGACGCACCTGTTCACCGGTAGCCAGCATACTTGTTCTTGGATAGCTGGCACAACTTAGGTAGGTGGCAACCTGTTCGGGGGTAGCTGGCACACCAGTTTGTCAGTAGCTGGTGCACCTTTTCTTGGGTAGGTGTCACACCTGTTCTTGGGTAGCCAGCACACCTGTCCATCGATACCTGTTGTACCTGTCCATCAGTAGCTGATGCACCTGTTCATCCCTTCAAGCACCAGCATTGGCAAGGGCAGGGGCTCCTTACCCTCACTCTGCTCAGCGGGGTGAACAGCACCCCTGCCCTGCCTCGTCCTATCCCGAAGGATGTCTGGCCCCCCACGCGTGCCCCTCCTCTGGCTGCCCAGGACACCCCGTGTAGACACCCCTGCATGCAGCTGGGACCTCTGCCTACCGACCCACCCACTGAGGGTTTGAGACCAGCAGACGGTCCACGGCAGACTTGCAGGCTCCCGCCACAGGCATGAGTGTGGAAAGTCTGTGTAGGAGCTGGCGTGTCCACGTGGCATCAAATGCAGCAGAGGCCTCAGCCTGCCAGCCACCCCCCTTTGTGGGCGAGAACGAGAAATAATGCTCTTGGACGCTCATCATGTGCCACGGGCTGCCCTGGGCCCCATCGCGTGCCCGGCGCTGTTTAATTATGTGCACATTACCGTACCCGGGTAGCAGTCCGTCATCTTTGTGCTCATGCAGAAACCTGTTCTCGTCCACAAAAGATCAGTAGTAACAGCAGCTGGTGACACGAGCTGAGAAATTGAATTAAGGGCTCCCGGGGAAGGAGGGAAGGATGAGCATGTGGAGTACAGGGGATTTTTTTTTTTAGGGCAGGGAAGCCACTCCGTATGACACCATAGTGATGGATTCCCGTCCTTATCCATTTGCCCGAAACCACAGAAGGCACGACACCGAGAGTGAGCCCTCACGTGAGCGACGGGCTGTAGCCAATAATGATCAATATCGGCTCCTCAGCTGTCACCAACACGGACCCCGCTGCACCATGTACATGGTAGCAGAAACGGGGGGCACAGGGGACCGAGTATGGGAACGCCCCCCACTGTGAGCTCAGTTTTTCCGTAGGCCGTGCAACCGCTCTGGAGACGGAAGCCTGCTAATGCACAAAACCAGATCTACAGGACATCGCGGCCTCTGCAGTGTTTTCCCACTTTTAGCAACAGCTGCAGGCAAAGCACGGCCTGCGAAGCCAGGCAGCAGGGAGTCGTCCCCGGGAGCATCCCCGAGCACGGAGAGCTCTCACCCCCAGGGCGCCTGTGGACTCTGACACGTGTCTGCAAAGGCTCCTTCAGGCTGCCCATTCCAAACGCAGGCTTGGTCCTGCACACACTGGTTGGGGTCGAATGGGGTCTCTTCAAAACCAAGAGCACGCACCTCCCGCACAACGGGGGGTGGGAGACCCTGGTGGAGGAATCAAGGGTCCTACCCACAAGATCCCCAGTGTCGGCGGCGTGATCAGTTCTCTTTTTGACCAGAGGATCTCACAGAGAGCTGCGGCTAAAAGTAGCCCGTTGAAACGTGACACCAAAAAGCACAGGCAACTAAAAGAAATACACACAAATTGGACTGCATTAAAATTTAAAGCATTTGTGCATCAAAGGACACCATCAAGAGAGTGAAAGGAATAACAAGGAGTAGGAAAAAAAAAAAAAGCTCATGGAATGGGAGGAAGTATTTGCAAGTCATATGTGGGATGAGGGTTTAGTAGCCGGAACACATAAATAACTCTCGCCATTCGACTGCAAACAGACACAATTTAAATATGGACAAAGGACAGGAATGGACATTTCACTAAAGACGATGTTCACGCGGCCCGTAAGTGCATGAAAAGATGCTGGACGTCGCCAGTTATCAGGGGGAATCAAGCCAAGACCGTGGCAAGGAGCCCTTTGCACCCATGAAGATGGCTGTAATTTTGCATGGATGGATGGATGGATGGGTGGATGGATGGGTGGATGGATGGTGCATAGGTGAGTGGATGGGTGGATGGATGGATGGATGGATGGATGGGTGGATGGGTAGGGTGCATAGTTGGATGGATGGATGGATGGATGGATGGGTGGATGGATGGTGCATAGGTGAGTGGATGGGTGGATGGATGGATGGATGGATGGATGGGTGGATGGATGGTGTGCAGGCAGGTGGATGGATGGATGGATGGATGGATGGATGGATAAAGGGATGATGGAGGTCAGTAGGTAGATGGATGGATAGATGGTGGATGGATGGATGGATGGATGGATGGATGGATGGATGGATGATGGGTAGGGTGCATAGTTGGATGGATGGATGGATGGATGGATGGATGGATGGATGGATGGTGCATAGGTGGGTAGGTGGATGGATGGATGAATGGATGATGGAGGTCGGTAGGTAAATGGATGGATGGATGGATGGATGGATGGATGGATGGATGGATAGATGATAGAGGTCAGTAGGTAGATGGATGGATGGGTGAATGGATGGTGTTCAGGCAGGTGGATGGATGGATGGTTAAGTGGATGACATGGAGGTCAGTAGGTAGAAGGATGGATGGATGGTGCATAGGTAAGTGGATGGAAGGGTGGATGGATGGAAAACAGAACGGGATCCATCATACGTGGAATATTATGCAGCCTTGAAACGGAAGGATGTGCTGACAGCTGCTACCACGTGGATGAACCTTGGGGACATGATGCTCAGAGACAGAAGCCAGACACCAAAGCACAAACATGGCCTCATCCCATTTACATAAAATGCACAGAGCAGGAAAAACCCATCAAGACAGGAAGTAGATGGCAGGTTAGCAGGGGCTGGGGGACGAGCGGCGCCACAGTCAGTGCCGACCGAACGCATATAGGGCTCCTGTTCTTGTTGCACCGGCCGCGAATGCCCTGGCGCCCTGAACCGTACACTTAAAAAACGACGAAAATGGCAAGCACGTGCATTTTACATATTTTAGCTGCATTTTTTTTAATAAAAAAAAACAAGGAAGGAACACGAGGGAGCCCGGATCCTAGAATGGCTCCTCAAAACGGCAGCGCTTAGGGTCCATTTCAAGTAAGCCGAGAAGGGAAACGCTGAAACGCGTGAGGACAAAGTGTGAGCTGGGAGGGCAAGCGAGCTGGGCTCGAGTCCGGGTCTGAAATGCAGAGCGGCCTGGAATGCGGGAATCTGGGGAGGGGGCTGCACCTGGGAGAGGGAGGCCCCTCCAGGGTGGCAGGTCCTGCGAGCACTGCGACAGCCAGCGGCCCGTCCCCCCAGGCTCACCCGGGCTCGGGAGGCACCACTATAGGGCCCCCAGGACCTCCGCCCTCCCCCCAGCTCGCCTGTGTCCTGCTCAGGCCCCCGTCGGCTCAGGTTTCAAAGCCACAGAGACAACAGGCTGCCCTGGTCTGGGGACCTGCTCCCTGCCCTGCCGGAAAATGATGCCGTTTTGACGTTTTAACTGAGGAATAAACCCAGAGACCCTCACGTAGTCACGACCCAGCGACCTCAAAGAAGCACCGTGTAGCCTGGGGGAGGCCCCACGTGTGTACAAAGGCCCTAATGGGCGGCCGCGGGCTCCGTGGGCCTCGCAGCAGCGGCCGTGGCAGCGCTCAACCTCCCCCTGCAGCAGGAAAGCGCTGGGGACACCTGGGCACGACTGTGTGCCAATAAAACTTTATTAGGCACAAGGAGCAGAGGGCAGGCCAGCGGGGCAACGACCCCCGATTTAGCAGCCTCGCCGGCAGCCCCCAGGGCACCCACGGCATCCGCCTCTCCTCTGGGCTGCACCCGCGTTTGGAGCCCCCCAAACTCATCCTTGGGACCCTCCTTCCGCCCCGCAGGCCCCCAGGCCGGGCGCGGAGAACCACTGTGCCCTCTCTGGGGCAGGGGGTCACCGAGCACGCAGCCGTGTGAACCAACACAGGCCTGTCTCCCCCTTACACTCCCGTTTGCCCACTCGTTTCCCCTCTGGGTTCAACAAAGACCTCGTTTCTGTTTCTCCAAAACCACCCCCTGGAAGCCGGGGAGCCCCGTTATTAGCATGATGACACGCACGATCCCATTACGCGCTGTCTCCCCGTCCTGTGCTGAAATACCGCCGCTGACCCTGTTTTAGGAAGGAATCCCCTAATGACAAATAGTGACGGACGCCCAGCCGCGCCGCGTGGGGGTGGGGGCCCTAAGTGAGCCGGCTTGCGTTTCAAATGCGACAGGTCACCATAAATCGGGGACTGAGCGGGACTGAGCGCCCAGCACAGAAGATGCAGCGGGGATTACCGGGAAAGTGGGTCCCTCTCAATCTCAGCGCCCTCTACTCTCTTTTGCCATGAACCTAAAACCGCACTAAAATGAATAAATAATAAATAAATAAATAAATAAATAAATAAATAAATAAATAAATAAAAAAAATAAAATCACTCTGAAGATAAAGAAACAAATAAAAAGCTGTTTTTCTGCAAAGGTGTCAGGGGGAGGGGATCCCTGGGTGGCTCAGAGGTTGAGCACCTGCCTTTGGGCTGGGTCGTGATCCTGGAGTCCCGGGATCGAGTCCCCATCGGGCTCCCTGCCTGGAGCCTGCTTCTCCCTCCTCCTGTGTCTGCCTCTCTCTCTCTCTCTCTGTGTCTCTCATGAATATATAAATAAAATCTTTTTAAAAATTAAATAAAAAAAGGTGTCGGGGGACCGCTGTGCGTGTAGGTGCATCTGGGGGACGCACATTCTACCCTCAGTGCACACCCTGGGGAACAGGTACGACCACCGAAGTGCCCGGGGCACCGCGGGTCACGCGACTTAAGCAGTCACGCAGATCGGAAGCAATCATGTGGATCGACATCCTCTCTCCAGGCAGGGAGCTCGCTCACAGCTACTTGGATGGACTCATTATATATATTTTTTTAATGAAAAATAGGCAGAAAATTGCCCGACATTTTTAATGTTTCTGGAAAAACCTGCTTCTCATTTGTTTTTGTTTTTGTTTTTTGCTTTTTGGTTTTTTGCTTCTCATTTGTTACAACCGAGTACTTTCCCAAGTCGCTCCGCCCGACACGGCACAAAGGCTCGGGGACGCGGGACAAGCAGGAGAATCTATCCGACTAGTTCCACGTGGGGTCCCAGTGTCGGGTTCCGGGTGGACACTCTTGTGGGGTGACCCCTTGTATCTTCCGAGTCTGGGGAGCCCAGAACATTCTTGGGGATCCCCTTTGTGCCACAGAAAACCCGGAGCGTCTTTCCTCTTGGAGCTGATGTTCTCGTGTGATGGGAAACAGCCCGGAACCCCACACACCTGGTGGTGGCAGGTGGTCTCCAACCCTCTGCCGTGGGGCACTAGCCCTGGAGCTCTGTCCCCCATGTCCCACCTGCCTCCACACCCCGAAGGAGACACAGTGACTCCACCAGTTGTGCACACGGATCTGTGTTTCCAAAAAACACTACCCAAAATGCACGTTTATGCGTTAAAAAGGAGGCCCCTGCGGGGCTCAGTCGGGGAAGCGTCTGCCTTCAGCTCAGGTCATGATCTCGGGGTCCTGGGATCGAATTCCACGTCCAGCTCCCTGCCTCGTGGGGAGTCTGCTTCTCCAACATCCCACCGTACATGCTTTCTCTGCAATAAATATACAAATAAATAAAATCTTTAAAAGAAAAACCATTCTAAAACTATACCCCCCACACACACACACAAAAAAAAACTAACAAGGAATCAAATAACCAAGTGTGTTTCCTCAATAGTGCGCGTCCGAGGGAAGCGAGCCATCGCTGGAGGAATCCTGGGAGAATTTTTCTGCAAACACGAGGCCCTGTCTGATTATTCTGGTTTCCACATGGCATTCGTCACCGTCTCTATTTAAACGTAAAAAATGGGGAGACCCTTACAGGGGAGTCTGGGGGGTGAGGGGTGAGGTCAGGGGGTGTGTGTGCACCGAGCTTATCGCAGGAGGCATCACTACCGCCCAGACCTAGCAGTGGGGCTCTTGCCAGGGACGAGGAAGGAGAGGTCCTGAGTGCGAGGAATTGGGCGAGGAGAGAGCAGGAAGTCCCACACCTGCCATCTGCAACCTGCAGACCTGGGGGGCACCCGGTGCCGTGCGTGGGTTCCCACCTGACTGTGGGGCAAGCAGAGGCCAGGTGTCCCCGCACCCAAGCAGCCAGGCAGGGACAGAGGGCCGCATGTCTCCTTCCTGCAACTGATTAGACGAGGCCCACCACCACAGGAGAAGACGGTCCGCCTTACTCCACTCGCTGATTCACAGGCTCGTCTCCTCCAGAAACCCGCTCCCAGAAGCCCCCCGGGATCGTGTCTAGCCAGCCGCCAAGCACGCCTGCGTTGCGTGTCTGGAGGGCACACTGTGCACCGCTCTGGCTCGAGAACCGGGGCCTCTCCGTGGGATTTCTCATGAGCGTGGACTCGGATTGGGGACACTGCGCTTCACTGCACACGTGCCACCCCGGGGGCACCTGCAGATGTGGTGTCCTCTGCAGCCTCTGCACCTGCGCATTACCCTGGGCGCACCTGGAGAGGTAGTGTCCTCCGCGACCTCTGCACATGCGCATTACCCTGGGCGCACCCAGGCTCTGGAGTCCTCCGCTACCTGCAGATGCGCACATGACCCTGGGCGCACCCCAAGACCTGGAGACCTGGAGTCCTCCTCGGCCTGTAGACGCATGCATGACCTTGGGCGCACCCCGAGACCTGGAGTCCTCCATGGCCTCTGCACCTCCCGCATCCTGGGTGCACCTGCAGATGTGCTGTCCTCCGCGGCCTCTGCATATGCGCATTACCCTGGGTGCACCTGGAGATGTGGGGGAGGGGGGCCCTCCAAGACCTTTGCACATGCGCATTACCCTGGGCGCACCCAGGCTCTGGAGTCCTCCGTGACCTGTGGACGCACGCATGACCCTAGGCGCACCCCAGACCTGGAGCCCTCCGCGGCTTCTGCACCTGCAGCACCCTGGGTGCACCTGCAGATGTGGTGTCCTCTGCGGCCTCTGCACTTGCGCATTACCCTGGGCGCACCTGGAGATGTGGGGGGCCCTCCGGGACCTGTGCACATGCCCGTTACCCTGGGCGCACTGAGGCTCTGGAGTCCTCCATGACCTGTGGACGCGCGCATTCCCCTGGGCGCACATGGAGATGTGGAGTCCTCCGCGGCCTGTGCACATGCACGTTACCCTGGGCCCACCTGGAGATGTGCGGCCTTTCCGAGGCCTGTGCACATGCGCATTAGTCTGGTTGTACCCCGAGACCTGGAGTCTTCTGTGGCCTCTGCACACGCGCCACCCTGGGCGCAGCCGGAGATGTGGAGTCCTCCGCGGCCTGTGCACAGGCACGTTACTCTGGGCGCGCCCCAAGATCTGGAATCCTTTGCGGCCTCTGCTCATGGGCATTACCTTAGGCGCACCTGGAGATGTGGGGCCTTCCAAGGCCTGTGCACATGCGCATTACCCTGGACACACCCAGGCTCTGGAGTCCTCTGTGACCTGTGGATGCATGCATGACCCTGGGCGCACCCCGAGACCTGTGGAGTCCTCTGGGGCCTCTGCACACACTTCACCCAGGACGCACCCGAGACCTGGAGTCCCCCGCGGCCTGTGCCGAGCCCCTGGCGCCCCTGCCGCCCTATGGATCTGTGACTGCCCCATGCGTGTCTGGGGTTGTCAACCCTCTTCCCGGCACTGAATGACCCAGCCGCGCTCGGGGCACGGGGACGCGCCTTGGTGAGGATTAGCAAGGAAATGGCTTTACGAGGAGTCTTTGCTACTCGGGCGGGTGAGGGAAGCACTAAATTAAACCCACAGGGTCCGCTCCCTTTCCCTTTATTAGTGTACATCCAATAGACTCTTTATTTTGCAAAATATATCGATCGGACGCCGACTCCCGGATAATGGGCTCCTCTAGTCTGTTAGGAGGATTAAATTATTAGCAATCAATGCAGCCCCTCGTAGCGCCGGAGCATGTGTAACGTGTAAATAGATGTGCAGCCCCTTCCCGCCCGGGCGCGCCCCGGACCCGCATCCATTTGTTTCGAGATGGGGAGTCTCATATGCATTTCAAGCAAGAGGGGACGAGGACCTCGGACGTCGGTCCCAATCCCGGATGCGGCCTGTGTCCCCAAGCCTGTGTCAGGTGCAGCCTTGTCATGCGTCTGCTCCCTTTCTGTGGCCCCTCGCGGTTCCCTTGGCACACAAGGCTGGAGCACCCCTGTCCAGGAGCCAGGGACCCCACCCCAACACCGAGGACGTGCACCCACATGAACCTCGGACAGCTCATGTCATGGCGCATCCCCGGGGTCCTGCGAGGGGATATTGAGCCCTCCACGCAGCTTCGGGAGGAGCCGCTGAGCCTCCATCTGCCGGGCCGTGTACTAAGCACCTACTGTGCTCTGCGGGGCCAGAAGGCCAGTGTGGGCCCCGTCAGCCTTGCACGGACCTTGAGACACACAGCACGTGTGGCCACCGTCTGGGCGGTCCCCCCGAACCTGTGGGGTTGTGGCCGCGAGCACGCTCTGAGGGCACGGCCAGGTTGCACCTGCTTTGCCTCGAGCGCGCACAGAAGTGGGAACGTTCTCAACGTGCCCATGATCCGCTGGCCCCCAGGAGCAGCCCCCGGAAGGGCAGCGTCGCGGAACGGGGGCAGCCTTGCGTCCACGCCGGCGAAGGGGTGACCGAGCACGGCGCTGAGCCCGCGTGCGTGCCCCGGGGTCGTCAGCTCCCTGTGTGGACAACAGCAGCTCCCCACCGGCCATGAGGTCGGCGACATGAAGCACTGCACGTGGCCCATGTTCCCCGCGATCATGGCTCGGGGACCTCCAGAACAGCACTTCGGGTCCCACGTGCACCCGCAGAGGCCAGTCTCCCCGGTAACTGTCTCCCGTGTGGAGCCACTTGACAGGCAAGCAGGAGACAAATGCAGAACCCTCATCGGGACCTTCGCGCCCACAATGAGCAAACTGGCCACGTCCACTGAGGTGTCCCCGCCGGGTCTCCCCACGTCGCTCCCCAGCCGAACCGGCTCCGTCCGGAACGCCTCCCCCCACCCGAGCCCCCCGGGGCAGCCGGCCGAGCCCGTCCAATCCACCCCTCCCCGCCCCACACCCAGACCCGGCCCCTTCTTCGTCACGCCTTCCCTTCAAATATCTCCACGTGCCACGAAGCCGCCTCGTGCGTGCGCGGGCCAGGCCCCCGAGCGCGCGCGTCTGTCTTTAATCGATCTAATTATCAGAAAATGCACTTTGCAATCAGCCCCGAACAACACCGGCCTTATTTTCCGTCGTGCCAGCCAGCTGTTTGGAGAGGGACGGGGTCTAATCTCTCTCCCTCCACATGTTCAAGCAGATGAAAGTAATTTTGTGCTCAACTGTCTATAAGTAATTAGGCTGTGATGTAAAGGGGTCGTTATGCATCCGTTCGGAATGAGGTATACGGAGTAATTATGAGCAATCCTCTCCTTAGTAAGACACACCTTATGCATTTTACATGAGCCCCCATTATTAGCATAACCTGACTATCAAAGCCTCCTGGATGCAGCGTCTTCCTTTTCATGTAACGGGATGAATATTCCCCAGAAATATAATAATTTGAAAACAGGGACGGTGGTGATTTGTTTCAGCTGTGATTTGTTATGTTCCGGTCTTCTTTGTCATCTGCGTGCTGAAGCCCCCCCCCCGCCGCCCGCCCGACCGCCCGACACCCCTTCCCCACCGGCCGCCCCGCCGAGCCGCCTCCCGCCTCTGCTTCTGCACAAACGAGCCTTCCTGCGTCCGGGCGAGCCGGGCATTAACATGCGCGAGGGGTCCTGCAGCCGACCTGCGAGCCGCACAGGCCGCATCCCTTAATGTGATTAATTAGGCGGTCGGGCGAGAGCTGTGTTTGGCTCCAGGAGTCACCCCGGCTCCGGGGCCGAGGTGGCCGGACGCCGGCCTCAAAGACGGGGCTGCACGCGACGGCGGTGGTCCCGGGGAACGAGTTGCATCGGACGCGGGGACACGCTGCCGACGGGGGGCTGGGGATGGTGCAGTCTGAGCACCCCTGGGGGTCCGGCGGCTCGTGCCGCCCACGTGCAACCAGCTTCTTTCTACCTGAATCCGGCGTGACGAGCGTGCACGTGGCCGTCCAAGCCCGCTGGCGCTTCGGGACCTAAGCACAAATACTCAGAACAATACTCTGAATGTGGATCCGAGACGTTCGGTTTGGGTTTGAGCGACTCCATGGCCCCACGTACAGCAGGTGACACAGAAGCGCCCAAGGAGGCCTGAGTCGCCTCAACACGGTGCCCGCGCTTCCTGCCCTGGAGGACGTGTCTGCACGCGTGTGGGGCATGAGACGCCGGCGGCAAACCGTCAGCGGGAACGTGCACCAGCGGGTGCCTGCAGAGCGTGCTCTGGCCGTGAACAGGCACGGACCCGCGAGGCCCGCTGCCCCTGGACGGGCCTTGAGGACATGAGGCCCCCGGACCAGCAGACCCGCGAGGCCACATCGCCGGCGATCCCGACTCCACAAAACGTCTCCAAGACGCAAATCCACACACAGGCTGTGAACTGCTGATCGACAGCCGCTGAGGACGGGGCTGTGACCGGGGGCAGGGTGTCCTGTTTGCAGGGTGAGAATGTTCTGGAAACGGTGGTGGTTCCACAACACAGAGCACGAGCTGGACACTCTTGGACGGGGCACTTAAAAATGAGTGATGTCACGAAATGCATAAAACATAGGATAAAATTCTGCTCCGAGAGAACAAGGTCGGCACCTGCTGTATACACCGAGCACGTGTGATGTGCACAAAGTCGTGTCCCTGGATGCACGAAACCACAGATTTTTGGGGGGGGGGGCATTCCAGCCACTATCGGGAAATTGAGTTGAGGAATAAGGATCAGGTTCAGGGGGGTCCCATGCCCCATGTCGATCCTGCAGGGAGTCCCCTGTCCTCTGTGCATGGACACCCCACGTCCAGGGCAGCACCGTCCTCTGGGCCTGGAGGTCAGCACGGTCCCGTCCCCCGTGTCCATCCTGCAGGGAGTCCCCTGTCCACTGTGCATTGAGGACACGGGACACGTGTCCATGACGAATGCATCCCTTGCAAACAAACAGCTGCCAACAGCGAGTGCATTTTGCAGAACAAGAATATCATCCTTTTGAGAGAAATGAGGCGAGAAGCCAAATACACACACACATTGAATAAATATTAGGAACCATGGGGAAGTGGCCCCCAAAATCACTGCAGGTTTTAAGACAAAACAACACTTCAACCTTGGTACTTTAGGTCCCCATTTGTGCAGGAGAAAGACCCGGGTCATGGCATCTGTCCACGATGCACGATGCTCATGTGTCCAGGTGATCCCGCCCTCCAGAGCCGCATGGGGTGACATTTGGGGCTTGAAGGAGTGGAGGAAAACAGTTAATAATGTTTTTGAAGCATTTCTGTATTGGCCAAAACCAATTTTTCTTTTTTACGTGTAATTCTCAGAATGTTTTTTTTTTTTAAGATTTCTATTTATTTATTCTTGAGAGAGACAGAGACACAGGGAGGGAGAAGCAGGCTCCATCCTGGGAGCCTGATGTGGGACTCGATCCTGGGACCCCAGGATCACGCTCCCAGCTGAAGGCGGCGCTAAACCACTGAGGCACCCGGGCTACCCATAATTCTCAGAATTTTTAAGGGCACGAGTATTTCGAGACGGATGTAATCCACGTGGCAGAGGCGGGTCACCGTGGTGACCACGAAGAAAGGGGGCAGGTCATCGAGGTGACGAGCTTGTTTTATACGGTTCCTGGGCCACCGCGTCATGGAGGAGCAGAGTCACCTCCCACGTGGAGAGAATGTAGGAGCCTCCAGGAGCCCCTGTCCGTCCAGGGAGGAGAGGAGGACCCCCCCATCCATCCAGGGAGGAGGGGAGGAGCCCCCTTCCATCCAGGGAGGAGAGGAGGAGCCCCCCATCCATCCAGGGAGGAGGGGAGGAGCCCCCCGTCCATCCAGGGAGGAGGGGAGGAGCCCCCCGTCCATCCAGGGAGGAGAGGAGGAGCCCCTCATCCATCCAGGGAGGAGGGGAGGAGCCCCCTGTCCATCCAGGGAGGAGGGGAGGAGCCCCCATCCATCCAGGGAGGAGAGGAGGAGCCCCCCTCCATCCAGGGAGGAGGGGAGGAGCCCCCCATCCATCCAGGGAGGAGAGGAGGAGCCCCCGTCCATCCAGGGAGGAGGGGAGGAGCCCCCCATCCATCCAGGGAGGAGAGGAGGAGCCCCCGTCCATCGAGGGAGGAGAGGAGGAGCCCCCCATCCATCCAGGGAGGAGAGGAGGAGCCCCCATCCATCCAGGGAGGAGGGGAGGAGCCCCCGTCCATCCAGGGAGGAGGGGAGGAGCCCCCATCTATCCAGGGAGGAGGGGATGGACCTTTAGTCTGGGGGGAGATGTGTAGGTTCCGTCACTTTAGGCCCATCACATGGAACGAGAAGTGCGCCGTGGCTGAGGGCAGCGGGGCCTTTGTCTGTCTGACACCGGGTGGCTGTCCAGACCACATGGGGCAGCTGAGCCGTGTCCGTAGGCCACTCACTCATTCCCAAGTGGGACGGAGGTGGGGGCAGGAGCCAGAGGGCGCCGGCTTCCAACCGCGGAGACTGGGGAAGGAAGTCCATCCAGGGAGGAGGAAGGACGCTCTGCAGCGTCAGAGCATCCGGGTCAAGGCCACGCACTAGCACAGCCTCGTAATAACGCAGCGTTCCCACTGGGAACATCCGGTTCGTTGCCACGGACACATTTTCCCTTTTCAGGGAAGCTGTAAAACAAGCTCGCTTCTTGCTCTGCATTATCCAACCATCTACATGAGCGCATCAGCCGAGAGTCAGTCTTATTATTTCTATTATGAGTTATTAAATCCTCTGCGTGATGGTTAATTGTATGTGTCTGCCTGGCGGGGCCCCTGTGGCCAAGCATTATTCTGAGTGTGTGTGTGTGTGTGTGTGTGTGTGCGCGCGCGTGCGAGAGGCTGTTTCAGGACGAGATGAGCCTCTGAATCGCTGGACTGAGCAAAGCAGGTGGCCCCCCCTGGTGTGGGTGGGCCTCGCACAATCAGTTGAAGGTCTGGCCAGAACAAAGACTGACCCCGTCGGAAGATGGAGAATTCTGCAGTCGACAAGTCCGGCTGTGACGTCACTCCCTCCCCGAGTCTGCAGCCTGCTAGTCTGTTGCACAGATTTTGCATTTGGACATGGACTTCTGTGGTTGCATGAGCCTGTAATTAATTCCTTACAGTTATTGAAAATAAGTGCCCGTCTCTCCAGGAGAGAAAGAGAGAGAAAGATGTAGATATAGATAGATATAGACATAGATATAGATGTAGATATGGATAAATGATAGATAGATAGATAGATAGATAGATAGATAGATAGATATAAGGATGAATGGATGGATGGATGGATGGATAAATAGATGTGGGGATGGATGGATGGATGGATGGATGGATGGATAAATAGATGTGGGGATGGATGGATGGATGGATGGATGGATAAATAGATGTAGGGATGGATGGATGGACGGATGGATGGATGGATGATAGATATAGGGATACTTGGATAGATGACAGATGATAGACATGATAGATATATATAGGGATGGATGGATTAATGGATGGATGGATCGGTGAGTGGAGGGATAGACAGACGGATGTAGGGATGGATGGATGCGTGATAGATTCATAGTTTCCCAGATCGATAGAGACACACACAGAGACGACAGACAGACGGCAGGTATGTGGACAGCAGATGGTAGAGCGACCCCATCGTCTCCGCTCTCTGGGGACGCTGACTTGCACGCCTGGCCCCCTCCTTCCTCTGCCGCTGTGGGTCCCCTGGTGATGTCACACCTCGCAGCATGGAGCAGGGACACTGGGGCAGAGCCAGCCTTGCAGGAACACGGAGGGGGGTGGGTACAACACATAAAAGCTTTTCTGCAAAAACACCCTGCAGCCTGTCTAGAGTGACGACCTGAGGTCCGCAAACTGGACGTACCTTTGTCACCCGCTGAGCAACCAGGAAACCCTAACACAGGAAGACCAACCCGTGCTCCTTTTCCAGGCTCTGCTTACTTAGAAACATCTCCCCTGTCTCTTTATGTTTTTTCCTTTTAATTCCATAAAATCATTTAACATCGGACAGAACGGGCCGACTGGATATCTGCACGGAAATTCCCGAGCCCGTTTTTCAACACGCAGCACACGAATGATAACCCACACCACGGGAGGCGCTCCCCCCAAAGCCACCGCCCCCATCACAAAAGCAAAGGGTTAAATGAGCCGCAGGGTGGTGGAGAGGGGAGGCCGAGCTTGATTTCCGTTCCCGTGTGTGCGGGGCCATGGCCCTCCGCGTGGAGAGGGTGCCCCACGCAGACGGAGCCAAGCGCCAGCGCCCCGCGCACATATTCCATTACAAATCAATTAATCCACGTCTGCTCGGAGACGGTGGCATCACCGGGGTTTATGCACGGTGCCTGATGCATTTATAACCCCCAAATAAGGAGTCTCCTGGGACCCGGTAATGTGTAAACAGCATAAAAATGATGCTTTATTCCTGCAGGCTTGACTTGCTACCTTAATTTAATAAATGTGTCAGCGCTAACAGGGAGCGCTCCGCTCGCTTCCCGCACCTACTCATCAGGGGGAGTCATTAAGCTCGGCCCACGTTGGCATCTCCGCTCCTCCCCCCGTGACACACGCGCCAGAACCGCTGTACTTTATTAAACGCGGCGTCCTTTTCTGAATACTGGAAGCCTCTGCATTAGTTGGGGTTTTATTCTCTCTCTTTTTTCCCTCTCCCCAGGCCCACGGAAGAAATAAAAATGACGCTTTGGTGCGTTATTTCCGAGGTGTCCTGCCCGGTGGAAAGGACACGTCCGAGGACGCCGAGGAGGGTGTTTCCATCCCTGCTGGCTTCACCTTCGACAAAACCCAGCGCCCCGCTGGAGGAATCCCTTGGCATGACCCACACCTGCCGATTGATGGGCTGTGACTCGGGCGGGCCACTGCCAAGAGGAGCAAGAGGACCCATAAGTAACACAGAACACGCCCAACGCTGCACAAATACATGCTTACGCCGCCCCTAAATCTCCATCCTGAGGAGCCCCACGTCTCCAACCTGTCGGCCTTCTGATCCCAACCCCGTCCCCTGTCTCCGCTCATGCAGGTGTAGCACGTCCTTCCTTTTTATTTTTTTTCATTTAAAGATTTTATTTATTTATTCATGAGAGACACACACAGAGAGAGGCAGAGACACAGGCAGAGGGAGAAGCAGGCTCCACGATGCGGGACTCGATCCTGGGACCCCGGGATCACGCCCTAGGCCGAAGGCAGGCGCTCAACCGCTGAGCCACCGCGGCGTCCCGTCCTTCCTTATTTTTAAGGCTGAATCATAAATCATGCTCAACAGCACAAGTTCTACGGATGGGCCACGTCTGGTTTCCTGTCCCTCCACCCACGGACATGCGGTTGCTCCCACTCTGTAGCGGTTTCGAGTCATGCTGCTCTGACCCTGCGTTTCTCAGGCACTGTCCTTGCGGGCCCATAAGCACCTGCCCTGCACCCCTGCGTGCTTCCCATCACTAATTCCTGGAAGTTGCTCAGCAGCCCATTTCAGTAAAATGATCCCCCCCCGCATTTGTGGGGATCGAGAAACTGAGGACGGGGAGACTGAGTGATGAGATCTCCAAAGTCCATCCTCCAGAATCATGAGAAATATGCACGTCTTGTTTATTAGCTCCCCCACCCCGTCCGCCATCCCCGCCCTGGTGTCTGGAATTATTATCCCAGCCGCCCCAAGTGACGGAGACATCCCCCCAAAGGGCTTTTTTCGCTTCACATTTACTTAGCTGGGGAACAAAACCAGTCATGCCGCCTAAATGCCTGTGGGCTGAGCTTGCTGGTGAGCCAGTGGCCGCCCTTCGGACGTCTAGCACGCGCTCCCGGCGCTCTCCTGCGGACACACAAAGCCCACTGGAAACAAATCCCAACTCTCCTATTGTGCACACATCCTACAGCCCGGGCTGAGTTCAGAGGAACAGCAGACAGACAAAGGAATAAGCAGGTTCAGAAATGAATCCCTGGAGTGTGACAAACGGCAGAAAGCTCTCGGGGTCTTCAGGAAGGGGGGGGTCACGAAACTGCAGAAAGCTCTCGGGGTCTTCAGGAAGGGGGGGGTCACGAAACTGCAGAAAGCTCTCGGGGTCTTCAGGAAGGGGCGGCATGAAACTGCAGAAAGCTCTCGGGGTCTTCAGGAAGGGGCGGCACGCCACAACACGTTCAGCTGTGATGTTTCACTGGCTTTGGCCCAAGAAACATTGGTTTTCCTAAAGAGGAGAAAAAAGAAAGGCGATAGATAACTGCGGCACGTCCCTACACGAAAAGCACCACCCGGAGGGCAGGCCTGCGTTTTCGGGAAGGTTGCGCCGTGAGGACAGTTGCTCGGGTGAGAGCACAGCTCGGAGCATCGTAGGCGGACGTCGTGGGTTCCAGGAGGCTCTGGATCCTACGGAGTCCATCCATGGGCACCTGCTCTGTCGTGTGGCAGCTGCCGGGAAGCCAGTCGTCGGCGCAAAGGAGACCACTTGCCCTGACTGTTCCATGTTCCAGATTTTTTGGCAGCTCAGGATGGATACTCTGGGTCCCCTTTTTGTCCCCTGATCGCCAGCGCTCACCCCACCACGTCTTGTCATGCACCTGGTTCTGCACTGCCCACCCTGTCTTGTCGCCCACCCGGTGACACACACTCCATCTGGTCCCATGGGTCATTGAACTGTTTCCCAGAACGCATGGCCTTCTCACGGGCCACGAGGGCGTCCCCAGCGTGCATCCCATACTTTAATAGCAGACTTCCCTGCTCCTCTCCATTTCTGCACGGGGCCCTTGCAGGTCAGCACTGTGGGTCCCTATGGAGACGGCCTGTGACGGAGCGCCCCCCGTGCTGTGCGCCCATCTGCGGAGATGCGGGTCCAACCCCAGGTCCCCATCCTGCACACCCTGCTTGCCCTGGGTCGTGCAGGAGGTGTCAGTCCAGGTCCACAGCAGACTGTGGCCTGGAGGAAGCAGCCACCCCCGTGGCCAAGGTCAGTCTGCACATTCTGTGTGTCCCCCTTATACTCAATCTGTTCTGCAAATTCTCTTCCAGGAGGGAACAAATAACGCACAGACGGAAGGAAAGACAGAGAGAGAGAGAGAGAGAGAGAGAGAGAGCGCCTTCGAGAGGGGGGAGGGCCTCCCTCCAGGGTCAGGAGGCTGTTGACGCACCTCTTGATCACGTCCTCAGAGGACAAGATGGATTCTGTAAATGCGTTATGGAAATTAGTCCTTGGCCCTCAAGACATAAATCTTAATAGTAAAATGATTTACCCCAACTCCACCACTATTAATGCTCCGTAAATTAGGACCATAAATGCCATTTGCGTTGCCATTAGCTGAAAACAATCGCACTTGCTCCCGCAGCAGCCCCCCCCCCACCCGCACACAGGCGCCCCCACCCTGCACCCGGGCCTGCCTCGGTCTCTCAGGTCTCCCTTTCCCGCTGTGCATCCTGGGCACCTGCCAGAGCCTGGGCCTGAGAGCGCACCAGCTCGCTCTCCTCCGAGCTGACCCCTTGGGGCGCGCCCGGGTTCCGCTCTCCTGGGGCCGGCCCTTCCCGCCCGTGTCTGGGAAAAGCAGTTTCATTATTTGCGGGCGTAGACTAACCCGCCCCCTTGCCGCTCAATGCGAAGCACATGTCGTGAAGCGCCTCGGGCCACTGGCTGCATTTCGGTCCTCGAGGCGCAAACTCTGCCCGCAAGGAACGTGGATCTCGAGCACTTACATCTGGATCAAGATTCAAAGGAAACAGCGCAGTGTCCGCAGGGGGAGGAGGAAGAGGAGGCAGAAGAGGAGCCCGAGAGGAGCAGGGAAGGCCCTCAGGGGTGTGCACACATCCCGCAGTGGTCGTGGGGTGGCCCGAAGGGTCGTTCGCCCAGTTTTCTGTGCTAATGTTTGGGCACATCCGTGCGTGCGCACCCCAGGCAGACAGTTCTGCACGTCGCATGCACGCACGACACGAGTGCACCCTCGGACATGCACGCAAGGCCCTCCCCGGGGTCTTGACTGCTGCCCAGCCTCCGCACTGGCGCCCATAATCCCAGGGGTGCACACGCCGGGGCCTCCTGGTTCCTGCGTCCCCCTTCTTGCCAAGCGCTGTCCTTTCCAGCGAAGATGCTGGCCTTGGACTCAGAGCCACCATGGTCATGATGTGTCCTGCTAAGGACTGGGTCGCCTGTCCCCGCTCCAGTTCATGCCTGGCATCCTAACCTCCACGGGACTGTATTTGCAGGTGGGGCCTGGGGGGAGAGTGGATCAGGCCGTGAGGGTGGGGCCCCCCCTACTGGGATTAGACCCCAGGGACCCACGCCCCGCAGCTCCTTCCGCCACGTGAGCCCGCAGCGACTGTCCAGGACCCCTCTCTCGCTCCACCAGGGGCGTGGCCCCTTTCTCAGCACACACGTCACCGCTGTGCATCCTTTCACTGTCCTCCTTATGTCGCATTCTTCATGTGCGACTCCCTTCTTGTCCTCTGACACCTGCTGAGTAACAAAGATCCCCTCCACCCATAGGGTCAGCACATCCCCCTCGCGCACAAGCCTGCTCCATCCCTAAATGCAGTTGGGATGCCCCATCCGGCAAACACTGTCTTGTCTGCTATCTGCTCTATGCCCCGCCAGGAATTTCGGGTTTGGAGGCCATGGAGGGCGTGACCTCACAGCTTTACGTGTCCTGCCTCTGAGCTGAGCTCATCCTCCTTCCACACGAAATTGTCTCCAACACCCCAAGCCTCCATTTGCCTTTCAAAACATTATTCTTTTTCTCCTCCTTCTTTTTTTTTCTTTTTTTGAAATGCAACGGCAACGTCTTTTGTGCAATGAAAAGTATCCTCCTTGCCCCATGTCAGAGACCCTTGGAAAAGGACATGTGAGTTTTAAGACTCCGTTCGTAAATGGAGAATCCCAAAAATCACACCTGGAGGAAGCAGAGCCGTGGGTGCATTTCCTGTAGGCTCCCGTCTTTCCTGGGCTTCCCTGCTTCTAGCTGCCAGGATGGTTGTTGCATCCGTCGGCCTGTGCTGGGGACCCTAGAAGGAGTCGGGGTCGGGGTGGGCTGCAGGGAGAGGACAAAGGACTTGGTGTCTCAGAGCGTCATCTGCTCCCATCCCTGCAGATGAGAAGTGATGCCCACGGGGGTGAGGCGGGCAATGCCTGCTGGCAACAGGTTGCAAGCGGCAGGCAACGCGTCTGGGCTCCGCGTGGACCACACAGTCCGTGCACGTGGGTTTGGCTTGGTCTTCAGCCACCAGTGCCTGGATGCAACCACTTAATCCAAGACAAATGGGACGTTGCGACGCGCCGCCGCACGGGCAAATCACTTTTGCAGTTGTTCTTTAAGAATTATACAAAACAGGAAATAAAATTAGCAATGATTTTCCCAGGAAGCGAGCTGGTCCTCGGAGGCAACGGTGATTTACAGGACGATTCACGCTTCTGCCCCGGCCCCTGAAACCCACACGCGGGTGGTTTGGGGGAAATTAATCCCGGCCCCGATGCTGCGAGAGGCACAAACGACCCACCTCACCTTATGGCATCGAACCCAGGAAGGTCTATCACTGCAGGAGTCTGAGCTTGGTGATGCCACGAACGTCCTGAATGACACAGGATGTGGTGGCCAGGCGCTCCACCTGCAATACGGATGCTGCGGTCCCGGGAGGAGGGGGGGGTGTCGGTCAATTAACTTCTTATTTTTAAATTGAGGTGGACTTCATAATATAAAATTAACCCCTAACCATTTTATTTTATTTTACTTTACTTTATTTATTTATTTTATTTTATTTTATTTTATTTATTTTTATTTAATTTAATTTTAATTTTAATTTATTTTATTTTATTATTTTATTCAATTTTATTTTATTTTAATTTTTATTTTATTTTATTTTTATTTAATTTTATTTTAATTTATTTTATTTTTATTTTTATTTTATTTTATTTTATTTATTTTATTATTTTATTTCATTTTATTTTATTTTTTATTTTATTTCATTTCATTTTATTTTTTATTTTATTTTATTTTATATTTTATTTTATTTTATTTTATTTTATTTTATTTTATTTTATTATTTTAAGTAGACTTCATGTCCAATGTGGGCACAATGCACGTCTTGAACTCAAAACCTGGAGATTAAGACCCAAGCTGACATCGAGAGTCAGATGCTTAACCGTCTGAGCCACCAGGGTACCCCACCCCTCACCCCTGACCATCTTCAAGTTACAATCCAGTGGCACGTAGACCACTCATTGGGCAGCCGCCAGCTCCACTGGGTCTGACACATTTCCTGAGGGAGATCGCGTCCACCTCAACACTCACCTCCCGTTGCACTCCTGGGCATCTATCATGACACACTGAAAGCAACTGTTCAAATAGAGGCTTGTACTCAGGCGTCAGCAGCAGGTGTATTCAGAACTGCCCCAAAGCAGGAGCCACCCAAGAGCCCATCGATGGATGGAACCTTGGATAAGTGGGACATGGTCCCTATACGTGGAAGCATGAATCAGCCATGAAAAGAAACAGAGCTCTGGACCCTGTGACCCTGTGCATGGACCTGGGTGAGCTTCTCCCACATGGACCTGGGTGAGCTTCTCCCCTGCATGGACCTGGGTGAGCATCTCCTGCTTGAACCTGGGTGACCTTCTCCCTCATGGACCTGGGTGAGCTTCTACCCTGCATGGACCTGGGTGAGCATCTCCTGCTTGGACCTGGGTGAGCTTCTCCCTCATGGACCTGAGTGAGCTTCTACCCTGCATGGACCTGGGTGAGCTTCTACTCTGCATGGACCTGGGTGAGCTTCTCCTGCTTGGACCTGGGTGAGCTTCTCCCTCATGGACCTGGGTGAGCATCTCCTGCCTGGACCTGGGTGAGCTTCTCCCTCACAGACATGGGTGAGCTTCTACCCTGCATGGACCTGGGTGAGCTGCTCCCACATGGACCTGGGTGAGCTGCTCTTCAAGGCCCTTTTGTCGGTCATGTGCAGACACTCACTTCATCCACAGGTGATGTGGATCTGGACCAAAGCTCGCTCGTTTGGGGAACCAGCAGTCAAGTCCTGGCCCTGATAGTGAAGAGCTGGTCCAGGTGGACAAACCTGTTCCCTGGGGATCGGCTACGGGGTGAGCAGAAGCCAGGCTCAGAGGGTGGGCTCATGACCCACCATCACCTTCTCTGGATCTGCACCACGAGCATGAGCATGGAGGGGAAGGCACAGGCCACATATGCCCTTTCCGCTCCTTCCTCCTAGATGGGCATGAGGATGCGGGATGCAGGCAGGATGCATCAGTCAGGGTTTTGCACAAACACACAACAATCAGGTGTGGACGGGGACACAGAGAGATTTATTTCATAAAATTGGCTCATGTGAGTCTGGAAGCTGGAGAGTCCCTATTCTACTGGGTCGACCAAGGAAGACCTGATGCTGCAACCAGAGCCCAGACACCGCGGGGGTGCAGAATTCCCGCTTCCTCCCGGGAATGGGCAACAGTGTATTGGGCAACAGTGTATTTCCTCCTAAAGCCTTCAACTGATTGGACGAGGCCCACCCACCTGCTGGAGGGCCACCTGCTTAACTCAAAGCCCACGGATCTCACCCTTATCCCCGTCTTAAAAAATAACTTCACCGCAACAGGCCAACAGGTGTTTGAGCCACGATCCAGATCGAGTGGCAGAAAAGTCCCCATCCCACGTGGGGGTTAGCACCTCCTGTAGGCAAGTCCCAGAGGTTACGTTCTTCTCAAACCCGCACACGCTCGCTCATGGGAAGGCATGAACACGGCGCCATGTGCATGGGACTCCCGGGTATTGGGGGAAGCCCATCAGCGTGACCTCTAGAGACGCCGAGGAGGGAACCCGGTGCTCCAAGCCCTACTCCAGACACGCTGCACCGGCAGCTCAAGCACTCGGCTCCAATGCACCCGCCTTTCCCGAGCAGCAGCCCGCAGGAGAGGACCCAAGGATGCGCCTTCCGCCGCACACCACGCCAAGCGGAGTGGAGCTCTCCATAAATCACCCCTTCCCCGGCCTGCTCTTACGGTTGCCAACGGAAACCTGCGGTGCTCCCCACCGCTCCCTTTAGTCCAGCGTGCTCCGTGGTTCCCGGGGCCCGGGGGCGCTCCCACCCCCTCCTACACCGCGTCCCATCCTGTACCCCTGTTCTCAGACCTAGTTGTCGAAAGCAAGTTTCGCGCCCGGTTCCGCCAACACTTGGCACATTCTGATTATGAAACATTGGCGGTTTTACACGATTTATGGTAAATAATCCCTCCTATAATATTCACAGCTCCATAATTCACAGCCCCGAGGCACACGAGCTCCGGAGAAGTGACATTACACCAAAGAGCCCTTCTTGCAATTTCCCACGCGCGCCGCACGTTCGGAATGTCTAACACGTGTAACGAGGTCCAGGCGCCATTTATCAAGCCCCCTCCCCCCTCCCCTGTCTCTCTTTATTTATTTTTTTGGTTTGTTTTGTTGGGTTTTATAGTTTCCCTTCCGGTTTTGAATCAAAGCGCTTGCCAGACGCTTGCTTGACATCTTGGCGCACGAGGGAAGCGTGGCGGCCCGGTGGGAGCAGGATCCCCGGCGGCGCCAGCACGCAGCCAGCGTTGTGATCGTGCACGTGGAAGACCGTCCTCTGTCCCAGGCCCCGGAACCAGGCCAGAGCGCGTCGGCGTGAATTTCGGAGAGCGGCGGCAAGGGGCCCGGGGCGGGCCCTGCATCCGACATGTCTGCGTGGCTGCCTGAGCACGTCGCGCTCGCTCCGGCTCTAGACCCGGAGAATTTCCCTGCAGCAGCCGGCTGCCCGTGGGGCCTCTTGGCTGTTCTCGGACACGATGCTGTGTCGTCCCCACATCTGTACTGGGGAAGGCGACCTTACTCAGGGACAGGCTGCATCCACCATGCCCCGGGATTTTCTGTTTCTGATGCTTTGACACCTTGGAGGCTTGCGGACCCTGGAGGGACGGCAGGGTTAGCAAATTCGTGGCTGGACATCAAGTCCTCTTGCCTTTCCTCTGCAGACCCAGCCACTCAGAGCCCCCACACTGCAAATCCCACTCTTCTAGGGGGTCTCGGGCTCCAGGCCACCACGCACCTGCTCTATTCTGCGCCTGCAGCCAGAGCCCAGAAGTTGCACCTGTGCAGCCTGGTGCAAGAGACAATGTCTCCGTCCGTGAGCTGGTTTCCTTGCAGACTAAAGCCCTACGGTCGCTTCCTGCATGAAGATGCTTCCAGGGACACAGTGTGGAGGGCGAGGGTGCAAGCCTGTCAGCGACAGTGGGAACTGCCGTGGTCTCGTGGGACGGGAGAAACCCAGAGGCAGGTGGGGACATGACACACCACTCAGCGCTGCCGCAACAAGCAAGGCCTTCAGGCTCGCCGCCTGGTCTGCAAGGCTGGAGCTCGGCCTCCAAGGCTCCAGACGGTCAGCAGGGCAACGTGCACAGAGCAGCCTCAGCTTCAGACCCTGAGACACAAGGGGCCACCGTCACGGCCCCGTCCAAAGTCAGCCCCCGCGACCCCACCCCACCCGAAAGCTCAGCTGCAAAACCCGCTCCAGCCTTGCACTCAGGAGAACAAACCAAAATGGTCCCTTTCGACAGACAACAACTAACTCTGCTGCTTAAAACACCACTTTCCAAAAAAAAAAAAAGCATTCCAAAAATTTGATTTCTAGTGTGCGTGGGTTCTGGCTGCCAAATTGCGGCAAATCCCAAATTTCACTCCGTCTTCATCAAGGGGGTGCCCCCCAGGTGAACTCCCTCCCTCCCTCCCGTGTCTCAGGGCAGGAAGCGGCCTCCAAGCCGCGCAGGGAACTTACCTCCGCCTTCATCAAACCGTGTCCTTTTAAAGGTAAACTGGCACCAGGCTGTAAGTACATGGGAAGATTAATGAGATCCTGACCCTCTGGAAATCAGGACACACGGTTCGGGGCCGTGAGCATTTTCTCACCATTATTAGCAGTCGCTTTTAATCAATGCAAGCAAGATCCTTGCCGCATGAGTGTCTACCTGAGATCCCCCAAGTCCTGGAGGGCCAGGAGGCTGCTCGGAAATATTTGTCAAGTGGTAATTGAGGAGCTTTCTCTCCACGCTCGCCCATTAGGGCAGGGGCCTCATCCTTCCTGCAAGTGGGGACGAGCTCAGAAAGCGAGCGGCGCTCGGAGGCTGCAGCTGGCACCTGGAAACACTGAGGGGCGGCCGGGGAGGGGGTGGGGAGCTATTTGGGCGAGGGGAGAAACAGGTGCAAGGCAATGATGTGCAGGTGAGGACAACCCGCCTCACGTCTGCGACTCACAGTGAGGAGTGCAAATGCCACAGGAGGAAGCCGGATACATGGTTCGGGGGGGGGGGGCTCACTTGCAAGCACGACCCCCCATGAGGCTCCGTCCAGGCTCCAAGGCCATGCACGGGAGGCCACACCCGGAGGACCGTCTTGCATCACCTCCAGCCCCCTAACCCCTCCTTGGGTCCGTGCACCCCACTCTCTGGACATTTCCGAGACCTCGGGGTCACTTGGCTCCTTTGTCCAGCCTCACCGAGTGCTCCCGGCTGGAGGGAGGAGGCACCCAGAAAGCGACCTAGGGCATTCTCACATTGCACCGACCCTCTGAGACTTTGCAGATGCCCTCCTGTGCCTGGTAAGGCGTGCGGTGCCCTGCAGGCCGAATGTCCAGTGATGTCAGTCCCACAGCCAATGAGGACCCACCCGTTACAGGGGCGTCTGTGAGGTAAATCGAGTCCGATGAACTAAATCCACATGTGCCCATATCCAGACGGACGTCCTCGCAGGCGAGGTTGGTCAGGGGAGCTCCCGGAGGACGCACGTCTCTGCAAAATGGGCCCCACCCATACCCTCCTGAACGGGGTCCACCTTGCATCCCCGGCCATAAAGGGCTCCAGAGAAAGCCCCCTTCCAGCGGCAGCGGCAGGTGCAAACCTGCTGAAAGGAACGTAAAGCAGAGAAGTGGGTGTCCTGGGCCAACAGACCGGGCATCCTCACCTTTCAGCCGAGAAAGAGCCCTCAAACCCTCCTCGTCTGCAGACCCCAGACCCATAATCCATTCTTGCAGGACAGGAAATGGTTCTGTCCTCCGGTTGGGCATGTCCAGCCAGTGAGCAGCTTCCTCACGTTCCCAGTATCAGACCATCTATGATGGGGTCGTTAACGGTCACGGTCAAGGACGGGGAGGCAGCGAGTCCACAGATGGTGAAATATGAGGGTCCCCTATACCCCCAGCCCATGCCCCGCCCATAAGGCCGTCCAGAGGGCCAGAGGCCATGCACCTGCCGACTGGTTGCTCTGTAAAGCACACGCCGTGCAGAAGCCAGAGAAAGAGCCACCTCGGCGGCTTGTGGGCCGGACAGCAGGCAGACGCGCGGCCACCACGGCCCCGCTTCGTACCCCGCAATCCCGTACTTCATTAAGCGCTAATTGGTGCCGGAGAAGAAAAATAGGCATCGTTTATGCAAGATGATGGGTCCACCCAATCCAATTACGGCCTCCTGCCGCGGACGGCTGCTGCTCCCTGCCCCTCGTCTCAGTCGTTGCTGGGGCTCCCTCTCTAACCTGGCGCGGAACTGGCGAGGCCACGCACGGAGGAAGACGCAGGGGCCCAAGTGCCTTGGCGTCCGGTTTGAAATACGTCACGTTTCTGTAGTCAGCGGAATTATTTAAACGGTCATACAGGAGCGTCCCCCGCGGGAAGACCGAGTGAGGTGTGTTTCGAAGGCCACATTCCCACTGCGACGAGGAAGCGGCTCACGGCGGGCGCGTGTCCGCGTCGATCCGTCGCCGGCACCAGTGCACAACACGGAGGGAGCCTGGTGGAAACGCTGCAGCTCGGCCGGTCACAGTGTGTCCACAGGGCTGGCGGCTGGAGCATCCTTCAAAACAGAACTTGCCACATCGCTGGAAACATCGCCGTGACTCCGTCTCGTAACAAATGTAGCGCATCCAAGCTGGGTGTTAATAACGGAACACGGGACACGGACACGGAACGCGGGAGGGGCTGGTAATACAGAGACGCTCTGCACCTCCAGTCAATTTTCTGTAATCCTCACGCTGCTCAAAAAAAAAAAAATCAATTTTTTTCTAGAAACATAAATGGGAAAAAAATCGCAACTGAAAACCTGTTGGATGGACACATGGTTTGTGACGCAGAATTAATGAGAAATAAATGTTTGTTAACCGACTGGCAGTTAGTAAACCAGCCCCGCACGGCGATGCGCAGTCGTTTCTGCTTTTAAAAAGCCTGGGGCTGTTTCTTCCCAAAGGCATCAAGCGAGGTGGCGGCGTGTGTCCCTTCCCGGCTCACCACTGGATTTCATCCGTCTCCACCGTCCGTCACGGTGCGCTTAATTCTTAATTGGGACGAGGTGGAAAGCGAGTGTCGGGTAACACGTTCCCAGACCCCTAGGTGTGCCCTTCAAAGGCCTAAAAGCCCCCGTTTGCTGTGGAGCACGTTCCAAGCACGTGGCTGGGTCGGGGTCTGGCCCCACGGATGCGGCCCCATCTGCGCACCCACTAACCCTCTCCGTGTTCAGCTCACGCTCAGGTTATCTCCTCATGGAAATACAGACTTTGTGGAGACCGTTGTGCGGCCGACCCCGTGAGCCCCTCACACTCAGGAATTCCCAGCTGCAGGAGCAGGTGCACCACCCAAAAGGAAAATGTGTCTCACAATCCAAGAGTCGCGTGATGCCACTCGGCCACCTGCCTTCCCCCCAAAAATCTTCTGGGAGCATTCTTTGTGCTCTCTGAACCCCCGAAATGCACACAGGAGGGTTAGAGTAGGAGCAAGGCAGTGACCCGGCACCATACGCCGAGCTTGCCCGGAATTTAAACACAGACAGACCCAGTTTTCGTGGATCTGACGTGTGGAAATAAGCGTGAGGCTGGATGCCCCCCGTTGCAGCACACGGGAGAGGACGGATTGACACGCATGCACAAAGCATGCAGCCTCCGCGGACCCCCAGCCCGACAACACCTGAGTAAGCCCTTACTGAGCGCCTCCTGGATGCTCAGGGCCGGATGAGTTGGGGGGACCACCTCTGGGGCAGGAGGTCATCACAGAAGGTGCGGAGGTAACACGAAGGGAATCCAAGGCGAGGATGAGCATCCGGGGCACCGTTCAGTGAGACCACAGCCAGGCATCCAAGGGGCACTTCCGATGGGACGTCGCCCAGGTGGGTCGCAGACAGGTGGCAGGTTGGTGACCCCAAGCCACACCCCTCATCCGACGACATGGACTACACACGCAGCTGGGGCACAACAGCTCCCACCAAGCCCTCCGACCGCCCATCACTTCTCATGCACACGCCCCACAGTCCTTTCCACGGTAACTTAAAACTCCAGCCGTGAAGCACACGCAGGGCACCTGGGCGGCTCACTCACGTGGGTGCCCGACTCTCCGCTTCTTCCCAGGTTGGGATTCCGGGGTCATGAGATGGAGCCCCACATGGGACCCCGTGGTCAGCGTGGAGTCGGCTTGAGAGTCTCCCAATCTCTCTCTCTGTCCCTCCCCCTGCTCTCTCTCTGTCTAAAATGAATTAATAAATCTTAAAAAATAACTAATAAAGAAAATGCAACATTATAAGCACATTCTCTACTATGTGTGCCTGTATATTTGTGTATGTGTGTGTATATATAGTATATATTGTAGTTATAAACATAGTAATATACAGTGTATATATATATATATAATGATATAGTATATATATATATTATATATAGTTATATATATATATGGTGATATATAGTGTATATTATAGATAATTATGTATACCGATGTAGAGTATGTATCATGTATAGTTATACATGAAATATATAGTCTATATTACATATAGTCATATAAATGTATATGTTATATATAGTTACATATAGTAATACATAGTATATATTGTATATAGTCATATACATAATAATATCCAGTGTATAGTATATGTGGCTATATATAGTAGTATATACATATATTATACAGTATATATATTTCGTTTATGTATTACATGTAGTTACATATATTAATATATAGCATAGATATTATAGTATACTTATAAACAGTGTATAAGCATATAATATATAAGCATATGTAGTGCATATAGTACAGAGTACTTATATAGTTATGTATAGTAATATATAGTATGTGTTATATATAGTCGCATGTATAGTAATATATAGTATATAGCATATATGGTTACATGCAGTAAAATACACTAAATACTATATATATATTTATATGTATTATATAGTTACATATATAGTAATATATAGAATGCATATTGTTAATAGTAGACATATGATATACAATGTATAGTGTACATATTATAAACAGGACATATTATATAAGCATACATACTGCATACAGTACATATTATATATAGTTTATATAGTAACATATAGTATATACCATATATAGTTATATATAGTAAAATATAACATATAGTTACGTAGTACACATTGTAGGTTACAGTTGTATGTAGTATATGTAGTACATGTTATATATACTTATATATATATTAAAATAGTGTATATTATATATAACTATATATATAATATATATATATAGCTATATAGTAATGTATGGTGTATAATATAGTTACACATAGTAATATACAGTAAATACTATGTGTACTATACATATTTACTATCTATATTATATAGTGACCTCCGTAGTAATGTATAGTACATAGATCATTTATAGTATACTTATGATACGTACTGTATAGTATACATATCATAAACAGTACATATTATATAAGCATACATATTGCATATGGTACATATTATATATAGTTATATATAGTAATATAGAGTGTGTACTAACTCCATGCAGCATACAGTACATATTACGTGTAGTTACATACAGTGTATGTTATATATAGTTATACATAGTAATATACAGTGTATAGCACATGTAGTTACATGTAGTAACATACAGTAAATACGATGTATGCTATATATATGCATTATCTGTATTGTAAGTTACATGCATGATTACATATAGTACACACATTGTTAATAGTGTACACACTACATGCAGTGTATAGTACACATATTACATAAGCGTACATATTGCATATAAAACATATTATACACAGTTATGTATAGTAATGTATAGTATATATTATAGTTACATATATAGTAACAGTGTATACTGTACACTAACTGTGGATATACTAACTCTAGAGTGCACACTATATACTACATATAGTTATGTCTAGTACATGTTACACAGAGTTATAGATAGTGATATATAGTACATATTATATACAGTTTTTTAAAAGATTTATTTATTTATTCATTCATGATAGAGAGAGAGAGAGAGAGGCAGAGACACAGGCAGAGGGAGAAGCAGGCTCCATGCAGGGAGCCCGATGTGGGACTCGATCCTGGGACTCGAGGATCATGCCCTGGGCTGAAGGCAGGCGCTAAACCGCTGAGCCACCCAGGGATCTCCTATATACAGTTTTATGTAGTAATATATAGTGTATAGTACATGTAGTGACATACAGTAAATACGACATGTGCTATATCTATGTGTTATCTATATCGTAAGTCACATATAGTCATACATAGTACACACGGTCGACAGCATACATACACATGCAGTGTAGACGATACATATCAGAAACAGCACATATTACATAAGCGTACATATTGCACATAGAGCATATTATACACAGTTATGTATAGTAATGTACAGTATATATTATAGTTCCATATATAGTAACAGTGTATACTGTACACTAACTGTAGATACACTAACTCGAGAGCGTACACTACATTACATAGAGCTCTATCGAGTACGTGTTACATATAGTCATATACAGTGATACATGGTGTGTGTTACATAGTTACATGTAGTAATATACAGTGTAGACTCCACGCAGCTACATAGAGTAATATACAGTAAATTGCTATACACTATACGTATGTATTATCGTACTGTCCGTTACGTACTTGTATCCGGAACACGCATTGTTCATAGCACACACGTGGTGTACAGCGTGTGGTACACACGTCACAAGCCCTCTGTGTTACAGAAGCACATACTCTGCATACAGTGTGTATTATACGTAGCAAACGTGTTATATATAGTATAAATGTATATTATAGAGCGAGTGTGTACTGCCTACGCATATACTGCACGAATACCGTGTATATATTGCAGTTCGACAGACGAAATACACACATTTGTCTATTCAAAGCTACAAGGTGTAAGAGAAAAACCATCCATCGTTTTCCTCGTAATGGTCCAATTCCTGCTACAAAGTAAAGCTCCAACTTCGCAGTTTTATGTTATTTCCATTTTCAAAGATCTCATAAACATGCCCAAATACCTCAATTGGCTGCAACCTGCCAGGCTGCGGAATTGCACCCCCCCCCCCCCCGCCAAACATCTGCAGATGTGTTCGGGCGACACCGGCAAGTCTCCCGTTGAATAAGACGCCAATTACGTGGAAGCACATTCACGTAATAGTTAGTGGCTACGGCACCGTAATTCTTTTTTTCTTTAATGGCTAACAGGGAAGTGCTGTAATTCAGAGAATTTAAGCAGCATGCCCATTTCCGTAGATTCCAGGCCGACTTCGACAGGAGAAGCTAAGGGAGGGGCGCCCCTTCCATCTCTCCAGGCGCCTGGACATCCATCCCCGGAAGCGGCGGCAGGTGCATTACACCTCATGAACTATTAGAAAATTAAACTTCATAAGCAATATGCCGCCGTGGTGGGCGACGCATCCGCTGGCGGACCTGCTCCATTCGTCTTGCTTTCCGGGAGCATTACAAGGCCCGGCCTTTGAATAAAACTCATTTCATTAGGGCGCCTTGTGATGCAGGCAGAGAAGATCCATTCCGGAGTCCCCCCCGCCCCCCCCCCGGCGCCCGCCTGCAGCAGCGTTAAGAGTCTCATCCGGAGAACGCGACGCACCAGGCCCCGGAAACCGGCCACAGCACCCGGGAGACGTCCCTAAAGGATGCGGAGAGGCCACGTGATGCCGGCGGCCACCCTCACGGTTCTTCACGTCCGTGCACACGTGCAAGAGAAAGTGCGACGATTTGGAACCTGGCTCGCACCCGTATCACGGCCACACCTGCAAAATGCGACGAGCTCTTACCGCCCACTCTCGGCCACAGTGTCAAAATTTAAAAAAAAAAAAAAAGAATTAAAAAAAAAAAGCAAAGTGACACATATGGAACCAAGGGGCAGGGTGTGTGCTGAGCCCAACGCCCTCGCGGGAAGAGATCCCAGGGCTTCTGCTAAGACCCGTTTTAACGCAAGAAGGGCCGAGCAGCTCTCTCCTTGGAAGGGCCCCCTTGGTGTGAATTTACAATTGTTGAAGGAAATGGCGTGTACGCACTTTGTAAATCACTGCCCGCGGCCCGCGCTCCGAGGCTTCTGCGAGCACCTCCGTCATTAATCAAACCCAGAGTCGAGCGGAACCCGAGTAAGGAAGAATTTACAGCCCGTGTCAAGGGGGACGTGTCCCCCGGGGCTGCGGCAGCGACGTCTGGGGGCTCCTGTGGGGCCCGCCGAGGCTCACGTCCGCCCAGCACAGGGCCCTGGGGTGTCGCACGGGATGGCAGGACACGAAGACAATGGCGTGTGTTTCCCCCCAAACCGAACGCCCCGTCCCGTGCGTAAGGGCGCCGTGCGGCAGGTTTCGGGGTGTGCATGTGTCTGCCAACGTCACTGGACACTCAGCTTCGTACGAAGGTAACACAGGCCCTTTGCTCGCACCCCTGCTGGCAGCGTGAGCAACACGTGCAGCTGCAGATCCTGCAGGGATTTGGTCCTAATTCCCGTAACCCGTCAGCGCAAGGGCACCACCCGGCAACCCGCCTGGCCCGCCCCGTCCCTACGGCCGACGGCCAGCCCTGCTTTGGAGCAGCCTGTGCTTCTCTGGCCTGGAGCTGCCGGGCGACCCCTCCGACCCCTGCCCTGCTCCAGGGCACCACAAGGACCCCAAACAGGGGCCGGCATGTGTGTGTGTGCACATGCCGTGCTGGGTGCCCGGGCCATGCTCAGCAGACACTTGTGCCCACGTCTGGAAACCCAGAGGGCGTCCCCAGCCACCTATGGGTTTCATTCCAGACCCAATGACCCCGCGGTCACCACGGCTCCCCAAAGCACAGCGGCGAGGCGTGGCGGCCTAGACTAGCCACACTGTGTAAGACCTCGGGCAGCTCTGTGACACACCTGCTTCCCGGCCCGTGAGGACGCCAGCAGCCTGCATCCCTCCCCAAGGCCGGTTCTTGCCCCCTGAGCCCCCAGCCTGCTCTCTACCTGCCCCACAGCAACCCTGACCGGGTGGGAGGTGGCTTGACCTCCGGAGCCCTCGGCCCTTCTCCGTGCACACTCGGGGGTGTGCTTTCCTTGCACACGGGGGCTCAGGTGGTCACCCCAGGGCCCAGGGGAGGTTTGGCTTGGTCCCCCTGGTGCCCGCTTTCCCTGCTCCAGCTCCTACTCACCCCACACGGGGCCCATGCATGCCGCTCTGACGGGAGAACGATGCCCGTGTTCCTTCCACAGAAGCTGTGGTCACCACGATCGCCAAAATGACCGTCGTCACCGCGAGACGAGCTGCAGTGTCTGGAAGGGAGCGTCCACCAAGACCAGCCTGTCCCTTCAGCAGCTCTCACCCCAACCTGCACGAGAGGGGCCTGGGCGCCACAAAGACGTGCACCCTGACCCAGCAGGGCACGGACTGTCCCCGGGCCACCTCGAACACGCACATCTGCATTTGTGGACAAGGACGTGGCCTCGGGACGTCGGACTGAGGCAGGAGTGCAAGGGCTGCAGGTGGCGGGCTGCACCGCGGCGAAGGAAGCACGTCGCCGTGGACCTCATGGGGCTCCTCGGGCGGCCGCTCCTGCTCCTCACTTCTCGCCTCTCCGGGTCCCGACCCGGGGACAGCACACTGACGCGGTGGCCCGACCTCAATCCGCTTCTTCCCGCAGGCTCTCAGGGGTGATTCCTCAGTGTGCACTTGCCTCTGAGGGGCCGACCCCACGCGGGCTCGCAACGTCTCTCTGACCCTGTCTCTGTGTGTCCCTCCGTCTCCCCATCTCTGCCTCCATCCTGCAGGTGTGTCCGCATCAACTGGCACTGAACCGCTGTGAGCGTCATCAGCGTGAGCTGGGGAGCCTTCACCCAGACAAATGTGTGTGCCCACTGCCCCCTTCCCCGCGGTCTGGGTGGGGGCCCCGGGATGAGACTCAGGTCCTTGCACAACGGACCTTGATGGGGCCCCTGTCCCGCCGGCGTGCAAGGACCAGGGCAGGCCTGGCGTGGGGGGCTAGCGAGGCCCAGCATGGAGAGGCTGCCACGGGAGGACCTGGAGAGGCCCAGTGTGGGGAGGGACTCGGAGAGACTGGGCGTGGGGGGACCTGCCAGGGGACGGACCGGTTGGGAGGTTGGGTGAGGTCCTGCATGGGGGAGACCCAGGGAGCCCTGGCTTCAGATGACCCTGTGAGGACCCAGCATGGGAGGCCAGGGGGCCCTCCGAGAGCCGAGGACACAGAGCAGGTGCTCTCTGGGCGCTGGGGACGCATGTCCTGGTCCAAGAGGAGCAAGTGTCCGCTGTGGGAGCCGCGCATCGGTCCGTGGCTGTCGGACCAGCTCCGCGGGTGCAGACGCTCCGTGTGTAGGCAACAGGCTGATACGGACATCCCTGGCCCCGCGGCGCTGCCCGGGCCACACCCACGACCTCTGCCCCCCGACCCGCCTTGGGAAGCTGCGACCTCCCTCGCACATCAACATCCCGGGATGGACACATCCCAGGTCCCAGCTCTCGGGCAGCTGCTCGCGTCCCCAGGGAGGGTCTCCACGCGCTGCGTCTTCCCGGGGCCACCCTGGAGCGCTCGCAAGGGCACGCAGGAGCTTTGCGCTCCGGGGGCTTCCCGGGATCCCCTCGCAGTGTGCGCCTTGACAGGCGTGAACTCGGAGCCTCGGGGGGGGACGCAGAGGGCGCAGCCTGGGCGCACACGCGCGGACACACTTTCCAAGGAAGCAGGAAACACGAAGCGCAAACAACGACGCGCTTGTTGGCGGGGACTCGTGGGCCTGGAACCACCCGGCGCGGGGGAAACCCGGTGCGGCTCATGCACCGCGCTGCGTCCCGCGCCCGCCCCCGCCGTCTACACCGCAGGGCGCACAGGGGGCCCGACTGTTCCAGACTCGCTGCGGTGTTTACCACGTTTGACGGCCGCCGCCGCCGCCAGACGCCTGGTTTATGGTCCCGCAGTGCAGGCGCGGCGTAAGGCGCTGCCCTTTCCCCTTTGGAAATGCGAGTGCGCCTTTGCGCTCGCTCCCGGCCGGCGTGAACCCGACAGTGTCCGGGACCCTCAGGACTGTGCGCACGCAGTCATGCGCGTCCCAGGGCGCTCTGTGCCCCTCACCCGGGGAAGGCGCGGGGCGGGGCGGGGGGCGCATGAACCGGCCGGGGCGCCCACAGCTGCGCTGCGCACTGAGCTCCGCGAGCAGTTCTGACCCTTGCGGTTCCGTCGCTGCAGCCTGAACCGGAGCTGAGCCCTGCAGGGCCTCCCGGGGGTCATCTCACCACCTGCAGGCTGTCCCGAGCGCCCCCCTGCTCTTGGAGGAATCGGGTGGCCTGAGTTTGCAGGAACCAGGTCCCCGGGTCCTCGCTGGCTGCCATCACAGCTGGCGGGTTCACTGGGCATCGCTTCCCTAACTGGGGCTGAGAGAACCTGCCTGGCCTTCCAGGACATTCCACGCTCACCCAGGGGAATGGTCCATCCTGGGCAAGCAGAGCATCTGTCCTCCCGGAGCAGCACCCAGGATGCACCTTGCTGTGCGTGCACCCCCGCAGGGCGTGCGGTTCTGCGCTGCCCAGATGCACGATGCTTCCCGCACACACTCACACCTGCAGGCTCACACCTGTCCCTCCCCCCGTCGTCAGCTCAGTCCATTCCCCTTGGGGACCTCGCCGGATCTGCTCGCTGAGGAGGCCGCTTGCAGCACCTGGACGAGCCACCGACCGGCAGCCGGGGCGCAGCGTCCAGGGCACAACCTCCGAGAGCAGGACAAGCGGGGGCCAGATGCCGGGAAGGCACAAAGCCTCCCCCACCACCACCACCGTGAGGCTGGGGGGTCCTAGTGGCAGGAACAGCAGGTAGGCTGCTGACCCCTGGAGTGGCAAACACACGGCTCCCTTCCGAGAGGTGGTCCCTGGATATTGAGGACGTTAAAGTTTATATTAATCATACGCAAAAGAAAGGAGTTGTTTCGGCTAAAATAAAATAAAATAACTCCCCGTTCTCGTGTGACACCTGCTCCCGTCACTTCTGCGTCCGAACGCCGTCCTGCCCATGGTGTCACTTGCACCGGGCGATGGGTGTGGCATGTCCCCCACGGGGCCTGCGTGCACTCCCACTGGCCCCCCGGACACTCTCCCCCAGCGGCTGCTGCGACGGCTCAGCAGTGTCACTTTGCAGTGCTCACTCGGGGCTCTGCAGATGGGGTCGTGAGTTCTGCGGGGTCAGCCTGCCTGGCCGCAGGGCGCCCCCAGAAAGCACGGCTCTGAGGGGTGTGTCCTCAAAGGCATTTCTGGATGGGATTCGCACTTGCACGCACGCTCTGGGTAAAGCAGGTGGCCTTCCCTGGTGTGGGTGGGCCTCGTCTAATCAGCTGAAGGCCTGAAGAGAATCAAAGCAAAACAAGGAAGACTTCGTCCCTTTTTTTTTCCCCTCCATCCCTCACCCTGTCTGCTTGTGCTGGGACACCTCACCTCATCGCCTCCTGCCCTCATTCTGGGACTCACGCCGCCAGCATCCGTGGTCGTCCAACCTGCAGATGTGGCCTCAACTCTTCCGCTGATCGTCCCCGGGACCTCCAGCTTGTGGGCGACAGATCCTGAGGCTTTTCAGCCTCGGTGCTGCAAGAGGCGAGTCCTCGGAGTCAATCTGCGTGGGCCTCTCCTCCTGGGTCTGCTTTTCTGGAAAACCCCAGTTAACGCAGCCGCCTGCGGTCGCGCCCGACACCGGCGTAACCCTCCTGACCAGCCTGTGAGCTGCCTCCCACCAGCCTCGACAGCACACCCAGAAACACTCTTGCCCCCTGCACGCCTCTGAATGCCCTGGAGGCCGCTGTCTCTCCCTGCGCCCGTTACCTTCGTGTGGCACAGGGTCTTCCTCTTCCACACGTCTCCTCCTCTGCACCCAGCGCGCTGCGTTTAGGATGAATTACAGAGTTACACGCGTGAAGAGTGGCTACATGTGTCTGCACACTTGAGAGGCATCTACAGATGTCTACAAGGTGCTGGGCATCTACACACGCCTGCACACCTGCGGGGCATCTACACACGTCTGCACACCTGCAGGGCATCTACACATGTCTGCACACCTGCGGGGCATGTACACACGCCTGCACATCCAAAGCACGTTAGAGAGGGGGTCCTGCAATGCTGATAATTCGGCATCTCCCGTGGAGGTGTCCGCCAAGCCCCCTGCTCCGTGGAAGGTGGGCTCAGGTGTGGGAGGTCCAGGACCTAAGAGCAGGGCGCTCATCCCCCCCGAGAGGGGAGCCATCCGTTTGGCTGTGTGAACCTGACTGGTGGTAACCCTAATATCCTGCCTGTCCCCAGATGAGTGACGATCCCATTAGCCACCTTGAACTCAGACCTCTCTTCCGAGGAAGACCCTACAAGACGGATGGGCCCTCGTGAAGCCGATGCTATTAACACGATTCATTTTGCCACGAGTTGTCAACTTTCGTAAACTGGTCATAATTGGCTATCACAGGAAGAAGACGGAGGCAGTGCCGTGCCCCGTTATTACGGTATTGATTCTCGATGATCCCCGTTCCCCCGGAAGGTGCTCATGTGCCGTCGGTCTGAGCGCAAGGGCAGAAATGGCTGAGCACGCGCACTGGGCCTCCGGGGGCCCATGGCGGGAAGCCCGGGCCCGGGGTTACCTGTGCCCGGCCTCCGAGGCAAGTCACAGCTGACAGCTGCGTCCTCAGGAACGTGCTTTATATGGTCACAGATGTTAGAAGAACTGGGAAGCCCTGACCGTGAGCCCAGACCACGGACGAGCCCTCATGCCTGTGTTCCCTTCAGTGCGGACGTGGGACACACCCACGGTGGGCCTGCTGTGTTATACGACAGAGGGCGAGGTCTCGGGGAGACAGGACGGAAGGGGGTGGGGTCCCATCCACGGGTATCGGTGCTCCCACGTGAATATGCTCATCATGTCCATCCCTGTGCTCTGGGGAAATCCACGGTGCCCTGCATCCCTGACGCAGACAGAAGGGTGCTCTGCGGGTGTCTTTGGTGAAGTTTCCTCCCCAGGAACACCTCTCGGCCTCCAATATGCCACTGGTGGTCTCCGGGGCCCACGGGACCACTGAGAGCACCAGCATTGAGAGCTGGCAGCGTCCCCCCGCCCGCCCGCGGACGCTCGGGGGTCACGTGGGGACCTCAGCCTCATGGCCAGTTCAACAAGCGTCCGTGCAGGAGGTTCTCCGAGGGCAGGCAAACCTCTCGGCTCCTGCATGGGTAACAGGCGACTTCGCACCGTGGGCTAAGGCCGGCGCAGGGGGGCTCGGGGCGCTGGGGGCCGCCCACACCCAGATCTGAACGGGGTCACACGCAGCGCCTGGGTCCTGCTGTCTACACATTACACCGTTTCTCAGCACGGAGACCCTACGAGGTCCCCTGCCCACCTGCCCAGACCCTGGGTCCCCACTCAGGGTGGCTCCCAGGCTTCTTTACCCCGAACCCACACCTCCGTGGGGAGGGGGGAGCATGGGGGGCTTTTGGGGTGTTTGTCCATATTTATATTTTAAATATATATTTATATATGTCTATATGTTATATGCACGGATTTTTATATGTTATATAATCTTATATGTGTATTTATATGTGTGTGTATATATGTGTATTTTATGTCCCCATACATATATATTTTATGTATGCATATATGTAAATTTTTATATATCCCCATATGTATATATTTATGGATGCATCTTTTATATACCTTTCTCATATATTTGTATATTTATGTACACATGCATTATCTGAGTGTATATATTTACACGTGTACATATATATTTCTATGTATTTATATGTGCATACATGTTTATAAATGCGCATCATACCCTGACGCACGCACACCGCCTCAATGCTACCTTTATTTCAGACAAAGCCACTATCCATAACTGGGCATCGCAAAGGCCACAGAAGAGTTTCAAGTGTGCCAAGCTGCACCGGGCGGATGAGAATATTCTGGAACCAGACAGAGGTGGTGTTTGCAGAGCACCGGCAGTGAGCTTGCGGCCTCCTCGAGGTGTCCCGGGAACGTGGTGAACGTGAGGGCCCCTGTGCACCTCGCTTCCACAAGGAGTGTTGAGAGTCTGTGCCCACGCATGGTGCTCGGATGCCGGCGAAGCGTGTCCGGGACCCCAGTGCACTGTGGAGCACAGCTGTCCTCACCCTCCCAGGAGCCGAGCCGCCTGGGAAGCTGGTGTGCGAGGCAGCCCTTTCTCAGCGCAATGCTGACACATGACCCGTGGAGAGCTGGCGGGACAGGGAGGCCCTCCACGGCTGCCCGTCTATACCCAGAGAGCTCTGCTCGGGCCTTAGATCGTGCAGAGCGATCCCCCTACTTCTCAACACCCATCCCAACTACAAGGCATTGAGCAGGGTGGCTCAGGACCCTCAGATAGGCACCCCCATCCTCATTCCACGTCCTATGGATGCTCAGCTGCACCTGCGCCCTTGGAGAGTCTCCCCCAAGTGCTCCGTGGAGCAAAACCTGGGAGTTTGGTGCCCGTGCCCCATGCCCTGGCCCTTGCAGGCCGCACACGAGCACGGGAGACGCAGAAGGCATTGTGTGGGGCTTCCAGGCGAGCATTGCTGTCGTGACCACCTGCTTCTAGGAACGGGGGACGGCCCCCCGCTCCCTCTCCGTGGGGGCTGGGGGCGGGGGACAGCGCCGGGCACAGATGATGTCGGCTTTGTGCACAGCGCGAAAAGTTCAAAGAAGCCCGCTTGATGGTGTGCTTTTGTTTCATGCCGCTCCTCATCCCTCATAACCATTACTTAATGAATTTTTATTAGAAAAGCATGGCCGCGCTTATGAGTTTTTTTCTTCCCCCCTCCGAAACCGGGAGGGGCGCGTGTTTTCCCTGGCATTAGCCTCTGTGTGTTTTAATATCAGGTTTGCACTGAGGTTCACTCCAACAAAGGGACGCCAGCAGGAAAAGAAATCAGGCACAAAAGCACCGGAGGATGGAGCCCCCTTTGAAGTGAGGGCAGGAAATCAGAGGCGCCGCCCCCACCCCCGTGAGGCTCCCCGGTTTCCCTCCTCAGCCTTGTCCTCTGGGGTCTGGGGAAGGTGTGCACGGGGCACGGGCTGCGGAGGCAGCGCATCTTCCCTTCTTCCAACACGAGACGCCTCTACCCCGCCTGATTTTTTTCTTCCTGCTGAAAGGTCGAGATACAGAGTCAAGGTTAATGACAGGTGGTCGTGAAGACTCCCCCAGACGCCGGGGGAACGGGCGAGCTCTCGGGTAGGCTCAGTGGGCACGTCCAAGGTGGCTCCGAGGGGGCTCCCCGTTTCTGCAGAAACACCAGCCCAACTTTTTGACTTTGCTCCTCGTTTGCACGCAGCCGTGCTCTTCCTGTGAAGGCGGGCACACGCCCCCGACACGGATGCGACCCCCACGTCCCAAGAAGTTCCCTTATCTGCACGTGCAGCTGTGTCCATCGGAGAAGGTCCTTCCCTTGGACCCACTTTCTTTCGCCCCAACACAGGGGCAACTCGACGACGCCTTGTCCCAACGAGAGCGCGCACAGCCAGGTGCTTGCAGTACTCGGCACCGTCTGGCCATCGCCTGTGTAGTCCCATCATCTCCCTGTAGCCCTGAGTGCGCGCAAGGCGCCCCGGCCCGCCCCACCTGCAGCACTGCGCCCTGGCAGGGTGCTCGGCCCCGCCGCACCTGCACTGCGCGCTCAGGGGCACCTCCACCTGCCCCACCTGCACTGCGCGCTCACAGGCACCTCGGCCTGCCCCACCTGCACTGCGCGCTCACGGGCACCTCCGCGCGCCCCACCTGCAGCACTGCACGCTCATGGGGCACCTGGTCCTGCCCCATCTGCAGGACTGCACACTCACGGGCACCTCCATGCGCCCCACCTGCACTGCGCCCTGGCAGTGTGCTTGGTCCCACTACACCTGCAGCACTGCGTGCTCACAGGGCACCTCGGCCCTCCCCATCTGCAGCACTGCGTGCTCACAGGTGCCTGGTCCTGCCCCACCTGCAGCACTGCCCGCTCACGGGGCACCTCGGCCCTCCCCATCTGCAGCACTGCACGCTCATGGGGCGCCTGGTCCCGCCCCAACTGCAGCACTGCGCGCTCACGGGCACCTCCGCCGGCCCCACCTGTATCACTGCGCCCTGGCAGTGTGCTCGGTCCTGCCCCACCTGCAGCACTGCGCGCTCCCAGTACTTGTCAGACCCTTGCCCAGACACTCCATGCACACCGGAGATGGGAGGGGGGGCAGCTGCAACTCGCCGCCGTGCCCGGATCAGCGCCTGGAACACACTCGTCCCTCCACAAACACTCGATGCTGTTAACACTCGGAGCTTCCAGGCGCCGTCCCACCACATCTTCCTTGGAAACAGGGAGAGGCTAAAAGGAACAGCAGGCGGCCCCGTGCTCTTTTCCGACCACACGGGCCGCCCTTCAATAACACAGAGGATGGCTCAACAGGGGGTTGCGCGGGCCTGGGTATCTGGACGCAGAGTCCCCGCCGCGGATGCGTCCGGATGCCCGTGCGCCAGGCCCACCCGCACTCGCTCTTCCTCCGGAGCTCAGTGTGACTTTAAAATAATGTAATTCGGAGGGAGACGGTGGTTCCTATGCTGTTCAACCACGACACACAAACCTAACGGCAAAGCACGTTGCAAACGGACCATTTGACCCGAGCGGGGACACGGAAAATAAAATGGGAACCAGTGATGACTTGGCTCTTGTCCGTAAGCGCGGCCTGGTTACTCCCTCCGCGATGCCTTCCCAGTCGCAGTCCAAGACGCGCATCGCGGTCCCGGGAATCTGAAATGGTGCATTTATGAGAAACATCGGGTAAATCGAAATCGGTCCTGATGCATTTTTAATCTAGCAAAGTCCAGGAAGGTAAAACGCATGACGGGATGGACCCCAGAAGGGATGCGCGGCCCGGAGGGTCAGACGCACCATGGGGAGGGGGAAAATAAAAGACAAAACCCACCAGTAGGGTGATCAACCGTCCTGGTTTGCCCCGGACTCACGGGTTCCGGAAGGTGAGGCTTCCTGCGTTCAAAACAAGGAATGCTCCAGGGAAACCCGGCCACGGCGAAGTGACCCCAGCATGCCGAGTGCCCGTCCCCGTGTTCGTGCAGGAGGAGTCAGCAGGTCAGAAGGGAGGGGGGTCGCCCTCCCCCGCCAGGAGCCGCAGGTACTGAGCGTGCAACGGCCCACCTGCACGCATCAGCGTGGACACTCCATGCCTGGGCTGCTTAGATGCGGCCCGGGGTTCTCAGCCCCCACAGGACTGGGGGAAGGAGCAGGGTCCTAACCCTAACCCCACCTCCTCTCAAAAATGCTAACCGTTGGCAAGAACGAGCACACACGGGGGTTTTCGGTCCGTTTTTCACTGGGGTTAAACACTCGCCATGTGATGTTCCCTCTTCTCATGTCTGGGCAGTCAGCACGTCCCTTGTCTGGTTCCCCCCTTGCCTCCCATCACTGTACCTGGGGACTGTGAGTGGCCCCAAGCCCCCCCCCCCAGAGTGCTAGGTGCTAAGTGCCGGGTGCTGGGTGCATGGCCCTCAATCTTCTCTGTGGCCCAGCATCACCCAAGCGTGGGCCAACCCCAGATCCAGTCGGTCCCAGTGGCGGAAGGAGAAGCATGTGGAGGCTGTCATCGTGCAAGAGGTGGGCAGGTGCCCACAGGGTGCAACCCGGCTCCAGGCTCACGACGGCTGACGGCCCAACCCCGCAGGACTGAACACTGTGCCCCCTGTACCTCTGTGAGTGTCATGTGTGCCCCAATCAGACCAGAGACGCAGGGCTTATGAAGAACCCTCCTCCAGCTGTGTAGAGGGCGCCCACGTTCACGGCGGCAGGGGGCTCCGTGGGGTGCCCATGGGCGGCTCCATGGAGTTGGAAAAGTCTAAGGTAATGAGAAAAATGAGAAGCGGTCTGCACGGGCCGCTGTCCGGGGAGCGGGTGGTGATGCAGGAGGGCACACCTGCTCCAGGTGTGCTTCCCTCCACACAATGGGATCGGGCGAGAGGCAGGTGCATGGGGGTGGGTGTCAGCATCCAGGAAAGAAAGGGTCTTTGAAAAAGAGGGTCCCCTCTTTTGTCCCTAAGGGTCCTCACTGCACTCCCTCGCCCCGAGACACCCATGCCCCAGCCTGGGCGTGGGAGGGAGTGACCCCCGGGGGCTGTGGAGGACACCTGGTCATCGCCCGAGCTGGGGACTAAAGGGTCACACACGACCACCATGCGTCGGTCGATCTGGCATTCATTCAACAAACGTTCGCAGTGCCCCAGCTATGTGCCGGCACCCAGCCCGGCCCCCTGGAGCCCCCGTCCAGGTGACAGACGGAGAGAGGGGGAAGCGGTCAGTATAAGCCAATAAGTGACACGGCCTGTTGCCATCTGAGCTCCATGCTGGGAAGTGATGCAGAGCAAGGGATCGGGAACATGGGGGTGAGGGGGGTGCGGAGGGACCCGGAGGACCCCAGAGCCATCGATCGCTGTGAAGGTGACATGGGAGCAGCCTCCAAGGACGCTGACCACTAGGACCTCCATGGGAAGGGCATCAAGGACAATCAAGGACACAGGGAACCGCCACTGCAGGACGCTGCGCCCTGACGTGCGGGTAATCGAACCAGCGGGGACACCCGGGAAATGACATCAGGGCGGTGAGCGGGGAGTGGGGACTCAGCCACGGAGCAGCAGCCACCGAGTCAGGGGCTCTCAGGAAGGAGGGTCTGGGATCGAGCCACCCACTGCCTCCTTGGAAAGGAGGAAACACCCCAAAATCCTGGATTCTCCTGGATGCGCCCGTCACAGCAGCAGCAGCGGCAGTTGTCCTCATCGGGGTCATTTGTCTTGCCGGGTGTCCTCCCTCAGCACGTCCTCGGCTCCCCGGGGGCAGGGAGGGTCCCCTCCAAGCCTTGGCATGTCCTGCCCCTTGGCATGTCCCACGTGCCCATTTGAGACAGGCACGTGTCCACAGGGCCCGTGACATACGGTGCACAGAGCGCCCCGCGGGATCCGCCCCAGCTCTGGGGACCCGGCGCTGCGCCTCAGGCCTCCCGAGGCCACCGAGCCTCCCGCTGAGCGTGTGGGTCGCCAGCCGAGGCTACCGTGGCCTGGACCCCAACCAGCTGCAGTGGATGTCGCCACGTGTGGAGGCTGCGACGGTGGACGAGGCTCCCAGGACTGACCTGGCACAGCTGGATTCTTCACGTCCTCCCGCGGCGTCTCCTCCACCGGCCGCACGTGCTCCTGCGGCAACAGGGGGGCCGCCCAGGCCCCGGCCCCACAGAGCCCGACACCCGCACGCACACCGCAAGCCCCACTGCAGCCGCAGCCCCGCAGACTGTGCAAAGGCCCAGGACGACAGCGCCATACGCATTCCTGCGCGCCCCATCCGCCGGCCTGGCACCGGGGGCCCCATGATATGTCCCCATGGCACGCGCCCCTAAATGCACATCCACAAGGACCGCAGACCCACCTGAGCTCAACGGCAGCCCCCCAAACTGTAAATGCCCAGAGCGACAGCGCCATACGCATTCCTGCGCGCCCCATCTGCCCGGCCTAGCTGCAGGGTCCCGGGGCTCATCCCCATGGCACGTGCCCCTAAATGCACATCCGCAAGGACCAGCAGACCGACCTGAGCTCAACGGCAGCCCCCCAGACCCTGTAAATGAGCAGAGCGGTAGTTCCATATGCATTTCTGCGCGCCCCACCCGCCCGGCCTAGCTGCAGGGTCCCGGGGCGCATCCCCATGGCACGCACCCCTAAATGCACATCTGCAAGGACTGCAGACTCACCCGAGCTCAACGGCAGCCCCCCAGACCCTGTAAATGCCCAGAGCGGTCGTGCCAAATGCATTCCTGCGCGCCCCATCCGCCCCGCCTAGCAGCGGGGGCCCCACGGCGGGGGCCCCACGGCGCGGGCCCCACGGCGTGCGCCCCTAAATGCACATCCGCAAGGACCGCAGAGCTACGTGCGCCCACGAGCGTCGACCGCACAGCCTTATATGCCCGCAGATAGGAACCCGGGGCCCACGAGCATCACCCAGGGTGGCATCCGATCGTCAGGTGTCCGTCATCGCACGTGAACACGTTCCTTCTTCCTGCTGGGGAAGGAAGGACGTCGGCCCCAGCTCAAGCCTCGGCAGCGGGGGTTCATCCGCGACCTTAGAGGAACAAACCAATACCCGGGGAAGATGTCGCGTGCGTCAAACAGGGCACCGCGTGCCAGCAAAATCCGTCTTAAATTCTGCATTTTAGCGGAGCACCACGTCTTCTTCCAACTACCCTCCGGATGTAGGGCCCGGGTGGGGGTGCGACACCCCAGCTCTGTGGGGTGCTGTGTTTCCCGCAGACACAGTACGTGGCAGGTGTTATTCATTAGGACTCTCGGGTCTCGTGAAAGCGTGAGCTCCAAAAATAAAATTTACCCGCGTCCCTTTCAAACCCCTGGAGACGGAAACTTTTCAAAGCAAAATCAACCACGATCACAGAGTTTTCACTGCAACCCCCATGCCCTCCCCCCAACCAAAGCCCCCAGTCGTCCAGCTCTGCGTTGTGGGCGTCCGGAGATGCTCAGGAATTGTTGAAAACGGGAGGGAGGGACCTCAAATTTGTCTTTTGCCCCAATCGCGCCGCGGCGCCTGGGATCGCGCCGCTAATATGACTCATCACTTACCCTGAATCCAACAAAGACTCCAGTCAGACCCGGTTTAAGAAGAAACAGATGGATCACAGGAGCGAACCGGGCTGTCCCCGGCAGGGCCAAGTCAGGTCTGCGAGCGGGAGGCAGACAAAACTACCTTGCACAGGGGTCCTTGTGCGCCGGCCAGCGTGTCCCCAAATGCACGCCTGACCTCATAAAATATTTGTCATCTCGGCCGCTTCCCCAGCGGCAGGTTCCTAACGAGGTTCAAAGACCCTATTTGCAAATAAAGTGACGTTCTGAGATTCCGGGGGCCAGGCGGTGACATATCTTTTGGGGACCCCGCATTCAGCCCACTATGCATGTCCCCCGCCCCGTAACAGGGACTCAGACGTGCAAGTTCTCACCGCATCCGTCAGCTCAGCTACCAAAGACCAGTGCCAGGATCTCCCGGAGTCGGCCTGTCTGCCACACGCAGGCCGGCAGCCGCACACACGCACACACACGTGTGCACGTGCGCTCTCACCCACAAATGCACATGCACGTGCTAACGTTTCCATTTTCCGCTCCTGGAGGCGTGGGGCTTCCTGTTTCCCTGGGAAAGAAAGCAACGCCGAGATCGCCCAGTGAAGAATCCACCGAGAAGGCCGGGCTCCGACGCTGCACCTCCAAAGCACCGGGGAGGTGCGGGCTCTGCCGGCGACGCTTGCCCGAGACCCACGTTCAAAGACCCCCCTCCACATGCTGACCAGCGGCCGCCTCTGACGGGCCCCGGCGGAGATGGCGGGACTCTCCAGCGATCAAAACTCCGAGGATTAAGTTTCCGCCTTCAATTCGTACAATTTCAAAAACACAGAGGAGAAAAGGACTTGACTGGGGGAGAAAAAAAAGAGCTTGCAATTCCTATCGACCAGAATCATTTGAACACAGCCAGAGGCCTCAGATGTGTCCGGTACGTGGCCAGCCCATCGTTCCCTCTCTGCTGGGTAAAGAGAGACTTTTCAACTCTCCTCTCTGCGACTCTCCTCCTTCAGAATAAAAAATGCATGAGCAGCAGGGCTGCTACTGAGCCAGACAGGCACGGCGCACACGTCCTCCTGGGTGGCGGCTCCTCTGGACCTCGGGGACTCTCTGCGTTCTTTCCCTCCTGAGAGTCGGTCTCCTGGAACACAGGGCGGCAACGGCATCCCCAGTGGGAAAAGCTGCCCATCTGAATTTCCCAGAGCTGAAGGGCGGGGCAGGAGAGTCCTGGGCCTGCTACAAAAATTAGCACAAAGCACATGGCTTAAAATAATACAAATTTATCACAATTCTACAGATTGGAAGTCTGAGGTTCATGTGGGACAGGGCCACCGAAGTCCAGAGGCCCCAGAGAGGGTCCTTCCTGCTTCTTCCAGCATCTGGGACTCCAGGAGTCCCCGGGCTGGTGGCCACGTCCCTGCTGCCTCTGCCTTCATCATTACGTGGCTCCTCCTCTGTGCCTGTGCCTCCTCTTCTGTCTCTTACAAGGAAACGTGTCAATGGAGTTAGGGCCACCTCGTCCAGGACGAGCTCATCTCAGATCCATAAAGACCCTCTTTCCAGATATGATGCAGGATGAGCTCATCTCACCCCCTTCACTTCATCTCATCTGCAAAGACCCTGTTCCCAGACACGGTCACATTCACAGGTTCCACAGGAGCAGGGCCCGAACGTATCTTCCGGGGAACGCAAGTCAACCCGCAAAATGGTAAGGCCAGGACCTCATCGTGTGCGGTATGTTCATCCCATAAATGTGGCCAAATGTTTTCCACGTTGACAGGACAGGTAGTCATGGTGACGAACGTGCCCATTTGAGACGGGCACGTGTCCACGGGAAGAACCAGAAGCATCTGAACACGCCTTTGTTGTTGTCGTAAGATTTATTTATTTAGCAAGCGGAGGGATCGAGAGAGCGGGAGAAGGAGAAAGGCAGAGTCCTTGTTGGGCAGGGAGCCTGGTGTAGAACTTGACCTCACGACCCTGAGCCAACATCGAGAGTCAGATGCTTCACTGAGCCACCAGGTGCCCCCGGACATGCTCTTGAAAACAACTCCCCGGGCTGGATCGACAGCACGTGGATGCGTGAGGAGGGTGTGCACGCGGGCTTATCTCCAAAACCCCCATGACACATATTAGGCAGCAACCCCGTGGGAGGGGAGCTCCTGCTCTGCAAAGGCAGCCCCAGTAGCTAAGTAGACAGGCAGCGCTCCGTGCAGCCCGCCCCGCACGCGCAACTTTGGCTCAGTCCATTTTGACCGCTTTCAACCGTCTCTGCCCGACGTCCCCATAAATTCCCAGTTGTCCAGAAGGTGTCCATCAGGCGGAAAGAAGCACTAATCCGCCGTTTCCGTGCCTCTTCCAGAACCCACACCATGCACCACTGATGCCGCTCTGCTGCCTCTGCCCCGGTGGGCACCCCCACTTCACTTGATTTTCCACTCTCACTAAGCCGTATTTTAGAACCAATTTTTTTTTTTAACCAGTAAAGTTTCCTTGCGAAAGAACGAATGTTGACATTGGCTGCTCCGAGTCCTGGTGTCAATTTGGCAGTCATATTTCTTAGCATAAATGAATGTGCCCTGCCTCCCGTGCTTATAGGCTACGTGGGGAAAGAAAGGAGAAAAATTGCATAAAGTATTATTATAACTATGTAAAAATCATGTTCAAAGCCTGTGAGGACTATAGAAATATTGAAACAGATGGTTCCTGGGAAGGATGGGCTTCGGGGCGATTATTTTTCCATCACGGTTATGACCCTATTGATGCTCCTCTTGCATCTCTCTCTTCTCTGGGTCCTCGTGTCTCTCTTCACCTCTATCTCTCTGTCCCTGTCTTTCTCTCCCCATCTCTGGGATTTTGCCCCATGCCTCCCCATCTTCACATCAATGCCAGACCCCCAATCAGCGGCTCACGGTTCCCCCAATCACTCAGCGTATCGGGACAACTGATGTTTTACAACACATGACTCATGGATGCAACATGCAGGCCCAACACACATGTGCAGGCTCTGCAAACATGGTCCGCTGAAATGCAATCTCAGAAAGGCTCACGGAGTCCACGGTGACCTTTCTACTTGCTTTCTTCCACGTTGAACGCACACAAGCTTAGATGATAAACCTGAAAAACGCCATCTGAGTTCCCTTTCTTTTCCTTTCACTCTATTTTTTATAGCATTGAATTCTTATGAAATCTGTGCTTGTGAGTCAGATCTAAACACCGATTCAGCAAACACAGTTGAAGGTCTGACGTGGTGCTGCCAGCCCGCTGCCTGGGCCCGGGATGGTGTCATCTGCGTTTTGAGATGCTCTGACCTGCATAGTGTCTTTGCAAGAACAAAAAAAAAAAAAAAAAGAGGCAGGGAAACTCTTCTGTGTCTTTGCTGAAAATCATCCAGGGCAGGCTCTCTGCTGAAGGCCTCCAGCAGGTGCACAGGGTTGGGAGTGAGGGACCAGGCAGGAGAGAACCCATCCCAAGAGGCACGGGGACGGGACACCTCGGGAGCTGCAGTCCTAAGTCCCCACACCATGCTCCATCATCCCACCACACTTTTCTTGGAAAACACCCAATGATGACATTATGGACAATTTCAAGATGGCGACCCCAGAGTGCCAAACCCCCAGCATGGATGCCTTCCAAGAGTGGGGCATCCCATTCACCATGATGCCAGCTTCCAAGGTTCATCCAGGAACCACTGCAAAGTGCCTGGAAGGAAAGTGCCAGAACGCCCGTTGAGGGGCCCCAAAGGCAGAAAAGAACAGTGAGAGCGTCACCACTTCCCAAGGAAGGCAGGGAACCAAGGCAAGGTGACCAATGTCAGCAGAGAGTCCATCCGCTGTGCCTCATCATGAGCCCAGGGAAAGTTCGGAAACTGTTTCAGCAAATGTGTGGAATAAAGAGAATTGGGAATCTGCTCAGGAGACGCAGGACTGCCAACGAGGGCTGGGGAATGGTAGGGGTCTACCTGAAAGCTCTCGCCACGTCTATGTTCCTTGGAAGGGAATGCCGATGCCCTGGCTTTGCCACCGGCGAGAAACGGCCTCTCAAGTGTTCAAGGTTGGAAACCAGGCAAGTGCTCCTCCTCCCGTGTACACGAGTCTGTGCATCCCAGAAAAGACTCGCCTTGCAAAAGACATCTACAAGTGTCAGGATGTGGAGGAAACAGCGTGTCCTCAATACCTACAGATAAGGATGAATGCTTTTAAATTGTTTAAGGTGTTAAATTTCTATTTAAACTCGAATTTTAAGTTTTGGGGCACCTGGGTGGCTCAGTCAGTTAAGCGTCCAACTGTTGGTTTCAGCTCAGGTCATGATCCCAGGGTCACAAGATCAAGCCCTGCATCGGGTTCTGCAGTCAGGGGGAGTCCACTAGACGTTCTCTCTCCCTCTCCCTCTACACTTTCCCTTCCAAAATAAAATCTTTAAAAAGCTAAAAATAGGAGCACCTGGGTGGCTCAGTGGTTGAGCCTATGTCTCTGCCTCTCTCTGTGTGTCTCTCATGAATAAATAAGCAAGAACTGACTCTAGAAGAAACAGAAACCCTAAATAGACCTGTAACACATAAAGAGATTGAGTTAGTAACCAAAAACAAACAAACAAACAAAAAAACTTTTCTGTGAAGGAAAAACCCAGCACCAAGTGGTGTCACTGGTGAGTTCCAGTCGATATTAAAGGAATCAACACCAACTCTTCATCATTTCTTCCAAAAATGGCGAGAGCCAACAATCTTGAAAAAGTTGCACAACATTGGAGGACTGGAACTTCCTGATTTCAGAACTTAATAAAAAACTGTGGTAATCAAGATTGTGTGGGTTTTGGCACGTGATATATACAGACCAATGGAACACGATGGAGAATCCCACATTAAACCCATGTACTACGGTCCATTGAAGGTCGACAAGGGTGTCAAGACAATTCAGTGGGGCCTGGACAACTGTACCTCGACACAAAAAATAGTAAGGCTGCACCCCTACCTCAGAGAATACATGAACGCCACAATGTAAGAGCAAAAATTATAAAACCCTTGGGGAAAAAAGCATACATGTATTCTTTTTTTATGGTTTTGGGTTAAGCAGTGGCTTCTTAGTTCTGACACCAAAAGCATAAGTAAAAAACAAAACCAAACAAAATTAAAATAAAAAAAAATTTTGGATTGCATCCATACCCCAAATTTTTGTGCTTCAAAGGACACTATCAAGAAGGTGAAAAGACAACCCACAGCACGCGAAATGATACTTGTGAGTCGTATCTCTGATATGGGCCTTGTATCCGGAATATATAAAGAACCGTAACAATTCAACGACGAAAAGGCGAATGACCCCTCTGAAAATTGGGGCGAGGATTCATGGAACAGATGTTTCTCCATAGAACATATGCAAATTGCTGATAAGCACATGAAAACATGCTCAGCGTCCTAATTCAGTGCAGAAATTCTAATCCCAACTCCAGTAAGATGCTGCTTCACACCACGAGGATGCACGTCATCCAAAACAAAAACAAACAAACAAAAAAGAAGCATCGCTAAAGATGTAGAGAAATCGGAAACCCCGTCCATCGCTCTTGGGAATGTAAGATGGTGCCGTCATTTTGGAAAACAGTCAATCCCCTTAAAAGCTCAAGGTAGAGTTGACTTACAACCCATCATCCCGTGGCTCGGTAGACACCAAGGGGAGGGAAATATCATGTCCATACAAAGTCTCCTAAATAAAATCATTATTCATAATCAACCCACGGGTGAACACAACCCACGTGTCCGTGAAGTGATGAATGGATAGAGACTGGGACCCATCCCGCACACCAGGGACTATTACTCAGTCATGCAGAGGAGCAGATCTCTGACACCTGCTACCCCGCAGATGGATCTTGAGAACCCGATGCCCAGTGACAGGAGCCACACACATAAGACCTGATGACGTGCGCCATTTATATGAAATACCCAGAATAGGAAAAATCCGTGAGAACAGGAAGCTGATTGGTGATTAACTGAAAGGAACATTTTTGGGGGCGAGACATAGGAGGACTTGACGTTGACTGCTTCATGGGTACAGACTTCGTTTTGGGGAGGAGGCGTGATGACATATCCCGGAATGGGGATGGTGGTGACGGTTGCACCGCTGAACCCTACCCTTTAAAAAGGTGAATCGCAGGGCTGTGTGAGTTATATTGCCGCAAAGAAACTAAAAAATAAAATAAAATAAATTCATAAAAAGGTTTTACGAGATGATGCAGGGCTTTCTGCCTGAGAATATAATTAGTTAGGTCATTAGCACACATTAGCGCACGGTTCTCCAATAACGCCAGAGAACGCCTCTCACGTTTCTGAATCCGTATCCGGAAATAGGATACGCCATAAAGCAAAAGTGTTGCCGTGAAGTTGAGGACAGATGAAGTTTAAATGCCCACCCGGGCAGGCCCAACCCTTGTGTCAGCGTGAAGTGTCGTCGGGAAGATTTTAAAACGAGGGCCCTACTTGACGGGATGAGCACTGGGTGTTATTCTGTATGTTGGCAAATTGAACACCAATTAAAAATAAATTTATTATCAAAAAAATAAAAATAAATAAAACGAGGGCCCTAATGTGGCGGGGGTCAGCCCCAGGCTGGCAGTAGCCGGGCGTCCCCCTCAGGATCTGGCTGCCGGGACGTTGAAAATAAATATCCAATATGTTCCATTTCTCCCTGAGGTCATGCATTTGGGAAATCTATATTTAGGTGCCCCAGACACAAAAAGTGACATGTCCCTGAGAGAGTTTTAACTCCGTTTTCTGAAAAGTGTTCTCCAAGGAAATATATATATTATATAATATTTGATATATTTATGCATCATAAATATGTATATAATATTTATTTTCAAGTCTCATATTTAATATGTTATAAATATGTATATATATGTTTTATTTAATATATTATAAATATATTAATTTTTATGCATGTTTATTATATTTCAAATATATGCTGTTTAACATATTTATATATTGTAAATGTCTATGTATTAATATTTATTATATTTAAAATATATAATATTAAATATATTTATATATCATAAGTATATATATTTGCTTGGATGATTTCACATACATGTAGGCCGTGGTTCATTTTTTATGGCTTTTTCTGAGGTATCTATTAGGCAGAAATTAACCATGTGTTGGACGCTGTCATAACTGTCAAATTTCTCAGATCAAGGAGACAAAATCTCAGACGTGATGTGACTCATCACCACACTCTTCCACCTTCCAGGCGCTCAGCCCAGGTCAGAAAGAAGCAGCTCTGAGGACCAGCCTGAATCTTAGGGACCCGGGATTGTGCACACACGCACGGGGCTGGGAACGCTAAGAAACGTGGTGGCTGTGAAAGTTTGAATAACAGTCCTCGAAGATACCGGGTTCTGATGTCGCAGAGTGGGGCCTCATGTGGAAATGGGGAACTTGCAAATGGGACGAAGTGAAGGATCTGAGATGTGCTCATCCTGGATTGGGGTGGCCCTAAATCCAATGATAGGTGTCCTGGATGAGGTGGCCCTAAATGCAATGACAGGGGTCCTTCTAGGAGACAGAAGAGGAGACGCAGACACAGAGGAGGAGCTACGTGATGATGGAAGAGGAGACGGGAGGGACGGGGTCACCAGCTCGGGGACGCCTGGGGCCCCAGACGCTGGAAGAGGCAGGAGGGACCCTCCCCTGGATAATAACGGTAATAATAAAAAATCACACACACAGACACACACTAAATGGTAAGGTCGGTAGATGTAAGTAGGATGTTCTGGAAAAAGCAAGCCCCTTCCTCGTCCTGTGCCATATTTCAGAGGCCTACAGGACTCGAGCTCACTCCCTCTCAGCCGTGTTTGGTTGGCGTCTACGTTGGAAGAGAAGAAGGAATCGGGAGAGTGAGCGATGGACACAAAGGCGCCTGCTGGGGGGGTTGCAAGGCCCAGCCGATAGCATCTCCGAACTCAGCACAAACCTATCTTGCTCCTGATGGTCTCATGGAGACTTCCAGAATCCGTATCTAGGCTCTGCTTATGTACTCCTGCCCAGATGCCGCCGTGAGCTGGGGCTGGAGGCACCACTCCCCACGCCCCCTTAGGGCCCTACCTGGATGTCAAAACGCTGCCCGATCCGTGGCAACCAGAATCGCCAACCGAGCGTCAAATACCAAGGACGTCCGGAATAGCGACGCTCACCGCGGTAGGTTGGCTTCCTCTCATTAGCCTGCGGTTAACATGGTGATGGACACGTGCAGCCGCGGCCTCCAGTCCTGAGCTTCTAGTTTGCTACGTGGACCCACCTCGATGGCGGGGATTTCACGAGCAATTGCCGTGGTCGCTGCGTGCGCGGGCCTTCCGCCGTGAAAGGGACCTCGGTCGTCAAACAAATGGAGCAGAGCGTGCGGTCACGCTCCATTTGACCTCCTGAATACACAATGTCATTTCAGTGGGTTAAATGGTCCCCGTGTGTGTGGGCACGCTACTGCGTGGTTCCCGACGGTTGTGCAACACGTCTTACACCTGAGTGTGTTATGTTTTCGTATGAACGGAGACTCATGCAGAAAGAGGGCACTTGGGGCATCTCCCCGGGACCATCCGTGGATCATGCACGGCACACACCATGCAACATAAACATTCAATCCACTAGTCTGGGACCAAAAAAAAAAAAAAAAGCACAGGCTGTCCTCAAGGCATCTGTGCCCCCACGGGACAGACAGCCCTCCCGGTCCTGCAAGACGTGGACCCTTGGCTCCCCGCAGCGGAGCAACCCCGTCAAAGGACATCCTGCTTCAACTGGCATGTCCTGATCCAAGAATAGGGAACAAAGGTAGGGCTCCGTGTGGGCTGTGGAGGCCTCACCTCAACCGTTGAGAGGGCACACACCTGTCCGGACTCACAGGGACGAATTGTCCTCCGAGGACACGCGTCCACGGCCACGTAGAGAACGCGTCAGCTGCCTCAGTGGGTCCGCGCAGCACAGGCACACCGCAGCCCTGCTTGGTATCTGCATGGCCGGCCCGTGGCCGGAGGGCAGGTCTTGGATCCCGTCCTCTACGCCACCGACGACTGCAAGCACGTCATGGCTGCTTAAACAGCGGCAGATTCGTCTTGGGCGTTTTTTTAATTTTAGAGGCAGAGGGACCGCTGCGCTCGGCGTCCTTTGATGTGTTCAGCACACGATAACACTTACATCTCAAAGCAAAAACACTAATCGAGGAGCTGGCCCAGGAGCAAACTTTACAACACATGTTTATTGTGTCTGCATCCCGTGGAGTCTCTACAAAAGGAACTGCAGATTCCGTCCCAAACGGCTCAGGGAAGGAGGTGAGGTCCAATTAATTTAAAATTTTACGCTCCTTCTCCCTGACTTTCGGTAAACGACGTACACAGAGATACGGGAAGGGACAAGCTTCACAAGTTCAATCAAGTGCGGTGGGGAAAAAAAACAAAAAACAAAAAAAAAACAGGCGAACCGTAGCAAAACCCCGTGTGTTTTTGTGGAAAATAATAAGATTTGGCAATATACACTCAGCATTTTTATTCTAAGCATTTCAACGTTTAAACGAAAGAAATTAAGTTTTTTGTTTTTGTTTTTTTTTAAACTCTGCAGCATTGGAAAGCAAGGCGACTTCGTGTCAATGACCAACGCGAGTTTTCCTGGATCGGTCTCGTTTTGAGCTTAGATCGCGTGGGGAATCTCAAACACACGGATTTTCCGTGACAACTGCCCCGGCACGACTCGGAGAGCTCGTCTCCCTTTGTGTGTGTGTCTGTACAATGTACGCGCCGGCCAGTTCGCGGTTTTGCTTTCTCTGCATTTTTTTTTCCCTCCATTCCCTACGCTTCCTATGATTGAATATGAAAGTCAGACGCCCCAGCAGAAGCCTCAGAAGTCTGGAAAAGAAAACACGTCTGCGGGAGGCAACGTCACTGTACTTTCGTGTCCAATTTAGGGATTTCGGAACTGGCCGTAGGAAACCGTTATCTGGAAATCCCCGGCCCCGTTCTTTCTGTAGGTGTGACCGTGTGTGCAAATTAAAATGATTAAAAAAAAAAAAACTACTATGTTCTGGGTCAGCAAGGGTCTGCAGCACAACCCACAGAAAAAAAAAAAAAAGAAAAGAAAACTAATAAATCAAAGAGAATGGAGGCCGAGAGAGTTACATTTTAGGTTCGGCGTGTGCCAGGAACGTCTTGAAGCCGGAGAGAGCCAGGCTCCGTCTCTTTTGAAACGAATTAGCTACAACTGGCAACAGTCGGACACTGTGTCAAAGGGGAAACTGTCTCCTAAACAGTGTTAAACAATAGTAACTAATTTGCTGTGCGAAGACGGACCTTTATGGTTATTTTCAGTGTAAAATAACGGCTCTGACTACGTGCGCACGGAGGACACAAGGGGAGTCCGCAAGTACCCACATGGGCTGCATTTAAGTGCAAAAAAGGATGCCAGAGCTTTCTGGAAGCCCGGGGTTGGGATGGCAGAGACGGGCATCCGAAACCCGTCACAGGCCGCACCCCGGGGCCACCCACAGGTCACACAGGTCTTCAGGAGTGATCGTGCCCTTGTGTCAAGTGACCCAGGTCCTCGTCGTGGGCACCAGGCAAAGACCACGTCCTTCCTTCCTTCCTGCAAGGACACCAACGGGTTTGCGGAAGGGAGCCCTGGGCATTGACCCGTTTTGTGACATGCAGGTCACACGGGTCACGCAGGTCGTAGAGGAAACAGGAAATCTCAGGCTGGACACTCCGCAGCAAACGGGCAGGTCGTTCAAAACCCCTTCCGGGGCTGGAAGAGGAGATCCCGCAGGAAGGCAGCACCTTGTAGGGCGCTGTCAGTGCCCACCTGTCCGTGGGCTCGCCCCCCACGAATACTCGGCCGCCCCCAGACCTCCCCGCCACAGTACGAGCGCCCCTCAGGTGGCTGCATCCACTCCATGCCCGCCCGGCCCGCGTTTCCCGCACATGTGGTTTTTATCGAAGCCGGGAAGCCGTCAGAGTGGCTAAATCAGGTCATTAACTCTCCTTTACATAAAGAGATAAAAAGCACATGCCAAAAAATGTTCTCGTTCTGAAAAGTTGATTTTTTCTCCCATTTATTACTTTTTTTTTTCTTTTTCCAAAATGACTCAATCATCATTGCAATGCTGAGGTGGAGAATCCGTATACACTGACCAAGGGGGAAGGAAAAAAAAAAAGAAAGAAAGAAAGAAAAAAAATATATTTTTTTTTTAATGGAAAAGTCGAAACCAAGGTGCTCGGGCTTCTCGGAAAAGCCTGCGCCGTCATCCCGAGAAAGGCTGAGTCGATTCGAAATAGGGTTTTTGTCTTCCCTTCCCCACCTTCTGGGAGGATGTGGACCGAGATGGGTAAAAAGCCGGAAAGCGGGTGGTGGTTTCAGGAGCAGAAGTCAGAGGCCCCAGAAAAGCACAGCCGGACGCCGCCAGGAAAGCGCACACGCTCTTGTGCGGCCGGGAAGACGCCCTGTAGGTTCGCCGAGGCACCGAACACGCCCGCGGCTTGCACTCGACCCCTTGGGGGGCGGAGTGGAAGGTGGGTGGTGGGGGCGGGGGGAGGGAGAGGTGAGAATTTTTTTTAACACTTGAGTACAAATATTTATAAGTTTATTTATATCTCCGTTTTACAAGATGTACATTCATACTATATGGTTTGACAAAATACACTTTGTGACTACAACTAAACAGGAGGGCATTTTCGTGTGACGAACCTGCAAAGCGTGGCCAAAAAAACCTCCAGGGTGTTTCCCCCCCCTGCGCCCCCCACCCCCCAACGAGAAGCAGAGGGATACGGGTTTTTAGAGACCATGGGTTTGGGAAAAGCGTGTTATTCCGCGTCGTTGGAGCAATCCCTGAAAACGTCTGTAGGTCCAGACACACCTTGTATGCATAACCCAAACACTGTTGCCGAGCCGTAAATCATACTGGCTGCTCATAAATTGGGGTCGGCACGGAGGCGGGGGCGGGGAAATAAAGCAACAGGCTTTAAAAATATAAAAATAAATGCAAGGCAATGTCAAATTTACACTCAACATAATTAAAATAGCACATATTTATGAACTTTCAACCAAAAGGAAAAAAAATAAATAACACATCCACATACATCCAGTATCAAGAAGCAGAGAACCGGGCCTCTCTCTCTCTCTCTCTCTTTCTCTCTCTCTGATGGGAACCTCTACCTACAACGGGGCTCGGTTGTCCAACTATCACCTTTCAAATAAATAGCACGCTTCATAGCTTTGAAACCCGATATTCTCTACATTCCTCAACCGATTCCTCGTTAAATATCAAATTTCAATAAAACATTTATAAATTGCATCAAGTTTTCACGTGTATCGAAAAACCAGCATACTCCTAAGCTAATTTTTAATAAATTAGGCACCAGTTTTATTTTCATTTCATTATTATTAAATTTCTTTTTTTTTTTTTAAGAAAAAACGTCCAACGTGTCGACTGTCACGCCCTCCCCCGCCACGACCTCCCAAACTCGTAGAAGGAGCAAAGTGCCTCAAGAATTTATGTCATTGTAGAGTCGGTGGAGCGTCTGCAATGTGCTCCCCAGGGGAAAACTCTCAGTGAGAAGGGGGTCCCCCCCCCCCGCCTTTGCTCGTAGTTGGAAAAGTATTAAACTATCAGGTCGGAAGCCAAGTGTAGGAGCAGAGGAGGCTGAGATTTATTATTTTCCGTCGGGGTTGTGGGGTGGCCACGAGCTCGGACGTGGCTGCTTAATATCTCTACTGCTTCCTGTTGAAACATCCCCATGTGCCCCCCACCGCGCACCCCGTGCCCGCAGCACAGACCACAGGTGCTCATGGCGGAGTGTGCAAACCAGCTCACTCCTGAAACCAAGGCTTGCGCAGAGACTGCACACCCCAGGTGCACGGGGTGCAGCTGAGACTGCAGCCAGGTGGTTGCAGGGCAGGGATGGGAGCTTGGGCGGAGGATGGGGGTGACACGTTCCCTGCACCTGCTGTGGGTGGGGGGAGGCCGGGGAGCATCTGAGGCTCCGAAGGTGCACAGGCGACGCACTCAGGGGGCAGACGCTGCAATGTTGGAGACACACGTGTGTGCCCGGCTTGTGGGCCATCCAGGCACCACGTGTGGCCCTGTCCTTGGCTCAGCGAGGGCGACGCAAGCCGCTGTGCAGGGTCCCTATGCAGCTGGCACCTGCAGGGCATCCCCGTCCCCTCGACAGGACACGGTGCTCTGATTCCCAGTGGGTGTGGGAGGCACAGCTGCTCCAAGTGTGCACAACTCAGACGCCTGCCCAGGTCACGGGCCTTGCACCCGGTCCAGCAACGCCACTGCTCTCCCCGAGGACACGACTGCCACCACGGAAGGAGGCAACACGCGCATCCGTCCCCAAGAGACGCCAAGGGGAACAATGGCATTTCCCCGAGAATGCCTTGCTGCCAAGCCGGCCACGGCCCTCCCAAGAGGGTTCCAGAGAACACGAAAAGGCGTCGGGGGCTCGACGCGCCTTGGCGACCACAAGTCCTCGTGCGGCACCTGCGAGAACCTGCCCGCAGCTCAACCCGCGCGCGTGGACGCGCCCGTGGACCCCGACGGAGGCCTCTGGACTCGACCCCTGCGCCAAGCACGTTCCAGGCCGCGTCGCTCACCGCGACGACTCACTCGTGGGGCGCACCGTGAATGACTTCGAAAGAAACAGATCTCGTTTGGCACACAAAGCACCCACCGCGCCCCTGAATTTAATTTCTCACACCTGGGGGGCCCCGTGGCAGCTCCACGGCCCCAGGCGGGCGCACAGGGGGCGCACAAGGGGGGCGCACAGGGGGGTGCACAGGTGGACACAATGCACGGGCCGCGGGGTGATGGGCTGGCGGGCCATGAGCCACACGCATCCCATTGCAGGCGTCGCCTGCATCCCCGAAGCAAACAGCGCGGAGCGCGGAGCTGCAGAGGCCCACAGCGGACCCCAGCTCCTCGGACAACCCCATACCCGACGCTCTTGGACTTTCGCGGAGAAACAAGAGGCTGGATTCGCGCGCGCAAGGTTCCACGGCACCGGAGCGCGACGCCAGCCCGCCCCGCAGCACCTGCCACCCTTACATTTGCTGTGATGCTTCTCCTTTTGGGGGGGGGCGGGAGGGTCCCCATTGGTGAGGCGTATACCTGGCGCACTTTCCATGTTAAATCCGACCAAAGAAAGAAAGAAGAAAAAAAAAGGAAGAACAAGCATTCGGTGAGCCCACCCCCACCCACCACCCAGCAGGTCTCACCCACCAAAACGCCCAGCGCAGCCAGGCGCCAGTGGCCCTGCTTTCAAATCTCCCGATTTTCTGCCAAGATCAAACCCTGTGGCCTTGTGCTCCCATGGAGTGAGTTTTCCGTTGCACAGGGAGTGGTTTATGAGGACTACGTTTCGATTAAAAATTATTAGTTGCTTTTTTGGGGGGGAACCACACACACACACACACACACACACACACACACACAGAAAACAAAACAAAAAACAAAAAACCAGGGATGGACGCGTTGTACCTGCAACCTTTGCCAAGGGTTGCATTTTAGGATGAACGCCGTTAGCTTTCGAGGATTCGAAAGGTATTGTGTGCATGTAAGGGAAAAATCCAGCTCATTTATAGGATCTTCTTTTTTTTCTTCTTCTTTTTTTTTTTTTTTAAATTCACAGCCGTGTAAAAAGCAAAACTGCACATATGAGGCGAGCACGATAATGCCATTAATGCCTGGGCGAAAAAAATTATAATAATAAACTAGAATAAAAGTTGCACGTGATTTAAGAATACCGACTTGGCTTTCTTCATGTCTTCCTGTTATAGTAGAGCATTACTAAAATTAAAAAAGAAAAAAGCCGAAGGAGGCTTTTGGTTTGTGTAGAGTTTCGGATGAGACACGCACGAGACACGTCCACACGGATGCACACTTCAGCTCCGTCAGAGGTGGAAAATGTTTCCTTACAAGGCAAGGCAATAAAAAGAAAGAAAGAAAGAAAGAAAGAAAGAAAGAAAGAAAGAAAGAAAGAAAGAAAGAAAAAGAAAAAAAAAGAAAAAAAGATTTTTTTGTTTGTTTGTTTTTTCTTGGAAGCATATAGCAAAGTTCGTGGATCAGGAAAGAACATCGGCAACGCCAGATCTGGAAAGATGGAGACGTCTTTGGGGACGAGGGTGGGCACGTGGAGTTCCCCAACGGCCGGGGTCGGGTGGGGGCACCCGGGGGCGCACGGGCGTGCAGGGGGGTGCAGGGGGTGCCCGGAGGCGGGCGGGCCGGCTGGGGCTGCTGGCATGCTGGGGGTCGCGGCGGCCGAGCGGGCAGGCCTCGGTGAGTAAGGCAAAGAGACGGGCGCCCGGTGGATCGAGGTAGACCAGCCCGCGCGGCCGCAGCCCCGAGGCCCCGCGCAGCATGTGCCGAGCACGTTGCCCAAAGCCGGGTGCGGAACTGGGGCCATGAAGGCTTTTTGGTTCCCCGTCCCAGGAGCCTTTCCCTGCGAGCCAGCGGCTCCTTGGTGCTGAGCCAGTCGGAGCGGGCACGGGCAGGGGGCGTGGGAAGGTCGCAGGGAGAAGAGAAATCAGCCCTGCAAGCGGCCGCCAGCTACTAGAACCTATCAGGGCCTCGGAGACCCCAGTGTCGGGGGCTCGGCGCATCCTGGCACCCCGGCTTCGGCTTTTACCACCTGCCACACACCGGGGTTCCCCCAGAACCAGAGCACACTCGTCCCCACCCACCACCACCCACTGGCCCCCCCATCGCTTTGGCGCTGGGCCCCCCTGCCCACCGGTCAGGCCCGCAGCACGCAGGAAGAGGCAATGCCCTTCCCAGCCGGAAGCTGACAGGGTCGAGAGTGCACGGCTATTCTTTCTTTCTTCATTTCTTTTTTTTTTTTAAATCTATAACATTTACAGTATTGCACTTTACTGCACTTAGTTGCATTTCACTAAAGTTAATGCTGCATCAGTATTACACCTTAAAGCCACGCGCCCCTGTGTCTCTATGCAATGTATCTGCGTCTGAATTCTGTAGAACAGCAAAAAAAAAAAAAAAAGTCAATTCAGGAATCAAATATTGGAAAAAGTTATAAAGTCGCCTGGTTCTATGGCACAAGGAATTCTAAACTTGCTTTGGGGCCAAACGTGTGCGTGAAGACCGTGCTCGCTCTGGTCCAGGTCCACCCCAGCCCACCCCCCCGGAAAAAATAAAAGCGATCACAAGGTGGGAGATGCAGCTGCCCCCGCCCCCTCCCCACCTTGTCCCGAGGTCAGGTCAGGTCAGGTCAGGTCGGCAGATGCGTTTCCTTATTGCTGCAGAGCACGGCCCGGCCTGGCGGGCGCAAGTCCACTCTGGAATCCAGACCCGTCCTCCACGCCCTCCCGGGATGGAAGCGACGTCGTGGCAGTGGATAAAAGTGTTGGCAAACCAAGAATTGGCATCTTGAGCGGAGACCAGCCCCAGATCTCTAGTTTCATAGACTCTATGCTCTTCCAAGGTGTGTGGTGTGGGAGGCCGCATGCACAGGGTAGGAGCAGGCGCGGGGCTCCCCTGGGCGCGCGGGGCCAGGGCGCACAGGCGGCGGGCGCAGGGCGGGGCTGGCTGGTGTCACCGTCGCCTGCCGCCTCCCGCACACTCTCTGCGAGGGTCCGGCGGGGTCCTGAGGTCCCGGAAGGCTGCCCCGGGCAGGGAGGCCGCGCGCTCGCTCCAGGGCGTCCGTGCGGCCGTCGGGGGGCGCGGAGGGGTCGAGTGCAGGACGCAGCGCGGGCGGGGCGGTGGGGCCGGGGCAGGGCGCGGGGCGCGCGGCGGGTCAGAGCCCCAGGGCCTCGGCGTGCTTGCGCGCCTTGAGCCGCAGGTCTGCGATGCTGGAGTTCTTGCTGTTGCTCTTGGCGGCGGCGGCCACGACGGCGGCGGCCGAGGCGGACTCGGCCAGCGAGGCTATGGGCAGCCCGAAGGGCGGCGGCGGGAACATCAGGTAAGGCGCGTGCGCGGCCAGGTGCGGGTGCAGGTGCGGGTGAGCGTGCGCCACGCCTTCCAGCTGCAGCTGGGCCTGGACCTGGGAGAGCACACTTGGCACAGTTAGGACGGGGGCGCCACGGACCCTTTCCGGGGAGCCCTGGACCCCCTCCCGCAGCAGCCCGGGGACCACCACCCACCCTCCGCCGGGCAGGGGGAGCGCAACTGTCCTCAGGACGCCCGAGTGCGCGCGGGCTGTTGGCTGCTTTGCACACGCAGAGCACAGCAATCTGAGCAGCTCTCACACCCAGCCCCCTACCCTGCTGGCGCACACACCCCTGTCCTCGCCAGCATCCGGCCGTCTACACCTGCCACCCCTGCCTCCCTTCTCCGCACTTGTGACGTGTCCCCGACCAGGGTCTGGGTTCCCCTTGCACACCTTCCTAGGGACCCTCTGAATCCAGGGGGCGCATGACCCCACGTCCCGAGCGCCGGACGCCCTTATGGCTTTGGGCACTTGAGTTGGAGCGCGGAAGACTCGAGCACCCGCTGTCTCAGGTGTGTATTGACTGACCCCCCCCCCATCACCACCCACACCCTAGCTGTCCCGCAGAGGCCCCTGGACAGCGCCGGTCCAAATATGCACCCGGGCCTGGTCCTTGGAGCAAAAACCCCTGCTCCCCAGCGGGTGCGCACACACACCCCCCTCCAAAGTTGGGGCCTCCACGGGCGCACCGGCTCTGCGCTGGGACGAGGCAGGGAGCACGTGCGCTGTGCGCGCTCCGCTCAGGGGCGCGCGCCTCCCCCACGCAGCTTCCAGCGCGCGCACCAGTGGCTGCATCCAAGCAGCCCAGTGACACCCTCGCCACCCCAGGGGCACCTGGGCTCCCAGAGCTCCAAGTGGGGAGCCAGACCCAGGTACAGTGGGGTGCACACACCTCCACTTGAGGCCTTGGCGCGGGCGGCGAGGTGGGGGTTGGGTGTCTACGCAGCGCCGCCGCCAACCCAAGCGCAGCGCGAGCGTCCCCGCGTCTCCACCCCCAACCAGGCAGCCTGGGTGGGTGGGATTTTTTTTTTTCACTCTGAGTTTTGTAAAATTTTGTTTGGGTTTATATCCTGGCCCTCCCCAAGGTGACTCTTGGAGTTTTACAGCGTGATTTTAATACGTGCCAACGGGTGTATAAATGCCCCCTTGTAAAAGCGGCAGCCTTTCTTCCGCGGGGGCGGGAGCAGCGGGGGGCGAGGCGGGACGCCAGGGAGGCGGGGACGTGGCGGCCCCCTGCGCGCGCCTCAGAAGGAAGAAAGACGGGCTACCTGTTGGAAAGGCATTCGCAGGGCGCCCATGTTCACGTAGGGCGCCACCCTGCAGGCGTCCAGGTGGCTGGCGGTGCCCAGGATAACGCCTGCAAGGGGAGAGAGGAGCCGTGAGGGCCGCCTGGGTCCGCTGGGCACCCCGGCGGCCTCTGCACCCCTCCCACCCCCACTTCCCAGCGTCTGCTCGCACCTTTATGCATCTGGTTCTCCTGCTTGCGGCACTTGGCTCTCCGGTTCTGGAACCAAACCTGAGGACAGAGCAGAGAGAGGCGCGCAGCCGCGTGAGCCTGCGGGGCTCTGAAGCTCGGGCTGCTTTACCCTCAGGACGCTAGACGGCGAGGGTGCGCGCGTCCTGGGGCGGGCTGGGGACCCCGGGCGCCAGGGTGCAGCCGCAACCCAGCCAGGCCCTAAGTGGCCACGCCTGGGCCCCAAGGCGAGGAGCCTCTACATCCATATCAAGGGCAGAAGTGCGCACTGGAGTAGCAGGGCGGATTCCAGAACTTTCCACACAGTGTGGGCATTCCCTCCTCCACTGGGCCAGCCCCTGGGAGCGCCAGAGCTTCCTGCTCCCGACCTTAGCCTCGGGGAAGCAGGCGCCCGGAGTGATAAGTAGCTCCCAATCTGGCGCCTTCCCGGGGAAACTGCCCCAACACCCACTAGCTCCAAACCCTCCTTGCTAAGCCTGGAGGGTCCCGGTTCCTGTTAAGGACTCATGAATGTTCTGGATTCACAAAGACCCAATAACTTCGGGCCCCAGCCTCCCTCTTAAAAAAAAAATCGAATTCTTGGAGAAAGGACATCAGTGGGACCCTCCGCAGTTCAGCTCGATCCCCAAGTCAATTTGGGTGCCAAGGATCCCACCCCATAAGCCTCCGCCCCGCCGGCCAGGCTCACACGCTCCCCCTGTCCGGCCGCCCCACGGTCCATATTCTCAGGCACAGACTTTCCCCTAAAGCTCTGTCCTCGGCTGCTTTCCTGCCACCCTCGCTCTCCCTAATCGCCGGCGATGGCGGAACACTAATTAACACAAAGAAAGGCTTCCTGGGGCCACTGTGTCTGGGGTGCCCTGAGCCTGAGCGGGCACAGCTCCAAGCATGGCAGGGGGCTCCCCTTAATCCGGTTCCACGGGCGCCCTGGGAAACCTCACCACAGCCGGGGAGCTTGGAAGCATCCGGGACTGCAGGAAACCTTAACTTTTCCTCCCCAGACTCCGAAGAGGCGGCTTTTTCTCCAAAGCTCAGCCACCATCTGCCGGTTATAACCAGCTTTCCAGAAGGTTCCAAAGCTCAGCCCGCCAGCCAGGCTACTGGGAGCTTGCAAAACTTCTAGCATGACCCCCTGAAAAGTAATCCCCAAAGCGTCCTCCCTTCCATCCAGGTCACAGTGCACAAGCCCTTCCAGCCTGGCATCCACCTCCCCAGCTCACAAAATCCCTCCTCGCGCGACTCCCCACACCCCTACCCTCTCCGCCACCGCCAACATCACCCCGGGGCCGGTCACACGGGACCCCTCTGCACCCATCCCGACCTCGGGCCTCTCCTGGTGGTCCTACCGGGGTCCCCAGGAGGCCCCAGCGGAGCAAACTGTGCCCCCCACTGCGAGGCGCATTTGTGGGGGGGGGGCGGGGGGAGGGAGAAAGAATCCTAATCCTATTTAAATCCAGAAAAGCAAAACTCCCTTTTCTCGTAGCAGCAGCAGCAGCAGCAGCAGGGTCGGTGGGTGGGTTGGGGGGAGGTGAGGGTGGGGAATGAGATTATGGGAGATTATGAAGAGTAAAAGTGATGAATTAGCCAGTGCGTCCCGCGATAATAAATCAGTCTTGGGGTGATTCACGATCAATTCCAATTAGTCCCGAATATGCTAAGTAAAGCGCAGTACACTGGTTAAGCGGTTATATCTTCATTAAGGGCCGGTCGGTGATTCCTTTCACAAATGCCGTAATCTGATTTCTTTTTGATTCCCATTACAGACAGTGAATAATGACATTTAATTTAGCTCTGCGCCATAAACCCAAAGATATTTGTTGTAATTAAATTACCTCCTGCTCCTCACTGTGGTCTCATAACTTTCCATTATAACCCTGACAGCTGCGTGATATGAGGTGCCAGTACGACACTAAAAATAAAAGGTTAATAAGGACCAGCTTCCATAGGATCCCCAATTTATTTACAGCAAATTTCCACACTAAATTGAAACTCTATCCTTTAACAACGCAGGACAGGCTGTACCGAAAAGGATTACCCACCGCCTCGGAGCCGGGAATAAAATACGCGTCCTCCCGGGTGCCCCCCACCCCTGCGGCCGCGGGGCGCTCCCCCCGGCGCCCTCCCCCTCGCCCTTCTGCGCCCCGACCCATTCGTTTTAACTAATTGATTTTTACGAGCGCCCCTGCCTTCCCTTTACCCCGGCGACCGCCTTCCCCGTGGCCGGCGGAGAAATTATTCCTTCTGTCCGATTCCCATGTTTGTTTTTATTATTATTTACAGTCGTTAAATTTTAATTCGGCCCTGGATGGATCGCCATGGCCTCGTGTCCCCTCCCATCCCCGTGCCGCCCTCCCCGCCGCCAGGGCCACCACCCCCGCTTTGATTTTAGGGCTTTCTGGAGACCGGCGAGCACCCAAGAACCAATTTCCTGCCACTCCGGTCGCTCCCGCTAAGGTGTTAGTCCGTAATAGACTGCTGAAAGAAATAGTGGACAATTAAATTAGAAGTAATTTATTTTTATAGAAACAGTACATCAAGGCCTGGGAGATATTACAGATCCCAGGCAGAGAGACACCGGGAGATGACATAAAAGGTGATGTCCCCTTCAGCGAAAGTTTAATCTTTTCATTAATTTATATGCCGCGGCCCCATCTATCTTCCCCGAGAACGGAGGCCCGCGGGAGAGCCACCCTCAGCGTCCGCGGCCTGGGCAAAGGGGCCACCGTCGGGACCCCGGGGAGAGGCTGGCCAGCGGCGCGGGTGCCACCTCTGCGGACAGGAGCTGCAGGAGGTTGCGAGGCGACCCCGGAAAGCCTAGGCCAGGGCGCCCACTCCTCTAGGTGCAGCGCGATGGGGACCGAAATAACAACAATAAAAAATAATAATAATAAAAACTCAAATGAAAGATCTGGTCAAACACGTTTGTGCCTTCCGCTGGCAAGTGTGCTCGGGTGGCTGCGGGGGGACGACAGCGGGGTCGCCGTGTGTCCATCTTCTACACCAAGGCGCGGCGCTTGTCGCGCACTCCCGGTCCCCGCTCGGCAATATTAATTACATTTATTTAAAACCGGTCCCCGGAGCCCGGGGGATGCGGACTCCCTTCCCTTCTGGGGCCGGCGCTGCTGTCCTGCTCAGAGCCTTGAGGGAAAGGACGGGAAGGCTGCAGGCCCGACCTCCCAGGGTCCCCCCGCGAGGGCACAACGCGGGGAAGGCGACTTGGAAGCGGATGTTTGCCAACACCCCCGTCCCCCCTCCCCAGAAACGCGTTAATAAATGTAACTTGGCGTCTGTAGTGCCCGGGAAAGGCTGCCCAGCGCGTCCCCTCCGCACGTGCGGCGCACGCCCAGGGCCCCGCAGACAGGGGCTCGCCAGATGGGGCATCAGGAATTCATGCGCCCCCGCCCCGCGCGCCCCCCTCCGCCCGCCGCGCCCCGGCTAATCCGGCCCCGCGCGGGCAGCAGCCGCGCTCATCAAGATGCCCGGTGTGCGCGGCTCCCCCCACCTCGCCTCCCCTCCCAGGGGCGGGAGGGGAGGGGGCTGAGGGCCTGGGCAGGGGGGAGGGGAGCGAACAGAAGCAGCGGAAAGAGGTGAGGACACATCCCGACGCCGGCCAGCCGCTCCGGGTGGGCACTCGCCCTTCGCGCGAGCCGAGCCGAGCCACCCGGTGCGAGAGCCCCAGGCACCTCCGCCAGGCCCCGCGCCGGCGCGCTCCCGGCCCCCTGCGCTCCCGGGAAGGGGCCTCCGGGCTGCCGAGCACCCGCTGGCGGGGCTGCCCCCTGCGCTCCCGGGAAGGGGCCTGCAGCCCCGGGCGGCGGTGGCGCGCTCCAGGCCTAGGCTGGCGGGGCCTCCCCGCGCTCCTACCTGCACGCGCGCCTCCGAGAGCCCCAGGCGCTGGCTGAGCTCCTCGCGCATGAAGGCGTCCGGGTAGTGGGTCTCGTCGAAAAGCCGCTCCAGCTCGTTGAGCTGCTCCAGCGTGAAGTTGGTGCGGCTGCGCCTCTGCTTCAGCTTGGTCTGGCCGTCCTCGTCCTCCGACTTCACGTCCTCGCGCTTCTCCTTGCACTCGTACACACCTGCGGGTGGGCGGGCGGAGGGCACGGGGCTGAGGGCAGGCTGCCCACGCTGCCCTGCGGCTCCCTACGAGCCGAGGCGCCCCCAGCGCCCACAAACAGGCCGGCGGCGCGGCTGACATGCAAGGGTGCGCCTGCGGACGAAGGGGCCCCGGCAGCAACGGTGCCCTGACACCCCTGGGGGCTGCGTCCAGTGGCCAGAGCGGCCTCCAGGGGACACCGCGCTCCTGGTATACACTCGGGCACCACCGCGAGCTCTTTCTGGGCCTAATCTCGCAAGGCTTTCCCCAAGGTGTCCTCTGTCCGGCTTTCCATAGCGACATGCCCTAGCCGGTCTCCTCGCTCTGCCTCTCCCAGTCGGGTCTTCAGTATTATTTTAAGTCAAACAACTTTGGGCCGAATGGCCTGGGTGTCTGTTCCCCGGAAGAGTGTGGGGCCCTCCCGGCCCCGCTGAGGTCCAGGCCCCAGCAAAGACGCCGCCCCCGGGTGCTGCGCACAGACAGGGGCCGTGCCAGGCGGGTCGGAGCCTCCTCCGGATGCCGAGGAGCTGGGCGCGCAGCCGGACCCCACTCTGGTCTCTTTTGCAGACCCGGAGACCAAAACTCGCCCCAAATGCAGGGCACGGGGGCTGGGGGTGCGTCGGTGAGCACGGCCCTCTGCCTCCAAGCGGTCGGCACAAGGTGGGACACAGCCCCGTGGCCACCAACAGCGGCGCGTTCTTACTCCAAACATGGTGATAGCATCTGTGCTTGCTGGGGAGCGGGACGGGGGCTGAGCCTCAGGTCATCAGGTCAACATTTAGACCCTAACCAGACGCCTCTGCCACCCACCGCTGGGAAATGAAGCCCCTCGTCGAGTGCACACGTAAAAGGCGGTTTCCCCACCCTGGGCGCCTGCCTGCCATCTCTGTGCCCTTTCCCTGCATCACGGAACTTGCCGGGCACACTCACAGGCCACCTCTGTGCCCCAAGGAGATGTCCCCTGGTGTCAAGGGGAGGCTCGCCTTCAGGACGCCCTGGCCAACGAGCCCAGCTGGAAAGCAGCGTGGACGCAGCCCAGAAGGCCACTCCGTGACTCAGCCCAGAAACTTACCAACGGGGAGACCCCAGGCGGCTGTGGGGAGCGGGCTCATGGGGCACCGCGCTCCCCGACCAGGATCCCGGAGCCGGAAGCCAGCCAGTCCTCCGTCCAGGCTCCCGAGCACGGGGCACTTGACCCCGACTCCGATTTTAAATCCCCTCCCGCCTGCTGAAAGCGTCGCATTTCCAGAAACACCCCGTTTCTTCCCAGCCGTAAATCCTCGTCCTAGAGGCCGCCCCGACTCTTCCTTCCTCCCTCTTCTGTTATGTGTGACGCCAGGGATTGATCCCAGCTGAGACTCTGGCCTTCGGAGCCCCCCCTGAGGACCCAGGGCAGGATTTGCAAAATCCACAGACTGCCTCGCTGTGCTCAGCGGGACGCCGTGCGGGCGCCCAAGACCTCGGGGTGTCTGCTGGAACCCCCAGGCCTCCCACACCTCCAAGCTGCTCCCGTCTTACAAATGCAGCCTGTTTTGTCTTCCTCTCATCCCTGGAAGGCCCCGACTGTCCTCACACTCGCTCGCACTCTGTCTCCCTCCCCCCCACAACAGGCCCTTTTTCCAGGGTCCCCAGCCTTGGCCATCAGGGTGCACGGAGGCTGGCGGACAAGGAGGAAGCACTGGGAGAGCCGGTCAGGAGCCACAGAGCTCGCCCCGGCTGCCCTAAACCCCTGAACTTGAGCGTGGGCCGCGAGGAGCGCCCTGCCGACAGCTGTGTCTTCATTACGGCAAAGTCGCGAGCGCTCAAGAGCCAGGTGTGCCAGGTGGCAACCAGGGCTGAGCCCCGAGGTGAGGCAGGTCGTGCCCGGGCCGCCTGGGCGGCAGCAAGCCTCTGCCAGCTTGCCGCTTCCACCGGACAAGGCCTCAGAAGCCTACGTGGGTCACCCGCACGGTTGCCAGGCCGTGGCCCGGAACCCCGCCACTCGGAGACCGGTCGTGTAGGGTCCCCAGGAGCAGGAGGCCCGGGGTCTGTGTGCCCGTGTGTGGGGTGGAGGATTGTACTTGGTGGGAGGCCTTCGGGCCGTCTCCGCACGCTGAGAGCGTGCAGGGCAGGAGCTGCCAGGCGGGTGGCAAGGCTCCGTATTTCGTCTTTGTGATGAAAAAGAGACATTCCCAGCATGCGCAGACTGTGCCCCCCTGACAAATCCAGCCCATTTCGTGCTTCTGCGTTACCTCTGCTGGTCACCCCGTGTGGTCACACGTCCCCGGGGTGGGAACTACGGCTGCCCGGCAGGAAGAGCCCCCAGAAACCCGCCCGTCTCCCCCATCCAGCATCCGGGCAGCGGCCGCCACCGCTGTCTGGAAGAGCAGAGGGGAAGCAGGCCCAGGGCGCGCGGGGCACCCGCAGCTCCCTCGAGGGGCCGCCTGCGCTCTGACAGCCTGGACGCCCTGAGCCTCCCCGGGGCCCTTCCCTGCGCGCCCAGACCGTGGCCACCTGCGGACGCGCGACTGGTTTTAATTTAGAGGCCCGCGTCAGCTCAGATCCAGCTTTACGGTTCAAGGGGAAAGTTTTCCCTAAGAGGAAGCCACGCGGAGAGGCTTCCGCAGGCGGGTGGGGCGACTCTGGGACAGCCGGGACCTCCGGCCCGCGCGGCCCGTTTCAAAGGCACAGGAGGCCGGGAGATGCGCGTGGATCTGTCCTCACGGGCGCCGGGGAGTGGACACCCGGAGCACCGGCACCCGGCGATGCCCTACAGCCGAGCAGCGCCCTGTGCGCCCGGAGGACCCCCACCCGGGGCAGGTCGCGCCGCCAGTGCCCGTGCCAACCCCGGGGAGCCCGCGCTGCAGCGGCGCTTGGCCCCAGCGCCTGCCCGGCCGCGGCCGCGGCTCCCGGGCCTCCCCTCCTCTGCGCCCTGGCCTGTCCTTCCTTTCCTTCGCAAAGCCGTGCCCCAGGTGGCCGAGGCCTCTCTGCGGAGCACGGCTGCCCCTTCAGACGCAGGCTGGAGGGGATTCAGGGCGACGGGCACCACCGGCCCGGGAGCGCCGGGGACCTTACCTTCCGCGGCCCTCCCCGTGCTGAACTCTTTCAGTTTGTCCTTGTCGCTGTCCACGTGGTCCTTAAACAGATGCACCGGACAGTGGCCGCTGCTCTCCGTAATGTCCTGCAGGCTGGATTCCGAGCTCCCCAGCTCCCGCGAGCGCGCCAGTCCGCTCTCCAAAACTTCCCTGTACGTGATCGAATCCTTCTTGCCGCCGCCGCCGCCGCCGCCGCCGGTCTCCTTGCTCTTCTGGTCGAAAGATTTGGATACAAAAGCCGTCAGTTCCTCCATGGCTGCCCGGGGGGCTGCGGGGTCCGCGGGGCTCGGCGGGGCTTGGCTGGGAGCCGGGCTGTGGTCCGCACGCGTCCCCGCGCGGAGAGGACGGTCCGTGTGAGGGTAGGTCCCTCCTGCTGTTATTTATGCCTTTCAATTTGAGATCTCACTATTTATACGAGGCCACCTCCGCCCAACCCCCCGCGCGCCCTGTCTGCAGCAATTAGGGCGCCCGGCTCGGCGAGGGCGCACGCGGAGACGCTATCTCTCCCCCACCTCCAGGCCGGCAATTGGCTTTCTTTTCATTTCATCACTGTTTGGCGTCTGAGCACCTTGGTGCGGAGAGGTGAGCATCCAGCTTTTTGAAGGGAGAGGGAGACGGCGCGCGCGCGCGCGAGCGGGCGCAGGCGCCAGCGCCCCAAACAGGTACCCGCATTCGCATTCCCTCAATGGCCGGCGGAAACCCAAGCCGAGGAGGAGTTTCTGGACGCTGCCGGGGTGCCGGCCGGCCGGGCCCGGGAGGTGCGCAGCCCCGCGCCCCTGGAACGCGCGTCCCCCGCAGGATGCGTCCGCGCGCGGCAATGCGGACACGCCGAGGGGACCCGGGCGGCGGTGACGCGCGATCCACGGACGAGAACCGACTCGGAGACCGGGTGGGATTTGCCGGCCGGACCCGGCGGCGCGGCCCGCGGAGCGAGGGGTGCAGCGGGAGCGCACGGGGCGGCCGGTGAACAGCTCCAGGACCCCGCGCCCCGACAGGAAGGGGGCCCACGTCCCCCCCGCGCGAGCGTGGACGCCGGGACCTCGGCGGCGGCGGAGGCGGCGATGCACAGCGGCCGGCACCGCGGAGGCCGCGCTGGGGAGCCCCGGGGCGCAGCCGGGGCGCGCGGCCGGAGCGCGGGGGTCCGGACTCGGAGCGCGGCGCGCACGGAGGGGGGCGGGGGGCAGCGCCTGGAAACCGCTTGGGGCTCAGCCAGCGGAGCGGCGCAGCCGCGCAGGGACCCTGGAGGGCGGACGCTTTATTTGGGGGAAACGTCTGTCTGTGGTCGCGCACGCTGTTCCCAGCCAGGGGCTGCCCGCCGCCCCCTTCCCAGCGCTTAGGAGGAGCCACTTTCTCCGCGGCCACCGCGACATCCTTTCGCCATCCCGGAAGTCCGGCGTGTCAGCCTCTCCGCAAAATCTCATCCGCAAATAAAGTTGACTTTCCCCCTTTCCCCCCAGTTATGTGTCGGGACCCCGCGCCCCCTCCCTCCGCCACCCCCGCCCACCCCGGGGAGGGGGGACGCGGCCCGCCGCGGCGCCGCGGGGGGAGAGGGCGCTGCTGGGTCTTGCAGGAGCTCGGCCAGCGCCTTGGGAAGGGAGTCCCTCCTCCTCGGGGCCCGGCCGGGGCCACCCTGGGTCCTCGGGCCCCGCCGGCACCAGGCGGCCCGGCCCCGTGTCCTCCGCGGAAGGAGGGGGACTGAAGGCTGCGGGAACCTGGGGCGTGCGCCGGGCACTGGGGGTCCGCTCGGGGCGCCCCGGTCCGGGGAGGGGCGGGGGTGTCCTACCCACCCCCCCGGCGGGGAAGGGGCAGGAGCAGAGGGAGCTGGGGCAGCGACCAGCTGTCTCCCTCCTGCTTCCTCCTTCCCTCTTCCTTCCTTTGCTCCCCTTCCTCCTTCCTTCCTCCTTTTCCCCTTCCTTCCTTCCTTTTTTCCCCTCCTCCTTCCTGGCTCCGTCCTTGTCTCCTTCCTCCCTCCCTCTTCCCTTCTCCCCTTCTTCCTTCCTTCCTTCCTTCTCTCCGTCCATCCCTCCCCCTTCCATCCCTCCCCCTTCCACCCCTCCCTCCTCCTCCCTTCCATCCCTCCCTCTCCTCCCCCTCCCCTCCCTGTCCTCCCAGTCCTCGCCCCGGGCCTCCGTCCCTGCCCCGGGAGCCGTGCGTCTTGCGCTCCTCCCCGCCGGCCGTGCCGCGGTGCCCTGCGCGCAGGGGCCGAGCCCGGGGACTCGGGGCCGCCGCCCGGTGCGGACTTCAAACGCGGAAGGCGCGGCCGCCCTCCCAACTTAACAAACAGGTCTTTGTCACCGCGGCCCCTCATCAAAGCGGAGGCGCGCGGATATCACACGGAATGACAAATAGCCCCTCATGCATTATGCAAGCCCCGGGTCGGCGGGGGAACCGCGAGGGCTCGCGCCGGAGCGGGGGTGCGCGGGGCGCTCGGGGTGAGGGCGCCCGGCTGCGCGGAGCAGACCGAGCTGCCCCCACCCCTGCGCACCCTGCAGGGGAGCAGCCTCCGCACCTGGGGCCTGCAGACACCCCCACCCCGCCGCTGAACTCTTCCTGGAGGAGGGCGGAGGAGCGAGACACAGCGAGACAGAGATCTCAGAAGCAGGTCGTGGGGAGCACACTCTGCACCCACCACGCAACTTTCTCCACTTGTGGGGGTGGGACCACGTTTCCTCCTCTCATCTCAGCCCCCACCAACCCCAGGTCGGAAGCCAGGTCCCCAGGGAGGCCCCTCCGTGACCCTCCCCAAGGACCCCAGGCTCCCACAGCTTGGGCCATGCAAGGCCTGAGGTTCCCCTGCAGGGGAGAGGGCTCTGAGGCGCCCGCGTGGAGCCCAGGACCCATGCAGGGCTGCCCCCCAGCCCCCAGATCCTACGTCCTCAGGTGCCACCCCGACCTCTCAGGGAAGCTGCCCCAACCACGGGTCTGCACCCTCTGGGAGCCTCCCAGCAGGCACCCCACAGGGACTCTGCATATTCAACATCCTTAAACCTGCAGAAAACGAAACCTCCCCTCCCCTGCCCCCCAGCCCACCCCACACACCCCTGCAGCTGCACCCTGGACTCCCACTGCACAGCTGACCCACGGTTTCAAAATAACCCTTCGGAAAGGACCCGGACTCCGCTCCTGGCTGCCTGGCTGAACCTGGAAGGCCTTGCCCTTCCTGAGACTTGCCGGCCGCCGAAGCGCGTCCCCTTGTTTGACAAAATCAAACTTCCGGTGGATGGGGAGCCAAGTGGCCACCTCCCTGTCTCACTATTGGGGACCCCGGAGCATGCAGCCCCCTCTAAATCCCTCTCCTCTCTAGCCAGGAGCTGACGAGGCTCTTGGACATCTTCCGCTTTAAAGACAGAGACCAAAACACCTACGCGTGGGCTTATTATTCGTATTTTAGCCTTCGTACCACCTATTTTTGCTCATTGAAGACGCGGGCCGGAGGCCGCGCGCAGGGTGGGGACACGTTATGAAATGTTGCATTGACATTTGCACTCGGGCCACTGCAGGCGGGAGGGGAGGGTGCAGACCCTCCCGGGGCTGGCGGGGCCTCCGCATAAGGGGAGCTTGTCTGAGCCTCCACGGAGCCGCTAAAACAAGGAGCCGCTCACCCAGAGGACGGAACAGAGTTTTAAAATCTCAACGTGTCTCGGGAGAGCGTGGAAGCTTTCATGTGCGCCATGCATCCCCCCCTTCCAAGTCTTAAAGAGGAAACGGGTTGCAGGGAAGTTTGCGGATCGAAATGAAAGCACATCTCTTTCCCTGAGAACAGCAGCGACAACAAGAAACAAAATAAGTCTCGAGGCCCCGGGAGGGAGCGAGGGAGGGAAGGGGGGTGGCGAGGAGAGAGGGGATCCGGTTTCGGGTAGAGAAGTCAAGTTGCAAAGCGGAGCTCCAAGGTGCAGGGCTCGCGCGGGTCGGGATCCACGTCAGATGTCACCGGGCGCCCACCTCGCGCGTGCATGCCTGCTCCCCGCTGCCCAGGAAGCCCCCGCCAGGCGGCCGCGAGCTGCCCCGGGGTCGTGAACCCCTGACCCACTCCTGTGCGCGCTTCGTCCTGCAGGTTCCAGCTGCGAAGGACGAGGAAACAACATGCAATAAAAGTAAATACAAACGCCGGGAGACCTGGTCCTCCAGATGGTTAGGCCAAGGCAGGGGGTGGGAGGGCAGCTGCACGCGACCGTGGGTTCCTGCAGCTCCGAGGCACCGTGGGGTCTGCGGTCCCCCGTTTCCCGGCCTGGCCCTGTGTGCACACCCTCCCACCCCGAGGGACAGCCCAGCGTGGCCACCCCCAGAGCCGTCCTGAGCCCATGGCGGTGTGCACCGGGTCACCCGGGAGGCCGGCACCTCTCCCTGTAACCTGCGCTCCGGAACCGAGTCTGCTCCGAGCGCCCCAGGCCTCCCCGAACTCTGCAGATCCCCACCCGGGCGAGGCCGCCGCAGCTTGAGGCCAGGCCTGCAGCGTCTGGAGCCTTTCCCCCAGCTGCACGGCGTCGGGGCCCCCTGGGCAGGCGCCTAGCCGGCGTCCCCGGGATGGGCAGGCCCACGCGCGGTCAGGAGCCACAGGAAACGGCACACAGCTGCCTCGCCCTCCGCGCCTGGCCGCGGAGAGCAAGCAGGGCGCAGTGCTGGTGGTGGTAGCGGTGCTGGGGGGCCTTTCTCCCCTCCTTCCAAGCTTCTGCCCAACTGCACAAAACAAGGGGGCACTAGACCTCGTACTGATGTAACCCACTGGGGCCCCGGTCTGCAAGGCACGGTGGCTAAGCTGGGGTGTCCAGGCGCTCCGGCCCAGCGGGGCCCCCCAGAAACCGAGCCTGAGACTGTGGGGATACAGTTGCACCCTGTAGCCTGGGCGCCTCGGTGCTGTGTGCCAGGCCTTCCCCCTGGGCCGCCCGTGCCAGGTGCACGTAGCCCTGGGTGGGGGGCAGGTCACAGACACCCCGACCACGGGGTCGTTGGCATTGTTCGATTTTAACAAACCATATTTCTGGGCGTGAAACAGGTACATTTTCATAAAAGGACGGGGCTGTGGACGGCGCTCCCCTCCCCGCTTACACTTGCAAGGCCAGGGGAGACGGGGTGACCAATAGTCACAGACTTGGTGTTTCCCCGCACCTCGTCCCTAAAAGGTGTGGCTCCCGGTTTCCGAGACCCTGTTTACCTCCCGCCTCTGCAACGCCCAGCAGCAGTTTGGGCCAGTCTGGGGTCCCCACCCGCCACCCCGCTGCCGGTCACAAACCGGTCACCTGAGCACCCCCAGGGCCATCTTGGGGTCCCCAGGACGAGGCATTTTCAAGGAACGTGCCTCCCACCGAGCCGGCTGGCCTACTTTCCCAGCGCGGAATCGGGAAGACAATTTCTATTAATAAGAAGGGAGGGGGTGTTAATGGTTTTGCCCGAAGAGGCAGCCTCTTTAACAACAATGAACCCCTCCCCACACATTAAATATTTATCAGTATCGATCACACGGGCAGGATTTTACAGATGTGCTAACACACCTCCTCGACAGAGGGGCTCCTTGTTTTCCTTTTTCTCGCCCCCCCTCCTCTCCCTTTTAAATTTAGAAACCTGTGTTTCTGCTCCCTCCTTACGCTGCTGCGTATTGATTTACACAAACATCCGTGTTTCCAATGCGGGGCTAATAGATTTTCATTACGGCGGGCTCTGTTAATCCAGCTTGTGAATGGATGGGATTGATCCTGTCCACCAGCGAGACGGGGATGATGTTAATAAAGGGCGCCGTGGGGGCCGGCTTTGCTGTCTCCAGAGGGTGGGCCGCCTGCGAGCCTGGCGCGGCCCACCCAGGAAACCTACTTTTGGTTATTCCCCCTTTCGCCCGTTTTTCTTCTTCTTCTTCTTCTTCTTCTTTTCTCCACTTTGTCTCACTTTTGCTACAAACCCCTAGGATTTATTTGGGGGAGGATGCAAGATTTCTACAATAGCCCTCGATGCAAAAAAAAAAAAAAAAGCACATTTAACAAGACATATCCTAGGAGAGCAATGCTGTTTGCTTTCTGTAGGGTTTTTCTTTTCTTTTCTTTCTTTTTTTTTTAAAAATTTCCTCACCGTGTACTTTGTAACATATGGTGGACATTAAAACTCTTTGCTTTCAGATTTAATCACGAGACCCTTGCTCTATGTTTTATTTAAGAAAAACATTATTTTTTCAGGGAGCAAAGCAGTTTACCGCCAAGGACATCTAAAGAGGGCCGTTCGGTGGAGACCACCGCTAAACAAACAATGGGGCGGGCTCCTCGGCGATGAATACATTAGGCGCTGGCAGGGAGCAGTTTCTGCGGTAATTAATGTTGCAGGAATAAATCTGAGGCGTGTATTTGGATTTGCACTCTCGGTTCTGGCGCAGGGCCTCCGCGAGAGGACAGGGGAAGAGAGAGCCCCGTCTTCCTCGCCCGAGCCCCCTCCCACCCCACCCCGACCCGGATGGGCCTTCCTGGTACCACAGGGGCAACACAGGGCTTTCAAATCAGCTCCAACCAAACGGGGATGTGGGGGGGGGGGTCTCGACTGACCTCTTTTGCCTCCTCTGTCCAGTTTCAAGATGCACACGAAAGGAGGGCATACATGTGGTGGCCACGGCCATCGAGAAGGAGTTTTCTTTTTTGGGAAGTTAGGCATCCCGGGTGCCTGGACCTTGTGCAGCAAGTTAGTAGCACCCGTGTGGCACCCGGGGCCTCCAGGGGCACAAGCAGGGCACACAGGACGCTGTCCCTGTGGGCCATGCTGGACGGATGCCCTCGAGAGTGCTGCCTCCGTCCCCAGCTCCGTCTGGCCAGCGTCCCCTGGAGCAGGGAGGGGACAGGACACAGACAAGGCCCCCGCTCCAGGACCCCGTCCACCTGCACGAAGTTTGCAAGGGGCTCCACACCCTGGGACCATGCCCAGCTCCAAGGAAGACCAGCGCCACCCCGGTGGGAGCTGCGGGCCCACAAGCCCTGCGCTCAGGGGGGCTGAGCACCCTCCACTTCCCGATGCCACCTCTGTAAGGAAAAAAATAGTACAGGAAAGGAACTTCCACCCTGTAGAAAGGAGAGCATTAATTAATTGGCCAATTTGTGCCAAAGCGATGCGCCTCGGTCCTCCCGCTCCAGAGGCAGCGCCCCCTCGGGAAGCAGGCCCAAGTTGGAGCGCCAAGGGCGCATTCCGGAGAGAGCTGGCCCGGGTGCACGTGCGTCGGGGCGCTGGGGTCCCCCCAGGACTGCTTGGAGCCAATCTGCCCATCATGGAAGCCCCGGCGCGCGCCCCTGGGGTCCCGAAGGACCCTCCGTCGCCGCACACCCGGATTGAGTCAGAAGGTGGTCACTGAGCGCGTTCAGCTGCCCCCCTCCGCGCCCCAGGTCCCTGGCACACAGCTGGCCTGGCCTTCCCGCCGGTGGGGACGCGGCCTGGGCGACCCTGGTGCGGGGCCTGTGCACCCGCGCGCAGGACGCAGGGGTCCCGCTGACGCCCCACGGTGCGCCCCTGCCCCGCGGGAGCTGGAGAGCTGGCCGGACCCCGCAGAAGCGCGGAGCGCACAGACCCGGGGCATCTGGAGGCCGCGGCGGGAGTCGGCGGGGATGCGGGGCCGTGGGGGTCCGGGCGCGCCTCGGCTAATTGGGTATCGGAGGCGCAGGCCGGGGCCGAGTGCGGGGGAGGGGCCCCGGGGCGAGGGGGGAGGGCCGCGGCCGCACTCCCCGCCGATGGCCTTTCCACCCGCGGCTCAGCCTCCTGGCCTGAGGCGAAGCTTGGGGCTAGACCCGGCTGGACACCCGCCAGGAGCCCACCTCGGCGGCGCGCAGCACCGCCCCCTCCTCGCCAGGTCTGAGAAGGGAGCGCGCAGGGGCTTCTCCAAAGGTGCGCGTAGGGAGGAAAGGGGGGCGCGGCGTCTCCAGCCCGGGCGCAGTGCAGGGAGGCAGGGAGGGTGGGGGCCGGGAGGGGCGCTGTCCGGCCCAGGATGCCCAGGACGCAGCCCCAGCTCCCCATTTCTGCACGTGCAGACCTGGGCGCGGTCCCGAGGGATCCCACCTGCCCCAGGGCAGGCATGGGGTACGTGGGGAGCTGGGCCCCCAGGCCTGGCCTGCACTCCCATTCCTTCCTTCACTCACCCACCTCCCTGTCTCTCCGTGGCCCCCAAAGCAGACTCCCTCTCCGCTGACACCTGCCAGCACCTGCACGCTGGCTCATTGTGCCCACCTGGGCCTGCTTCGCCTCCAGCCTTGGTTCTGAGGATAGAGGGAAGCAGGTTCCCGGGGAGCCAAAAGGATGCCAAGGGGATGGCGGGACCTGCGCAAGGAAGCCCCCAGCCACCCAGCCACCCACCCAATTCTGCAATGCCAGTGTCCTCACTTGTGCGACGACCAGAAAGGCAGCAGGTTCAGAGGTTGCAGGTGTTCCCAGACTCTGAGCAGGAGTTCCCGAGAGCAGAAGGCAGAGCAAGGGTCGGGGAGGGGCTTTGGACACATGTGTAGACCCCCACGGTTTCAGGGGCTTCATGGCACAGCCAGGCTGCTCCAGCTCACCAGAGGCCCCTCCCCTTGGCGTGCTTCCAGGTTCTGTCTTCCGGGCAATGGACACGTTGCTCCATACAGGCCAGGAGGGGGTGTGGGTAGAGCACCCCCAAGGCCGTAATGTAACCGGTCAAACATGGAGGAGGACTCAGCGTCCAGGAGGGGGTCACCCACATCAGCCCACACCCGCCGCTCCACAGCGGGCACCGGTCGGGGGAGAACTGGTGATTTTGACAATACTTCAGCCTTCACTGTGCAACAGTGTTCAGGCATCCCTGGGACCCCTGCCTTTCCAGCTGGGCTCACGTGAGAATCATTGCACGTCCACAGTGGGGAAGAAATCTGTCCTTTCCTCTCACCGCTCCCTCCACGCTGGCTTCAGAGCCACCCCGTGGAGCGAGCCTTTGGAGAAGAGATGTTCTGTACGGATTCTTTGTGTTGTCACCACACCCTCATGCCCTCTGTGCAACCGTAATTGTTTCCTTGCATGCAGATGTAGTTAAAGAGGGACCTTGAGAAGTGGACACCATCCTGCGTTATCCGGGTGGACCCCATCTAATCATAAGGGCCCTTAAAAAGCAGGGAATTTTTGCTGGCTGGAGTCCGGGAAATGCCAAGTGTGAGATGAATTCCACCGGGTGACAGGAATGTAGGTGAATCTCAAGAACAAAGACCAGCCCTGGCCAACAGCCCCACAAGGAAGACACACCACTCCTACAATCCCCTTTCCTCCAAAAAAGGAATTTCTCCAAATAACCCGAATGAGTTTTGAAAGCAAATTCTTCCTCAGAAGCCCAGATCAGAGCCCACCGAGGTCGACGCCTTGATGTTGGCCTTTGAAGGCCTCTGAGCAGAGGAGACACAGGTGGGGCACCCACATTAGGCTTCGGTTTGGGGGCAGCAATGGGAAATGAACGCACACATTTACACAAGCACCGCACATATGCCAGATTCTGGGGGCGCAGACGTAAATCAGAGCCTCCAGGCTGGAGAAACTCTTTAAGCAATGGGGTCAAGAGAGGTGATATTTTCAGAAACCGAAAGGTGTCGGGGAGACCTTGTGTGGAAAGGACGCTCCAAGCACAGGAAACAAGGACGAGGCCAGGAGGCTGACATCGATGCGCCATGTTGTCAAGACATCACAGAAGGACTGAACGCAATGGACACGGGAGACAGCAGGGGAGGTGGTGGGAACCAATCAGGTTCAGAACGCGCTTTGGAACTAGAACCAGCAGGTCTTGCGTATTGACAATGAGGCATAAAGGAAAGAGCCACGTGGGGGCTTTGGCTGGACCAGCAGATGGCTCTCAACCACACACACTGTGTCACCTACCAACACGGCAGAGGACTCGGAAGGAATTTGTCTAGGTCATTTGTCGACTTTTGGGAGGTTCATTTGCCTTGTGAAACCTGCTAGGCCCCTGACATGTTTTGTTGACCATTGGATTGGTGATCCTGGGATCAGGGAGGAAGAAGAGCTTGAGATAGTCCATAAATCTGGGAATCGCCAGAGGAAGCCACTGGACTCCATGGCATTCCCCCAAGCAGAGATGCACCCAGAGACGGGAAGAGGCCATCCACTGACCTTGAGTCACTCTAGACATCAGTTGGGTCGAAGGTCGGGATGTCACAAATCCAACAAACCGAGAGGGAGGGAGACCAAGAGAGGAAGGTTCTGGAACAAAGCATTTCACGGCAGAAGAAGTTCCAAATCAACATTATCGGAAGATTACCAGGGGACTGTTACCAACTGCCAAATGCTAACGATAACTCAACAACCCCGAAACGAGTTCCTCAGAAGACGTAGGTAAAGCTTACACAAGAGAAAATAGAAGACACGGGTAGTCTTACCTACGTCATAGTAGAAATGGCGGTTGTGATGAGTAGTCTGACCGCAAAGAACTCTCCAGGCTCCCATCGCTTAGTGAATTCTAACAGGTGGGAAAGTCGACCACGCCCCCAGAGATTCTTTTAGCCATAAAACAGGTGTGTGTGTTTGTCGTTGGGGGTGGGGAGTTGCTTCCTAACTCGTTCTGAGAGCCTTGTGTGACTCTGATAACCAAATCCACACACAAAACATCACAACAAAGGAAAATGATAGACCAGCGTCTGCCGTGAACACACACGCAGAAATCCTCAACAGACTATTAGCAAATGGAAGCCAAAAGTGCATTTATTACGAGAATAACAACACCCCATGACCCGGAGGGGTTGCTCCTTCAAGGTTCAACTGACATTTTGTAGTCAGTCAATGCAATGCACACGTCAAGTACAATAAAAGGGCAAAAATGGTGTGAATGTCTTAACGGATATGGGATGATGAAGGGATCCCCCAAATTCCATCCTTGTGACACGTTCAGGATTCTTCCTGTGAGCTCTAGACACGTTTGTACAAGGATATGTGCAAGGATGGGAGATGTGGGCTTCAGCCCCATGGTCTTGCAATGCGTTGTTCCCCTCCCGCGGCCGACGTTTTTGAAGACCTTTGACTGCATTATCCTTCCCTGTGTCCCCAACACCAGCAGACCATTTTGCAAATCCCCTTCTGGCACCTGCTACAAACTCATCCAATCCCAAAGGCGTGTGGGAGCCCCTTGGCCCAAACACATTCTCTGCATGCAAATTAAAAACAAAAAAAAAACAAAAACAAAACAAAAAAAACTAAACATCGCAAGAAGAAAAGTGTGCTGATTGCATAAATTTAAGGATTTTTTCCCCCTTATTTGGGGCAGGAAGATTGGCACTGGAGCCAGACGTGACCTTGGCAAGGCCATGGGAAGCAGGAGGTGAGCTCACAGCCCCATCTACAGACACGGTGGGGCTCTACAACCCAGTGGGGCTCCGTGACTCAGTGGCACCTCATGCTCTAATATAAAGAAATGGTTGCAGGGTTGGGGCGCCTGCATAAGAAAGAGAATCAATAGATACCTCAGTGGGAAAGCTTTAAGGGATCCTCAAAAACAGACTTTGACCGTCGTAAGTCTTTATTCACCAAGGAACCCTCAGTGTTGCGTTGGCCAGTTGTGTCTGCACAACTATCCTCAGTAGTTGTTTTTTTTTTTTTTTTTTTTGCCCCATGGCCGATGTTGTAATTAAGTCAAAAGAGGCTCCCGCTATAAGCAACAGGTGCTCCGGAGGCAGGGACTGGCGCTGGGCCTTCTCCTATTTTTAAATTCACCAGAAAGTCACCCTGAAGGTCGTAGTCTGTGGTCAGCAGAGTGGCTGAAGCAGCTGAGGGACAGTGGGGAGCTGTTCTAGGGTCCCTGACGAACCAGGAGCGTCCGAGAGCTTCAGCGTTTCGATGCACTCGTTCAGTTTACCGTGTCCACATAACCACCCCTCTGATTAAATTTTACCATGTTCTGGAAGAGGCGGCCTCCTACGTTTCTCCGTCATACTTTTCCAGATTCCGTGCAATTTACTTTGTTTGTAGGTGAGTTGAAAGAGTGCAGGATCTGTAGTGGGCTCTGTTGCTAGGACCAGATGCCCCAGTCTGGCACTACCGACAGCTATACATTATTTACGGAGTGGAATTCCACCTCAAGCTCTTTCTTCTACGCCAGCAATTAACGATTCTTCTTTAAGATTTATGTATTTTTTTTTTGAGAGAGAGAGAGAGCACACGTGCATGTTCAAGGGAGGGGAACGGGCAGAAGGAGAGAATCTTCCAACAGACACCCTGCTGAGCACAGAGCCCCAATGTGGGGCTCCATCTCACAACCCATGAGATCATGACCTGAGGTGGAATCTACAGTCAGACTCTGAACCAACCAGGCGCTCCAGCCATTAACCGTTCTTGCCTTCTGTCTACGTGTCCTTTCCTGATGGAGAGAAGAACCACAAAGAACCACGACATGCTCATGGTTCTACGTGTTTTCACTGTCTCTACTTAGGTCATCCCCAAGCCAAATGCAGTTTCTCAACCTCTGTCCTATAGTGATATTGACAGCTGGGTCATTCTGTGGGGGTGGGGGGGGAGCGTGCTTTGCATCATGGGACATCTATAGCATCGCTAGTCACCACTCATTAGGTGCCTGGAGCACTGTTCCCTCACTTTCCACTATGACAACCAAAATGTCCCCAGACATTGTCCCTGGGGGGAAAGGCAATACCATCTCTGGTTTTGAAACACTGTTGGAAATAGGAAGAGAAAGAGAAAGATGATGAACATACAGATGGGGATGGATCAATAGATGATGATGATGGATGATAGATAGATAGGTATATATGGTGCATGGATAGATGGGTATGATGGATGGGTAGATACATAGATATGATGTAAGGATGGGTGGATCGATGGATCAATGGATAGATAAATGATAGATAGGTAGATAGATACATAGATAGGACATAGGGATGCATGGACAGTTGGATGGATAGATGGATGGATTCATAAATATAATAGAATGATGGATGGATAAATATGATTGATAGATGATAGATAGATACATAGATACATATGACATAGGGATGGATGGATGCATGGATGGATGGATGGATAAATGTGATTGATAGATACAATAAATAGATACTTGGATGCATAAATAGATAGATGGACGCATAGATGGATATGATGGATAGATACATAGATATCATGTAGGGATAGATGGATAATTAGATGAATGTGATGATAAAATGATAGATAGGACATAGAGATGATGGATGGATGGATGGATGGATGGATGGATGGATAGTTGCTGTATGGATGGTTGCTGGATGGATAAATATGATAGCTAGGACATAGGGATGGGTGGATAGATGAATATGATAGATGATAGATGATAGGTAGATAGATAGATAGACTCCCATGCAAAGCCATTATCAACATCTAGGGCTGGATGCCTCTGCTGCAGGACGTCCTGCACACCGTTGGGTGATGAGCACCGTCCCTGTCTCCACCCACCACATGCCAGGAGCATCCTCCCCACAAAGGTGACCACAAACAAAGCCTCCAGACAGCAGCGCGTGTTCCCTGGACATGACCAAAATCTCCACCGAGGAAGATCATTCACGCACACGGCCCCCTTCATACCAGCTCATCTTATTATTTTCATCATAAGTAACACGACCAGTAGTTTACCGAGCACCTTTTCTGGCTCGGGCATGCTCTGTGGAGCTTTATACACATTATCTCAGTCCCTTAGAACAACCCCGAAGGGTGCATATAATTAGCTCTACTTTACGGAACAGAGGAAAATGGAAGGAGGTCATGCTAGGTCAATACTTTGGGCTAGAGAGACCCACCCAGGAGAGAGAAGCGGCTCGGAATGCAGATTCGCCTGGTCTTCTTTGCCGTGGGTTCCAGGAGGGTACCCCGTACCCCGCCCCTCCTCTAGGTGGGGGTGGGCTGGAGAGAAGAAAAGCGTTAGGACACCCACGTCGGGACAGGCAGGAGCAGAGGAGCCGTGAGATGTGTGTCCAAGTGCCTGCTTGTGCAAAAACAGCCTTAGGTTCCCCCAGGCGCTCCCTGAGCCCTGGAATACCCGGGGCCGAGCGCAGACACGCGGGGCCGAGTCTTTGCGGGGTGGTCCCCAGCTAGCCGTGTGCAAGAGGCACCACTCCCCGTATCTTGAGTTTCCTCCTCAAGAGCTCACACGCACTTTTGAAGAACAGCCCTGATTACACCGTGAAGCGCCGACAACTCAAAGACGCGCCCGCAGCCTCCCCCCCCTTACCCCGTTTCAACCCCCCTCTACCCCGTTCCCCTCCTTGCACACTAAAAACTTCCAAAACAATCATTTTAAGAGGGATCTATTTTTGTTTGCATATGAAATTCTGTTTAAAAAAATGCCACAGGCAGAAAATTCAGGCTGCACATTATGTAGTTCGTGAATGACAACACAAGGGATGTGGTCTCGTTAAGACGGATAATTGCTCTAATTTTTTTTCTTCATTTCGTGACTCTTTTGGCAGATGTTCTGTGGCTCGAGCGTGATTCCCGGGCACCTTGGTAACATCCGCAGTGACAGTTTCGGATGAAGGAACCCGTGGCGCCTCCGTGACATAAATGCCCCCTCCCCCCTGCTTCATCGGACGATCCGCTTCCTAAGCGTCGTGTGTCACGCGGTGGGAACGATCCGTTGATGGTGCAGGGTGCCGACGGCTGTCGTGGGCCATAAATCACAGTTCCCCTACTTTTTGCTTTTCTGAGGCCTGTACAGGGGAGACAGCCACCGAGCAAAATGTCACCTAAGAGAACGTAACGGGGCTAACGCGTGGGGGGCGGGTGTGTTTCTCCGAGGCTGTGGAGGTTGGACGTGCACGAGCCCGCCTTTCCCGGGGCCCAGGCAGCAGGGCCCGCAGAACGCAGAACACGCATCATCCCGGACGGTAATTATCTTCCCGGGTCCTGACCACTGAGGACTCCCCAGTGGCATTTCACTTGTAGGACCGTGTCCCCAAACCCCGGTCGGTTCACGTGCTATCCGATCGTTTTTTTCCTATCGTTTTTTGCCTTTCTGGTCCCCGAATCCGTCGGGGTATTTCACAAGCGTCTCTAACTCCACGGGCACCTCCACGTGCCAGATGCAAACGACCGGCTTCCTCTGAGACGCACACAAACCACCCGTTCGTGTTTAGTCTGTTGACAGAGGCGCACATGCACTATCATACGGCCGCCTCCACGCCGCACATGTGCGGGCGCTCGGATCTTTCGCACGTGTCCCTTGAAGACAAAATCTTAACACCGGCAACCGGTGCAATGAAACAGGGTCTGGGAAATGCTTTCTGGAGGGACCGGTTCTTGTGTTTCTGGGGGTGAGTGGGGAGCTTGACCTGTCATTCCGCAGACCTACATTCGGGCTCCCAGAAACGCCGGGGACGCCGTCACAAACACGATAGCCGGCTTGTACCGAGGACTCGCAAAACTCAATGTGAGCTCTAAAGAAATAGATTTTCATCGCCGTGAGTTGTCGGAGCATGAAACACCCCCAGCTGTGCACATTTTTATGACAAAAAGTTCGCATGCCGCCAGATTTCTACACATTTGTAGATAAAAATGTGCACAACTCTGCAGCTTCCCTTATGAGTGTACTGATCTGCCTCCCAAAGAAGCACTCAAACCAGTGTCTTCTGCAGGATTCAGTTTTGTCTAAAAGTGGCTTTTCTGGGGCCTGTCTGTGCACAGCTGTGCACCTCGCTCCCCAAGCTCAGTTCATTTTGGGGGCCTCTGAGGGAGTCGGGGATCCTGGATCTTTTGTGCAGCCTTATTTGTAAAGCTGCTTTCCTAATGCTGTGCTATTAATTAGGGGATTATGAGCTCCCTGGGGTTGGCTGGTGGACCATGGGGGAACATTCGAGGCCCTGGATGTAGCAGGATTGACCGGGGACAAAGCTATGTTATGCATTAAGGAGGGCTGGGCTCTCAGGACAGGACTTTGCACACCCGGGGCCTGTGTCCAGGGCGACCTAAGCAGCCTGCAGCTGCCCCTCTGGGCGGGTCCAGCAGACCAGCTGTCTGTGCAAAATATACCAGCGTGCAGGAGGACTGAGGTGCTCCAAAAACGTGCAAACACCCAGCCCCAGGCCCCAGCAGAAGACGCATCCACCCCCCAACCCCCCGGCAGTTCTGGAAAGACCCAGAACCGAGTGCTCGCCCTGCCAGGCAAGAGCGAGTCGCAACACTCAGCGCCTCTAGACACAGCTGCCTTTTAAACGAGTTAAGTGTAAGCAGCCTACAACCTCTCGGGGAAAATATTCTAAATGAGACAAAAATAGAGCAGATCCTTAATTTGTCATTTTTTTTTCCCCTCCTCAGTTACACGTCCTGGTTCCTCTCAGTGCCGGAAACATCTGTAAAATTTAAAACCCATTTGCACAAAGCTGAGTTCACAGGCTCCGTCAAGTGACACCCCAAACATTTCAGGGGTGATGGACGGGAGACGAAAAGGCAGAGCATCAAGCAGGGCACCTCTTGTTCTGTTGTCTGGGTTTTTTTTTTTTTAAACCATTCCACCTGACAGTTGAAGAATGTAACTAATGATCCCTGGAAAATAATGTGAAACGTTATTTAAATAACCGGAAAATCTATGCTGACCTTCAGCCAATACCCATTTACCCAAATTAAAGGAAATGAGAAATCAGAGACTGTAGGTGACAGAAATGGCTGGGAGTCTGGAAACTCACCTGTACGGTGGAACGGTGGCACTTGGGCGAAGAAGGTGGGGTCCGTGGGGTGGGCTGCTGGGTGGACGCACCCTCTTATTTCTTATTTCTCCTCCTTGAGGGTCTGTCTCATTAGGTCTCAGGGAAGTGATACTCTTCTCCATTGCCTTGTTGTAAGAAACAACATGCTACCAGCCTGGTGAGAACTTGCCGGGACCCCGGCGGTCTGTGTGACCTTGGAGAAGGAGGACACAGGTCAGAAGGCTCAGTCTCCAAACCGGAGAACATCCAGGATTGCCAAAACCCCACCAAAACCTAACAGGGAGGCACGTACGGGCGATCCCCTAGAAACTCCCAAAGGAACCAACCTCAACGACACCGTGATCTTGGACTTCTGGTCTCCATATTGACAGACACTATATTTCTGGGGGCTCTTTGTTACAGCAGCCGTAGCAAACTCATACAGGTGTCGCTCTTCCCCCAGCCTGAGCCCCTGTCTTACTGGGCGTGGGCCGCCATAGCACCATGTGCCGTGGACCAGGCGGCCTAAACAACAAGACACTTATTTCTTGTGGTTCTGGAGGCCAGGAGGAGGCTGAGATTCAGGCATGGCCAGGGCCGGTGTCTCCTGGGGTCTCTCTCCTTGACGTGTAGACACCATGTTTTTCCTGTGTCCTCACGTAATGGAGAGAGAGAGAGATCGCTGATGTCCCCTCCTCTTCTTTTTTTTTTTAATAATAAATTTATTTTTTTATTGGTGTTCAATTTGCCAACATACAGAATAACACCCAGTGCTCATCCCGTCAAGTGCCCCTCTTCTAAAGACATGAATCTCTTCACAGGGACCCAACCATCATGACCTCACCTGACCCTAAGTCCCCACATCCAAATATCATCCCATCGTGGATGCGGGGGCTTCCACATATGGATATTTTTGGGGGGACACACATATTCTGTACATAACACCATGGAAGCAGCAACGTCTAGGTGAGAGAAGCTCTGGAAATGAGCCCCAGCGGAGAACCATCAACAAGCTGACAGTGCACAGGGCTGTCGGTCCAGCAGTGGGATGTATTATTAAGAATTATAGCCCAGGGGCACCCGGGTGGCTCAGTGGTTGAGCGTCTGCCTCCAGCTCAGGGCGTGACCCTGGGGTCCTGGGATCGAGTCCCACGACGGGCTCCCTGCATGGAGCCTGCTTCTCCCTCTGCCTGTGTCTCTGCCTCTCTCTCTGTCTGTGTCTCTCATGAATGAATAAATAAAATCCTTTTTTTTTTAAAAAAAAGAGAGAGGGGTAGGAGAGTCAGAGGGGTCCCATGTCACCTCACCTCAGAAGTGACAACTCATCGCTTTTGCCTTAGCTTATGGGTAAGAAGCGAATCTCTGGGCTCTGTCCATCCTCCAGGCAATGGGATCAGCAAGCTGGGAAACAGGGATCTTTGGGAGCATAGCCAAGGGGAAGGAGTGACTCTCTGGGCCCCGTCCATGTTCCAGCGAATGGGATCACATAAGGGTGAGCACGTCTGGGAAACGGATCTTTGGGAGCCGTTCTGAGGTAGCTGCCAAGCCCTAGAAGCTGGGTCTGTCAGAACTTGGATGAAACCCACCGGGAGCAAAGTCAGGTCCAGCAAGAAGCCCTGGGAGCAGCCATTGACCGGTTCGACCTTCCAGGACCATGTGGATGGCTGTGTGGTTGTCTGTGGTGGTCCACCCTGGGCCTGCGGTGTCGATGTCCTTGACAGCAGGACACTTAGCCTGACTCTAGAGCCTCAAAGACGAGTCTTATCCACAGGGAGGCTTCTATCACCTCTGTGTCACCAAAGGAACGAAGAGTTCCTCCGACCTAATGAAGTAGCCTTGGATGCTCCTCAAAGAGCTGAGCATACAGGATGGATCATCACCATTGACACGAGCAACAATCTGCCTTTTATCCAGCACTTGCAATGGCCTAGGGACGTGCCACCCTCTGTCCTATTCATTGCAATTTAATTGCAATCTCATTGTCCCCCGAGGAAATTGGTGCCACTGTGGCGAACCGTATTTTACAGGGGAGGTAACCAGGGCTCTGCTCAGAGACACTCAGAACTGTGCACCTCCATCCCGTGGGCCTCCGATTGTAAGCTCAGTCCAGTGAGACGCGGAGGTGAGTTGCGGGGCTCTCTGCTGGCACTGGGCTTCCTCCCCACCCCCCTCTATAAGTGCTTCTAGGGCCGGAGCAGAAAAGTTGAAAATTGCATTCCCAACTTCCCCCGATTCTAGGGTCATCAGGGATGGGAGTTGGAACCTGCAAGGGGGTTGCATGGTGGCTCCCTAATATCAATGTCCACTTGGAGCCTCAAACATGACCTTACTTGATGACGGGAGGCTTTTAAGATTGTAATTAAGGGAAGGGTCTGAGATGAGCTCGCCCTGGACAAGGTGGCCCTACATCCAACAACACGGGTCCTCGTGAGAGACAGAAGAGACGCAGACACAGAGGAGGAGCCCCGTGAGGATGGATGCGGAGACGGGAGGGACGCGGCCACCAGCCTGGGGATGCCTGGAGCCCCAGACGCTGGAAGAGGCAGGAATGACCATCCCTGGAACCTCTGGATCTCAGTGGTCCTGCCCACCCCTATCCCCATCTCAGACGTTTAGTCTCCAGAGCTGGGGGAGGATGGATTCTTGTTCTAACGTCCTCCACCGCCATGTGTGGTCATTTGTCACAACCACCCTGGGACACTAATGAGCCTGAGAACCATTTCCCTTTGTGGTAATAGGGGCCGCCATATGTTTGTGGCCAGTAGACCTGGGTTCCTTGCACCTCACGTAGCCTCTTCATCTTCAGGGGTGCTCTTTCAAGAGGACAAAGGGGTACACTCTGCTGCTTACACACCCCTATGTGTCTCCAGAGTTAGAATCCAGATAGATATAAAACATGAGTGTGACAACACGTTTTTTTAAGGGAAAAATTCAAAATGAGAATTACCAGAATTGAAATGCACAAGAGTCACCAACCACTTCGGTGGTAATACCGATCCAAGATCAGAATTCTTTTTTTTTTTTTTTTCAAATTTTAAGATCAGAATTCTTTTTTTTTTTTTTTAAGATCAGAATTCTTGAATGCACAGATAGCCAAGAGCGTCCTGGTCATGCAAAGTAGAAGAGCCATCCGATGACACCCAGCAAATGTTGGGAAGATGGACTATTTCTTCCACTCTGCGTTTCCTTCCTCAAGCTGAAGATCCACGTCCTTCATTTTGCCCCAACAGTAACATTTTTGTTTTTAGGCTGACGGCACAGACAGATAAGCACAATCAAGGGTTTTCCAGATGGAAGACGTGCTCTAGGGTGGGGGGGGGCGCCCGGCGGGGGGGGGGGGGCGGGTTTTTAAAATATTATTTAAAAAAAAAAAGATAAATTAAAGAAAAAAAAGAAAAGAAAAAAAAGGAAGACGTGCTCTGGACATGCTCACCCACCGAGGGTGTGTCTGTATAGTAGTTTCCTACACCTGAAATTTCTGGGACATTCTTCCGGGAAACCTCTGTGGACTTCTTCTAGCACCATAACAGCAAAGCATCTTTGGTAGGAATACCTTTGTTCCGTGAACACAAGGAGGATCTGGATTTCTCTACATTACCTGGCTTTGAGTCCATGGGATTGCGGGGGGTGATGACAGTTGCGGGGGGGTGGCTAACACTGATAATTAGGAGCTAAAAATAGCAGCGAGAATAAAACCTGGATGTGATCTCCAACCACAAGTCGTTTGGAAAGCAGTTGAAATTTCATGCCGGGGTCTTGAGAAAACCAGGTTGGGCTGCGGTGCGGGAAGGGCAGAAGCGCGTGTGAAGGACGTCCACATGAGACGCCCCCTTCTTCTTGGCCACATGCATTGAGTAAAATAACCTAAATGGAAAATCACTGGGGACGGGAAGACGTCATTTTACCCACGGTGTGCCCCGCATGAGACCCAGGTGCGTTGACGATGGGCTTTAAAAATCTCTGCGGGTGGAGACATCCCGCTTATTGTGTCACGTTTTTGCCCTGCTGGTTTTCGCCCTCCTCTTTAAAAGGTGTTGGTGTATTACTTAGATATGTTATTTCCGTCTCATCATGTCTCCTTTTAAAAAAACGCCTTAATGGGGGCGTCCTTTGCACGCCACACAGTTGTCCCATAGCCATGCACGAGTCTCTGGATGTCAGTCTGTTCCCAGACCTGCGCGCACGTGTGACCGTCGATTTGAGAAGAGTTCACCGCCACCCCCCAAAAATGACACCCCATGTCATGACCAGTCACAGCCACGACCCCCCTCCGCCCGCATCCTCCATGCAAACACGCATCCCATTTCTGTCTGAATAGATTTGCCTCCTTTGGACGTTTCATCCACGTGCAATCATAGGATACCTGGTCTCACTTTCCCCCCTTTAATTTAGGAGAACACAGAGAAATCCCGGGCATGAAGATAAGTGCTCCAGTGAAAAACATTTGGCCTTATTCTATCATATCCAACAACGCTCTACCTATCAATTAAAAAAGTAGAATTGCAGAAATACAGCTTACCCTCTGCCCTGGAGGTAATTGAACTGGGTCTTTGTCAGATCCGGAGAATATATCCAAAGTCCAAGAACGGGGCACCCAGCGCCTCCAGCACTTAGATTTTTAATGGCCCTGTTCCGTACGCCTTGTCTCCGTTTTATTCCATTATTTAACTCTTTCTGAATATTCTCAGCGGCACACGTTACAGGATAACAGCCCCTCCACCCTCAGGAAGAGGGCTACTCAATGTCAGGGAATCCTTGGAAACCAGTCGCTCTGTGCTTGTACGACGGGGAAATGACAACAGAGTTTTTCTGTGATTCGTGTATTTTTCTTGACCTGTGTTCTCTCGGGAGTTGCAGATTCGGCTGGGTAGATGAGTTTACGGTTCCTATGAAATCGCAATGAGCCGTAATTCCCCGGGAAGTATCGGGCCCACCGGGGGCGATTAACTGGTTTTTTCACTCAGGCATATGGGTCACTGGAGAAACTTAAAAATAAATAAATTAATTAATTAATTAATAATAATAATAAGAGCTTCAAGGCTGGGGGCCGAGAGAGAGAGAGATATGTTCAATTGGGAGCAAACTTCCCCCAAAACTTGGTGATGTTTTTGGCTTCGGGAGTGGCAAGCTAGCTCTCGCAGGAGAACACAAACCGACTTAAATTAACAGTGGTCTTTTGTGGGGGCAGGATTCCGAGGGCGGGAAAACGGGACATCGCAGCTCTGAGGCTCCGGCCACTGCAAGGTGCGTCTCCCGCACAGGAAATTCTGGGCCGACTTGTTTTTCAGCAAAAGAGGACAGAAATCCTCCCTCTTTCATCACTCATCATCTCTGAAAAGAAGCTGGAAGCGGGGAGATCCAGATACAAATAGGATTCGGAGAATAAAAGAATCCCAAGCAAAAAAAAAAAAAAAAATCTTACAACAAAACCCCAGGCTTCTTCAACTGGGGATGAGCTTCCATGGCAAGAACTCTCCTCTTTCTGTAAAACCCCAGCATCTCTTCCCATTTCTTAATTTCTCCTCCGGTTGGCGAACAGAATGGCTTTGTGCTGAGTTTTTGCCACGATCGTGCCTGTACCTCAAAGACTCACACGTGACTCCCGCCTCGACTAGCAAAATCTACGGGCTTCTGTTTTGCAGGGTTTTTCTTTTCTGTGCTTGGTACCTGGGTTTTCACAAAAGGCATCTTTAAACCATGAACTGTAGAAGCCACCGCAGAGCTACAGGGAAAGGGGGAGAAACCCGGCTCTTTGCTCTTTGCCGAGGAAACCGAGTCCCAGATATTTCTGAGGCTCTGAGCATCGTTGAGAAGCACGAACTGTCTGTGCCGTGGATGAGCCGTTGGGGTGACCTGTGTAACACGCTCCGGGGGCTGGAGGGGTCAGTGCTAATGTCGGGGAAAGAGTGCAGTATAGACATGTCTCCCGCCGACAAAGATCCAAACAGCATTTATGGGAAACCTGACAGGAGCGAAGGCACATGTGGCCACATTTGCCATGATGCTGCACACGGGCGGGCTCGTCTCGGCCACAAAGGGCTCCTGGCAGGTTCTCCCAATAAAAAACAAAAAGTATTCAAAGCGTATTTTATCGTCACAGAAAAAGCTATAATATCTACCTACGATAATACTAGTATTAAAAAATACATATATAGGGCAGCCCGCCTTTAGTCCAGGGTGTGATCCTGGAGACCTGGGATCGGATCCCATGTCGGGCTCCCTGCATGGAGCCTGCTTTTCCCTCTGCCTGTGTCTCTGTCTCTCTCTCTGTGTCTCTCATGAATAAATAAATAAAATCTTTAAAAAATACATATATATATTTTTAAAAAATATTTAATATTTTATATGTATTTAGAATTTAATATATATTTAAAATACACTCAAAAATATATATACTATATAAATTATATATACTATAATGTATTATATATGATTATAATATAATTATAATCTAATAAATATAATGATTATAATAATAATAAACATAAATATAATATTTGCAGAAAAGCAGATATGAAAAGAAGAAAACAGTTATTTGGACACAGGATACGTCATACGCAGGCGAGCTAGACTTCCAGGCAATGTCTTGGGAGACCGTACGGTCTCTTATAGGGTTGGATTGAGTTCTGGGCTTTCCCATTTTGGCTGTTTCGCAGGACAGATGCTCCAAAAATATGTGTGAAATAGATGAAATGCACGGGAAGTCAGTCCATACTGTCGGCTTTTCCTTTGAGCTGTCCGGCTTGTTCTTGTTGCTTTGTAGGAGTTCTTTATGTATTATGGTTAGAAAGCCATTGTCTGTCATGCAATGTGTCCCGGGTCTGTGCTGGTTTCCTTTTGACCGTGTTTATCCTGTGGTTTGTGGGGTTACCGTCAACTGTTTTCTGTACCCAGATGTGTTTTTTTTTCTAGGCGAAATAAGACTTTTGCCACGTTAAAACTAAAGACACATTATTTGGTAGCCACGTGGGCATGGCTACGTCTAGACGTATGTTGCATTTGGAATTGTCAGCTGTGATTTGAAGTGGCGCCCTCTCTCAATTCGATTGCACCCACTCCGAAATAACTAGACGCTCAGGCGGGCACCCACGTACTGAGGACTCTCAGCACCCCCCGCCATGCTTGCTTAACACAGGCTCAATCTCCAAATGCGTGTTTTTTCCGGAGTCTTTGTTCTGTGTTTGAGATTTCTCTCATGGACAGAGTCATAGATTTGCAATTGCTGTATACATCTACAACTTTCTTTTTTAAGATTTTATTTATTCATTCCATCTTTTTTAAAGATTTATTTATTTATTCATGAGATTGTGTTTATTTATTCATTTATTTATTTCATTTATTTATTTATTTATTCATTATTTATTCATGAGACAGAGAGAGAGGCACAGACACAGACAGAGGGAGAAGCAGGCTCCCTAAAGGGAGCCCGAAGCAGGGCTCGATCCCAGGACTCCAAGATGCTCACCCACGGAGCCACCCAGGTGTCCCACATCTAGAACTTTCTAAGAGCATTCAATGGCCCTGCCAGAACTTTGCCCCCAAATTTGTATGGATTCAGTTACTCATCCATCGCCGCTCAGCCAACGCCTCCAACCTGCTCATCGTCACTGAGTAGAACTATTTAAACCATCTGCAAACATACAACGGCTGGTGTTTTTACAGAAAGCCACGCGGACCTGCAGAAGCGGGGGCACGTTATTCCTTCACGTGATAGGGACTCCGTCCGTATTTCACAAATGCACGCCTGGCAAGCCGAGCAATGCAGACACATGGGGTGCCACGTCCACAAACACACTCCCACGGGCCCTCCCGGCTCCCGACTGGCTGGACCCCATCGGGACACTGGGAACCGGACCCCATCTTAACAACTTATGGCATTTTGCAAGAGGGCGACTGTTTCGAAATGTCCCCAGTCTGGTCCAAACGTAGAGCACAGCCAGGACCCCTAGTCAGAGGCCTTGGGAGAAAAAAAAAAATCAAGTCTCAAAATTACCTGTCATGGCTGTTACAGTTACAGGTGAGCAGCATCGTTAATAAATTCCACACTCATGTCAGCCAGGTTTTTTTTTTTTCTTTTTTTTTCCCCCAGTGAGCAAACTCTTCTGGAAAGAGAGAGGAACGGGCTGTCCCTGATTCTCTGACACAGATGCAGACGTGCCTCGCTCCTATTTCTGCAGCACCTTGGAAAGGCAGGGAGCGGGCTGAGGTTCGGGGGCCTCACCCCCTGCACACGAGGCACCTGCACAGACCCTGAAATCCAGAGGGCCAGTGGGACAAGGATGGGGGGACGTGCCCGGGATGATGCTGCGTGTAGGGGGCTGGCCTGTGCTTCCTTTTAAACGTCCCGTGGACACCTGCGTCAAAGATTTAAACATGCAGATGCGAGCGCTTTCTCCCCAGTCCCGGCTTCATGCTCAAGACCCGAGGCTTTTCCAGGCAGCCGTTTCGGTTTCACAGATGAGCATAGGCGTGCGCGCGTCTGCATATATAGAGATATTCATTCCATTTAGACATGAGTCTGTGAAACACCCACAAGATGGACTTTGAAGACAAACAAGCAAAAAAAAAAAAAAGAAAAAGAAAAAGAAGAGAAAAGAAAGAAAACCAAACAAAAAGAAAAAGAGGGAAAAAAAAGAAACTTCATTGAAATAATCATAAAACTATTTTTCCTAGTCTAACTACAGCTGTGGGGCACGTTGCCATGGAAACCGCTTTTCTGGCGTGCTTGTCTGTAGCCAGAGGTCTCCGATGGACCGTCTGCAGGCTCATTGCCTGTGTACAGCCAGCCCGGCGTACATAATGCCTCGCACATCAGCCGCGACTCCTGAAATGTGTCAGAAAACATTATCAGACGGGGAAGGCCAGTTGTTGCGGATCCCCATAAATTTATAGATAATCAGGTCCTTAGCGGCTGCCAAAGGGTGGGACGGGCGGTGGAGCCGTGATGAGGGGTCAGCGACCCACGGCGGGGGAGAGAAACATGCTAAGCATCCGTGGCCCGCGTGGGCTGCCTCAGCTCCTCTGTTTTGACCCATTTACACCCTATTTGAGCGTAATCACGGCCCCCCTGGTTCGCTTGCGCTAAATTTATTACATTGTGCCGCTCCACACACTGCACGTTTTGTTCCAGTAACTAAAACTATCGCAGCACCTCAGCCAACGTCTTTGCTTAAATCTTTGTAGCCCTTCTCCAACCGTATCTGTTTGAATCTTTGTATCCTTTCACCCGACCTATTTGTTTAAATCTTCTTAGCACTTGGAGCAATGTTTTTGTTTAAATCTTTGCAGCGTTTCACGGATCGTATTTGTCTAAATCTTTGCAGCGCTTCACCCAACGTATTTTTTATTTATTTATTTATTTTTTCAACGTATTTTTTAAAATCTTTGTGTGCATGCAAGCTGACCCGGGAAGCAGAAGCCTTCCCTGATAAAATTAACATCTCCAATCTGCAGGACAAGATGGCTTATTCCATCAAACGCTCCTGCTGAACATGTTGGAGGTAAAAAACAAAAGCAAAAACACAAACAACAACAACAAAAAAAAGTAAAAAAAAAAAGAGAGAGACAGAGAATGTTCTTAATAATAATGATCTTCCCCAGACTTGGGATGTCATCACATTGTGCTTCACGTGCGAGTTCTCAGTGACTCTCCGACCGTCCGCCCACCCGCCCTCCGAGTTCATTTTTCCTAATTCCCACGGAGCCGATCCGTCTGGTTATGAAAACGAAACGCGGCCAGCGTGATGGAAGTGTTGTTTGTAGAACAGAGTGTCTTCAGGCGAACCGGGTGACTCGTCTGCACACAAGAACAGCGTCATGCCCGAGGAAGGCCGTAAACGGACTTTGCCTAACGGGAGTTGTCACCAGCCAGCAGAGGCCATCCGGGCTCTTGGGCCGCCGTGGACGTGGACGTGGACAGTATTTAGAGAACACTGGTGTCCTCGGCCTTTCCGCCTTGTCACGGCCAAGAGTTTGAGGCGCCTGACGGAACGCCGCCTGAGTTTTCCACTCGTATGGATGGATTTGCACGAACATTGAGGACCCCACCCTTTGGCGGCTGCATTCACGCCATCCTCACCTGCAAACCGACAGGGAGGCCGGAGAGAACAGATTTCCACACGCTGCCGTGTGTTCCAAGTGCACGTGTTGGCTTCTGACAGCCACACTTGGCGTCTCGGGCACACCAGTGATGCTAAAACACTTTCAATTTTGTGGTTTCTCTGCATTGTGAGAATGTGGGGTGTTTCGGCCTGGGGAGATGAGGGAGGGGGTGTAACAGGCCCAGGGGAGGCTTGTGCAAACACATACACACACATGCATGCCCACGGGGACATGCTCCTGCGGCAGCTTCCCAGCCGGCCCGGGGATTCACAGCATCCACAGGGCTCCCGCATAAAGCCAAAGGCAATCAACTACCTCCTTCCTGAAAAAGAAAGAAAGAAGAAAGAAGAAAGAAGAAAGAAGAAAGAAAGAAAGAAAGAAAGAAAGAAAGAAAGAAAGAAAGAAAGAAAAAGAAAAAGAAAAAAAGAAAAAGAAAAAGAAAAAGCATATCTAGTTCCCCTAAAATTATATAAACTCCACGAGACCTCCAGTAGAATTAATTTTTTTTTTTTTTTTTTTTTTTGCGGGGCAGAGGGAAAGATGGAAAGAATTTGTTGTAAAGATCATCGGGGGCAGCCCCGGTGGCTCAGCAGTTTAGCGCCACCTTCAGCCCAGGGTGTGATCTTAGAGACCCGGGATCGAGTCCCACGTCGGGCTCCCTGCATGGAGCCTGCTTCTCCCTCTGCCTGTGTCTCTGCCCCTCTGTGTGTCTCTCATGAATAAATAAATAAAATCTTTTTTAAAAAAATAAAAAAAAATAAAGATCATTGGAAAAATCAAGCACGGGAGCATCCCAGGATGCTCTTGACAAAAGTCAACTAATCAAATGATGCACCTGCCTGTTCGTAAAATATAATACAAAGACATGGTGCCACGTGAAGCAAAGCCCGATGGTACGGCAATAAAAAAAATCAGACAAAATGACCCGAATTTGTATAAGGACTTAGTAATCCTATATCATGATCATTTCGAACTTCCATAGGACGATGAGTTTTCTCTAAACGGTGCGACTAGAAATTTATGGGGGAAAAGGCCGCATGCCCCATCAGTTGTCGCCCCAAAATAATTCCAGATGAAGAAAGCATTAAGCACACGATGTGAAACCACGGAAGAAGCAGGAAAAACAAAGGGAGCATTTTCTAATCTTCCAGCTGGGAAGCCTTCCTAACGGCGGCACAAAAGCCAGGAGCCGTAAAGGGAAAAAAATCCTCATGTACATGGAGCTGCGGGAACATTTAATACTTCTGTATGGAAAACGGCCGCGAGACAATGAAAAGGGGACGGGTCGTGTGGGAAAACCATACACAAGCCCTGCAAATGACGCGTTCGTTTTCTTAAGTTAAAATTCGTTTTTACCTTCTCAAAGAGAGACAAGAAGCAGGTGCCCCCGCCCCCCCCCCAAAAAAAGTGAGAGAAGATGGGAACGCACCATTTTAAGACAAAGAAACACGACACACACTCGTAAGCGAGAGGACGGATACGCGTCCAGGGACTGTCGTTCAGATGCTAAATTAATTCCAACGACCTGGGATGGCTGCCTTTGAGGACCGTGGACCCCCTGACTCCAGTGGGGTGCATGGGTCGTCCCCGTATGCGGCCCCGACGGAGGTCCCAAGTCTCTCTCTGCACAAACGCTCAACACCTGATGCTCCGGTCCCGGTCGTCTGACGGTGCAGGCCCAGCTCCGACCCGCATGGGCAGCGGGACAGGGTCCTGGACCCTTTGCAGGTGAGCGGGTCTGAGGGCACAGGGAGCAGGGCACCCCGAGCGCATCCGTGCAGGCCCCTGGGTGCTCCCCCGGGCTCACCAGCGGCGCCCACCCGCCGGGACGCAGAGCCCGCAGGCCTCACCGCCACACCCCGTGCGTCCTGCTCTCGGTGCCTCACGGTTTCCACTCCAGCAAATTGCGGGAAATAAGCCGTTTCGCGTCCTGCACAAAGTGCACAATGTTCGCATCTTCGCTCCTTTTCTGCGGGATCCCCGCCGCTCCCCAGACACGCACCCTTTGGAGATTCGGGTCTCTGTCTGGAGCGAGGGCTGGCCGACATCGGTGCCCCCCTGGGAGGGCCGGGCGCTGCGGATGACCGAGCACGCCGTCAGGGAGACAGGGCTGCACACTGCTAAAGTCTGCCGCCCGGGCGAGCAGAATGTCCCAGCCCCAGATTCGTCTGTGGGAGGCCAGTGAAGCCCTGACAGGGCTGCGGACTCGCAGGATCCTCCACGGCAACGTGACAGTCGCCACGGCCCGGTCGGTGCACACGCCCCGGGAGCCGCAGGACCGTGCACGCCCCAGCCTGACCTCTGCCCTTTCCCGCCCGGCTCAAAGTCAAGGCCCTGGACAGAGTCACGTGTTCCCCACCTCGCGGGGCTTCGGGACATAAAACGGTGCTAGAAACAAAGGGCAGATGTGAAGGACTCAAAGCCGCCGCTGGCCGAGCGCCCCCACCCGATTCATTTATGGGGACAGCGCGGAGTCTGCGTCTCTGTTTTCCGACACACCTTGATCAGTGCCCACTGCCAAGGTTTTGGGTTCACGGAAATAAAGATTGACAAACACCAGGCGCCACGGAAGACACACTTACGCCATGAAGGGAGGGGGAAAATGAATATAACCCCTTGAAACAATACAAGGAAACGCCCGTTTGTAGTGGGAGGAACGAGGAGATGGTGGGTTTGACGAGTCACAGGCTGCGCAAATCATGTGTAGGACTGTCTGTGGGGGTGTTTCCAGGCACGTGAGCGTTTGAAGGGATGCGCTCTGTGAAGCAGACGGCCTTCCTCGGCGTGGGTGGGCCTCGTCTAATCAGTTGACGGTGCAGGCGGCACGAAAAGGCAGAGGACGGTGGAATCGCTCCACTTTTTTTTTTACCTTTTTTTTTTTTAAAGATTTTATTTATTTATTCATAGAGATGCAGAGAGAGAGGCAGAGACACAGGCAGAGGGAGAAGCAGGCTCCATGCAGGGAGCCCGACGTGGGACTCGATCCCGGGTCTCCAGGGTCACGCCCTGGGCTGCAGGTGGTGCTAAACCGCTGCGCCACTGGGGCTGCCCTCCGCTCCGTTTTTTAAAAATATATTTTCTGCCCGACTCTTGGGACATGTCATCGCCTCTGGCCCCTTAGACGGTGGGGAGGGGTCATCTGAGGTCCTTCACGTCCAGATACAAAGACGCACTTTCCAGATTCGCTCTGGCGGGCAGCTGCCGGGGGCAGGGCATGGGACGTATCTTTGCGGGACAGTCCTTCCCCCCAGCTCTCAAACAAATCTCCCATCCTGCTGTCCGCCCGTCGTGTCGGACTCAAGTCACGATCCCAGGTCGCGCTCGCTCACCGTCCCCCGTATCCCAGATTCATTCTGCACCAGATTTACAAAATTGCGACGTTTTATTTCCTAAGGCAGCGGGATGTACAGTGGGGGGAGGGAGGAGTGCGAAAAAGTGTAAACTGCAACACCGGGGAACGGGCAGATTGTCATGAATTCATAAGAATCAATTCTGGGAATGGACAAGGATGCAATGATGTGGCGCCATCTGTGTGCGTGGCTCCAGCTCCCGGGCAGTCGCATCTGCTGTGCCAGCAGGATGAGCAGGGCAGAAACTGGCACCGGGCAGGCGGCCTCCGTTTCGGGGGTGCACGTGTTCCGGAACCAGATAGAGGAGGCGGTTGCAGAACACAGCAAATGTACTTAAAAACGGGGACTTTTGGGGCAGCCCGGGTGGCTCAGCGGTTTAGCACCACCTTCAGCCCGGGGTGTGATCCTGGGCACCCGGGATCGAGTCCCACGTCGGGCTCCCTGCATGGAGCCTGCTTCTCCCTCTGCCTGTGTCTCTGCCTCTCTCTCTCTCTCTCATGAATAAATAAATATAATCTTTAAAATAATAATTAAAAAAAAAAGAAGAAACGGGGCCTTTTACCAGGATGCAAATTTCACTCCAACTGCAAAAAAAAAAAAATTATGAAAAATTAAAAAATTGGGGGAGACCTTGAAGGCGAGGCCAGGCTGGCCAGGCAGGGGGCTGAGGGTCCCGGCCGCAAGCCCGCGTCCTAGTAAGCACGGATCTTATTACACATACTTGAAAACAAAACAAAACGGGCAGAACGTGTTTCTGCGTGTTTTGCGAATGTCGCAGAAACTGGCATCTGGGGCAGAGTCGCCTGCAAAATTCCGGGCGTCAGCACTCCGGAAGAGGGTCACGGCCTGAGTTGGAAGCAGAGGGGGAGGGAAGACGTGGGCGGGGTCCCCGGGAGGCGGGGCGCAGACGTGGGGAGGTCGCCCGGTCGCCCACGGAGCCTCCAGAGTCCCTAGTCCCGACTCCTCATTGTCAGGAACCCGTGAGAAGAGCTGGTTTCTCTCCTCCCTTTCCCGCCACCGCCTCCCTCCTCCGGCAGATTTAAATTTCAAGGAGGACGCAGACCCCCGCGGCTCCTGTTCCTCGCCCCAGCTGCAGCATGTGTCACAGAAGCCCACAGAGGGCCCACGTCGGGCACCCACACGCTCGTCACGGACACACGTGGATCCTTGATCAAGGGGCCGGATCTGGGCGTCCTGGGGGCTGCCGGGCACAGGTGCCATGGGCGTCCTCTGCGGTGCTGACTGCGGCCGTGGCCACCTGGACTCACTCCTGCGGGACCGGCCACCCCATCCTCGTGGACATCCCCGCCCTGGATGGACCGTGCGGCCCCACCCGGCACCTCTTGCAGGTGTTGGACCCCAAGGGTCTGCAGGCCCAGGAGCGCCTGCTGCTGGGTGGAGGAAGTTTTGATTTAAATAGAGAGGAGAGAGGTTAACCAGGCAGGAGACCTGGCAGAGAGCTCCTCGGACACGTGAGGGCCGGTGCAAAGGTCCTGAGGCAGGCCCCTGCAAAGCTGTGCTTGATGTGTTCAGGGAACAGCCAGGAGGCTGGCGTGGCTGGGACTGCATGAGGCAAGCCAGGGGCAGGGACACGGAAGGAGGCGATGACGGGGCTGAGCCCCTGAGGACCCCAATGCCAGGGTCGGACCGAGCTGTCAGACTGGTTTATCGCATACCTGGGCCTTCACCGTCTTACCTGATGCCTGGAACCTTCCTCTTGATATGTGAAACCTACTCTTGCCACCTGATACCTAGAGCTTCAGCCTCCTACCTGGAATCTCCCATTCCCACCTGGAACCTTCTCTACCACCTGGAACCTCCCTCCCCCACCTGGAACCTCCCCTCCTACCTGGAGCCTCCCCCTCCCACCTGGAACCACCTCCTCCTACCTGATACCTGGAGCCTCCTCTCCCATCTGGAACCTCCCCCTCCCACCTGGAGCCTCCTCTCCCATCTGGAACCTCCCCCTCCCACCTGGAACCTCCTCTCCCACCTGGAACCTCCCCTCCCACTTGGTGCCTCCTGCTCTAACCTGGACCCGCTCCACCCACCTGATACCTGGAGGCTCCCCCCCACACAGCAGGTGGATCCCATCTCCCAGCCATCAGGTGGAAAGGCATCTTCAGATGTCTGGTCCTCCTGTCCAAGGAGGGAGGGGAACGGTGCCAGAGATGGAGGCCCTGGCCGTGAGAACCAGCTGCCCACCCTAGACAGAACCCCCCGCGGGGCAGGGCCCCCCGGACAGCCAGTTCCCGTGTACACAGACAGTGGCCGATCCCCAGGCGGTCGCTGCAGAGGCCTCAGTCGTGCACCTGCAGAACCCAGAAGTCCGGGTTCAGCCCAGCATCTTCACAAACCTCCCCATGAGGCAACTCATCCACCAGCACCCTCAGCTGGACCCAGAAACTGCCCCAGGACAACGTCACGGACTTAAAATGAATTAATCGTATTTAAATGTCACGTGTATGAGAATTGATGCCTGAATTCCAGGCGTGCGGAGAAGGGCCTCCCGAGTTAAGGGCCAGTCACTGTCTCGGACGGTGGGGCACGGTTTGCCTCCACGGCTTGATCTACCATCTATCTACCTACCTACCCATCCAGTCATTAATGCACTGTTGATCGATGCATCCATCCATCGATCCATTCATTGACTGATCCATCCATCCACCCATCAATCCATCCATACATCGATTCCATCTAACCATCCACGTATTCATCCATCATCTATCCATCCATGCATCAATTGACCTATCAGTACATTCATCGATCCATTAATTGATTGATCCATCCATACATCAATTCTATCTATCCATCATCTATCCATTCATCCATCCATCCATCCATCAATTGACCTATCAGTACATTCATCGATCCATTAATTGATTGATCCATCCATACATCAATTCTATCTATCCATCATCTATCCATTCATCCATCCATCCATCCATCCATCAATTGACCTATCAATACATTCATCGATCCATCAATTGATTGATCTATCCATTCATCCATCCATGCATGTATTCTATTTGTCCATCCATCCATTCAATAATGCATCTATGTATTGATCGATCCATTCACCCATCAATCCATCCATATTTCAATTCTATCTGTCCGTCTATCCATCCATGTATTCATCCATCATCTATCCATCCATCCATCCATCCATCCATCAATCTATCGATCCATTCATCGATCCATCAGTCGATTGATCCATGCATCTATTCTATCTGTCCATCCATCCATCCATTCATCCATCCATGCATCTATCAACGCATTGATCCATCAAGCTATCCATCCGTACGTCCATCCATGTATGCTATCTCTCTATCCATCCATCCACCCACCCATCCATCTACGTATCTATTCATCTATCATCTATCTATTTATCAATAATATCTGTGAATCCTCCTGTGTGCTTGTCTCTCTCTCTTTTCCATCCCCAATACTGCAAAACTTAACCTTTTGTCGCTACCACATGCTACACAACTTAACGAAAGCTGCTGGAAATCTTTGCCTCATTAGAGCCAAACAGAGGACAAATCAAACTGCTTGTCTGACTTTGAGGACCAGATGCTCAGCACCCACAGCACCCTTCAACCCAGACCACATGTGTGCTCACACATCCTCCCCCGTGGGCTTGACTCTAACCCCCCTCCCACGGCCCTCTCTGCCCCCAGCCCCGCAGCCTGGGTCACCACTGAGCGGGTGCTGGGCCCCTTCCCGAGCGAGCAGCAGGGCATCTCGGGGCCTCTCCCGCCAGCTCCAAACACTGAACAGGCCCCCTGACACGTTCCATCCGTGGGACCCCTCCTCACCTTCTTCTGGGGGAAGAAATGTGTGATTGGAAGCACATTTATCTCCACACACATGTTTTGCATCAGGACCTGTGACACCGAGGTGAAAACGTGAGAATGCCCTGGCAAACCCAGCATCACCGGCACCAGCAAGAAGCCCCAGCGCAGACGAGAATGTCAGGTGGGGCCCACTGTGACCCAGACGGGAACCAGGGCCATGATGGGCAGGACCCCCTGCCGCAGCCCTGTGCATCCTGGTGACCTCGCCCCGACCTCAGAGCCCTGCCTTCCCCTGTGGATTGTTTCTTGCTCGAGATGCAGCTGCCGCCTTGTGCTGATGAGGCCGCCATGTTGCCAGGACTGCTTGGCGCAGTTCTTGGGGGGATGGGTTTGGAGCCTGTCCCATTCTACCCATTGCTGATGCCATGTCTTGGGCATGTCACTGCAGACGGCCAGCCTCAGTCTCCCCGGCCGCGAAGAGAGTGCAAGATGTATCTCAAGGACCCACAGTGGTGGCTGGCTGCTTACACGTCATCAGCGAAGGCCTCATGTCTTCTGGATCCTTCTCATCCCGTCCACATAGGGAAGGGAAGCCGCTCTTGGCACACTGGTCAAGGGTGATGTCCACAGCCCCCTTGCTCACACCCATGCCCCTGCCCACACTATGATCTCAGACGCCCTGCCTCCAGGACAATGAGAAATGAATGTTCAGGGCACACAGGCTGTGCTACTTGATTGTGGCGTCCTAAGCAGAGTCACGTGGTGCCTGGGGTCACACGGCCAATGTGCACACAGGTGCATGCCCACAAGAGCTCGCAGCACACGGCTGTGAGCCGGGAACCTGCTGTGGAGCAGACACACGCGGCTGGGGCTCAGTGGGGCTGAATGGGGATCATGGAGCCATTGGCCCACCGAAGAGGACAGCCATGGTTGGGGTCCCTGGTTTCCACGGCAACCAGCTGCAAAGGGAAGAGGGTGGGAGGTGCCCCGTTGACTCACTGCCTCTTGGATGCGGCTGGACCCTCTCCCATCCTTCCACGGCCACCCACCCGCCTCCAGGAGGCTCCCCAAGCCCCAGCGCACCTCTGGCTTCAGAGACAGGCTCCAGAAGCTCCGGGAAAACTTGGAGCAGGTGTTCTCCGTAGGCGCCCAGTGTCATATCCCAGCTCTTCAATGGTGCTGCCAACAAAGTGGGACCCAGCACATCATATTTCCCACACGTTGAGCTGGGATATGTGTTCAGACCAAAGGGAGCCACCAGGTTCCCACAGAGGAACATCATACGGGGAGGCTGTGGGCTGTCAGGGAAGTGACAGGCACATTTCCCGCTCCTTTGGCACCTGCACATCACTCACCCGGGCTGTGACATGACATGGCAGCTCGTCGATGAAGGGTGCATGTTGCCAGCAGACCCTTAAAGACACCGGGATTTATCCCCCGGTTGGAGAACATGCATAATTCCCATTCATGTTCCCAGGATCCACAGGTGCGCCGTGCTCCGTGCAGGTGGACCTCACACATCCCAACCTGAGCATCCCCAGCGGACCAGCGCGTCTGCGGCAGCCCCACACCGGCTCTCATCTTACACACCACGCCGACGAGCAATGCAAGGGAGCTCCCCACCCACCAGGATTCACGAAGACACCAGAAATGGGTAGCGAGGCAAAAAAAAAAATTTATTCATAAAAATCCCACGGGCTAAAAGAGAGAGAGAGAGAAAGCTTCCCTCACTCTTAAAGAATTAAATCTCTGACATTCGTTTTTTATGTCATATTAAAATTTTTCCGTACTGACTTTGAGCACTTGGGGGAAAACACACACACACACACACACACAAGTCAAATATTAGCTTTGACATCGTGAGAGCTGTCAGACGTTTGTACCTGAATGGATTATTTCCTCCCCCTCTGTGCAACCAAACAGCGTGACTGTCCGTTCTCCTAAGATCTGAACACGGAGAGAGGGGAAAGTAGAGGGAAGGGAGCGGACACGGCGTGTCCTGACAAGAAGAGCCCCCCCACCCCGACCCACCCAACGCTAATACAACGGGGTGCCCGCAGATGAGCGCACGGGCCTTGGTGACACCTCCCGAAACGATGGTCCGCAGAGGATGGCATTCGCGGCTGTTCTACGGGAGCCTCACCCTCCCTCGGCGAGAGCAAGTGGCCTGCCTCCAAATGCTTAGGTTGACTTCCGTGACTCTTGCACATGTGTCAGGGGTCATGCATGAGGCCCAGAGATGGCCCACCATGCATTTCCCCATGGGTGTGGGGCAACACAGGATGAAGGGTAAACCCCCAAAATGCTTAGGTTGACTTCCATGACTCTTGCACATGTGCGTCGTGTCATGCACGAGGCCCAGAGATCCCCGCCATCATGAAAATGTCTTCATTTTACTGGGGTTCGGTGTCACGGATCCAGGGCACAATCCTAGAACAGCTTTTGTGCATTAAGTTAGCTTCTCGGCAACAAGACGGCAAGTGCCTTTGGGGCCGCGACTCGTGGAATCCACCAACTCCTGTTGTCCATGTCAGCCCATTGGGTCCCCATGGGTAGAGAGGTGAAGGCACCCAGAAGTGGACCTTCCAACGATCTTTGTGTCCACACAACACCAAACGCGCTCATCACACAACACAGACAGCCCCAAATTTAACCTGCTCCCATCGGAGTTTCTGGTTCTAGGACAACCAGCAAACACGTGTCAAACATGTATTATAAAGTGAGAAGAATTGCACATGGCACGTTTTCTTGGCCACCGGACTGGAATTACTACAACTTTGTACTTCAAATGTGCATCGTGAACACCCACCCTCATGTGCCCAGATGCAGACAAACGCCACCAGACAAGTGACAGGAAGGTGCTGACGGCTCTAAGCGTGTGTGACTGTGCAAAGATGGTGCAATAGTATCGCTATGCCCGGGGAGGCCTCCGAAGGCAGGAGGCATAAGCACGTGGGTTGCACGTAGTTAAGTGTTCAACAAACTGCCACTGTGTATTATTATGTGGGTAGCATGCCCGCTGCTTTCCCCCGTGTGTTCTCTTGTAACGCTGGATGCCACACGCTCCTCTACTGTTCTTTGTCGTTGTGATAGATTCTTGCAACTCTCCAGAAAAGCAAAAAAGCGAAATCACCTAAAATAGCAGTGACATGACAAAGGGTGATCGTGGCAAGCGGCTGCAAGAAGGTAGAGCAATTGCCTCCTTGGCGTGGGAGAGAAATGGGAAACGGGTTAGAGGGCATGTTAGCTCCGTCCGTTGGCCTCGAAGGTCCACGTCCTTGGGACCAGGCAGTTACACATCCTGGTGTCTCTCCCGGAGAAGCCGTCATGCCTGGGCACGGGGGAGTGTGACTAGGGATGCTTACAGCTCCGGGTGTGATAGCAGAGGACCAGGGAGACCCAAATTGTCCTCCCAACCGGGGATGGACGGATCCATGCCATCGAATCCACCCCAGACGAAGAACGTGAGGTGGGTCTCCAGGGGTCGCCGGGGAATATCTCCAAGACATGCTGTTTAGAGAGAAAAGCGAGTTGAGACACTTGCATACAACCAGGCAATGGGATGCCATTTATGTTTTAACAAGTCACACACACACCAAAACAGGTCCAAATGCCTAAATGTACAGAAAATTTCTAGAAGGACATTCCCAGAGTGACAACAGTACTTATCTCACGGGGAGGGGATGAAGGAGGAACTGAGATCTTACAACTTTACTTGGAATGTGCTGATTCCATTTGCCAAGCAAACATCTTGTTTTGTTTTGTAAGTAGGCTCCATGTTGGGCCCAATGGGAGGCCTGAACTCACAGCCCTGAGATCAAGGCCTGAGCTGAGATCAAGACTCAGATGCTCAACCCGACGAGCTACCCAAGTGTCCCTCCGAGGAAACATCTTAAGGTAATTTCTTGGGTATTTGAAAATCAATATATTGTCTTTGAAGACAAGAAGAAGGTGAAGAGAAAATAAGAGTACGTAGAGTAAAAGTCACGGGAGAGAATATTTGTGTGTATTTACCATCTAGCCATCCATTCATCCATCCTTCCACCTACCTATCCAACCACCCACTCACCCATCCATCCATCCATCCATCCATCCATCCATCCACCTACTGATCCATCCATCCATCCATCCATCCATCCATCCATGTATCCATCCATCCATCCATCCATGTATGCATCCATCCATCCATCCACCTACTCATCCATCCATCCATCCATGTATCCATCCATCCATCCATCCATCCACCCATCCATCCATCCATCCATCCATCCATCCACCTACTGATCCATCCATCCATCCATCCATCTATCCATCTATCCATCTATCCACCCACATATCCATCCACCCACCCATCCACAGACATATACAAAAAAACTGAAATAATTAGACTGAACTATTAAAAGTGATTATCCCACTATATATAGAACATTATAAATCCACTTTTTTGTTATATTTTTAATTCCCAAATTTTCAACAATAAATGTGTGTTGCTCTTGGTTGTTTTGTTTTTTTTATATTTTATTCATTTATTCATGAGAGACACAGAGAGACAGGCAGAGACACAGGCAGAGGGAGGAACAGGCTCCACACAAGGAGCCCAACGTGGGACTCGATCCCAGGACCCTGGGATCATGCCCTGGGCTGAACCACTGAGCCACCCAGGGATCCCTTGTGTGTTGCTTTTGTAAACATAAGATTCCAAACAATAAATTAGAGTCGATTATCACATTCATGAACGAAACATGTGACCTTTTTAAGAGAGACCAGAATGAAAATGGAGTTGCCCCTTTCCCAAGATGTTAAGTTCTAGTGATGGCCTTCCCTTGGGTTCAGGTGTGGACCAGGCTGTGGGCACAGGTGGGACTCCCCCAGGAGACTCAGAATCTGTATTTCTGCCCCTGGGGTCAGAAACCCTAGATTCCAATCCCACCATTTGGTCCTGTCTGTGCCCCCTAGCACAGCCTCATCATCTCTGCCTCTGTATCCCCATCTTTACCCCCTCTGGGTAACAAATGGCCCTTGATGAAGGGATTTGCAAATGGAGGAGCTGGGAGAGCAAACACAACAATGCAAGTGGAAATCTCCCTGCAGTCAGAGAATGCAAGACGCCCACTGTGCTTTCAGAGCCTCTGTCTGTTTGCTCAGGTTGGGGAAGGGGAGAGGCGCTCTTGGACTCCCCACAGACCCTACAGCGCCCCAAGCTCTTGACCATAAACCACATCAGGGATGGAAGGCCCCTCGGGAGCATCTCTCCTTTCTTTCTTTCCCCTCAGGGAGGAAAGTATCACGTGACCTGTGAGCAGGTCTGTCCGTGTCAGTGCAGGGAGCCAACGGTGGGGCTCAGATGTGGGGCACGGGGTGCCGTGAGGCTTCGCATTTCAGACACACGGATATTCCCCGGCTGCAAGTGGCATAACCCGAGTCACCTTCATAATGAGCTCTACCGTGATGACAGCTTTAAAAATAGAAGCGAAGGGACCTTTGTAAATTAGACGTCGCAGAGAACTCCCATCCGGTGACGTTTGGCTCCGTCTATGAGAAGCCAAGCAGGCACACAATTGCCGGTGCAGTATTTGAGCTGTGGCTAAGGAGTACGCCCCCAAACCCACGTGTTTTAAGTGGTGATCCTCAACCAGGGCCATTCTAACCCTCAGGGGACACTTGGCGGTGACTGGGGATATTCTGGATTCTCAGACCAGAGGTGGGGCAGGTGCTTCTGGCACCTGGTGGGTGGAGACCAGAGACACTGCTCAGCACCCTACAGTGCCCAGGATGCCCCACATCAGACAGTCATGCTCCCCAGATGTCAGCGGTGCTGAGGCTGCGACATCCTGACCTAGCACGAGCGACTCTGTCTACATAGCTATCTGCTTATTGAATTATCATCTAATCATCTATCATCCATCTATCTACCAATCAATCTACTTATATCTGTCTATCATCAATCTGTGTCATTTATATTTTTTCCAATAATCCCTCTATATCTATCTATCTATGCCTGTCTATCTGCACATCTATATTAACCGTCTATATCTGCTCCCACCTATATCATATATCTATATTATCTATCTATCTACCTCTGTTTTATCTACTTATCTGTATCTATCTATACCTATATCCACCTACTTGTCTACGGAGCCGTTCCCAACTGGGGAAAGTTCTTGCCCTCCAGGGCACACCCGGCAATGCCTAGGGACATTTCTGGTTGTCACTATGTAGGGGGAAGGGGGACAAGGATGCTCCCGGCAGGTGGTGGGAGGTGGAGAACAGAGACGCTGCTCAACACCCCGCAGTGCCCATGACGCCCCCACAACTGAGAACGTCCTGGCCCTAGACATCAGCGGTGCTGTGATCGAGAAACCTTCATTGGAGGTGTCGGAGTCTTCGAGAGAAATACGCATTTGCAGGAGGCCCTTGTGGTGCAGACACAAGCCCGTGCCCGGCCGCGTCACTCTGCTCAGACACCCACCCTCCCGTCTCGTCACCTGCCCGTCTTCTTCCCTCTCCCGTCCATTTCATCTGTACACATCCAACCGGTGGTAGAAAGGAAATGCCCGCAGAAATGCTTGGAGGCACCTATTTAAAGGAGCTTTGTAAAACTAAAGAAGGATCTGGACAGCCGTGATGCACAATGGTTTATTTATTTGACTTGAAACGTGATGTTTTCACACGGACACCACCACGTGGCAAAACCATGAAGGGATCGCTTTTGTTCAACTTCCACAGAGCAGAGAAACAAGGGCGGGTGGGGGTGGGCCGTGAAAAAAAAAAAAAAAACAATTGCTACAAAATGTTAAATTTTGCACCTCCCGTTGGAGAATGGCAGATAAGTCTAGATAAAAAATACTCAATAAATAAGTCTTTGCTGAAGTTCAGCCTCTGACTAACGCACAATGTGGGTTTACATTTGGGGACATTTATCCATCATGAGGGATGCTGTTTAGAGGAAAGCTTCTCTGGCCTCCTTGCCAGAGATTGTGTTACTATAGTCTGGGGAGTAGGGCTTGCAAATTTGCATTTTTTTGGCTTTTTTATTTTTTTAATTTATTTTTTTAATTTAATTAATTTTTAAAATTTATTTATTCATGAGAGAGAGAGAGAGACAGGAGGAGGGAGAAGCAGGCTCCATGCCGGGAGCCCGACACGGGACTCGATCCCGGGACTCCAGGATCGTCCCCTGGGCCAAAGGCAGGCACTAAACCGCTGAGCCACCCAGGGATCCCCTTTATGGCTTTTTTAAAAATTTGCCTTTTATATGATCATAAGATTGACTCTGCATGTGTGTGCTGCGCAGTCCTGTGAATTTTAACATATACATAGAGACGTGTACACATTGTCACAGTCAGGATACAGAAGAGTCCTGTCACCCCCCCATCCTAACATTTCTGTCATGCTAACTCTGTATGGTCACACCTACACACACGTTAACCTCTTGGGCGACCCCATAATAAGAACAGTCTTTCCTCCATAGGTTGGACAAATTAGCCGTAAGTTTGCTGCTCATCCACCCAACAAACCATACAAGGGAGATGTGAAAGCATCTAAGCATTTCCAAGCAATTTAATTGCATTCCAGAACAAAGCTCAAAAATACTTACAGGAATACAAATCTACCCAGCACTCACCAAAGCAAACCTAAAAATGTCTGCATCTAATCCAAAATTACCAGGCATGAAAAGCAGGAAAAAAAAAAAAAAAAAGAGGCCCCATACAAAAGAGAAAAATCAAGTAATTCAAATTGAGCCAGAATTGACAAGACTGTAAAAATCAAAAACCAAGGACATTATGACAGTTCTTATAACTGTGGTCAATTTGTTAAAAAAAAAAAAAAAAACTTACCATTTTCAGTATAGATGTAGAAGGTAAAAAAAAAAAAGAAGAAAAGAAAAGAAAGAAAAGAAAAGAAAAAAAAGCTCAAATCAAACTCACACCCAGGAAAACTACAATGTTTGAGCTGAAAAATATACCTGGTGGCACTGCCAACAGATGAGATATTACAGAAGGAAAGATGAGCTCCTGGGGAGACAGCGAAATGGACACTATCCAAAACGAACCACACAGAGAAAAAATGACCTAAAGGAGCATCAGTGAGCTGTGGGTCAACTTCATGCAGCCAAACACACGTGCACTTGGGATCCCTGGAGGAGGAGCAGGTTTCAGAGTTCACCTCGTTTAATTTTACAAATGAGGTCTTCTGATTTCCATTTTATAGAGGAATAGGGTCACGGGATAAAATGCAAGACGATATGCAATATGGGGGACATACTTGTATCGGACAAGTATTTGTAATGTGTCCGAGATTGAAATTTAACTGGGAATCGTTCCCTCTGCTGCATGTGGCAACTCTACAAATGGAGCCATGGAGTTACAGCTACTAGATAATTGTCCTAAGGTCACGCCACAAGAAATGATGAGGGTGCTAACCCGGCACTGTGGGAAGCCCAATGCCTGTAACTTGATGCCCTAAACCCCCCCTATTTCAGGAGTCCAACAGCTCGCTTCCGCATCAACCCAAGGTCTTACCCTATTGGTGTGCATGCACATCCCAAATTAGACTATCAATTCATCTAAGGGCCAAGGCAAGACTGCCTTCTTGTTGGCATGTCCTGGGTGAGACCGGTAATGATGGGTGGATGGATGGATAGATGATGGATAAATGGATGGTTGGACGGATGGATGGATGGATGGATGGATGGATAGGTGGGTGGTGGGTAGATGGATACATTATGGATGGATGGATGATGGATGAGTGGATGGATGCGTAGATGGATGGCTAGATGGCAAGTGGTTGGATGGATGGATGGAGGATGGATGGATGGACAGTTGGATGGCTAATGGATAGATGGATGAATGGATGATGAATGGCAGATGGATGATGGATGGGTGGATGCATGGATGGTGGATGGATGTATAGATGAATGGATAATGGATGGATGGACAGATGGACAGATAATGGATGGATGGACGGATGCACAGATGAGTGCTTAATGGATGAATGGATGGATGGGTAGGTGGACGCCTCGATAATATGGAATTGATGCAATTCTTAAATCTCTATTTAAGCCTTATTCCTACAAGTTCCTCCTACGTGTCATTGCCACAGCCTGTCTTCTTGCATTATGCTGTTTTTCAATCCATCTTATTGAAAGTCAGAAGCCCAAAGAAAGCCAGGAGCCAAGCCATTAACGGGGTAAGTGTGGTCTTCTTCTTCCATTAGCAAGTCTACAGAGAGTGGCTGGTTGAGAGAGAGCCTGAGGTCATCATCCTGAAAGCTCTATCTTGTCCCCTGGGAGGGGACACAGCCCAAGGAGGCCTCCTGTGGTTCCGTCCCAGGAGAGGGAGTCAGGAGCAACAGCAGCCTTATCTTATTCTCTTTAAAAATAGATGTGGTCCTCGAGACACATTGGCTCAACGCCTCAAGATGGATGTTAGAATGATTTTATTTCTGCCCCCTTAATGCATCTTCTGGGTACGTGTGTGTTTCCCTTTTGTTTCGTTTGATAGAAATGAATTAAACTTTGCTGTGTTTGGGCTATTGAACTACCAAGATAATTGATAACGATGACATTAAAATCACATCAGGAACAAGACATCTCTTCAATAAAACCTCGTTAATTAGGATCTCATAAATTCAGAATTTGGGCTGAAATTTATCTTAGTGTTGGCTATGAAGAAAAGCCTCCGAGTCAATTAATAGCGTAAAGATTTCAGGGGAGTTGGTGACACTTTCAGTAGTCTGGAAGCATTTATTTTACACCTAAAAATGTGGGATCGATTATAATTGCCTATCAAATGATCGGATTACCCACCCGCGCATCATTCATCAAAACTTTGCAAGCATTTAATATTATATGCGTTGACAGTCTGTTTTTTACAATATTCTGTGATACCTGCTGTCCTGTCCTTAAGACTGGCATTATTCCTACTCATCAAAATCAGTGAGATTTTTATTATAGTGAATCTTAGCAGAGTGCGGTGGATTCCTTTGCAAAGTTCTATTTTATAGATCATGCCTCGCCTTATCTGATACCGTGTTGTGTGTTTTTGCCGAGGTGTACAGTGCAATGCCAACCGTGGGTCTGGATTCTAGATCCAGCTGAGCTGATAGCTGGATACCTGACCTGAGTAGATGCTTAACGTCCCTGAAAGTATTTCTTTAGACCAGACTTCTATCATTTCCCAAGTAGCTTCAAGTCCTAAATTCCATCATCTCATAGTTAAATTAAAAACATCCGTACTAAAAAAAAAAAAAAAAAGAAACCCACCACATCTGTACTGTCATTTTTAGCTGTTCTCTACCCAGTAAGTACAGATGTGTGGGAGCATGTGTGCGAGGGAGGAGACACCCTATGTGTTTTCTATGGGTCCATTTCTTTAAAAAAAAAATGGTGTTAGGTCACATGATGTAAAATTGCTATTTTCCTATGTCAGAAGTGGTCACATGTCAGCAATTTCACGTGGCTCTGTCTGGTCAATTTATACCCACCTCTTAGTTTTCTGAGTAGCTTCCCATTTCATGAGGGTCGGGTTAGAGTTCTATGTGTTTGCATCCTGGCCTGGTGCTGACCGAGAGCCGTCCACACTAGCCTGCAGCAGTCAGCTACAGCCGAGTAACAAAATGTTGCTTATCTTGGATGCGTAAAAGAAATGGTCGCTCGCTCTCGTTTATCCAACTGGGGTTGGCTGATTGCAGCCTGGTGCGGCTGGGCAGCTATGCTTCTGGACCAGGCTGGGCTCCTCTCGGGTCCATGTGAGTTCATTCCGGGGTCTGGACCGAGGATGCAGCAGTGGCACCGGGGACAGTGGTTCTCACAGCAACTCCAAGTGTCGTGAAAAGTGACCTAAGCACCCAAATGCATTTTGAGCAGAGAAGTGAACCCTCACCCACCCAAGAGGTAGTGCCGGGGAGAGAGGGACCGAACATTTTGCAACGACTACTTCTCCGTACCTGGTTTGCGAGTGATTTTTCTTTTTCTGTGGCACCATTTCCCCATGAATGTAAATGGGATAATAGCCTGTAGTCAAGTTGGTGGAATCCTGTGTCCCAAACACGTGCTAAGCACGGTCTTAAATTTTCATGCGTTTATCACTTGTCTGGCCACCAGCGTGACTGAATGATTTTCCCGGGGGATGCTCACCCAGGTCTCACCATGGGTGAGACAAACACAATCGGGAGACAGATGTGGAGTGGAGTGAAACGAGGTGGGTCACCAGCCTCAAGCTTTGTGGTTTTGTGGGCATTTCCAAGGGATCTCGGGAAGGTTCAGAATTCGGCATGGGAGGAACACAGGCTTAGCTTCACCAGGCTGAAGAAGATCCACCTATGTCTCAGGGCATCTAAAGAAGGGAAAGAGGACAGCCCTGGTGGCTCAGCAGTGTAGCGCCACCTTCGGCCCAGGGCCTGATCCTGGAGAGCTGGGATCGAGTCCCACGTCGGGCTCCCTGTGTGGAGCCTGCTTCTCCCTCTGCATGTGTCTCTGCCTCTCTGTCTCTCTGTGTCTCTCATGAATAAATAAAATATTTTTTAAAAAATAAAAAAGGGAAAGAGAGAAGCTCACCACCCAAAATGCCCACCATCGCCCACACTGCCTCTCTGATTATTTCTTGCCTGAGACCACTCCTTGGATCCCTGCCATCCTCCCTCATGCACCACATCTGGGTCCCAGCCATTCATCTCTCCACGCAGCCGGCAACTCCTGCGCACGCTCACGGAGAGATCACAACTCATATCCCCAAAGGGGAGGCATCCTGTGCATCCAACCAGTGGGCTCAACCACAGGTTTACAACTGTTCACACGAGAACAGCTGAATGCAAGACAAGACCCCAGTAAATCCCCCAGGGACGCCAAAGGGACGTGCTGTCTTTGATTCCCAGACATCAGAAGGAGGCATTTTCCAGCCAGCAAGTGGCAAAGTTAGCATTTGTGCTCACGTCTACTTAGCCCCAGAAAAAAGCGGGAAGGCCTGCCGCCATCTTGGATTTAACTCCTATAGGATAAACCCAGTTTCCTTGGGATTTCTCTGACACATATTACTGGTGTCTCCCAGATTACATACGATGCTTTTGGGGGGAGGAGGTGGCATGTGGGAAATCATTAAAAAATGTAATTTCTTGCAATGGACCGATTTATAAAATATTTGGAATCCGTGGACCCATTTATAAAGCAGCATTGTTCACCACAGGTGGGAGCGACTTCAATGCCCATCAATGGATGGAGGGATAAGCAAACGGTGGCCCATCCACAGAGTGCAATAGGGCTCGTTCTTGGAAAGGAGGCGTGTTCCTCACCCGCCATGTCCTGGATGGACCTTGAGGACACAGTGTTCAGGGAGATGAGCCAGACCCAAGAGGCCCAATCCTGTAGGATTCCATGTATATGGGGTCCATAGAGGAGTTATATTTATGGAGCCATAACGTAAATGATGGGATCAGGGTCTGGGCGATGGGGAGTTAGAGTTTCAGTTTTATAAAATGGGACGCTTTGGAGGCGACGGTGCTGATGGTTAACGCCATTGAACTATACACTTAAAAATGGTTAAGATGAGTTCTAAAAAGCATCTTTATTCAAGAAAAAAACAAATGGAGCACTGAGCCTCCTAATGGCTTCTGTCCACATTTTCCTGGGCACGGAGGGGCTCCGTCTTGCGTTCTTTGGAAGGACGATGATGATGCATTCAAGGTGCTACCCTTTGGGGCAGGGATTGACCCAGCATCGTGCAGCTTCATGGCAGTCACACCGTCTGAGTCACGGCAGTGGACACTGGTCCTGTTGGGGCTGCAGAGCCTCAGCAAGGAGAGGTGTGCGAGTTTCTAGGAGCTAGCACGATAAAGAGTAGGGTGGCTCAAACAACATACATTTCTTGTTTCCTGGTCCTGGAGGCTGGGAGTCTGAGATCCAGGAGGGGCTGAGGCCTCTCTAGTGGGCGCTTAGACCCTGTCTCCTCCATGCATCCTCCATGATCGTCCGTCTGTGCATATCTGTGTCCTCATCCCGTATTCTTAGAAGGGCCTCAGTCCTATGGGATCAGAGCCCACCCTACTGACCTCATTTTACCATAAGCCCCTCTTTAAAGGCCCTACCTCCAAATAGAGTTCCATTCTGAGGGCCTGGGAGTAAGGGCTTCAATATGAATTTGGAAGAGACACGGTTCCTCCCATAACAGGACACAAGCACACATGAAGCGAGACTGACCCCGAGTATCGTGCATTTAACCCTTTTCATCGACAGTGTCATCCGTGCTGTGAGGACCTCAGATCACCTCTGTCTCCATCAAATCTTCCATGACTGAGAGTCCGTGCAAAACGTCAGGCAACAAACACCTGATATCTCCACCGTCTTCCCCAAAACTCAGCCCTAGCCTCTGCCATTGGCCCCAGGAGTCGTGTGAACACATCCTCGGGTGCCCACGAGAAAGCGTTTGCTGAGGTCAGAATGGCGTCCCTGCCGCCAGCTCCCCAGCAGGTGCATTTCCACGTCGGGAGAAGAGATGGGGACATCCAAGCGCCAGACGCCCGCCCCAGGCATCTGCAAAGACTTCAGCAAAAAAAAAAAAAAAAAAGCCAAAAAATAGAAAATAACGCAGAGAGAGAGAGATGCGTGGTCTAGCTTACAGCCACTCCGTGCGCCAGTTGCAAAACATGACCCTCATCATGTTCGCCAGCCGGACGGGCAGAAAGCACCCGGCGACTATTTTCATCAGCGACGGGGATCGGCTTCAGCAGACCCATTAGAGAATTAGAAAATGAAGGACAGAGAGAAGGATCCCGCCCCGACGTCCCCAGTTCCCGTGCATTTAATATCCCGATTAAATACAGGGAGGCCTGCGGTTGGGGGGGGCGGGGAGGCAGGTGTGTGTGTCCGTGTGTGTGCTTGCGGGTGGAAAGAGAATTTTTTTATTTGAAGGTTAGGCCAATATTAGCAAGAAAAATAAAATAAAGCGATTCAAATGGCCCACAGCGCCGCCACCGCCGCCACCGACTCTGAGAACGTTGAGCTGCGAAACGAGCAAGTGGCTAATTGTGTAAATGCCGCTAATTACGTGTGCAGAGCGTCTAACCGGGGCTTCTCCCTGTAACTAATAAGAAATCAATTAGTTAATGAAGTGGCCATTAAATGCAATGCTAATCTCAGCCAGGGTATTTTTAATGTTTCTCTTTTCTCCCCCCGTATGATCCTCTTTAATTGCCACTGCCATACGGAGCGCACAGCTTTCCGCATGTCTAATGAAACATCATTATAGGGTAGCTGGCATTCTTGGAAGAGCTGAGCGAAAGCTGCTTCCCAATTATTTTTAATTGCCAGACACTCTCACAACTGGGTCTCCTACCACGCGCTTCAGAGCCGGGCGCTGTCACGTCGTAGCACGCACACGGACCGTGTTTTGTGCCGCAGCCCGCGAGCGGCCGCTCTGGTCTTGGCCACGGTGCACAACGTGCCTGCAAAGCCCCCAAAGGCGGCGCCGTGTGTGCATCGTCCTCGCCTTGGCTGGGGCCTGGAGTGATCCGTGCGCCTTCTCCAGGGCGGGAGCTCAAGACCAGCCAGCGGTCGGGCTGGGCTGCAATCTCTGCTCCCGGGGACGCGCGTGCGTGAAGACACACCACCTGCATAAACGCTGCACAATCTGAGCCCCGTGCGCCCTTTGTAATCACGAAGTGGCCCCGCGCTGGGTAGCTCGCTAAGTGACAGGTCGTCACTTGTGCAAAGCGCGTTTCCGACCCTGGCTACCGTCCTCGCCCGCGAAGTTGGCACAGTATGAGAAGGGGAGCTTTCTGGCCCGCCTTCAGTCTGATGCGCTCCCGGGGCGCTTATGTATCTCGTTCCGGGCACTTGCATCTCCCAGCGCAGCTTTTCATCTCGTGTCGCCGCCAATTCCGGGAGCTGAGGCCGCGTGGGTCCTGCCGGCCGCCCTGCCAAGCCCCCAAAGACACACACCCACCCCGGGGGTCGTTGGCTTTAAAACAAACCCCAGCTTTAAAACAAACTCCCTCTGACGAGGCGCGTACGTTGGCTTTTACTTTTGCACGACATGCAAATTAAATTAGTTAATCCAGCACCCCTGTCGCAAGAAATCTGCCACCAGCAGCTGCCAGAGGCTCAGACGTCAGGAGAAGGGAGATGGGATGTGACGTTTTGTTCATTAAATAAACAAACCCGGTTCGGGTAACAGCATTAGGTAGAAAGCCCCATCAGTTCTCGTAGGTTTATGTTCCCGTAACGAGAAGTGACAATTGTTCCTTAGATTCATAAGGACCGCACGGGAGAACAAAAAGGGTGAGGAGCATCGAGCACCGATCAGAATCGGGTGCACCGGGCGCTATTGGAAGCACAGAGCGCTCGTGTGCAGATGGGACGCGTCGTGCTGGCCCAGGGCCCCTTGCAGAGGTTGCCCCCCGAATCCTCGCCTGACTCCGGAGCATCTCTTTTGTGTTGGGACCTCGGTGTCATTCGAGAGCGTGGGAGCTGCAAACTTCAGCGAGGTCCCGGCGTCAAAGGACGGAGGCCCCAGGTCTCAGGGCCTACCCCGGTTCCACCCCCGGGAAGGCCCCCGTGCTCACCTTTGGACACAAAGCCTCACTGCAAACCTGCAAGTGCCTGCAGGACGGGGCAACAGAAGACATGTCTGCAAAGCGCAACCTGCCTGCGCGTGGGGACGGCCGTGGAGGCCGCCGGCCAGATTCCAGACCCTAGGAAATAGAGAGGGATCGAGCATCACGCCGGCGCGGGTTATGCAGGCGATAACCACCCGGTATCGGTGGGGGGTACGTACCAGGACCCCCGGCGGAAACCTCAAACGGCAGACACAGCCTGTGTTGCTCCCACACATTCATTCCTATGATAAAACTGACATTATAAAGTAGGCACTGTTAGAAATTAGCAATAAGTAGTAATAAAATAGAACGGTTATTGCAATTGGCCCTAATAAAGTATGTGAATCTCTCTACATATATACTGCTCTGTCTTAAAACAGCGTCCCGTGCTGTGCTCACTTTTTTTCCCCTCGTGATGATGACGTGACCCATGAAAATGCCCGTGACAAGGTGAGTAAGGAGCATGACGTAGGCACGTCCCGCCATTGGCCACGGTTGGCCTTCCGATGACCCACTGGGGAGGACCTCCCGCTGCCAGACCGCGGTCGCCCTCAGGGCACGGACAGACACACGGCATTTCCTGCCCATGTCATGGACCCCACGCGGTTGACATGACCCCGTGTGCAGAGCAGGCCTGACCCTGCGCCTGGAGCTGATTCAACCTGCGTCCGCCGTGGCGATCAAAGCCCATCGTCCCAATGAGCACTGGCTCCATTTTGCCAAAAACGACCGTGGAGCATTCAGGGGGCTTTGAAGCAAGATTTTTGGATTCTGGATTTGGATTCTGGTGCCGTGAGTATGAAACGCAAACTCCCCCGACAGTCATCGACCGTGGGTTTCAAGTGGAGAGTCTCTCTTTTTTTCTCACAATCTCTATTTCTCTCAATTTCTCTCTCTCTTTCGATATTGCACGCAGGCTGCTTTTTAAAAAAAATCCCCAACAGGAAGCCACCTTGGCTGACCTCTGTAGCAAGGGGAAGCACGCATCACCCAGAAAAACAGAACCAGGGGGGTTGAGAATGCACTTTTATCACCAGAGATGTGTTTTTAAGGAATTGCTGACTGTGATTACGGAGGCTCCAAGCCCTGATTCTGGAGGGTCAGTCAGCAGTGTGACCCAGGGGAGACCCAATGCTGCAGCTAGTCAAGGCCATCTGGACACAAAATTCCCTCTCCTTTGGGTATATCATGGGATTTTTCCCGCCTCTTCTGTGACTCTGAAGGCCTTCAACTGATTAGACGAGGCCCACCCACGTTCTGGAGGGGATCTGCTCTTTTCGACATGTACTGATTGATATCATTAGGCCCATCTAAACAATAACAGTACAGAAACATATAGAATAACATTTGGCCACATATGTGGGCACCGTGGCCTGGGCAAGTGGACCTATAAAATTAGCCATCATCAGCAACCAAGATAGAAATCTCCATCGTAGGCATTTGGGGGAGAGAAATGACTCAAAACTCAACTGTCAGTCCTTCCTTGCTGTCTAGAGAAGCCACGTGTCATGGAGGATGAAGCATAAATGCAGGGATGGCTTCAGAAACGGGTGTCTCTGAGCCCCCACGTCCGAATCTAAAGGCCTGATAATGAGAAACACAAGACCCCTCGGCTCAGAACCTCTAGGTGGGTCTCACCTGCATTTCCTTCAAGGCTTAAATGATCAAATTCCTCCCAGTTTCTTCACTTGCCGCCTTTAGGACTTTAGGCACATCCCACTTCCACCTGTACTGACAATATTTCTGTTGAAACTGACTCATTTTTATATTCAAACACACTTATTTTAGGGCACAACCTCATCGTACTACCATAATATCTGCAGAGTCACCTTCACGTCCCACAATACAAGGGAAGCTCAAGAATAGAGGCAAACAAGGCAATGAGGCCACTGAGCTTCATGTGGCAAGAGCTATCCCAGTCAAGAGCTCCCCCTGTTTGTGTGGGAAAAGGGGGTTTCACAAGGATGAGATGTGGGTAAAAGTGTATATGCCCCAGACTGAGCCATCAGGAGAGCACACAAGAGGGAAGAGCCCCTGCACTGTTCATGGAAACAGGGTCAGGCCCCCAAAGGAGGGAACAACCCAAGTGTCCATCCACAGGAGGATAGATAAACACAGTGGGGTCCGTCCAAAGAATGGAATACTCTACAGGCATGAACAGGAATGGAGCTCTGACACCTGCTACCACGTGGATGGAGTTTGAGGACATGATGCTCACTGAGAGACACAGACACACACGGTCACATTGCGTGTCATCCCACGGACGTGAGACTGTGCAAAAGAGGCAGACCCATGGACACAGAAAACAGATTGGTGGTCGTCCAGGTTGGTGGGGGACATGGGGTCATCCAGGTGGGTGGGGGAGATGGAGTCATCCTGGGTTGGTGGGGGAGATGGAGTCATCCAGGTGAGTCGGGGAGGTGGGGTCATCCCGGGTAAGTGAGGGGGATGGAGTCATCCTGGGTTGGTGGCGGAGAGGGGGTCATCCACATTGGAGGGGGAGATGGGGTCATCCTGGGTAGGTGAGGGAGATGGGGTCATCCAGGTGGGTGGGGGAGATGTCAGGATAATCTCACGGACCTGGTGTGAAACATGAACCTCCTCTACAGAGCAGTCTCACAGCCTAAAGAAAGTGCACATACAAACATCACAGATGGGATACACATATGATCACACATATGCACATATATAAATGGTGCACATGCAGCGTGTGTGCAGAGAGACACATGCATATACGTGTACACACACCTGCGTCAGGAGACCTATGCACAGAAAGACACCCAGGCACTGGTAGACAGTTACAGGTGTGTCCTGAACTTGCTGGTGGTTTCTTGTGAGATGTAAGAGCTCACATATCTGCCTGTGTTTTATCTACTTGCAGCTCAATGTCTTCCAGGACTGAAATGCTGTGAGGATGAGTGGATGGAGGGATAGATGGGTGGATGGATGGATGGGTGGATGGGTGGATGGATGCATGGATGCATGGATGCATGGGTGAGTGGATGGATGGTGGATGGATGAGTGGATGGGTGGGTGGATGGATGGATGCATGGATGCATGGATGGATGGATGCATGGGTGAGTGGATGGATGGTGGATGGGTGGATGGATGGATGGATGGATGGGTGGATGGATGCATGGATGGATGGGTGGATGGATGCATGGATGGATGGATGCATGGGTGAGTGGATGGATGGTGGATGGATGAGTGGATGGATGGACGGATGGATGAGTGGATGGATGGATGGATGGATTAATGGACTAATGGATGGATGGATGGACGGACGGACGGATACATGGGTGGATATATGGATAGAAACTGCATGGATGCACACGTAATAAAGTTGCGTGTGTTGAGATGGCATTTAGATGATGGGACCATGTGTTTCTCTGCAGGCTGGCCTTCCTCCCCAGGCTTAACGCCCTCCAAGAATCCCAAGCGCACTTGTGTGTGCAGAGATAGGACAACCTGCTTTTAAATCACACAGAGTTTAAATGTGTCTTCTATCATACGGGGAATTTTTAAACAGAGCAAACCCCCCCTTGCCTTAGCTGTCGTTATAAGCAGGGTAGGTATTTTCTGTTAAGAACTTCATATTTCCTTTGCCCTAGGAAATAAATGGGGACGGTTGAAGTTTGTCCAGCAAACGAATCAGTCGGTGCAGCCAGAGAATCCTCTGTGTAAGCAGAAACTAAACTTTGGGCAGACGTGAATGTAGCATAATTAACTTACTGATATTATGTGTGCTGGCTCTGGTGTGCAGGGAACGACTCTGGTCTCCCGCACAGCAGACGTGGGGCGTTTAATCCCGGGAGTGGCACGTTGCATAGACATCCGTGGAAATCATGAATGGCTGATTAGCGCGGCTCAAAACCACACAGAGCCTTCAGGCAGGCACCTCCATCCTCCAAACCGTGGCGACGAAATTAAGAGCAGTGACCAAAGCAATCTGCCATGAGGAACATAATGAATCCAGCACCGGAGGAGAAACAAGACAGTCACCAAGTCCAGCAAATGGCTTTTGTCATCGAGAAGATTAAAATGATAAAGCCACGTTGGACTATTCATCCGTGCGTCAGTTTATCTCATTCACTCACTCTCCGCGCGTTTCGCGAGCAAACAACTTCCCCAGGGGAAGGAGACAGCCGCGCAGGAACCCATTGACCTGAGCCGCTCAAAGGCCAGAGCCAATGTCCAGAACCTACACCACGAAGGAACATCAGCACGTGCCTCACAGCCATCGAGGTTTCGACATTTAGACTCGACCCCCGTAGCCATCGGGGAAATCACAACCACCCGACGCCACTTCACGCTCTCAGGAGAGGCTCTCGTGTTTACAGACAGGCGTGGAGAGAGACGAACCCTCACGTGCTCTTGGTGGGTCTATCATGAATAAATAAAAAATAAAAAAATATATTAAAAAAAAAAGTTGGGGATCCCTGGGTGGCGCAGCGGTTTAGCGCCTGCCTTTGGCCCAGGGCGCGATCCTGGAGACCCGGGATCGAATCCCACGTCGGGCTCCCGGTGCATGGAGCCTGCTTCTCCCTCTGCCTGTGTCTCTGCCTCTCTCTCTCTCTCTCTGTGTGTGACTATTATAAATAAGAATGAAAAATAAAAATAAAAAATAAATTTAAAAAAAAGTTGAACGTACCATGAGCCTCCGACCCAGCTCTCCCACACGTAGGTATGTACCCAGGACACGTGAAAACATGTGCTTACACCAACACTTGTAAGGCCACGTTCCCGGCACCGTTATTTCTGAGCGCCAAAGCACGGAAACAAGCCACGTGTCCACCAGCCAGTGACTGGATACCCCAAATGGCGTCCACCCATTGGAATCGATGGTATCTCTCCGCAGGGAGGACTCACCTGGGGATGCACATCACAACTCCGATGATCCTCAGACACGTTCTGCTCAGTGAAAGAAGCCAGTCGCAAAAGGGCACATGATTTCATTTATATAAATTGTCCAGAAAAGGGAAATTTGTAGGGACAGTAAGTAGATTAGTGGTTGCCTCGGGCTGGTGGTGGATGTGGGGACGTCAGGGCACTGTGTGCAAATAGGCCTGTGGTTTCCCTTTTTTGGGGAGTGATGGACACATTTCAGGATTAGACTGTGGCGGTGCTTATGCAAGTCTGTGAATTTACTGAAAAGCGTCCAATTGTTCAGGAAGAGTGCATTTCGCGGAGTGTCGATTATGCCTCCATAACGTTGTCTTTTATTTTATATTTTTTAAGATTTTATTAATTTATTCATGAGAGACACAGAGAGAGAGGCAGAGACACAGGCAGAGGGAGACGCAGGCTCCGTGTAAGGAGCCCGATGTGGGACTCGATCTCTGGACCCCAGGATCACGCCCTGGGCCAAAGGCAGACGCTCAACCACTGAGCCACCCGGGCTGCCCCATAAAGTTGTCTTTTTTTAAAAAAATCAACACGTAAGCATTTGGCGGGATTTTTCAGTGCTTCCTTGTGTGTCTCACAGTTTTAGGGTAAAATCCGTTTCTTCTGTGGTTACCCACCAATTCTCCTACAAAGTCTTCCTACAAATCCGGGGGCTGGGACTGTTGGAACGTCGAACGTGACAGAGGAGTCGTCCCTGAAGACGCGCCCAAAATGGCACCAGGACGGCCCATGGCATTGACTCCTATCAGGGCCCCCTATCTGGATGGAGGTCGGGCTTTATCTCACACGCACAGGATGATCATTGTCTCTCTCTGGTCTACGGAAAACGCTCGGTACTTGTGAACATACACGGATAGATCTTTTTATTTTTTTTTTTCAATTTCCCCAAATTCAGACCCTTGGAGAGGTTGGCCAATTGTCTGAAGAAGCCAACTTTCGTGCCTGACCGTCTCGGGGATGCCTCTCAAAGGCCTTATGCAAATGGAGCTCGGCACAGAACACTCAAGTGACCGTACCCCCGACAACCGCCCCCCGCCCCGCCACCTTCCTGGCCCGTCACACCACATCCTCTGTGCGAGCAGCTGGGCTGACTCCGGTGAAGACTCCGGTGGAGATCACAGTCATCTCTGGACAGTCAAAACCAAAGAAGGAGCCCATGATTCTCCTCTTCCCATTTTAATCATCTCCTTCGTTTTATTTATTTATTTATTTTTAATTTGTAAAAATGGTGGTAAGATACACACACACGTAAAAGACGCCATCGTAATCACGTTTAAGTGCACGTCTCAGTGGCATGGAGCCCATTCACGCTGTTGTGCAACCATCTCCACCGTCATCTCCAGAACTTTCCATCGTCCCAAACTGCAGCGACGTCCCCATGAGCCACTACCTCCCTGTCCCCCCAGCCCCAGCCCCTGGTCCCACCATCTACTCCCTGTCTCTTTTGGATGGGACTCCCCTAGGGACCCCGTGTACGTGGAAATCACACAGGATCTGTCCTTCGGTGCCTGGTAGATGCCAAACTAGAATTGAAGTAGGGTCTCCTGATTCCCCAAGCCACTGTCCCTCTAAGGATCCTCACTGAGATGTGCTAGGTCCCACCTTGAGAAGGTGAGCTGTAGGATAGGGGAAGGCATTTGGCACCAGGAGGGAAAACACCCAGAAAAATGAGATACATAGTCCGTCCTCTGGGAGTTTGCAATCTTGGGGAAACAGGGTAAATGCAGGAAATAAAGACTCTCATTACAGATGACCTCTCAAGCCCAAGGAAGGACAGGGGTCCTGTTGTCCTCTCCCACCAGGTCTGGGAAGTGAGACTTTCCAGCACTGATGTGCAACGATTCACATGGAGACGGCCAAGCAAGGAAGCCCCTGGGAGCCCCAGGATTTGGAGTTCCTATGGGGGCTCCGGCTGATTGACTATTGACTAAGGGATTCGTTGATTGCTCGAATAGTTGATGTCAATCTCCATATCAGCTGAAATGGCATGATCCCAAATCTGCCACCCCACACGAGCACCAGGCACGACCCGAATCCACCACCCTATATGAGTACCTGGCACAAGCCGAATCCACCACCCCACACGAGCACCTGGCATGACCTGAATCCCCACCCTACAGGAGCACCTGGCACGACCCCGAATCCATCCCCCTACCTGAATACCTGGCACGACCTGAATCCACCACCCTACAGGAGCACCTGGCACGACCCCGAATCCACCACCCTACAGGAGTACCTGGCACGACCCGAATCCACCACCCTATACAAGCACCAGGCATGACCCTGAATCCCCACCCTACATGAGCACCTGGCACAACCCAGAATCCACCACCCTACAGGAGCACCTGGCACGACCCCGAATCCACCACCCTACATGAGCACCTGGCATGACCTGAATCCACCACCCTACAGGAGCACCTGGCACGACCCCGAATCCACCACCCTACATGAGCACCTGGCATGACCTGAATCCACCACCCTACAGGAGCACCTGGCATGACCTGAATCCACCACCCTACATGAGCACCTGGCATGACCTGAATCCACCACCCTACATGAGCACCTGGCATGACCTGAATCCACCACCCTACATGAGCACCTGGCACGACCCCGAATCCACCACCCTACAGGAGCACCTGGCATGACCTGAATCCACCACCCTACAGGAGCACCTGGCACGACCCCGAATCCACCACCCTACATGAGCACCGGGCATGACCTGAATCCACCACCCTACATGAGCACCTGGCATGACCTGAATCCACCACCCTACAGGAGCACCTGGCACGACCCCGAATCCACCACCCTACATGAGCACCGGGCATGACCTGAATCCACCACCCTACAGGAGCACCTGGCATGACCTGAATCCACGACCCTACATGAGCACCTGGCATGACCTGAATCCACCACCCTACAGGAGCACCTGGCATGACCTGAATCCACCACCCTACATGAGCACCTGGCATGACCTGAATCCACCACCCTACAGGAGCACCTGGCATGACCTGAATCCACCACCCTACATGAGCACCTGGCATGACCTGAATCCACCACCCTACAGGAGCACCTGGCATGACCTGAATCCACCACCCTACAGGAGCACCTGGCATGACCTGAATCCACGACCCTACATGAGCACCTGGCATGACCTGAATCCACCACCCTACAGGAGCACCTGGCATGACCTGAATCCACCACCCTACATGAGCACCGGGCATGACCTGAATCCACCACCCTACATGAGCACCTGGCACGACCCCGAATCCACCAGCCTACACGAGCACCTGGCACGACCACCCCTACATGAGCACCTGCCATGGCTGTCCCCACGCCCAGCTCCGTCCATCCCATGTGCCCATACCCAGCCCCTAATCACATCCCGAGACGACCCAGCAGGACCCAATCCCTTGCCCCGTGCACAGGCGGCCTTGGCCTGACCGTGTGCCCTCAAGTTCATTCCAGTGCCAATACGGGGTCGTTGGAGGTGCGGCCTTTGGGAGGAAACGGCTTCATGGGAGTGGAGCTCCCGTGATGGGATTAAGGACGTTAGAAGGGAGACCCCCGCGAGCACCCTGGTCCCTTCCACCCTATAGCCGTGTGTGAGCCAGCAAGAGGGTCCCCGCCAGCCCCCGGCGTGCACCTGGACTCAGTCTGCAGCCTCCAGGACAGGTGCGCAGCCCCCGAGTCTGTGGTGTTGGTTATAGGTTCCTGAGCGGGCACCGAGCTACCCGTATCAGGCGTCCACCCACAGGGCTCCGCGCCCCCAGAAGCCAGGGGCAGAGCCCGGAGCTGTCCGCAGACACCTTCAACCTTTTCTACTTATTCACACGAAAACGCTCCTCCGCTCTCCAGACACAGACACCTGCTAACGGGGGCTCGTGCCAAACAGCTCCAGAGCAGGGAGCTGCAATCCCCGTCGCTTCTCCAAACCCGGGGCCGACTTTGGACGGTCACCCTCGTGCGAGCACCTCGGCGGCCGCGGCCCAGCGCACACCTGGCCCCGCCGTGGGCCCCGCAGGCGGGAGCCCAGCCCCATTCCGGGGGGACGCAGACAGCCCGCCGGTGCCGCCGCTCAGGGACCCTGCCTCCCAGGCCAGCCTGCGATGCCCCCTTTCTTGGGAGATTAAGACCCTATTTGTTTCCGTCATCGGCTGCTTCATCCCTAATGGGCTCCGGCGCGGCTCCAAAGCCGTCTTCCTGACAGCGGATGCCAAGGATGATTAGGGGCCCCGCGAGGGATGCTCCCCGCACCCTCGGCGTGCGTGGCATCTAATCACTTCCCGACAGACAGCAGAGCCCTCCGACAGCGGGCCCCCCGCCCCGCCAGCCCCTGTCCCCGCTTCCGGGGGCTCGCGCTGACGCTCCGTAAGGAAAATGTGCCTGCCTGTAATTCTTATTGACAAAAACAAAGATGACATGTTTACATAATTGGTGACACATCTCACTGATTACGTCTCATCTTCTATTCATTAGGCTGCCATGACACCGCCGCACGTCCCCCCCCCAACCCCCACCGCCGCCGCCACTGCCGGAAATAAAGAGATAGAGACGGGCGAGGGACATGCAGCCGCGGCGTGGACGCTGCCTCAACACCATCCGAGGCCTCGGAGCCCTGCTGCTCCGCCGAGATGCCGCATTCCTGCACGAGCACACGTTTGATGACAGGCTAATAGTTGGGGCGGAGGTCAACGCTCAGAGATGCCTGCAGGTGACCCAAGGGCGGCTCACGCCCTTCATGCCCACCCGCCCGTGTCTGGACTCAGCAGGAACGATGCAAACGATGCGGCCAGGCCTGGCGAGCCCGAGACATCCCGGCGGCAGTGCGGCGGCGGCCTCACCCTGCACCCTGCAGGCTCAGGTCAGCTGCAAGCTCCAGGACGCGGGCGGCGTGCTATGCTACCCACGGCAGCGGCACCCCGACCGAGCCCACGCCTGTTTCCTCAGTTGCCACTTACACTCTTTGTAGCTTTTCCCAACTGTACTCCCTAAGATCCCCGAATGGGGACTCTGCTTCCAAAGCACATCACGACACGGTGGGGTTGCAGCGCACGGACGCATGCACGGTCGGAATTCCTGCACCCGCCCTGCTCCCCTCACCACCCCCCTGGGGACCCCACAGCTGTGGGTTCAGCTGTCCCACGAGTCGTCCCTGCATGCACCTATTTAGGTTGCCAGCAAGTGAAGGAAAGAAAGAAAGAAAGAAAGAAAGAAAGAAAGAAAGAAAGAAAGAAAGAAAGGAAGGAAGGAAGGAAGGACCTGCCAAAGCCCTTCAACGCCGAGGGTGAAGAAACAAATTGAATCCACATGTGTCTGATTCACTTAGACTTAACTCGTTGAAATGTCGCGAGGTCAGAACACTTGGATTTGCCGAGTGCGTCCGGAAGTGTCCCTCCCTCCGAGCGAGGGGGACGCGCCCTGTTCGCACATCGTTCTGGTGATCCCGAAGAGAGGCCGGGGGGCTCCGCGACAGGCCGAGGAAATCCGCGAGTCGGAGCGGGGCTGCCGGGCCGTGTGTTTCCACTTAGCCCGCGCTGGCCCGCTCAGCAGGAAGACGCGCTGACCTTCCCTGGCGGGACTTCACACCTCTTTGGGGGTTGGACCTGCACGTGCAAAGCTGGGTTCTGAGGGAGGAAAAAAAAAAAAGGAAAAGAAAAAACGAGAGCCTCGCCATGTGGCCGCATGGAGACGGCACCGTCCTAACCGTCGGGTGCAGCGGGGGCCGGGGAGCTCCGCGCGGCTCCTTCTAGATGTAATCACGCATGTGGGTGTCTGAACGGGTTCGCGTCTCCACCCTGATCCCGATGTGCACGTTGCCGCCCGTCCGGGCTTCGAAAAATAAATGCTTGGAGCCGTCTCTAGAAGATGGTGGCCGCGTAACCACCTCGCATCGCGCACGTGGACAGAGACGCAAACCACGACCTCCGTGGCCACGTTGGCTCACACTGCAAAGCATGAGCATCCCCGGGGCTGCGAGGAGCATCCAACGGCCCCGGAAAGAAGCTCCCGCGTGGCCTCAGGGACTCACTCACCACGTAGGCCTGCGTGAAAGGTCCGTGCCAGCGTCTCCAGGGACACGTGTCCGCCCAGAAGACGCCATTGACGCACACGAGTCCCTCGCACACGACAGTGTGTGTCCACCTGCTCGGGGCAACGATCCCACCGGGGACAACCACGCGCTGTCCTGGCCTTCACAGAGCGTGAGGTCGACCAGCTGTCGCCGCCCATGCAAGATCCCGTAGACGGGGCGTTACAGATGGGGAGGGGGTGTTCGCGGGACGGTGACCTCGCACGAAGCACGTGGGCCACCCAGCCGGGCCGCGTGTTCCTGTCGCGGATATTTGCTCACGAATATGTTGACGTCTATGCAACCAAACCCTCGATGATGCTGATGCTCCCCCCAAAATGGACGATGCGTCCTCCCCAGAACGTGACGTTGGACTTGACTTGTCCTGTGTCTGTGTCTTCTTTTTTTTTTCTATTTCCCCTACACGCACGTTTTTATTTATTTTTATTTATTTTTTTCATTTTTTAAAAAATTAACGGGCTGCTGGTATACCAGTCAAGAACAAACAAGGAAGCTATTTATTTTCCCTAATATTTTTGCCTGCAATTAGGATACAGTGCCACCAACTGGTGCGCGGTGGTGACCCGACGGTGTCACAGGCATGCGTCTGAAGGTCGGCTTCGCTCAACGTCCACCCTGAGGGAAAAGCAAGAGCCCCCGGGGACTGTCCCTGATGACGCATGGACATGGGGCAAGACTGGGCTTTCAGTCGGAGGACAGTGGGGTTTGAGCACAGACGAGCCCCCGCACGGATTGGATTCCCGCACCCACCCTGCCCCCCAGGGACCCCACGTGATGTGGGTCCCGCCCCCCCAGGGGCCGCCCCACCATGCACCTGTTTCAGTCTCCAGGAATAGGAGGAGGAAGCCCTACACCGGCGTGTCGCCCCAACCACCCTACACGGCCTTATGCTCCAGACCCCGTAACCCAGTGCCCTCCTTCACGGAGACGAGCCCAAGCTCAAACGTGCTGGGCGCTCTGCCCTGCTCCCGCCCGCCATCTTGCCCATCCCCATGGCCTGTAAGGGTGTTCTCAGGAGAGACGTCCAGGAGCCGAGGGTCCTTCTTGCTCCCGCCCTGAGCTTGGAGGTTCTGCATCAATTCCTCTTTGCAAAGCCAGGTTCTCATCTCCATTTCCCACCTCGATGCCCCCGCCCTGCCTGTCAAGGACACCCACCCGGTGGCCTTCACGGGACATGCATGTGCTGGGGCGGCCACAGCATGCCGTGTGGCTCAAAACCAGGAATTCATCGTCCTCCAGCTCTGGAGACCAGCCGTCGGAGGTCCAGCGGGGACCCGCTCCCTCCAGGGGCTCCGGGGAGGGTCCCTCCTGCCTCTTCCGGCGTCCCGGGGCTGGTAGCCACGTCCCTTCTGTCTCCGCCTCCATCCTCATGGGGCTCCTCCTCTGTGTCTGCATCTCCTCTTCTATCTCTGACGAGGACCCGTGTCGTTGGATGTGAGGCACCCTAATGACCGCCTTAAATTGACTATATATGCAGATGAGGCCCTATTTCCAAGAGCATCACACTGGGCGTGTCCATCCCCCGAGGAGCAGCTCCTACGTTGATCACGCTGTTCATGCCCGGAAGGACCACCGAGGCCCGGCTGCCCCTCACCCGTGTGGGGAGCATCGCGTGCAGATCCACAGCGCAGGAAACACCCCTTTGTCCCATCACCGTGCACAGCGATGTCCTCACGGCGTCTCTCAAGTCGTCTTTCTTCACGGGCCTGGAAACCCGAATTCACTGCCTGCATGACATCCTCACCGCGGCGACTGTTTGTTCCTGGCGGTGACAGCCACTGTCGATGGATCTGACCCCATAACGAGAATGACTGATGCTCAAACAACGGGGAGATGGTGCCAAACGCCTTCCCCATCAGGTACCCGCACGGCACAGACGAAGCTGCTGGCTGCGGCGGGCTGAGGAATTAGACAGCCCTTCCCTGACCCCCATGTGGCACAGCGTGACCCTCCAAAGACGCTACGATTCATCCTATCTTCGGTCGTACCCTGCGATTTAGAACAAAACACTGTGAGACACCACGGGGCGGTGGGTTGCTCAGCATGGGTCCCATTAGCAAGACGTGGGTCGACCCAAAGCCAGAACTCAATCACCAATTTTTTTTTAAATTTTAATTTTGATCTTTTTTTTCCGATCGGCGATCATCCAGCGACGCCAGAACCCAAAGGAAATGCGAAATACCTTCCTCCGACCCCCATTCCCGTGGCCTGATTGCGTTTGCTCTCCCGTCCCGTGACGACGGTGTTTTCCACGCAGCTGTCCTCGATTCTCAACGTCGGCCCGCAGAACGGGCGTGGACTCAACCGCTAGAGGACTCCGCATCACGTCTCAGCAAGACGGCGGCGGGGACGACCGCGACCCAGTCGGAACGACGTCCCCTCTGCTGCGGGCACGACTCGGTACAATTGTTTCCTCCCTCTTACAGGGTTGGGTTTTTAAATTGTATTGAAGACATGCGAATAATGCGGGGAAATAAGAAGGGGATGCCGGTTGTCCCCCGCTCCGTGTGACGCATGCACCGACCCCACCGCGTCGGGGAGGATCGTCTATGCCGTGCCCCCCCGTTCCTGCGAGAAGAGCCAAACTGCACAGAACGGGCGTACATGGCACCTGCCCTTTCATCAAGCCGGGCCGCCGCCGCCGACCACTCACCCTACGTGCTGTTTGTTCCAGTGTGACCAATTTCAGGCAAAATGCTGAGGCCACAGGCAGTACCTGGTTCGCCACTTCCAAGAATGTTCTCACTCCCCCCGTATGTAGGGCTGCACTTTTACTCTGCGTTCCCGGCCTTCCCATCCCTCCCTGGGACCGACCGCCACAGCCCACGCTGTTCTCGACCCGTCTTTGGCCCGAATGGCGGCCAAAGCAGGCTCCGTTTCTGGGCGCGAACAACCTGATTTGTGTCTGAACGGCCGCCCTCTAGTTGTTAATCCGGGCCAACTGGTTTGTTGTGTTTTGTTTTTAAATTCTTTAACTCCTTACAGGCGTCGTGCCCGCCCTCCGCCCCGTCTACCCCTCTGAGCCTCCCGTCAAGCAGGTCCTGAATTATGACTATTTAGATGCAGAGCCTGAGCTAGAAGAATCCTCCGTGATCTCCCCGAAACCATTGGGCGAGACCCTGGCCCCCGAGCCCGCCTCTGGGAGAAAACGGGTATCGGAATGCAATCCGTTGAGCTGAGTTCAAAGGGCTTTGGCCGGAAAGTATGCGCCGCCACAGAATTAGGGCAGGAATGTTCCTAGCGGTTGCCCGAGAAAAGCATCATGGACGCTGGACGCGAGATCCGCCCTCCGCAAGGCTGGTTTGCAAAACACACAGGGCAGAGCTGTGTGTCCTCAGGAAGCCCGGCCCTTCCGGATGGTTCCCAACCCAGACAGGAGGGCGCTGAGGCCAGAGACGGGCCGGACTCCCTCCCACCCCCGGCGTGGGGGAGACGTGGACGCCCCAGGTCTGCCACGCGGCCGGGAGCTCTCCATTCTTTTCTGTGACAGCCGCGCCCGACCGCAGCGGCGGGAGGTTCCCCTTGGGGGGTGTGTGTGTGTGTTTTTTTAATGTTCTTTACGCACAAAGCGTTTCAGCGTGAGGGATGCCACAAATCAGCCGAGTAATTAGTGCCGCCTCTCCTGGCCGCCCCCCATTCGGATTCTTGGCACAAAGTGTATTATTAGGTTTCAAGGAATTCGTTTAGTTTTCTTTGCCAGGAGATAAATTCAAGAAAAGCAAGGAGGGAGCGTTAGTGGCACCGCACCCGACGCAGACCCTTTCCGTCCTGCAGCACCCGAGCGTCATAAATATGGAGCCCGAGGCTCAGAGGACCCCACGATGCCCAAGTCCCGCCCACAAATCCAGAGCGCTCCCCCCCTTCCCGCGGCCCGCGTGCCTCTACGTTACAAGATTTATAATCACCCGGCGCCAAACGTGGGGTCTTGTTACAAAAACGTTCTTCTTTTGGGAAACACAGAATGAAATATAATTATAATTTAGCCGCACCACTTAGAAGAAACAAGCCTGTGTTCTCCACCGCCCCGGGTTTGCTAAAGCAAAGCGTTTTTCAAATTGCTTCCCCTCCCTGCAAATCCACCCGGTTTGCTGTGACTCGCGGGGAAGGAGGGGGAACGAGGGGGGGTGTCCCAGACGATCTTGACGTGGTTGTTTCCCATCCGCCGTGTACGGGTTTGGGAAGGTCCTCAGCACCGGAATCCAGGGAGAATGTCACCTTGTCGTCGTCCTCACAGACGCGTGTGGGTAGATCGCGGCTGGAGATGCCCTCGCGACTCCCGAGAGCCAGCTACGGTGCAGCTTGCTGTACGGGGTGGGAAATGAGGTGTAGACAGTTGGTCCTCAATGTGCGTAGACGCTCCTGCCGACACATGGAGCGTTGGGATACCAATGCCTCGCTGGGGGTGACGCTGGAAGAGGCGTTGGGGGCGGAGAATCATTGCTCAGATCGGCCTCGGGTGGGGCACCTCAGAGTCCTGGGGCAGAGGCCAAGAAGGTGCCAACAGACCTACAGATGCCTCGTTGGCCGTGCAGCCATGGAGGGCGCCTTCCGAGAAGGGGTCACCCCAGGGAGCTGCAGACCAGCATCCCCCGCGAGAACTCACCCGCACACAGTGGGAATACTGATGGCGGCCTCCACGCCCGCGCCGTCAACAGAGACCCCCAAGACCCAAGACCCCACAGGCAAACCGCCCTTTTCTCCGATCCTGGCACAGACGGAGGACGGCCATGTCCGCTTGGACAATGGGGACAATCCCACGACGCTGGTCGGGGTTGACCAGTCATCCCACCAATCCACCCATTCCATAGTCCTCAAAGTTGACGGTTGTCCCCGAAACGTCAGCAGCTCGCACAGAGGTGCCCCTGAGACCCACGATGGTGAACAAAACCATGACCTCCAGGTTCCTCCCCATGACAATGTCCCAGGCGGGTCCCCTGGCCTTGACGTAACTTCCTCCTCAACGTGACTTGGAAGCTGTTTTCGCCGCCCGTGCTTCTGCAAAGCTGCTTGAGCCTCCTTTTTTTTTTTTTTAAGCATGAAATGATCTTTTATTTTTAACATTGTGACAAAAATAAGTAAGAACAAAGACGTTCTAACAGAGTAAGATAAAATGCGCTCGACGGAGTATCTTGGAGAACCACGTCAGTTCTGACCATGTCCCTCGCCACAGTTGAGAAGTCCGCGACCTGAACAATCTCCGCTCTTGGGGTTCATGAGGGAATCAGGGAAGCAAACTACGAACCAACTCGCCCACCTCGGGGTTCCCCTGTTGCGTTTATCTCCTGCCGTCTCCGAAAATACAAAATCGGGCAATCAAAGCACGAAGGGACGGGAGAAACACGTGACTGAAATGTGAGCACCTCTCGCCGGATTCTCTCTCCCGATAAAACACGCTCTTCCGTTCCGTGAGGTCGAACCACGTAGGACGGGTTCCCTCGTCTCCTCCTGAGACAGGCTTCCGCATCCGGCCAATGCGCCCCATTGAGCGAATTTCCGCGATACTCAGCCCTACCCGGTCCCTCTCTGCACATTGTACCGGGCGTCTTCATGACATCTGCTCCCTCATTCCTCAATAATTCCTAAAAATTTCCGCCCAGCAAAGCAGCTTCCTCAGAGCTGCAGCCTCCCTCTCCTCGGCCCCCCACACGTCTCCGTGCACCGCGTGCTTGCACCAGGACGGAGCTTCTTAAAAAATAACTTTTATACCACGTTTTAGCTTCCCGGGTCGTGTGTTTGAGGTTGTCATTGGCATCCGCAGCATCCAGAAATGTACTTTCACCGTCAAAGGTCATCAGGATGCTATTTGCACTTGTTTATTTGCTCGTTTTTAGGATATTTTTGCCTTTTTTAATGGACGTGTAATTAACGTACAATATCATATTAGGGTCAGGCATACAACAGACACGTCCAACACTTGCATACGTGACCCCCGTGCTCGTCACGACAGGTGTACTTCTGCATCCCGCCTGGTACGTCACCGTCCCTCCGTCCCGTTCTCCCCGCTGGTGACCATCAGCGTCTTCTCTGTGGTTAAAAATCTGTTTCTTCAAACTGGGGGTCGCTGGAGGGGAAATGGGGGGGAATGGGGTCATTGGGTGATGGGCATCGAGGAATGCACAGGATGTGATGAGCAGTGGGGGTTTATGCAAGTGATAAATCAGTAAACTCCACCTCTGAAACTAATAATACACTAGATGCTAATGATTGTAATATTTATGTAAATGTTTATGCATATTTATGTAAATAAAACCAAATTTAAAGAATAAACCATTTTTTCATTTCTTTATTATTTCAACAAGTAACTTTCCTAAACACGAGTCTTGTTCCTCGATTTTGCTCTATTTTCTTAGTTCATTTGCTTCGTCTCTTAGGTTCCACGTAATGACTGAAATCACACGGTGTTTGTTTGTCCGATGGACTTACCTCACTTTGCGTCACATCCTCTGGTTCCGCCTTATTGCAAATGACAGGATTTCATCCCTGTTTACGGCTGAGGAATCTTCCCTTGTGTGTATATTCTCCATCTCCTCTTCATCCACTCAACTGTCCATGGACACTTATTTCTTTTTTTAATTTTTTTGAACTGGGTTGCACATAACACAAAACTATTCATTTCTCTTTTTTTTTTTTCAGATCCGCTTTGGAGCGAGTAATTCACTGGCACTCGGTAAACTCACAATTTTGTGCAACCACCGGCTCTATGCGTCCGTAGAAAATTCTCATTCCCCCAGGGAAGCTCCGCACCCCCGTTTTCCGCTCATCCCAGCCGCTGGTGGCCGCGGACTTGTGCCCTGTGCGTGTGACATAAACGCGATGCTGCAACGTGCAGCCTCACGTGTCCGGTTGCGTGTTTTCAGGCTCGCGCATTCTGTAGCAGGTGGCGCGTCTTCTCCCCTCTTCGTGGCTCACTGATACTCCGCCACATGGCCCGACCGTCGCTGGCTCATCCATTCACCTGTTCCAGCCTCTACTCACGCTTGTGACGCTCGGTACATCTACAACAAGGAAAGTGAGGCGAGTATTTTCCGTAGACGCCGTGCAGACGCAGCAACAAGGTGACCCACGACATGGTGAAGTGCTTCGTAGTACCTGATGCCAGGGAAGAAAACATGCAATGATTTATTCTATAAATGTATTGACTGCTGCATACAAGGAAGCACATTTAATATGATGTAAACTATTTACATAGTTACTATTTATATAGTAAAAGAAAGTTACTATTTATATAGGTAAGTCTCACTTTATATAATGTAACTATAAGTATATATAAGATTCTAAAATATTGGGATCCCTGGGTGGCGCAGCGGTTTGGCGCCTGCCTTTGTCCCAGGGCGCGATCCTGGAGACCTGGGATCGAATCCCACGTCGGGCTCCCGGTGCATGGAGCCTGCTTCTCCTTCTGCCTGGGTCTCTGCCTCTCTCTCTCTCTCTCTCTCTGTGACTATCATAAATAAATTTAAAAAAAAATTTTTTTTAAGATTCTAAAATATTATAATTTGTTAGATATTGTTCGTTTTATACAAGTAAGTATATTTAATATGATTTAAAGTTACTATTTATATAGTTAACTCATATTTTGCATGACTTACATGCAAAAATTTAAATATATCAAAAAGTATAAATATTTCATGGTATATTTTATATATTATATATTTCATAATATATTTATTGTTTTATATAAATAAGCATATTTAATATGATTCAAATAGTTATCGTTTGCATACTTAACTCATATTTTATGTAGTTCATATACAAAATATAAGTCATTAGTATATAAATGTATAAATATTATATTTTATGATTTACTGTATATAAAATGTATTGTTTGGGGATCCCTGGGTGGCTCAGTGGTCAGCGCCTGCCTTTGGCCCAGGTCGTGATCCCGGGGTCCCAGGATCGAGTCCCGCATCAGGCTCCCTCCTCCATGGAGCCTGCTTCTCCCTCTGCCTGGGTCTGTGCTTCTTTCTCTGTGTCTCTCATGAATGAATAAATAAAATCTAAAATAAAAAATAATGTATTGTTTTATATAATTATGTGTAATATCATTAAAGTTAGTATATATTTAACTGATATTATATGTAACCTATATATAAAACATAAAAATATAAGTATACCCAAAATATATAAATATTATATTTATATTTATATTATATTTAAATAATATATAACATATATAATATATAATAATATATTATATTATAAATATAAATCATATGATGATTTATATAGTCATATGCAAATGTACATATTTAATAATATATACATTAAATATATACAATATTAATATATAAGTCATTTGTAATATTATATGAATATATTCATATATTATTTTATATATATTTAACTCATAGTACCTTATCTATAAATATATAAATACATATAAAAATATACACATTATATTTTATGACTTATTATATATTGTTTTGTGTGTGTGATTCAAATAAACTTACCATTCATATACAACTCATTTATCTTGTCTATAAATATATTAATACATATAGAATATATAAATCTATTTCATAATGTATCATATATTTGTTGTATGTATGATTCAAATATAGTGTTCATATATTTAACTCACGTTACCTATAAATTGCATATAAAGTACAAAAATACAAATATACATCAAGTGTACAAATACCATATTTTAGACTTTACCGTTTATCGCCTTATTGTCTTAGGTAAACAAGTATATTCAATGTGACTTGGATGCCTGAGCTGGTGTCGCAGTATTTCGCTCGTCTTGCACCTAACCCGGCACGTGAGCCACACACACGAACACACACGTGTGCGTACACACCACGGCGGGTGCCGAGCGCGCAGGTGCTGTGCACAGGTTTCTTGCAGCTCGTCTGTCCCTTCGGGAGTGTCTTCTCCCCGTAATACCCGTTGGCGGCCACGAGCAGCAAGGCGGGTTCCGACGTGCACACGGGCTGAGGTCGCAGTCCCGCCCCCGGGGACTTGTCCCCTGCACCCCCACCTTGCGGGTTACGGAGCTGCATCAACAGTGCACAGAGGCCACACAGGGGTCGTGCTGGGCATCTCACCTGGGGCCGCCCCACCTGGCTGCCCGCGACCGCCCTCAACCGGCACCCTGCCTTGTGCCATCCTTCCTCCTCCCCACTCCAGCCTCCCTCCCAGCGATTATGGGTTGTTGGTTTTTTTTCAATTTAATTTAATTTTCATTCCTGCCCTCAGAGGAGCTGGAAACAGCTGGTCCCATTGAGCTCTCGGTCCTGCCACCCCGAGGACTGTTATTAACTTTCCCTTCAGCTGGTGCTCTGGGATTTTTCAGGCCGCCGCATGCAAATCACGCCAATTGGTATGCAAACGCCGCTCATGTCCCCCGCCTTGTCTGGCACACCTGGACAGGGGCCCGGGGGCAGACCCCAGCCTCCCCTGCCCGCCTTCTCCGTGTGCAGCCAGCAGGCCAAGCTCCCGGCCGCCTGGAGAGACGCCTCCAGACCCCGGCGGGAGCACCGAGCTAATTGTTCCAGGTGAGTGCAAGTTGAAAAGCGGCCCTCTGTGGTGCCTGCCAGGTTGCGGGATCAAAATGCTGCCTTAAAAAGAAATGAAATCAGAGCCCAGCTTCCAAAGTCCTAGCGCAGAGGGCGTCTTTTCAGAGACCTGCACTCCCAGGGACGCACCTGCTCACGGTGTCCCTGAAAACCCGGCTCCCAGGAACAGGAGGCAGCGTCCACCTCCCAAGTGACACTAGGGTTGACCATACAGCTTCACAAACGACGGGAAAGTCTAAGACCGGGGACTTGCAGCCACAGGCCCCGGAGCTGGGCACAGGGAGTAAAACCCAGACGCAGGTGTCAGGAGGCGTCTGAAGCCCATGGCCCCAAGGACAGCAGGTGGACGTGGCCCCAAGGACAGCAGGTGGACGTGGCCCCAAGGACAGCAGGTGGACGTGGCCCCAAGGACAGCAGGTGGACGTGGGCCGTCCGTGGGGGAGGCGTGGAAATTTGCTTCTCACATAGAGCACCCGAGGGAAACCGCAGACCCGACTTTCCCAGAAAGCATCCTTGAAGGCTTTGAATCCCCCCAAAAAAACTTTCAGGGGTTTCCTTGGTAAAAGTACCCTGATATGGCGGCTTGCCTTGAGGACACTCCACGTGAGATCCGGCCCACAGATGCCCCGCGGGGTCTGGGAACATAGGGACAATCTGCCCGTGGCCCCTATGGCCCTGGACTCGTCTACCCACCAGGCACCTGTTGTGCCCGGTGTGCCCGCTCTGTTGTGCCCCCCCCCACCTCTCCTTTCCAAGACCAGAAGCGTGAAGCTCGGCACGTGCGCTCAGCATTCAGACACTCCCGGCGTTTCCTCTTTTTCCTCCAGAAACACGCAGCAGACACAACTGCCCTGGGGGAGCGCTAGCTGGACATTTCGCGGTGCGGAGATGTCACGACCCTGCGGCAAAGCCACCTGTGCAGGGACGGGAACCCCTGGACGCGCCCACAGCGTGGTGAAGCGGCACAGGATGACTGCAAGCACCGGGCTTCCTTTTTAAAATGTGTTTTATTTTAGTTTAAGGAATGCTGCGTGTTGGTGACTTGTGCGTGCCTCAGCCTCGTGACACGCTGCGCAGCTGCACGCACGTCTGAATCGCTGTCCCGAGGGCCGAAGCACGCCTCATTCCACGCGGGTCCTGGAAAACAGTTTGCAAGCCGTGCGCCCGTGCTCGGGGCTGGGAAGCAAAGTGTGCAAGCCGTGCGCACGTGCTCGGGGCTGGGAAGCAAAGTGTGCAAGCCGTGCGCACGTGCTCGGGGCTGGGAAGCAAAGTGTGCAAGCCGTGCGCACGTGCTCGGGGCAACGCGTCCGCCTCGTTGGCAAAGGATCTGCGGGCGCGGGGAACCGGCCTCTGGTGGCGCGCGCCGCGCCGTTGCTCGGAGACGGTGCCACGTCTCCACACTTCGGTGTCTTTCCTGCGTCCCGCAGCCCGTGCGCCCCCCGGTTCAGGCTCTGCGTCTGCGTCTGCGTCTGCGTCTGCGTCTGCGTCTCCGTCTCTGGCAAAAGGAGGCTTGCGCTGCCCCGGGGGCGGGGTCAGGCCGTGCGTAAACCTGTGGCCCCTCGCGGTGATGCGACCCGCACCCCGCGCCCCGCGCACTAAATCCCATTGCTCACCCGCGCTTCCTCCGACGCCCCGCACGCGCGTGGGTTGCGCCGGGTCCGAGCGCCCTGGCCGCACGCACGCGCTGGGCTGACCCCGGAGCAGGCCGGTGTGCCACCCCGTGCGCCCTGCGCAGCGACCCCGCTTAGACCCCGCCCGTCCCCGCCGCGCACACAGCCCCCCAGCCCCGCACCGGTGCCGGGGAAACTGTCACCTCCCCGATAAAGACAGCAGCGGCCTCGCCTTCTTCGCGAGCCGACAGGCAGCGTGGACTTTGATCTGGTTCTATTTGCTCCGTTTTGATGCATGAAGCTGTCACATAAAGAGGTGTTCAAGCACGCCCCTCTCGGCCTGTCAGGGCCGCGGGAGGGATGACGCGGGAGACAAAAGGCTCCCACCCGGCCCCCAACGCGTGTCTGTCTCCGTTTTGCTCCCGCAGACGCCGCCTCCCGTGCGCCCGGCCCCGGGGTCCTCTGGCCGTGCGGTGTCCGTGGGGTGGACGTCCCGCTGCCCTCCGCGGGCAAGCACGGGGCAGGTTCCCCATCAGCGGTGCGGCCCCTGGCACCTGCAGAGCGCAGGGCGCCCCGAGCGAGGGTGAGACCCCAGGGGGACGACACAGGCTGGCGCTGATGCACCACCCGGCGTGGACCCCGCGGCCCACCTGCACCGCCAACGCTCGCTCTCCTGGTCACTTTAGAACCGCGTCCTGGGGGCCTCGTTGACACCGCAGGCCTGTGTGCCCTGGGCTGGACCCGTGTCAGGGGCTCGTGGCATGTCCCCAGGGCTGTGCACCCACCACATCTATGTACTTCCAGGACATTGTCATCCCGCCCCCCGATGGCGACCCCATCCGCATTGGCCAGCCCTGCCCGGCCCATGCCCAGTCCCGGGGAACCACTCACCCTCCCCGCATGCCCCCGTCTCCGCAGATGCGCATGGTGTGCACATGTAGCATCAATGCGATCACGCAGGATGGGGCGCCGTGTCCTCAGGGCTCATCCACCTGCAGCAGGTGTCAGGGCTACGTTCTTGTTCACAGCACAGTTGTACTCCCCTGCGTGGATGCACCTGCTCCTGCGTATCCATCCATGCATCCATCATCCACCCACCCACCCATCCATTATCCATCATCCATCATCCATCTATCCATCCACCCATCCATCCATCCATCCATCCATCATCCATCCACCCACCCATCCATGCATCCATCCATCCATCCATCATCCATCCATCCATCCATCCATCCATTGCTCCACGTTCAGGTTGCTTGCATGTCTCATGTAGCCTGGGTCGTGCTGCTGTGCACACTCACTTGCACACACTTTGTCCAGCTCCTCTTTTCCATCCCCTGGGATTCCCCTGGGAGGGAAATTACGGGTCACACAGCAAGGTGAGCTGATTCTGGGTAACCCAGGGGGCCTCAGAGGCAGCGGCAGGTGTCCTTGGAAGAGGGAGGGAGGCATGAGCCCACGGATTGCGCACATGCAGGAGCCGCCTGGTCCCCGATGGTCACATTTATCAGGAGTGACGGTGCAGCCACGTCTCGTGGACACACAGGGGTCACCGTCCCAGCATCAGAAGCAGGGTTTGCAGCACATATTCGGGGCAGATGTGGCTGAAATACAGTGTTTTAGATATTTTCCAGCCATGGTTGGGAAAGCTGATCGCAGATGCGACAGCTTGGATAAACCTCCGGGGAACTGGGCTGGGGGTCCCTGCAAATCCCACAAAGTCCTGCCTCCCAGGCTTGTGCTTGGACCGCGGCCCTAAAACGACCAAGGTACAGAGACAGAGATGAACCCGAGGCCTCCGGGGCCGTGCAGGCGGCAGGAAGGACGTGCGTGTTTGTGAAGCGTCATCCCCAACAGGCCGGTGGGGAGGGGGTTGTGCTAACGATGTGTCCTGGTTGCAAATCAAAAATGAGCGCCCATCCGCTTTTTTAGCGCCGAGTGCTGCTCCCTGACAAAAGTCAGAAATTTCCTTGTTAGAATTAGGGCGCAGTCAAGTGAGCAGCGGGGCACGGATCACATCATCCCGGAAGGGACGTTGGACATGGACATGGTGGCATCCGGAGACCCTGGGGCGACGCGGATAGTGGGGGGAACGCCAGCGCCAGGTGGGAGAAATCACAGAGGCCTCCGTGGAGGAGGTGGCATTTCTGGGAACTTTATGCCCTAAGAACGGAGATGAAGAAGAGACGCCTAAGAAATGGCGAGAACTCGTCTCCACCCGGAAAGTGTGCCCTGGCCACCCCCCGGGTGTCACGGGGACGCTTCCCCCCTAGACGTGACCCCTCAGCCATGGATTCCGCATTTAAAGCACTAAAGCTGAGGGTTGGGTGGCAGGGACCCCTATTCGGCCGGTGGTTTTTTCCACCTGTGCCATAAATGAACAAACTGAATATTTTTAGGGCCGTTTTCGGGTTGTAGGGACACGGAGCCGGAAGTACAGAGCGTGCGCGGTGCAGGGCCTGTCCCCGCCGTGTCCACGTCCCGGATTATCAGCCGCATGCTCCGGCGGTGCCTGTGGTGGTGGATAAACACGTAGGGGCACGGGACGCACCAAGGCCGCGGTGCGCGCTGGGGTCCCGGGGGGTGTCTGTAGGATCTCTCCAAACGAGCACAGTGGTCGCAGGATCTCGGCCCATCCCTGCGCGCCCTGGGCGCACGATCCAGCCCCAAGGCTCCGGGGAAGCGCCTCCAGTCACCGACATCCGGGCTGCTCCAGGGCTGCGGGGTCGGCGTCTGTGTGCGTCCACGCATGTCCGTGCGCGCCCGCAGCCGCGACAGCTCAGCCACCCGGTGCAGGAAACCGGCCTCGCGCGCTCCAGGGCTCGCTCTGCCCCAGATGCGCCCCGGACTGTGGGCCGCGCACCACACATACGTGAGACCTTCCGAGCTCCAGCGCCTACGAGACTGTGCGCTTGGATTCCCGCAGCAGGTGCCAGACACGCGTGATGCAGTGGACACACGGGGCCTTCCATGCGCATGTGTGTAAACGCGTCTGATGGTAAAATAAGAGCTCCGCACCCGGGTCCCTGCGCGTTTTATGTTACGTCTTGACCTCCAGCGGCTCACCCAGGCCGCACTGGGGCGGGGACTGCTTCGTGGCACAATATTGGCAGAAAGACGCACAGTGCAACCCAAAGGAGGCCCCTGCAGGTTGCAGCTTGGAGAACATGGAGAGATTTTTTTTTTTTAATGAATGTGCAAAAAAAAAGAAAAGAAAAGAAATAGGGGCTGAGAATAGGATGTGAATGGGGTCCATTCACTGGGGGATGAAGAAAACACGTGTGTCGGCTCCGGGAAGAAACGCAGGGCCGGGCTGAAAGGCTGCGAACACGCGTCATAAATCACGGCCACTTTGCGATAAGCTCGGGTGCCGGAAACCCAGGTGGGCCCGCTGCCTGTCTGGACACATTGATCCCCCCAAGTGCCCAGGAAGGCCTGAGCTCCCGTTTCCAAAATGAACTTTTTTTTAAAAAAAAAGATTTTATTTATTTGACAGGGAGAGAGCACAGGCCGGGGTGGCCAGCAGGAGAGGGAGAAGTGGGCTCCGAGCTGCACGGGAAGCCTCCGCGTTGCAGGGCTTGATCCCAACACCCTGGGGACTGACGGTGACACAAGCTGAAGGCAGACTCTTAGCCACGGAGCCACCCAGGCGCCCCCCAAAATGAATGTCTAATTCTCCACCGAGGCTGCACTCGCTGCCTCCCGCAAGGGGAGCATCATGCGGGCGCCCCAGCTCCCCGGCCCTCATGGTCCCTAGACCCTGGAGCCCCACGTGGGCAAAGCAAGGCATATGTGCAAGCACGCGTGTGCACGCAGACACGGAACCGTTGGGCGGGCTCCCTGCGTGGGCGATGAAAGGCAAGTGTGCTCCCCGGCGGGGGCCGCGGGACATGTGAGAGCACTTACGTGGGGTGAAAGCAACCTGCCGCCGGCTCAGATGTGCTGCGCACAGGGAACGTCAGGCCCCCGGAGGTCACGGCAGGGCCGGCTCTGCAGCCAGCGGCGGGGGTAGGGGCGCAGCCCGGCTCCGGGGGACAGACGCCAGCAGGCGGAGAGCTGCTTCCGAAGAACAGAACACGCCTGCACGGCGCCGCGTGCACAAACGTGCAGTGCTCGGACACACGCAGGCACACAGGCCCGCGGGACGTGCCCGGCTTTCTGCTCCGAGGATGCGAACCCTGGTGCTGGAACCGTCCAGCCGCCCTGCCGCCGCCGTCAGCCCGCTCGGTCACAACACACGTTTCATGGTGTGCAATTGTGCATGCGGTCGGGACGTGCCCCGTGAGGACTTGGGCACGCGTGCTCCCACGTGAGACTCACCTGTCGTTTCGGCCCACGATACGGCTCCTGGCAGCCCCTGCCCTGCCGGCCTCGGAAAATTAATTCTCCGTTTCCACGAAACCTCTGCTCCCGGTTGGAGTCAGGATGTTTCCTTACACGCTCGGTGCAATCTGGTGGGGACGCCGACTGCGCCGCCAGTGGGCACCCGGGCACCAATCGCGACACGCCTGTGCCCCACAGATTCATCCCGCGATGGCAGGCGGACTTGGCTGTCTCCATCCGTCCGTTCGGGTGAAGCATAGTTTTCCAGGGATGTGCGTCGGCCGCAGTCAAAAGCATCAGCGCAAACGTGTCCGCAAGAATATCCTCTTACGGGGCTGCGATTCGTGGCGACTTTGAGGTCCAGACATCGTACCGCAAGCCTGGTTTTCCCTGTCATGCTTTGTCGAGGTGTAAGTGACGTGCAGGGACACGCGGACGCGTGCAAGGTGCCCGGCTGCGTGCATCGCCCATGTGCACGCCCGCCTCGGGAAGGGACAGCCCGGCGTGCGTGTGACGACGCGGCTGCACCCACAGGTGGCAAAGGGAGCCGCGCACAGAAGCACAAATCCTATAGGGTTCCCCATAGGTGGCGCCCCTTTCTCTTTCTGTAGAAATCAGCGGGCTTTCCCCGGAGCTGCCGGTGTTCCCAGGGCGTCCCAGCACCAAGGCGGGGTTCTGCGGACCACGCGTGCCCGGCGTGATTCGTGTCCGTCTGACCTGAATCATGTTCACTGTCCTGTTTCCATGTCCGTGACGTGAACGCGCAGACCACGACTGAACACAGACAAGCCGGCGGCTCCCGCAAGCTCACCGGCAGGGCGATGGACAGTACTGGAGAGGACCCCCAGGGCTGAGCCCCGGCTGCCGGCGCTGCTCGGTCGGGGCCCCCCATGTGGCCTGAGGGCTGGGACGGCTCGGGGACTTCCAGGGCAGCAGACACGCACTTTGCGGACAGTGGACTCCTGTGACGCCACGGGAAGGCCACCTGGGCAGTGACCCTGGCCTCCCCGTAGGGCTCCCCCGTCCAGGGGAAATGAGGGTCCAGCACCCGATGGCCCCAGACCCGCTTCCTTCGTGTCCACTCGGGAACAGGAGGAGCCGTGTGTGCATCGTCGCCGTGACAATGAGCCTGGTGGCACCTTCCTGGCAGGTGGCAAAGCCGCCCTGCGGACCATAGACAGCCCCCCCCCACCCCACACCTTCCGTCCTCTTCCTCCAGCTCACCTGTATCATCACATACAGTCAGAGCAGGAGCAGGCCCTGCCCGAAGCCTGTGGTGGCCTCGCCGCACCTGCCCACCCAACTCAAGCTCCTCCCCACGAACATCTCCTCCTGGAGACCGAGTCCCTCCCAGGCCGCACCAGCCACACGCAGGGGGCAACGGGCGGCTTTGGACTCACACAGGAGGCTCTCCAGTCCCGAGGCGCTCACGCGCGGGCCCCGCATCCCCACAGCAAGGACAGCAGAGGCACGTTCCCACTCGAGCACGCTGCGCGCAAAGCACCAGGGCGGAGTGTGCAGCACCGTCCTCAGGCGGCTTCCCGCCTCCCGGGGGCTGCTGGCCCGCAGGGCGCGGCCTGGCCCCGGCTGAGCATCCTTCACGGCCGGCGAGGTCCGGCTGCTTCCGGCGTCCGGCTGCACCACGAGTGATGCGCCTGGCGTTGGCGCGCGGGTGACCCAGCAGGTGCCTCCAGGGGGTGCGGGTCTGTACTCCGGGCGCGCGGTGCGCTCAGGCGGCGGGTCTGGGAGCTGCGCAAATGTTTGTTGAGGATGCGGCCAGGTTAGGCGGCAGGGCAGGGCGCACCCCGGCACCCCGGTGCACACGCAGACAGCCGCCTCCTGCTCCGGGGGATGCGGGAACAGCAGGCACCCCTGGAAGATCTGCCCGGAGGGAACTGGCGCGCTCTCTCCAGGGCTTGCTTGGGCCGTGACTGGTGTGCTCACAGGGGCCGCAGAGAACCCAGCTCCGGGGCCCCACCGCCGGGGAGCCCCCCAAGACGAAGGCCGGCTTGGAGCAGGCGCAGGGGCGTGGGACGCGGGGTCACGCACCTGCGGTCGGCGTCTGGTGCCGCCAGACACACGGACACTGACGGACAGATGCACGCAGCAGGAGGGACAGACGTGCGCACGCGGATGGAGACGCGCGCACCTGGAGGGACAGAGGCGCACATCCTGCCGGACGGATGCGCGCACCCGGACGTACAGAGGCGCGCACCTGGATGGACAGACGCGCGCACCTGGATGGACAGACGCGCGCCCCCTTGGACAGACGCGCCGCCTCCCTCTTCTTCCGCGGGGCCCTCTCCTCCCGCCTGCACCTGCTGCCCCGTGGCAGGCTCACCGTCTCAGAGCCAATCGTGACACCCCCGCGAAACCCCCAACCAGGGCAGAGGGTCCCGTCTGCGTCCTGCACCCGGCCGGCGCCACCAAAGCGCTCCCCGTCCTGAGCGCCGTGCTTGTGATTCCCGAGCTGCAGCGATGTTTCCCCTGCATCCGACCCGGGGTTGTTTGCATAATGGAGTGGCGGCTCGCAGGGGAGGCGAGGGGAGGGGAGCGAGCCCCTGACAGGAAGACAGATGGGCCCATCACGTATGGAGATGGTGACACTCCTGCCCCTCGAGGCTCCTGGGGATCCGCCGCAGACGCACCAACGGGGGACGTCGGAATCAAACTTAAAAAAAAAAGGCGAAGCACCACATATTGAACAAAATAAATTGTTTAGAAGTGAACAGAGCAATAAAGATTTCGGGGAAGCATATAAATCAAAACTTCAAAAGACATTAACGCGTCCAAAACAGAAAAAAAAAAAAAAGGGTGGGATGCAGAGGCGCAGGGTGAGGACGACACAACGAGGAGGGTGGGGTCGGGGGAGGCCGGGGAGCGCGCCGGGCCACGGGGAAGGGGCTGCAAGACGCAGCTGGTCGTCACCCCTGACCCCACGTGCCCGGTGTCGCCTGCTGCGCTCTGCGTCTGTCCCCAAATGCTGCTCTGGGCGGTCCTGCCGCGCAGCGCACGGTGCCGGGGCGAGATGCACTCAGTGTGCGGCGACTTGCTGCAGGGGGCGACCCCTGAGACCAGCAGCAAGGACCAGGCTGGGCTCCCATGGGGCGTGACCTCTGGGCACCTTCCCGGGGACCACACGCGACCGGGTGCACACCGGACACTCGCGCGTCTGTGCCTTCCCGCACGCGCGGCTGGAACGATCTGCTAAACCCAGGATGTCGGCGGGGAGCGACCGTTCTGATGGAAAAGAGGAACGGGGTGTGGGGGGGTCTCTGCGCACAATTTCAACCACGTGAAGCAAACCTTTTATGTGACATTTGTTGCGTGGACACCCCTGCTCCGCCGGGGGAGCCGGCTGTGCCTCGGGAAGGCTTCCCAGGGTCTGGACAGAGGGACACGCCGCCCGGTGCCACGCACACGCCACCGAGCCAGCGGCACACCGGGCACCCCGAGCGGGGCCCCCTTGCTCTCGGCATCTCCTGAGCCTGAGGCCACCGGGAAGCAGCAAGTGCAGGGAAAGCTCTAGAACCCAGCGCCCACCTTCCTCCCTCTAAAGGCAGTTTCCATCCATAAAGCGTGTAAATGTGCATGTACAGGGACACGAGGCAGAGGGGACGGGAAAGGGCTCCAGCCGCGTCGGCAGTGACCCCTCTGAGTCTCTGGACGACACACGTCGCGGGCACCCGGGTTCACGATGTGTCGCCGGCTCGGCGGAGCCGTGAGGCCCTCCCGCGGCTCACGTGGACAGCAGTGGCCCTCGTCCTCCTGCGGGGAGGGGACCCGACAGGAATCTAAGTGTGCGGGACATGAAGCTGCGGGTTCCGCCCCCGCCGTGCGCTCACGTCTATTCAGCACTTTCCCCCTAAACCACAACAAGGCAGCGCGTTTATGGAATGTCCTGGAAGTCGGCGCACCGGTGCCGAGGCGCGATCTCCTGGCCAAGCCGACGGATCGTAGGGGTCGTGACAGACGGTACCAGGCAACGACACGTGCGGACGTAGGTGCACAGACACAGACCGATGGGGGGCCGGTGCGCAGGTGAGCATCGGTGGGCGGTTGGCGGCTGCGGCGGCTGGATGCTGGACGCGGGGACGCTCTTGGTGCCAGCCCATAGCGACGTAGCTGTTGTCTAGGAAGCAACACGCACGGGATCCGGCCACGTGTCCTTCATCCATGTGCCGCCCCCAAGTGCAGGGCGGGGAAACCGAGGCAGCAACCTGTCACCTGTGGATGCTCTTGGGGGCACAGCCATCCGCACCGCTTCCCCACCTGGCGCACCTGTAACACACCTGGTGACCTCCCGCGGTGCCGACCGGACTCCCTCCACCCGGGGGGCACCCGGGACTCGTGGAACCAAGGCCCGGCCTCTGCCGGCGTCTCGCTGATGAGCCCCACGTCGCCCTCGGAGCCCGTGGCGGGATCCGGTCCCGCGGGGACCTGCGATGTTTAGTGCAGGCAAAATAAAGAATTAAAAAAAGCTGACATGTTTGTTTTTTTTTCTAAACGCAGGGCGTAACTTAATTAATTAACTCCAAAACCCAGAATATCAAGCAGATTGGCGGTCGTCGGAAAGCCCACCCATTGATTTCTCTTTGCTCTTTACACAAAGCTTTGCATAATTTATCGCGATGATTAATTTATGTACCACCTCTCTTTGGAGCAGCTCATAATGCCTCTCCAACTTTGGGGTCTTATTAAACATTCATAATCGCCCTCCGAGGAAGGGAAGAGGCAAATATTATTACATTATCAAACAATTTCTCCGTAAAAATCTATAATTGGAATAAAACGCAATTTTCAGGCAGCCCAGGAGTGCGGGCAGAGGTAGCACCGGGGTAACGCGATGACAGGCTTTTCTCATATTCAGCACAATTTAGCCGCTAAATTAATCCCGTCCAGCGTGGCCACCGAGGGGCTACCGACGGGGTGACCGGCGCCCTGGCAGCGCCTCCGGGCGGGGCGGGGGGGGGCAGGAAGGCCGCGCCTCACTGTGGACGGGGCAACGCGGGAGCACGGGGCCCAGCGGGTCGTTCCTGCCCCGGGACTCGGTAGCCTGTGCCCTGCGTTTCTCCAGAAATCCCAAAGAGCTGCCCCCGAGGGGCTCCTGGAGGCCACCACGGTTCCCTCCCTCGGACCCTGACTTCCAGTCCTTCCTCACCCCGGGGCCCCGCCAGCCCCAGCCCTCAGCTCCGTGTCCCCGGTGCTGGGACCTTCCTGTGCATGGGGTGTCCTTCATCCCCAGTGTGCCGTGTCCTCCTGAATCTGTGCTCATTGCAGGGAAGACACGTCCTGGTGCAGGGAAGACACGTCCTGGTACAGGGAAGAAACATCCAGGTCCAGGGAAGACACGTCCAGGTGCAGGGGAGACACGTCGAGGTCCAGGGAAGACACGTCCAGATGCAGGGGAGACACGTCGAGGTCCAGGGGAGACACATCGAGGTCCAGGGGAGACACGTCGAGGTCCAGGGAAGACACGTCCAGGTGCAGGGGAGACACGTCCAGGGGCAGGGAAGACACGTCCAGGTGCAGAAGAGACATGTCCAGGTCCAGGGAAGACACATCGAGGTCCAGGGAAGACACATCCAGGTGCAGGGGAGACACGTCCCAGTGCAGGGGAGACACATGCAGGTGCAGGGGAGACACGTCCAGGTGCAGGGGAGACACGTCGAGGTCCAGGGTCCAGGGAACACAGGTGGGGTCCGCCGGCAGCCCCTGGTCCCCTGCCAGCGCACCATCAGGTCCCAGACGTTGTGTCCTGGGGGGACGTGGGGGATGGTCCCACCGCTCACCTGTGCGTCACCCCCCCAAGTGCCCGCCTCGCCTGCCAACACAGCCCGTTGCCCTCTGTCCTTGGCTCTCGTTCCAGCACGTTCTGTTGGTTTGGGTCACCGTGGCACGTGCCTGTGACTTGACAGCGCGTCTATCTTCTCAGTCCTGTCGCCGACCTGCTGGCCTCGCTCCTTTAACCTGCATCTGTGCTCCCACTTGTGCCACCTGGCCGACTGCCACCCTGGGGCCACGACATCAGATGGTGGCTTCCTTCCGGGCCTGCCGCCGCGGCCATCGCCCCATCGCCACGGCCTCTCCGTTGTCTGCGGTTTTCCAGCCGAGGGACAACGGTGGTGCCGCTGCAGGGCCCGCCAACCGCGTGTTGCCCCGGCAAATCCGTGGACCCTCCCGTGGAAATCTCCAGGCGGGATGAGCGGTGGCCCCACAAACCTCGGCCCCGAAGCCTGCACTTCAAACCACGCGTACCTGGGATGAGCTGTCAGTCACTCCACTTTTTTTTTTTTTTTTTTTTAATTTTTTCTCAAGTCAAACACAGAAAACGCGCTGGGAGCTTGCAGGCTCCAGGAGGCCGCAGGTGGGCGGCGGGAGTGGCCGTGGGGCTGCGACTTGTCGCCCGTGGGCTCCGGCACGGACGCTGGGACTGCAGGGGCGCTGGGAGAGGTGGCCCGTCGGCCTCTTTGGGACCCACGGAGGCCCCCACGCAGGACGCAGGGCAACCCCCACCCCGGGGGGGTTGTTATTGCAACTCCCGGGCGTTCTCGTCCCCGGAGGCCGGTGTCGGGCAGCCAGCTCCCAGCTTCTCTCGCTTCCCTCTTCCTGGTCCCCGGGGTGCGCAGGAGCCACCCACAGGGGCCTCGTTAGCACAAAACGCGCACGGGACCCCCTCGGAACTGCGCACAACTTAGGGGCGCAGCCTCGGGGCCCGCGCGGGCGCTAAACATCTATTTCCTTTAAGATTTTATTGATTTGCCGGGCGGAGGGCGCGCGCGCACAAGCAGGGGGAGCTGCGGGGGGCGGAGGCGGCTCCCGGGGAGCAGGAGCCTGATGCAGGACTCGACCCCAGGACGCCGGGACCCTGACCGCAGCCCCCCAGGCGCCCCTGCAGTCTTGCTCTCCTCCTATGGCACGGAAGCGGGTCGGGGCGCGCGCCCCTGCCCGCGTGGCCCTGCGCCTCGACGTCGGCCTCCGCACCCCTGCGCGCTCCCCACGTGCACATGCGCCCCGCGGGCTGCGCCCTGCCGCCCCTGCGCTCCAGGCCGCCCCCACCCTCCACAACGCCCCGCTGGCTCCCAGCTTGGAGAAGCGGCCCCAGCGGGTTACAGGGTCGCGGTCCACACCGAGCGCGCTCAGCCGCACCCACGGGAGCACGAGAAGGCAGAGGTGCGCAGGCGGGCAGCTGCGGCACCACGCCGCGGGGTCGACGGCGGGGAAGCAGGGGCCGCGCACGCAGCAGCCACACCTCCCGGGCCGCGGGCCGTGTAGACAGGCACGCATGTGCCCCGCGGCTCTGCTCGGAGCCGCTCCCCCTGCGCCCGTTCCCTCCCTGCAAACTCAGAGCCATGAGCGAGCGCCCGTCCCCCGGGGGAGGTGTGGACCCCCACCCTGACCCCCACCCCGGGTCTTCCGAGCGCCCTTGTGACCTGCGCATTCGGCACTTGCGCATTTGCGCCCTGGGCGCAACGTGGGGGCTGCCCCAGATGGACGCTCGGGGCGCGCGTGCACAGAGCGCGGAGGCTCGTGGATTGGCCCCGCCTGGGAGGCCACCGGCGTCCGTTCCACGCTACTTAGCGCCACGCTTTTTGGGTCTTGACGCCTTTTTAGTTTCTGGCTGCTTGGGGCAGAGCCGAATGTCCACCTGCCTTTCGTGATAAGGACCCTGGTGATTCCCTGAGCCTCAGGAGGTCTGCGCGCACAGGATGCGTGGAGAGGGCCGGTGCAGCTCAGTGGCGTCCAGGTGACAACCGGCAGGTGTCTGGGCGGCGGAGGCAGGGCCGTGAGCTGCAGGGGACGGTCAGGAGGGCGTCCAGGTGCCCCTGCACACGGAGGGGCACGGAGTGGCAGTGCTGATCCTCTGCCGAGGAGCCGTCCAGGGCCAGCAGGGTGGTGGCCGAGGGACAACGCAGACGCGGGTGGAGGACCTGGCCTGTTGCACCTGGGGGGCACCTGCACATCACAGCAGGCTCCTTGTCCCCTCCTGTCCCCGCAAGTCCCTCATGTTCTGCACAACCGAAAAGGCCTGGTGTGGCTCCCGCCTTGCTGGTGTCCAGGCGACTCTGGCCTAGACCTGAGCACCCCGCCCCCAGCACTGCGTCCCTGCCAGCAGCGCGTTCTTCTGGGGATCCTGTGGCACCACGAGGGTCCCACCGGGGACGTCAGGCGGTCCAGGCGTGTGTTACGGGCTGGGATTCCCATTGGTGGGTGTGCGAGAGTGCAGGTGTGGGGACCAAGCCGTGTGCACGTTCTGAAGCCGGAGTGACACGCAGCTGACCCCCGGGAGCCCGGGAGCCAGAGGGGATTAGGCGCCCAGCACCCAGGGGCCCAGAGCCGCCTGTTTCCAGCTGCACTCGGGAGTGGGCCGCAGCCCGGGGGACCCACCCTCATCCGCGGGACATGTCCACTGTGTCCTCCTCCCCTCCCCAGGGTCCGTCCCCCGCTCCCCCGAGCCGCCGTGCAGGAAGCTCCCCACACGTGTCACCAGGCTGCGTGTGATCACGCCCGTGATCGTGGCCACGGTCTCCCGGGGCTCTGTGCCCGCTCCCGCCTGAAGCCCACGCTCTGCGGGGCGTCCCTCCCAGCCACGCGCACCCAGGCCAAGCCCTTTCGGGGCGGCCCCAGCTGCACGGGCGCTCGCGGCCCACGGGCGCCTGACTCACACGGCGCGGTCCTGCCCTCCGCTCCCATGGCCGCGGCACGCGCGACATCTCACAGTCCCTGCCCGGGCGCCAGCCGAGGCCCAGTGGGCAGTGTGACCCGGGTCGGGGTCCAGGGGCACCAGGCGCCCAGAGACCAGCCCCCGGTGGAAGCCAACGTTCCATCAGGCCCCGTTGCGTATGAGACGTGTGTTCCGCGGCGTGAGCACCGTGCGCTGTGCGTGGCTGAGTCGTGTTGTCGTCTGTGTACGTTTAGCGTTACGTGGGTTACGTGTGTGTCACGAGCCTGGCGTCGTGTGTGTGGTGTGTTTCGTGTTGTGTGAGCAGCGTGTGGTGTGGGGGGGTGTGTGGTGTGGGGGGGCTCGGTTGCCGTTGCGTGTGTGTGTACGTGTCGAGCTGCCCCTACTGTGTTGCACACTTACACGGCAGCGTCTTTGGTGCTGTGTGTCTTTAGCGTCGCCTGTGCTGTGCGTGCTGCACGGGCGTAGGGGACCGTCAGCCGAGCGAGAGTCCTGCGTATACGTGGCCTGTGTGTTCAGTGTCGGGTGTGTTGGGGGGGTGTGTCCTCTGTGTGTCCGTGTTGTGTGCTGTGTCTGGGTGCGTGCCCACACCCCTACCTCACGTGACACCCCAAGGCTGCACCTGGCCACCTCGACATGTCCTCTGTGACCTTGTGGCTCTTCTGGGCCTGGGCAGCCTCTCCTGATTGCCATATTTGCGGCCCCTTGGGACTCCATGTGACCCCACACGACCCATGTGACCCCACAAGCCCCATGTGACCCCATACGGCCTCACATGGTCCCATGTGACCCCACACAACCCCACATGGCCCCGCATGGCCCCACATGGCCTCACACAGCCCCATGTGACTGTACATGACGCCACATGGCCCCACACGGCCTCACCTGACCCCACATGGCCCCACATGACCCCGCATGGCCCCACACGGCCTCACACAGCCCATGTAACCCCACATGACCCCACATGGCCCCACATGACTACACATGGTCCCATGTGACCCCGCACGACCCCACATGGCCCTGCATGGCCCCACACAACTGCACATGGTCCCATGTGACCCCGCACGACCCCACATGGCCCCGCATGGCCCCACACGGCCTCACACAGCCCCATGTGACTGTACATGACACCACATGGCCCCACACGGCCTCACCTGACCCCACATGGCCCCACATGACCCCGCATGGCCCCACATGGCCTCACACAGCCCCCTGTGACCCCACATGACCCACATGGCCCCACACGACTGCACATGGCCCCATGTGACCCCACACAACCCCACATGGCCCCACACTGCCCCACATGGTCCCATGTGACCCCACACAACCCCACATGGCCCCACACGGCCTCACACAGCCCCGTATGGTTCCACATAGCCCGTGTGACCCCACACAACGGCACGTGGCCCCACACGGCCTCACACAGCCCCATATGGCCCCACATAGCCCGTGTGACCCCACACAACCCCACATGGCCCCACAGAGCCTCACACATGTGCTCCTACAGCACAGGCACACGAGCGGGGCCCAGAGCTCATGCGCTGTGCACACCAGCCCCCGCCGTCTTCCAGGCCGATCTCTTCCCTCTGCCCGTCCAAGGAGCATCCTGCGTCTTCTCCCAAACGTCTCCTTTCTCTCCTGGAGCACACGTGTGAACACACGGCCCCGCCTGTGCTCCCCACCCGTGCGAGGACTCCTCGCCTCCTCCGGGAAGCCCCACCGGATTGCCCAAGCCCACTCTGCGCACCGACACCATGCACACAGCCGCCGCCTGCCCCCCCCTGTCTCGCACAGCTCCAGTTCCTGCTGAGCTATCAGACGAGAGCCGCCGACTCCCGTTACGTCTGCACAAGGGGTCGGGAACCTCTGGCTTTGTGAAGTTAAAATGGATTGAGCGGGGACACTGCGATGTGAGCGGGTCCACAGCTTGGGACTCATCCGTGTCCGGGCTCCACAGGGCATTGCGTTGGCTGCAGGAAGCCGCAGGGCCCGGCGGGGACCCGGGGACGTGGGGCGACGCCTGAACTCGGCCCAGTCCGGCCGCCCCACACGTGGGATTTGCAGCCCGTGTCCATCCCCTGGGTCAGGTGTCTCCGGGAAGCCGCAGACACCCCGAGGACAATGCCGGGCTCGCCGAGAGCACGCTTCGGGGACCCACCAGGCTCCGGGGGGATCCCCGCGCTCGCCCGGATTAAGAGGATTAAACACCATTAAACGGCGTCCTCTGGCTCCCGCGGCACAGCCGCCGCACAGCCTGGCCTTCCTCCCGGCCTCCTTCCGTGGGGGCCGGGCTCTGCCCCTGACCCGGTGCCAACAAAGGGGCCCCTTAGCATGACAAAGAGCCCCCCACGTCTCCCCCACCTCAAATGGCATCAGACTGTCCGGGGCATTGTCGCAAACTCCAACACCGGCCTGCCTGCCGGTCCTTTCTTTCTTTCTTTCTCTCTCTCTCTCTCTCTTTTTTTTTAATGGTCCCATCCGGAGCTCAAGGTGTCATATTAATTATTTAAATCTTGGCGATATGTCAGCAGCATCCTCCGAGACCCCGGTCGGTGCCAGAAGGCCTCAAATGCCGCACTCGCTCTTCTTAATTAGCGCCGGATCGGAGAACTTTGATCTGCATGAGCAGAATGGCCGAGAGGCGGACGGCAGCTTCCTGGGCCATCGCCCGTACCTGCGGTTCCCGCGCGCTCCGACCTGGATGTACCTGGTTCCGGGCCAACGGGGCCGACGCACGTGTGCGCAGGAGATATTTAAACCGCTTCAAAGACCGGCCGCGCTCCTCCCGGGGAGGTGCCCGGCGCGGCGCTGCGGCCACCCTTGGAGCGGGGAGGCGGGTGGCAGGGTGATGCGATTGGGTCGCGGGGCTGGACCAGCTGGATTTATTTACTTTCAGGGGTGGGGACAGCGAGGACGCGTGCCCGGCCTGTGGGCGCCGACACACCGATGTCAGAAATCCCAGCGCCACGCCGGGACCCATCTTCCCGCATTAAGCAGCTTGTTGCCCGCACGACAGGCCCTGACGAGACCGTGTGTCCCTGTGCAAGGCGTTCAGCGTGTGCACACGGTGGGGCTGGGCCACGACGGATCCTGGAGCTCAGGTCCACGAGGGTCACCAGCGAGGGCCCTGCCTTGTTCAAATTCCTGCTCATTTACATTTTCCTCCTTGCAAAAAAAAAAAAATCTGAATGTAAAGCGGAAGAAAAAATCGAAACGTCGGTGACACCCGAGGCCTGCGAATGCGCACCTGCTCTCCGCTCTGTCTGGGGGACGCGGGAGTGAAAGACACAGCCACGTGCGACCTTGCACGCCCGGCCCGAGAGCCGTGGGCCCGGGTTCAGAGCCCGCCGTGCGCACTAGCCGAGCAGCTTCATTAGTGACCGCGCCCTGGCCCTGCACACGACGCTCCGGTTTGAACGGCCGCACCGCGTGTCAGGCCTGAGTCACACACGCTGCACCGGCTGGGCCAGGACAGGACGCGGAAACGTCGTGCAATGAGTGTCGGAGCTCGGACTTGCCAGACAGGAATGATCCCGGGCTCCGGATCCGGGGCGCTAAGTAACATGCGCAGTAACTGGCCGCTTTCCGGGTTTCTTTTTATTATTATTACTTGTAAGCATGCACATTTGAGGGTGGATGTGAGGCTGTGAAATATTTGGGATTTACAGCTGTTGAGATAACGAGATTCTCTGTGTCAGGTTGGCGGCAAAATAAAAAGAAAGGAAAAAAGGAAAAAAAAATTTGAACAGGCGCCACTCTGCATGGAGATCCCAGAGGACCGTGTCGGGACCTACGTATTCGCTCCAACGGCCGCTCCGGGGTGACTCTGAGGCTCCACAAGTGACCGGGCTGTCGATGTGCAGGCCGGGAGCACCTCCCGCGGGCGCCTCGGCGGGACAGACGTCACCAGGTTGCAGGGCAGGACCCCGGGGGGACATGTGAGGTCACCCAGGAACAGTCCACGCAGATGGAACGCAAACACGGCTTCACCTGTCCGGGCGATCACGTGGCGCCAACGCACGTGGACACAAGAACGTCCTGCAGTCGGTGGAGCACGCTGGTCGGGGGGACAGACTGGGAACAGCGAGCAGAAGGGCTGCTCTCCGAGACGCGGGGTCGAGTGTGGAGGTGCCCACTCACGGGTCTCCGTTCCCTCCCCCGCTGCACGTGTCCCGTGCCCGGGATGACACGCGCCCCGCCCTGGGTGCACGATGCGCCCCGCTGTCCGCCCAGCACCGTTCGACAGCACAGGCTGCGGCTCGGAGCGTGCAACACCACCACGCGCACGGTGAGAAATCGGGCACGCAAGCGTCAGGATCGGGGGTTCCTGTGGGCCAGACGCGGCCCCCGGCATGTTTTCGTGAATAAAGCTTCATTGGAACTTGGGCACGTGTGTGCATCGGGGCGTTTCCCTGTGCCTGGTTCGGCTCCACGTGCAGGCCTGAGTAGCGGGAGGAAAACCTGCAAAAGTGAAAACCTCCACGGCCCTTTGACCTCCCGGCTGGCTGGTCCCCTTCCCAACGCCCCAGGTCACACACTGCGAGCTGCACGCGCACGACCTGGGGAGGCGACCAGGGCAGGAGGGTCAGTCCGGGGCCCCCACCCCCCACTCCCCACCCCACCGGCATGTGTTAGAAGGGAGAACGGGCTCTGCAAACAGCAACCTGGAGACGGTGTGGGGGGGGGGGGGCGTCCTCGTGCTTCTGTGGGGCGCCTGCGTCTGCAGCCGTGTTCACCTGCCCCAGGTGCTCGTCTTGGGGTTCTCAGGGGCCGTGCAGACCTTCGGGGACCCCTGGGCTCCCGTGGAGCCGCTGGCCCATGGGGACCGGTCACTGCACCCTGACCTCCTGTCAGGGCTGGTTGGGCGGTGGGGTGGCTGGCTGGGAGGCTGGGAGCAGGTGCCAGACACCCCGTAGGTGGGAGGGGGTGGGACGGGACAGCAGGTCAGGGAGGTGGGACCCCGCATGAGCTCAGACGGCAAGCCTGGACCTGCGCCATCGTCCCTCCGACTTCCCCTGAGATGCACATGTGTCCCCCAGAGGCCTGTGCTGACCCTTGACCCCCAAGGGGACCCGCACCTGGATCTCAGACCTCCCCCTGAGATGGATGAGTCCCCCAGAGGCCTATGCTGACCCCTGACCCCCAAGGGGACCCACGTCTGGATCTCAGACCTCCCATTGAGATAGACTCATGACCCCCAGAGGCCTGTGCTGCCCCCGACCCCCAAGGGGACCTGGCCTGGATCTCAGACCTCCCATTGAGATGGACATGTGACCCCCAGAGGCACATGCTGACCCTCGACTTGCAAGGGGACCCACACCTGGATCTCAGGCCTTCCCTTGAGATGCACATGTGACCCCCAAAGGCTTGTGCTGACCCCTGACCCCCAAGGGGACACACTCCTGGATCTCAGGCCTCCCGCTGAGATGGATACGCGTCCCGCAAAGGTCTGTGCCGACTCCCAACCCCCAAGGGGATTAGCACCTGGATCTCGGATTTCCCCCTGAGATGGACGTGAGTCCCCTAAAGGCCTGTGCTGACCCCTGACCCCCAAGGGGACCCTCCCCTCGATCTCACTCCTCCTGCTACAGATGGACGTGTGTCCCCCTTGGATGCCCAAGGAGACATATCTGGGGTCCCCCAGCTTGACCACACGGGCTGACACCCATCTGCTGGGTTACCTGTCCCCACGCCGGGCCCATCCTCGTAGCCCGTAGTGGCCACATCAGGAAGCAAGAACCACCCATGCACCTGTTGTCGGCACAGGGACATCCCGAGTGATGGTGTCCCCAGGAGTGACCAGGCGCCGAGGGGGCTGCTCCGTGGAGCCCAGCCCAGGCTCACGCACCCTTGAGGGTTGACCATTTATTTCCACATGGTGAGAAAAAGGACGGCCTCTCCGCGTCCCTAAAGCCTACAGAACCCCATGCAACGTCGGGCGGGCCGCCAAGTGCCTGCAATCCAGTGACCTGTTTGCACCCGCAGAGTGAAGACTCCGTGTGTGGTCACTACAGGCTGAAGTCTGTGCTCACGGCAGGGTGAGCCCGGTGTCGTGTGGCCACAGCATCTACTAGATGCACACACATCCACGCGGGCACGCACCCCCCCAGACACACATGGCATCCCCCTCCCCGACGGCCACTGTGCCCACAGCTCAGGGCGCATCTCCGGGCGACGTGCTTCCATTTTTCCCGTCTTTTTCGAGGTACGACGCACGTACTCAACTGTCAGCGTGTGACGTGTGCTGACTCGGATCACGGACACGGGCCTGGTCACAGCCGCAGGCTTGTCGACCTGCCCGATGCGATGCGCTACAGTCCGGGTCGTTCACGTACCTCCCAAGCAGGAGGGTGCTGCCCCCCACCAACCCGGCTCCCCGCCGGCCTGTCTGCACCCCGGGGCGAGCTGTCACCTCCAGACCGAGGCCGCGGCGGGAGAGTGTTCAGCGTCGGGCGAGCAGCCGCCACCTGTAACCTCTGTGCATTCTCTCCAAGAGTGATAAGCGGCCCAGCTCGTGCGGAGCCGCTCGGAGTCCGCCAGCACCCACTGGCCCGGAGGTTTGGCTCTGTGCTTGCAACCTGAGGCCCAGGGGGGCGACCTGCAGCCCAGGGTGGGGGTGTGGGGGAGGTTAGGGGTGCTCCACTCCGTGCTCGAGACCTGCAGCCCAGGGTGGGGTGGGGGCGTTCTGCTCCGTGCTTGCAACCTGAGGCCCAGGGGGGCGACCTGCAGCCCAGGGTGGGGGTGTGGGGGGGTGGGGGGGTGCTCTGCTCCGTGCTCGCGACCTGCGGCCCAGTTGGGTTGGGGGCGTTCTGCTCCGTGCTCAGGACCTGAGGCCCAGGGGGGCGACCTGCAGCCCAGAGGGGCGACTTGCAGCCCAGGGGGCTGCTCTGCTCCATGCTCGCGACCTGCGGCCCAGGGAACTAAGCCTGCGGGCGTTTGAGGAAAGACGCTGATTTTCAGCACAGGATGTGTCCCTTGTGCGCCAACTTTTCGAGGCACGCGACTGCCACCGTGGCCACGTCCTCACCCCGTGGAGTGGACACACAGAGGGAAGGATGCTGGCTTCTGTGTCCATCGGGCGGGCCCACGGATGCCGAGCGTCAGCCCCTGACAGGCGCCGCCGGCCCTGTCCTGCCTTCCCTCAGTGCATGCCGGCTCCTGCTCCCGTCCTATTTCGGCGGGGGGGGCCCTCTTTCGAGTCCCCGCGGTCCTTGCATAGCGGCTCCTCCACCCCTGGAGCTGCAGCTCCGGCCATTAGCAACTGAACAGCAGCCTTCTTACTGTACATCATCGTAGTCTTTCATGTTTACCTGAGCCAGATGGCGTGTTATTACACGCTCTGCCTCGATAAAGCCCAAACTTTCTATCAGAGGGTTTGTAAGATGATGGAGAATGGGGGGAAAAAAATAAAAAGCAACGTGCAGGCGGCGGTTAGGGCGGTGGTTGGAGGGGGGCCTTGCGTCGGTCCCATGGAGCAGCCTGTGGTTTAATTCCACATCTTGCTCTGGGCGCTAATTCCCGCTTAATTATCATTTGCAGGAATCGAACAGGTGCATTAGGTGGGGTGCTGGGTGGCGCTGAGCGCGCCCAGGCTGGAGGTGCACCCACCACCGAGTCAAGGTGTCAGTACCCGTCCCCGGCCACCGCCCAGGCCCGAAATGTTGGGCTTCAGGGGCTTCTTTACGAGCCCGCACCGCCAGAGCCCCTCCCAATGAAACTGGCCCGGGTGCACCTTACGGGCACGGCTGTAGGATGTCACAGGGGCCACGCTCGCCCGTCCTGCGGGGTTTCCTACAAAGATGCTTTCCGCGTCCACGTGGACACCTCGCACTGTGCATGGCATTTTCCAAACACACGGTGCAATCGGGGAAATACCGTGCTTCACGGCTCCCCTCCCTCAGATCCCACAAAACGCACCTCCCCTGGGACATTCCGTGCTGAACACACGTTGGTTTGTCGTTGAAAACCTGTTAGAATGCGGAGCTTTTATTAAAAAAAAAAAAAAAAGGCTATGTCTCTCTCTGTGTGTTAGGAGCGTGAGAAGCCCACATGTGAATCCAAGACGGAAGGTTCCAGAAAGGATGAGGGACAGGGCCCAGCCGTCAGGACTAAGCATCCTCCAGCACAGAAGTTTCCAGAAGGATGAGCATGTGACAGAGTGTATTGTGTGCGGGTGCATGTGGGTATCACATGGATGAGTGTGTGCGTGTGTGTCCATGTGTTCATGCCTGCAGCTGTGTGACAGTGTGAGCGTACTCTATGTCGGATGCACGTGGGTACACATGTGCATGCATGTTACACGGTTACTATGTGTGCCTTGACCTCATATGCACCCATGTGCACGCATGCTTGCAGGTATGCATATGTGCACCACGTGTTTTCCAGGTGTGCATGTTTGCAGGTGTGCATGTTTGCAGGTGTGCATGTGTGGCATGTATGTTTGCAGGTGTGCATATCTGTAGCATATGTGCTTGCAAGCATGCATTCGTGTGGCATGCACGTTTGCAGGTCTGCGTGTGCACAGTGTACATGTTTACAGCTGTGCACATACGGGGCATATGTGTCTGCAGGTGTGCACATGTGTGGCCGCCGAGGTGTGTGTGTGTGTGTGTGTGTGTGTGTGCGTGAGCCTCTCTGTGCGTGCATGTAGGCACCCAGGTGGGCTCTCCCCAAACCACGGCTTGCTGCTGCACCCCTGCTGCGGCTGTGAGCTTCCCCTCTGCCCGCCTGTGCTGACCCCCCAGGGGCCACAGGCAAATAAGACAAAGCTCTCGGCGTGGCCAGCCAGGGACTCCATCCCAGCCCCGCTCCCCACCGAGGCCTCTGCACCCCTTCCTCGGGCGCAGCCTCCCGTCCACGTTCAGGATGACACAGGCGTGCTCCACGGGCTGTGACGGCCTGCACCGTGGCAACTAACGGAACCAGCCACACCGGCCGTGCACGCCCAGTACTGGAGGGCTGGTGAGCGTGGACCCGCCGTCTGACCTGGGACGGCCCACACCGCCCCCGCTAATGTCCCCTTCCCCTTTCATCCCAGCGACACTGCCTTTGACAGAGGGAACATGAGACTGGAGCTGGGACGCGGCGGACGAGGAGTCACACACCGGCAGTCTGGCCTCAGAGCACGTGCTCTCTTCGCGGAGCCATGGAGGCCCCCGCCTGACCCAGCTCCTTCTTAACCACGGTGGACTCATCCCCAATCGCTGCACACAAACAGGGACATTCATTTTCACATTTTCGCCTTCTGTTGGTTTTTGCTGTGAAGACCCCGGAAATCTTTGTAAGACTCACCCCTTTGCACCCCAAAGGTAAGCTGAGGCATAGAGGACTTGCTACAGGGTCACACTCACAGAGAAGCTGGTCTGTGCCCTGTACAGGCCTCCATCTGGGCTCTGGGCATGGCCCATATGTGCTTGTCTGCGCGTGTGTGTGCAACTTGATGCACACGTGTGTATGTGCATGCTCACATGCATGCGTGAATCTGAGTAAGCATATGAATATATGCACATGCATGGACAGGTGTGCATACCTGTGCATGCCCATGTGTGCAAATGCATGTGTGTGCCTGTAGGCACACGTGAATGTGTGCATGTTACTGTGTCTGTGCCTTTGTGCATGACTGTGTGGCGTGTTTGTGAGCGCATGCCTGCATGTGCATGTTTGTGCATGCAGGTGCATTCTTGTGGGTGTGCACGTGTGTATATAAACATGTGACTCCGTGTGTCCAAGTGTGTGCGCCTGTTTACATGTGGTGCTGTGCAGGTGTGTGTGTGACTGTGAGAATGTGCTTGTGTCTGTGTGAAGGTACGTGCATAGACACCTGCGTGCTCATCACGTACATATGTATGTGGCTGTGTATGTGTGTCTGCCTGTGCCTGGGTTTGCATGTGTGTGTGCTATGCATGCACATTCTAGCATCTGCGTGTGTGCATATGACCATGCATATGTGCACGTGCATGCAGTTGTGTACTTGTAACCATACAAGCACAGCACGCATATGTGTGCATGCATATGTATCTGTGCGTCTACACGCATGTGCATATGACCGTGAATGTGTGCACATACATGCAAGCATGTGTGTGCATATGATATGGGAGTGCAGCTGTGTCTGCATGTGTGCCTGTCCCTGCATCTACATGCTTATGCATATGACCATGAGTGCATGCATGTGCGTGCAGTTGTGTACTTGTAACCATAGGTGTGTGCATGCATATGTCTCCGTGCATCTACATGTGTGTGCATGTGACCATGAGTGCAGGCATGTGCGTGCAGGCATGTGTGTGTGCATATGACATGGGAGTGCACTTGTATGTGCATGTGTCCCTGCATCTGCATGTGTGTGCATGTGACCGTGAGTGCAGGCATGTGTGTGTATGGCATGGGAGTGCGTGCACTTAGATGCAAGCATGCATGCATGTAACTGTGCACGTGTGCATGTGAAGGCAGTGGAGTGCACATGTGTGTGTATGCACATCCCTGCACCTATGTGCGTGTGCACACGTCCAGGGGTGCGCACGTGTGTGCAAGCGTGCCCGCGTGCAGATGCAGCACGCGGCTGTCCCTTTTTCCTTTTCCTTCAACCCCCTGTTCCTGCCGTCTGTCCGCGCCCTGACAGGCGAGCCCCTCGCGCTCCGCTCACTCAAGGCCCATCCCCGCCCCCTGCCTGCCCGCGTGCACCAGGCGCAGCTGACAGGGGCTCGATTATCACTAATTATATGAAACGCCAACGTGCCGCGCTCACTTCTCCCGAAGCCTCGGAGGCATCTCCACGCGTCCCGTGACGTCTTCCTTTGCTGACACAGATTCTACCCAGCACGCGTGCCAGTCCGAGGCCCGCCAGCCGGCGCCTCCTGAGTGCGGGAGGGACAGGCCCCTGGACCTGCGTTCCTGCGGCGAGGCCCATGCCGCGGGCTGCCGCGCACCGCGGGCCCCGGGGCCCAGAGCCCGCACACCCTCCTTCCCGCCTCGTTATCCACCGCTGCAGTGTCAGAAAGCTCCTCTCCGCAGACGGATCGTCTGTCAAGCCACGCGCGGGCGGGGGAGCGGACGTGCCGGGGAAGCTCTCTCCCGGGGCTTAGGGCCTCGCCGGCGAGCGGCTCACAATGACACCTGCTCCGCCTGCTCCGCCTCCCGTCTCCCGGCCGCGTGCTAATGCCCGGGACCCTGTCCGCTCCCTTTCCCGTCTCCGGACTCACATCGTCCTTTCAAAGGAATTTCTGAAGGGCAGTTGACGAGCATCAGGTCACCCGCTCCGTGGGCTCCGTTAGCACCGGCCTGCGGACGGCCTCGCTCGGCGGCCCTCAACACCAACACCATGTGCTCCTCGCACACGCGGGCCTGCGCCGGCTGGACGAGGGAGGCCGGCTTGCCCCAGACGGGCTCCGGGATCGCGGGGTCACTGGAGACGCGGCGGCTAAGTGGAGCCCATGCGCCATCTGCCAAGCCCCGTGGACGCCCGCTATGGCCCAGGGTGCTTGGAGCGGCCCTGGCACCTGCTCCAGACCCGTTCTGGAAGCTGCCATCGGGCTCCCTCGGTAAATGCCCCACTTACAGCAGCCCACTCGTGTTGTCTGTGCCCAACGAGGACCCACGATGCACCAGTTTGCAGCATTTTTCCTGCATCCCTGCTCCATCCTCGGAGCCAGCAGGCATCACCGGGGCGGGGGGGTGATTTTAGATAAATTTTGTATGCTGTAGGGGCTGGACCTGGGGACGGGCGGCTGGGAGCTGGAATGCAAACTGAGGCTGGATGAAAGCCAGGGTCTCACGCGGCCTCAGACCCTCCGACGCCCATGCTGTCCCCTTGAGTCCCGCCCCAACCAGCTAGGACAGAGGGGGACCCCAAACACGTCCACGGCCGTGAAGTTGCCCAGCGATGCTGGCGGGGGTTCCGAGGGGCAAGTGTCTGCACAGCCGGGGAAGGAGGGGCTGCTGGGCGGGCCCCACTTGGGAAGGCATCGCATTCCGGTTACACAGTCAGGGTGACATCGTCACCATCATTGCGCTGGATCCCCGTGACTGTGAGAGGTGCCGTCCCCATGGAGACGGGGATGCTGCAGGTGGATGCCTAAGACCCCCTGGGGCGCTGTCACCGTCGCGCTGGCAACACCGCAGGTGCGTCCCCATGACCCCCGGGAAGACAGGGACCTGGCCTAACTGCCCAGCAGCGCAGACTCACTGCAGGCCAACGTCACAGATGCTCCCTCAGTGCAGGTGGACGCTTACAGCAAAGGTGAGGGGGTGTCACCTGTCGTCATGTGACATTTCCCACGATGCCACCTGAGCTGGCGTGCAGGCCCAGCTCCCGCCCTCCTGCCCGAGTCTTTGCAGACATGAGCCGCCGAGCTAGAGGCCGGCTGCAGGTGTGACCTGGGGTCGCCTCCCCAGCACTGGTGGGTGTGATGCAGGCCTCTGGCTGGCACCTGATGGCGGCGGCACGGCCCCGGAGCAGGGGCCCTTGCGAGCCCACTCAGATCCCCGCTCACCCGCCGAGCGGTCATCAGCCAGTCTGTCCGCTGACTGTCCCCACTCCTCCCCCAGAGAGATGCTCCGAAGGTCCCGGATCCCGTCTGCATCACGGTCCCCCGCGCGGTCCCACGAGAGACGGGAATATACGCTCCCCGAGCGTTCGGCAAGAAGAAGAAAGCACATCATTTCCAGATGGCGACGACCGACGTCCAATAAAAGCCCAAGAGAATGAATCATAAAAGTGTTTAGAACCATAAGCAAATCTGGCAGGAGCGCTTGACACTAAATAAATATCCCGGAGTCCGTCGCCTGGCTCTCGGCGGCACCCGCGACGCGGCCTCCGGGAAACAGCGGAGGACCCGAGTCCGTGCACGGCAGCCGCTCGGGTGGAAACTGCACATGGGTCCTCGGCGACATACGCATGGACCCGCGTGAGCCCCACGGAGGAAACACGCCGAAGGACGACAGCAGGAAGCCCCGCGCGGACCTACCGTTTCCACAAAACAGACCCAACAGAGTATGAAGACATCAAGCCGTTAATACCGAACGTTTCAGGTCAATGTGGTTCCCATTAAATGCAGACACATTTGTTTCAACTTTGGTGAAATAAATCTCAAGCTCATCTGGAAAATAAATTTGTAAGAAAAGCTAAGAAGTCTTTTTTTTTCGTAGACGCACATCAATGTTGAAAGAGTTATCCATTCAAAGAGCGAAACATATTTTACTTTAAGTCTCTCGTAATTAAGACGGTATGGAAGGACAATAAGAATTAGCAGATGGGAGAAACAGAAAGGCCTTAAAAAAAAAAAAAAGAAAAACCAGACCTAACCCGTAGGAATAGTCGACAGTTGATAGATAAATGATTAAAAACTAATAGAGGGCGCCCGGGGGGCTCAGCGGTTTAGCGCCCACCTTCGGCCCAGGGCGCGATCCTGGAGACCCTGGATCGAGTCCCACGTCGGTCTCCCTGCATGGAGCCTGCTCCTCCCTCTGCCTGTGTCTCTGCCTCTCTCTCATGCATAAATAAATAAAATCTTTTTAAAAAATAATAAAAAAAACTAATAGAGAAACGAGGACGGGGAATAGGATTATTTCGTGTGTAGTGTTGGGGGAAAAAAATGAATCAGGACCTCAGCTTAAGTCAAAGCCCATAGTTAATCCCAAGCATAGTAAAGTGTTCAGTATAAAAATTAAATCACAAAATATAGGATTAAATGTACAAAGTCACCGTGTCCATTGACAAGGAATTGCCAGAAACACAAACAGTAGGACAAATTTTATGAGAAAAGTGAATGATTGGGCTACATGCAAACTTAAAACGCATCACGTCTAAAAACTATCAACAATATTCAACAGCATAACAAGAGCTGGAAAGTATTTGTAAACTGTATTAATGATAGAGGGTGTGTGTCCTTCACATGTAAAAAGCGCTCACAAATCAATAAGAATGGCAACTGCTCACTGAAGGCGTTCTGCGCGTCAACATTTTTATGCTGCACACTTTCCATAAAATACCCAGTTTAACTGTCTCTAAAAGCCCTAGTTGATTTGCTACATGTTGGGAAATTGAATTAAAGGAGTTAACGAAACCGCCCAGACTCCCGGAGCGAGTGAGCTGTGGTTCAGGCTTCAAATCTATCAGATGCCAAAGCTCAGGGTCCTGAACACGGATACGCCCCCATCCCAAACACACCCTGCAGCAATAACCAATGCCCTGTAACCCAGGTGAGGAAGAAAATTAGCCACAGCCCAAAAAGAAAACACGGGAAAAATACATTTACAATGAAGGAATGCGCTTGGGGGCAGCCCGGGTGGCTCAGCGGTTTAGCACCACCTTTAGCCCAGGGCCTGACCCTGGGGTCCCGGGATCGAGTCCCGCGTCGGGCTCCCTGCATGGAGCCTGCTTCTTCCTCTGACTGTGTCTCTGCCTCTCTCTCTCTGTGTGTCTTATGAATAAATAAAAATAGCATCTTTTTTTTTTTAAAAAAAAAAAAAAGGAGGGATCCCTGGGTGGCGCAGCGGTTTGGCGCCTGCCTTTGGTCCAGGGCGCGATCCTGGAGACCCGGGATCGAATCCCACGTCAGGCTCCCGGTGCATGGAGCCTGCGTCTCCCTCTGCCTGTGTCTCTGCCTCTCTCTCTCTCTCTCTCTGTGACTATCATAAATAAATAGAAAATACCTTTTAAAAAATTTTTAAAAATTTAAAAAAAGGAGGGCGCTAGGGGTAAGCACTGGGTGCCATATGCATCTGATGAATCACTAAATTCTACCCCTGAAACTAAAAAAACAAGCAAAAATCAAGTTAAAGTAAATAATTAAATCACGTGAAATTAACTTAAAATAACAAATACCTTTGGAAAACTGTTATATTTGCAAAGGTTTTTTTTTTCTTTTTCTTTTTCTGCGAACATCCGTTTCCACGGTGGACGGGGTGCGTCGCAGACCGCCGTGCACTGTGTGTGATAAAAGAATAAACGAAGGATGAAGCGGGATTTCTGCAAAGCCACCGGCCACGGCGACGTCCAGCGGCGTCTCCGTGTACTGTGAGCCTTGTCGTGCGTGAAGTTTTATCCGCACATCACTTAAAATGGAAAAAGAGGAAAGAAGAGGGGAAAAAAAAAAAAAAAACGCCGGTTGGAGAACTTGGCTTGTCTGCCCGCATCCCCGCGGCACTTTGTCTGCCGGGCTGCTTTGCATTTCAAGACATTTCCACTCACCTTGAGTTCCCGGTTCCAAAAGAAACAATAAGTTTAATCTTCTCACTTGACAATGATGTATGGTTCCAGAGAAAAACACTTTTTCAGGTATTATCATTAAAAAGTCTTTTTTTTTCTTGGTCCCTCGACTTGCACGCCTTCGCTGTGGCCCCGTGCACCCTCTACGTGGAGAAATGCGCACACACACACCCGCGTTCTCCGGAGACCTGGAGGCCTGGGCCGCGGCGCTCAATTTACCGCGGGAGCCACGCACACGGCGGCCGGGAGCCGCAAGACCGAGCGCAGGGCGTGGAGGGGGGTCTGGAGCTTGCGCTGCAGACGAGCAAGGTGCACGCAGGGGGTGCGTGCAGGGTTCGCAGGCCAGGGGCCGCCGGCTTCAGGCTCCCGGGTCGCGATGACACCTGCCTGGTGCGCAAGCGCGTGCACCTCTGCGTCTGAAGGCACCGGCTCGAATTTGTGTTTTCTTTGCACCTGCAGAGAGCTGGTTCCGAGCGGGCTCGTGCACGGCAGGGGGAGGCGGGGTCGGTGCACGGCGACGGGGACCCCACATGCACTGTAGAGCCTCACGTCCACGCCGGCGCCGCTCGCCACGGACCGGAGAGCACAGGGCTCCCCGACTTAGGAAACAACGCGCTTTGTGCAGAGACGCACGCGATGGGGACGGTGTGTTCCGGCCTCCGAGGCTGGGCAGGTGCGCGAGGGACAGACGGCGTGGAATGGGCGCATGAGGCCGACTGGGGAGCTGCCCCGCACGCCCTGTCCGCCCGCTGGTGGCCACAAAGGTTCCCCAGGAGAGGACCTCCCGGCTGTGCTCACTCTGCAAGACTGTGCCCCGGTGCGCGGCCCGGGAGGCGGCTTTCTGCATCCGTGTCTGCTCAGTGGCTGCAGCTCACGGCCATCCTTAGGCAAACGGCACAGGTGGGGTGCACCTTGCGCCCCTACAGCAACCGCGCTGGTTTCCCGTGAATTCCCAGCTACCCCAAACCTTTGCACAATCGCAGGGCGACTGACGGCTTGCCGCTCGTGTTTCAGTGAGGAACCTCCTCCCTCTGGCTTTCCTGCCGCTGTAGCTTCAGGCGGGGGGGGGGTACCCGGCCCGTGACCCCTGCTGCCCCGCAGGCGGATCTGGAGCACACGATGCTCACGCACAGACGTGCACACACACGAGGCCGCATCACGTGGGACCCACGGATATGACAGGTGTGCAGAACGGGAAGATCTGTAGAGTCGGAAAGTCCCCTTGGGCCACGAGCCCGGACGAGAGAGCGTTGGGGTGGCCTGTGGGTGTGGACATGGACCAAGCGAGCTGTCTACACTGGCCACCTTTGGGGACACGGCCCCACCTGGCCCATGACAGGAGGGTTTTGCAGACCTGTCCTCCCCGCTCCCTGAGGACTCATACGGACACACACGTACAGACCTGGGGATTCAGCATGTCCGGAGCGTCCAGAGCCTTCCGCCTGCAGACACAGACGGACACCCTGTCTCCTGCCTCCACGGCAGTAACCGCGCAGGCACGAGGTCGCCGCCCCGCGACCGCCGGCCGTCCCCCTGCACGGTGCGCCGATGACCAACAACAGCACGACAGATAAACACTCCCGTGTGTGCAAACAGCCGGCTGACTGCCTTCAGGGGAGAGAGAAAAATATGCCTGTGGATTGATTCCTTATGTTTTTATATATTAAGTTTCTCATATATATAATGTATGTTAGTTATATATTAATTGCTTGCCTATGACTTGATTTTTATTGACTAATATATAATTATTACTTATAATTACATGATTACATTAATTGCACGGCTTCATGCAATTCTTATAATCATATTACATAAAGCAACAATATATAACGATTTATAACAATAATTACATTGTTGCTATATATAATTACATGTAAACATTATTTTTTTTAAAGATGTTATTTATTTATTTCTGAGAGACACAGAGAGAGAGGCAGAGACACAGGCAGAGGGAGAAGCAGGCTCCACGCGGGGAGCCTGATGCGGGACTCGATCCCGGATCCCTGGGTCACGACCTGAGCTGAAGGCAGATGCTCAGCCGCTGAGCCCCCCAGGAGCCCCCAGTAAACATGGTTTAAATGATATAGTTGCAAAAATAAAAAAATAAAAGTAAAAAATAAATGATATAGTTGCTATATATAAATCTTATATGTAATTGTGTATATATTCATATTATTATATAAAATTGCATATTAGACATAGTTCTTACGTTTAACACATAACAAATACACAGTTGCCATGTATGATCCTACATACACATAGAAGTTAAATTATATAGTCGTTACGTATAATTGTATATCACTTTTATTACACGTATAACATGCTAACATTATATATAAACAATATATTTTATTATATAATCACTGTAATTAATTATGATTAATCCAGTATCGATCTAATACAATTAACATGTCATCCATATATTCTCATATAATTTCTTTACAGTAAATACCTCGATATTTATATATAGGTTGTATGTATTTCCAAATACAAGTATAACTGTGTGTGTATAACACACATATCCATGAGCAGTCACAACTAGCAGGCAGCTCCCTGTTCGCTTCACGGTGGGCCTAGCACTTTGCAGTGTGCACAAATGGTGCACCGTCTGTTTACAGGCGTCCTGGCTCCCTGCGCAGCACATGTCTGGTGGTCGGCAAGCCCCCAGCCTGGGCATCTACGTCTCAGTCCCGGCCTGGACCCTGTAGACCAGCACTTCTCCCATCGTCATGCAGGTCACGTGGGTGGCGCCTCAGACTCGCATCCCCACCATGAGCCCTTGGCCTGAGGTGTTCTCCACCGTTTCTTCCCATAGGAGACTTTTCAACACTTTCCCCTAATCACCCTCCACAAAGCTCTAGCATCGCACATACACCGTCTACCTGTAAATATCGCCTGTGTAAATATCGCCTGGGCTTTGTACGTGAAAACACTAAAATGTTCCCATGACCCTCAAGAACCAATTTCTGCCCCCGGGGACGTGATATCAGCCCTTCGGAGATGGCGTGTTCCAGGCGATTTGAAGAATTCATTGTAACAAAGGAGGAATAAAAATAGTCTGATAGGATGAAATGTCAGAGAATGCTTTGTGACCCGGACGGGCAGAAAAGCATCCGGAGCAAGAGTCCCAAACACAAGCCACGTGATAAAAGTGGATGAGTCTGGCGGCCTCCAAAGGAAGGCACAGTGTTCCGCGGTGGCCCCGTAATCCAGCTCAGCTGCGATCAGAGAGCTCCAGGGTGATGCTTGCGAAATTCAAAATCACTGAAACTACTAGTACACGGTATGCTAACTGAATTGAATTTAAACTTTAAGATCTCTCAAGTCGAAAAAATTTTCAAAATAAAAAAATGAAGTCAATAAAAAACCCACTTGAGAACATGAAAATCAAAATCAATAAAAAAATAAGCAACCACTAACACTTATTTTAAAACATAAAAATAAAAAAATTGATTTAAAAAGAAAAAGAAGCACTAACACGTGTTTCTGGAACGTGTAGATCTGCGAGGAGAAGAAAGTGCCACAAAGGACGCCATGGACGAGATAGGAACACGGAGGTCACAGGATGGGGATGGACACAAGACACAGGAAGAGACACCCCAGTTCGATAATAACCAGAGAAATGCACATTAAAACAAGATTTTTCTTCTCCATGTGGGTTGATAAAAACTAGGAAGGCAGGTGTACTGAGTGGTGCAGGGTGACGCGTGAGACGTGTGCACTGGCACAGCCCTCGACGCAAGCACCCCGGAGGATTCTGGGGGCTGCAGCAAGGACCGAGTTCGAAAGGAACAAGTATGAGGACGGTCACCTGCATGTTGTCGATGGGGAGCTGCTGCCAACCTGGGAGCCCACCGCGGGCGGGGTGTGCTGTGAACCGGAGGTCAAGGATGCCAGGCAGCCGTTACAAACCACCAACCACGCAGACGTACGGAAGCACGCAGAGGGATGGAAAACACAGCATCCGCTGCAAAAAAGGGAAGAACAGAGCAGTTTGGGCACAATGCAATGTGTGCAAATTTATAAAACCACACAGAGAAAACAGTCCGTATTCTGCAGACACACGTGACCATGTAGAGGCACAGGCCAAACCCTGTAGGACAGGTGTTTGTGGTGGAGGACGGGGCGGCAGTACGGGTTACGGATTGTTGGGAGGAAACTCCTTCCTCTGCCAACTCGGGTACAGCGCCGGGGGCCTGCAAATTAAGTGCTGGTACATCGAGTAACAGGAGGAAAGACAAGATTTACTTTTGCGTACACAGAGGATTACTCAGTGACGAGTGGCGCTCCCAACACTCAGAGGTGAAAAGAGGTTTACCCACCTAACCATGAGGTGGTTTCCCAAAGTCTGTCCTGTCGCATGTCACGGGAACACAGTGGAGGGAGGGACAGGGAGGCAGATGCAGAAGACCAGGGTTCGGGTCCCGCTGCACCGCTTGGCAGCTGAGTGTCCTGCAGAGAGATTTCCCTCTCTGAGCCTCCCCGCTGTGTGTCTCAAGTAAGGCAGTAAGATACGTGGCTTGTGGGGTTGTCGTGAGGTCAGAGAGCTTAGAAAACCCGTCACACTCACACGCTTCCCACAGGACGACATAGCTGGACGGGAAAACGGAATCCCGGTGGGAATCGGAATGCGGGTGGATAAACCCCCACGTCGGGGGGCAAGGGTCCTGGGCCCCTTGTACAAAATGCCTATTTTGTCCACGGCCTCCCCCTCAGCACCACCGACCTGGCCACGTCCTGCTGCCCCGGTCAGCGCTCCCCCAAGGCTGGCGGCGCCACCACGCCAGAGCCCCCGCCTCGCCGCGTCCGCTGAGGCCAGCCCTGGGTTTGCAGCCAGGCCCCAGCACCCGGCCAGTCCTCAGGTACCCGCAGCCGGGACAGATACGTCGTCGTCGTGTCCCTGCCCAAATGCAGCGCTGGTGAAAATGGGCCGTTAGGCAAGAATCAAACACGCCTGTGTCAGTGAGATGAGCAAGATCTCGTTAACGAGCAGGGGACCAGGAGGATGCGGAGCAGAATGTAGAGTACAGGTACACACGCACACGCATGGAGAACACACACTCATACACGCGTATAAACAGGTGCACACACGTATCCACAGTACATGTTCGTACATGTACACGCATGCACGTGTGCACAGACACACGCTACAGATACATACGCGTACACATAGGTAACACATACACAGGTGCACACACGTACACCGCAAAGTACACACACGTGCACAGTAACACGCACACATGTATACAGGTGCACACACCCCGCGGCGGATGTGCCCGTCTCAGCAGGAAAGGAGGCGCCTCACGTCCCTGCCGATCCCCGATTTCTTCCCCTGTGCCTCCAGACGCATGCACGCCCGAGCCGGTGGCCAGGACCTCCATCCAGAACGTTTCCTCCCCACCCGACCTGGGAGCATCTCTGAACCCCCACATCCGGGATGGTGGCGTCTGGCTCCTGTTGAGTCCAAACCTCAAACCCACGTCCAGGCAAGAGATTTGGCAAATCATCCGTGTGGGTGCCGAGCGCGCGGGTGGGACGCAGCCACCAGCGGGCTCCCCGTCCCCTCCGCAACCAGCCCCGGGCCGTGGGCTCCGCCGGCCGTGGCACTTGGGATATAACGTCCCCGCAGCCCTGCCAGTGCTGCCCGCGCTCTGCATGGCGACGAACACGGCCCGCGGGACCATCGCCGCGGCAGGTGCATGTACCGGCCGTCATCTCGGGTAAATACACACGGAGGCGGACAGCACGTTCGGCATGTTCCCCCTTGCCACGGCAGGACCCCGGCGTTGGCCGCGTGCAAACCACGAGGCGTTCGCTGGGCTCCCCGTGCCGCCGGCTGGTCCCCAGGACCCAGGTCGCGGAAAACTGGGAGCTGGTGCCTTCCGACCCCCTCTGTGCAAATGCGATTCCTGCAGCCTTCCGCGGGCGGTTTCCTCAGATTCGAGGTAGAAGCAGGGTTGCACAGCGCGAGCGTTTCTCCGGCTTCTCCGGCCGCCAAATACTTGTGCATTTGGCGTGATGTCAGTTCACCGAATCTAAGGAAGGCGAACACATGCGTGTTGCAGTCCTGGGTATGCTCCCCCCGGAAGAAGCGTGTTCTTCAATTCGTAATGTGCCCAGTGTGCAGCAACTCGCTTGTGCATGCGTCCGGGGCGGGAGGCACACGCCAACGTTGGCGCTTCCACCAGGAAGCCCACGGGGAAGCTCACCGCCGCCCTTGAGGCAGGAACGCGCTGTGCGGCACAGGCCGGGGCTGGAGGGCAAATGCGCGACGCCGGAGCATATAACGAATGACCCGTCCCCGCCGGGGACACCCAGGGCGCCGGCCATCCGTCATCATTAGCGGATTATTAGCGGGCATTGAGGCACCCCTGTAATCAGAGATCGCGCGTCCTCTCGTGCCCTTGACAAATGAGTCTGGGGAGACCCTCCCAGGCCCCCTTTCTCCTGGGGTGGGGGATGCGGGGAGGGCGGCCGGGAAGCGAGTGTGCATTCCGCGCCCCGCCCGGGGCCTTTCACTCACGTTTGGGGCCCGGATGAAATTTCAGCAAAGACAGGCCACGAAAGAAATGAAAAATCAGCAGGAAAATAATTAGAAACAGCATCATCAAGCGCACGGAGGCCCCGCCGCAGGTCAGACGCACGAACGTCCCCTCGAGTCACAGCACAGTGCGAGGGGGGCGCGCGGGGAGATCCGGGCGCATGGCGGACCCGGGGCGCAAGGTGGGGAGATCCGGGCGCACGGCGGACCCAGGGCGCGGAGGGGCTGAGTGGGGAGATCCGGGCGCACGGCGGACCCAGGGCACGAGGCGGGGAGATCCGGGCGCTCGGCGGACCCAGGGCGCCAGGGGCGCGCGCGGGGAGATCCGTGCGCACGGCGGACCCAGGGCGAGGAGGGGCTGCGCGTGGAGATCCGGCTGCTCGGCGGACCCAGGGTGCGAGGCGGGGAGATCCGGGCACACAACGGACCCAGGGCGCGAGGGGGGAGATCCGGGCACACAGCGGACCCAGGGCGCGAGGGGGGCGCGCAGGGAGATCCGGGCGCACGGCAGACCCAGGGTGCGGAGGGGCTGCAGGGGGGGCGCGCGGGAGGGCCGCAGGGCCCGCACACCTGCTGCTGTGAAAGCACGCACGCACCTGCTGAGGACCCACACCTGAGGGCGGGTCGGAGCCCCCGGGTCGCTGGACGCGCCCACGAGGCCCTGGGTGTTGGCTCCCGCCGCGGGAACCTTCGCTTCCACTGCGCGCCTGCGCCCTGGAGATGCGCGGGGCCCCGGGCGCCCGCAGATACCACGACTGTCCCGGCCACCCAACACCTGGCAACGAGGTACACGCGCGTGAGGAGTTCTTAATGCAAAATCAAACTAAACAGAGGAATTTGGGGAAAAAAGAAGAGAAACAAGAAGCAGCAGCAGCAGGTCATAGTCAGGAGCTCAGGGGATCCCCCCACAGGAAACCCCCCCACACCCCGGGGGGCGCACCTCCGTGCCGCCTGGTCATTCTGAGCAGCCTGCAGGGCGCAGTGCTGAGCTGGCCTGGGCGCCCCTGGCACCTGTGGGGGTCGCGCAGAAGGGGAACCCGGAACCATGGTGAGCGGTCAGGGCTCTGGGGGGCGGGCAGGAAATGCTCTGAGCAGAGCTCCCCAGGTGGTCGTAAGGCCCCAAAGTCCCACAGGGGGTCTGTCCTCTGAAGACAGGGCCTCCCATCTGCATTAGGGCTTTAGGGGAAATAGAGGCACAGACCCCCAGCTCCAGAGTAACCAGCGGGATGCAGGCGGTCCCTGAAGGTCGCGTGTCCCTCCAAGTGGGAGCGGGGTGGCCTTTGGGAACTGGATCCCTGCAGGGGTCCGCAGGGCACAGCCGCCGGCACACGGGAGTCATTCAGATGCCGCCACCTGCCACTGGGACATAGTGACGTGAGCGTCGCGGGTCGCGCTCAAGACCATGGGCTCGTCGGTCCTTGGGCACGTCCGGCTAAAGACGTTGGCATCACACGCGTGCCGCCCACCAAACGTGCACCCTGCGCCGAAAGGTAGGCAGAGCCGTGAGAGCGGGCCGCCGTGGGTTGTCGCTGGACACGTCCTGGGACACGGCGGCCGAAGGAAACCGCCCAGAGAGGGTGGGGTGTGCGCCCTGCAGCGATCGGGCCGCGGGCGGGACAGTGTGACCGTCCTCATTCGTGGCGCCCACGGGAGTCAGGGCGCCGGCCCCCGGCAGGGCTGTCCCCTCGTCCCGGCAGCACGGTGGCCCCACACGGAACGGGGCTCCCGGCCCCGCTGAGCGCGCTTGGCCCTGCAGCGTTCACCAAGGCCACGGCCAACACCGGCCCCGGAACCGGCTCCCCGCCAACGGCCGCACCACCCACCCGGCGGCACTGACCCCATCAGTCCCTAACCTACCCCGGCGCAGCCCGGCCCCCGCGCGCCTCAGGCGGCCCCCGCCTCACCGTGGCTAACATGCGCCCCTCGCTGGGCTCGTCGCGAGCCGAAGCCACCGCTCCCGGACACCAGACACCGTCACCCGGTCCATCACTCGCCGGCCCGTGTTCCTGCACCACTCAGAGGACGGCATAGTGGGGAAACTGAGGCAGGGATGATAGTGCATATGTCCCCATAACGCGGGGGCTGGAATTTAAAACAAAGGGTCTTGGGGACCCCACGTCCTAAATTTAAACCATCCTCGGCTCCCTGTGGACCCCCCTCCTCTTCCTCCCCGTGAACCCCCTCCTCCTCCTCCCTGTGGACCCCGTCTTCCTCCTCCTCCTCCTCCCCAAGGAACCCCTCTTCCTCCTCCTCATGGACTCTCCTCCTCCTCCTTCTCCTCCTCCCCATGGACCCTCCTCCCCCTCCCTGTGGACCCTCCACCTCCTTCCCGCAGACCTCTTCCTCCTCCCCATGGACCCTCCCCTTCCTCCTCCCCATGGACTCTCCTCCTCCTCCCCCTCCCCATGGACCCTCCTCCCCCTCCCTGCGGGCCCTCCTCCTCCTCCCCATGCATCCACCCCAATGCCCGAAGCTCACTGTGCAGGCCTGAGCCCCCTCAGCCCAGGTACCAGCTGGGCTCCCTGCTCACCGCTGCCCCCCGGCCATGTCCAGGCCCCGAGGAAAGGGCAAGGTCGGCCACGCTGTCCCTGTGTGTCCTCAGAGGCTGGGGGCTGCACAGCGTGGGGGTACACGTGATGTCCACACGTGCAGGGTCCTCGCAGGGCAGTGGGGCCCGTTTACCCCCACACGGGCCGAGGCGGGGACATAAGCAGAGCGGCGCCCCACCAGCAGCATCGGGGTGACAAGCGAGTCGCCTCCCTGAGCTCTGCAGGAAGAGGGAGCCCGTGGGTTTGGTGGGGGCCCTGCCCTGAGAACAGCAGGAGGGTGGACGCCCCGCGTTGGCTCCCTGAAGTGGAGCACGCACTGAGCAGCACGCAGGCCGCAGCCGTGACAGCCTCACCCCACAGGGGCCGTGCCAGGGACCCGGAGGCCGGGAGGGGCAGGCTGGCCGTGTGCTCCACTCTGTGACCCCAGACCGCCGACCCCTGCCCCTGCACCCTCAGCGAGCCCTGGACAAGCCCGGAAGCCTGCGGGACGGCCCTCACCCCACCCTCGTACCCCGAGAGCTGCACCCCGACCCTCTGTGCGCCACACGCAGTCGGTCCCGCTTGCGGGTTAATCACCAGACACGCAGCTTCTCGGGAGTCAAGGCTGATTCTAGACCATAACAAGCGGGAGGGGAGCCTCGGCACCCCGCAGCCGGGGGCCAGCACCTCTCCAGGGGGTGCCCCGAGGAGCGTCCCGGCAGGTGGAAGTGGAGCAGATGCCCGCTGCGTGTGGACGATGGGCAGCTCGGAGCCCGTGCTCGGGGCCCCGCGCGGCCGGGGTGCACCCCGCGATCCGGCGCGGGCCGTTCGCCTCTTGCCTCCAGATGAGTTAGCGCCTCGGGGGAAATCCTCTACCTGCCTGACACTAATGCAGACTTTCCTGACTCGTCGTGCTCACCTGTGACAATCACGGGTCCCTGCCCCACTGGGGGGGGGAGCGGAGCCCGCCCGACCCAGGCCCCGGCTTCCAGAGGGCCCCTCCTTTGTTCCCGCCCGGAAATGCCCTGAAAGCCGCAGTCCGCTAAGTGAGCGAGCGCCGGCGTCGCAACCCGCAGTGACAGGCGTGATTTACTGCGGCCCCCCCCCGCGGGTCTGCGCCTGAGCTAATCCTTCATTATGCAGGATGCTCGGCTTCTCTTTCCGTTTCCCTTTTTTTTTTTTTTACCCTTTTTCCCCCCTTTTCTGCCGCCTTTTCCTTCCTAAAATGACAGTCGGGCTGTTAAGCATAATAATTGTCCGTGAGTGGGTCTGGCTTATTGTCCTTCTTAATTTTGCCTGGAAGGCAGGCTCCTTACTCCGCGGGGGTCAGGGGTCGCCTGCTAAATCATGCATACCCACAATCCCCTGTGAATTATGCAGTTGACAAGCTGCTCAGGATTAAACCAACCCGCATTAAACTCCGGCCCTAAATTGCCATTACTTGAGTGATGGATTACACGTCTAATGAGCAGATGATTGCCACAAGTGACCTCGCGGGCTCCGGTGCTTTCGTGCAAGCAGCGCCTCGCACACGCCTCGCGTCCCCACAGCGCCGACACGCTCGTGGGTGTGCGCACGTGTGCCTGTGCCTGCCAGTGTTGGGATGTAGGTGTGCACGTGTGCCCACGTGTCTGTATGCAACTGTTGCTGTGTGCGTACATGTGTAAACGTGCGCCTGAACGTGTCTTTGCGTGTGCGTGTGTGTGCGAGTGTTGGGACATTTGAGTGCATACACGTGTGCACGTGCACCTGCGGATGTTTTTGCAACTGTTGGTGTCTGCGTACATGCTTAAATGCGCATCTGCCCGTGTGTTTGCGTGGGCATGCGTGTGCAACGGTTGGTGTGCACGTGTGTGCATGCAAGTGTGCCCACGTGCCTGTGTGTGCTTGCTCGTGCACATGTGTGCAACAGTTGGCAAACGTGTGTGCTCATGTGTGCAACTGCTGGCGTGCGTGTGTGCCTACATGTGTGCTTCTGTGTGCACGTCTGTGCAACTACTGGTGTGTGCATACCTGTGCGCACATGTGCGTCTGTGTCACAGTTGGTGCGCACGTGTGCATACCTGTGTGCACATGTGCATGTGCTTGCATGTGTGCGACTGTTGGTGCGTGTGTGCATGCGTGCTTGCGTGTGCACCTGTGCATTGCACACATGTGTGCATGCATGGCTGTGTGCTCACATATGCTCTTTGACCTCAAACCTGCTCCTTGTCCCTCCCGTGGCTCCTCGGAGCAGCCATGTGAGGCTCCCCGGACTCAGGTGCTTTAATCCACGGGAACTACAAGTGCCCGAGGACTAACCCCTGCGCAGCGGGAGCTGGGGACCCGCGTGTGACCCCGTCCTGCACGGCGGTAGGACAAGTGACCTGGGAGGCCTCACGTCCCTCAGGCGGAGGGTGGATTCCCACGGATGGCAGCTCACGGCAAAGCCCCGGGAGGACACCCCTGGAGCACTGGGAGCCTCACCTGAGCTGGAAGGGCTGGTGTGGGTGGAAGGTGGGGTGAGGGAGGGCTCAGGGGCAGCTCGGCAGGGGCAAGGGGAGCAGAGGAGGCGGTCAAACGCGGCAGCCCGCGCTCAGGGAGCGGCAAGCGGACCCCGCCGGGCGGCCGTGCAGGTCACAGAGGGTGCCAGCATGTGAAAGCGCCACCCCCCCCCCCCGCCCTGGAGGACCTGCAGCTCAGCTGGAGCGCAGTGAGGTCTGGAACCAGAGCGTGGCCTCTGAGCCAACCAGGGAGCCTGCGCGGTGGCCCCCAGTTCCGTGAGCCCGTGCGGCGGTGGGAACTCAGTCGTGGTGGTTGCCGAGGCAGCTGGAGGCCCGCAGCGTCCGTCCCATCGCCATCCCCACGGAGCCCCGCAGGCCAGCAATCGGGGCGGCGTCCCAGGGCAGGCGGCACCGGGCGCTCCGGGGACAAACCAGGCAGGCGGCCGGGCAGGCTGGGGACAGAGGGACGGGGAGGGCCGTGTCCTCGGGGCTGGGGCGGCCCGCACCTGAGCAGGAAGGATGTTGGGCTCCCCGGGGTGAGAAGCTCAAGCAGCCTCCTGTGGGCCACGGGTGAGGGGACGTGGGGACGGAGGATCTCGCCCAAGAGACGCCAAAGGGCGACATTCTCAAGTGGGAATGTGACCTGCTGTGGAAATGGGGGTTTTGTAGATGCAACCGGGGACCCTGACCTGAGGCTGTCCTGGGTCACAGTGGGTCCCCAGGCCAATGACTAGTGTCCCCATACGTGCGCCGACCCACCTGCACGCACACTCACAGAGTCCAAAATCAGCGTATGACTTTGACTGCCCCCAAGGCCGAACAACGGACAGGCCACCGCTGGGCAAGCCGTTCGAGCGGCAGCTGGCGTCGGGCTCGGATGAGGCGGCGGAGCCGGAGCCCGGGGTGCGATGAGCGTCCCTCCCGGGAGGCCTGCAGAACCAGAGTGCCCTGTGCAGCTCGAGCAGGGAACCCCGCGGAGGCACGAGGAGGCTGTGTGGCACCGTGGGCGGCCACACGGGCCCTGTCTTGGGGAGCTGCTCCTTCCCACGGCTGGACCCCACACAGGAAACGCACGCCGTGCACGGGGAGGTGTTAAATGTGCGCCCACACCTGCACCCCCAGGGTCGGGCGGGCGGGCCACCGGACGGATGTCCACGTGGCTCCGTAGCACAATATGCACAATCGCCGTGCTGCTGAGTCCACGGCGACGAGCTCTTCAGGAAAGCAAACCTGGCGCTGGGTGCCCGCACGTGCCGCGCCTCCAGGGCCCGGGACCCCCGACAGCCTTCCCGTCCCCGGACGGCGCCTCGCCTTCAGCGCAGGAGGAAGACCCCTTGAGCTCACGCTGTGTGCAGGACGGTGGCGCCTCACGGACGGCCTGCAAGTCAGCGGGAGCCTGGGCCGGCCGCGGGCCTCCGGACGGCGCTACGGCCTCGGCGCCCGGGCTCCCCAGCTCTCCCGCCGCGGCCGGAGCACACGCACCTGCCAGAGCACCGCGCGCCCCTTGTCATCCCGGGATAAACAGCTTCTGACACGTTTTCAATATGATTACATTACAACAAGTGGGTCGTGATTGATAACCTAATATCCGGGCCACGCGAGCCATCCATCATAGGAACTATATTAATTATTCAATGTAGCCCCGTAATGCAGGAATCAATGTTGGAAATGACGAGCGGGGACTCCGAACTCCCGGCAGACCCCGACGACATCATAAAACAGGAATACTAAATAATCACGGCCTGTAATCACTGGCTTAATAAAATCCATTTATTTAGCTGTCAAGGGCATGGTGTGGCTTCATTTAAACCAAAAAAAAAAAAAAAGCCAGTAATTGAATATATGTTTAAGTTCTCTTATTTTATTTATTTATTTATTTGTTTGGACAGAACGGTGCATTAAGGAGTGGACGCCAGCAGGTGCACGACGGAGGCGGACGTGGAGGGACCCTCCTCCCGGGGGCGGGGGGGCAGCCCAGGTCGGGTGTGGGGGCGACGCCCCTTCTGGGCAACTCCGAGTCTCCAAGTGCAGCCTGTGCCAAACGGCATTTTCTCATGGAGAGCGCAGAGCCGGCTCCCCTTGCCCGCTGCCGGGGCGAGGTGGACCTCCTGCCCACTCAGGGAGCGATGCCCACGGCCTCGTTCCCCAAGCACGTTCCTTTGCACCAGCAGGTACGATTCCCCTGTGTGCTCCTGCGTCTGCGTGCAGGTGGGCATCTGCACCCGTCGGAGAGCATCCCGGAGAGAGAGAGAGACAGAAAACGCAGAGCTCTGTGCAAAACCACCACGGAGCCCCGGGCCCCACTTACCGGCAGGGCCCCGGGACCCTTGCACGGGGAGAAGGAGGCTCAGGAGCCGCCGAAGCGCAGCACAGGGCTGCGTCCCCTCCACGGCAGTCCTGCGTCTGGGGAAACCGCGGCGTCCGGCCACCACGCACATCAGAGCATCTGTGCCCACGCACCCAGGCGCCCGGGGCCTGCACTTCCAGCGCGTGGGCATCTACAAGGGTCGCTGGCCGCACCCCAGGGTGGGCGTCTGCTGAGCGCTGCGGGGCACGGGGAGCTGTGGACAGGTGGCCGGTGTTCCTCGCGCCGGGACCCGAGTCAGAAGCGCAGGGACAGACAAGTCCCTGGACTCCCTGAGTTCCTCAAGTGGGCCACCCGGGCTCCCCCGAGCTCCCCAGGCTCCCCGAGTGGGCCACCTGAGGTGTCCACCTCTGGCCCGTCCAGGACGGACGGGGCAGCGGGTCTCGGAGGTCGGTCCTCTGCAGGCTGAGGGGGCATCCAGCGAGGTCCCCGCGTCCTCGCGAGCTCCTGAGCACCCCGCCAACCCGCCGCCTGTCCTCCCCGGCAGCTCACGGGTGTGCATTCCAGCAAATTCCTGCTGGAGGTGGATCCGGGGCCGGGGCGCTCGGGCCGGGGCGGGAGGGGCTGCGCTCTCTGCCAAGTTTCACAGACGCGAAATATACGACATCCGGGGCCTCCTCCCCACGTCGGATCTGAGGCCAAGGGAAGAGGTCGGGACCACCCGCAGAGCCGGCCTCCTCCCGGGCGTCGCTCAGACGCCTCAGCGATAGTGGGCTGCGTTCCCGTGTCCGTCCCCCCGCACGGTGCCACACAGACCTAGGCCCCTGGGAGGCGGGGGCGGGTGCAGACGCAGGAGCCTCTTGCAGTGACCAACACGGTGCACGACAAACCCAGGCGCACGGCTCCCCGGGACGAGGTGGCTGCAAACTGTGCCCGGCCCGGCTGCTCCCCGATGCTCAAGGGCCCCACACACCGGTCACAGCCCCGGGGGCCCCGGGAGGGCAGCTCCCTTTGTAAACCCGGCACCCCGCATGTGCCTTCTTCGCTTCCCGGGCGCCCGGGGGGCAGCGGACACATCCGCACGCAGTGCACCCACCCGCGAGGTGCGCGGACAGCGGTCCCGGGCCACCCCTGGGCGCTGCGCCCCCGTCCCCATCCCCGTCCCCCTCCCGGCGCGTGGACGGCCCCACGCGCACCCACGCCCGCGGTCGCGCTGTCAATCTCGGGCGCTGCGATGAGGCCGTGAGAAATGTGAACCGTTACGTGATCGTATGTGACAGTTCTTGGCAGCCGGTCAGCTGAGCCCTGGAAAGTCTCTCTCTCTCCCGATCCAAGATTGAATTTGGGCTGAAACACAGGGCTCATTTAAGCAGCAATTAAACGGCCTTATAGACTGCAGGAGAATGAAATGATTAATGCAAAGAGTCTTGTTTAATGGGGATATTAAGTAAACTGCTGGTTAAAATGCCCATATATCATCCGCTGGGCCCCTAATTGGCTTCCTGTTCCGCCGGCATGTGGCATTTTCAGGAGGAATTACGTCCCTTTAGCGGGACCGTTGCTAATGCAATAAATCAAGCCCACGGATTTTAGCTAATTTTGATGGGGACTAAATTGAAGCCATAGCATGCACACGGCTCGCAATTAAAGTTCATTACGACTTCCAAGATGCAGAAAACAGGACACCGGGAAGCCGTGCCGGGCCGCCACCCCCATCCCGGGCCCGCGGCCGCCCGCCCACCCGCCCATTGAGGGGAGCTGAGCGCCCACCCCACGGGCCGCCCCCGGATGCCATTGCCACCCCCCGGGGCGGCCAGGCCGGCGTGCAGCCTCCACCCGTGCTGGGTGCCACACGCGCCAGCCTGCCCTCAGGTCGCACCCGGGTCGAGGGGGGGTGCACAGGCAGCGCTAGGAGCTCGACACACGTCGCGCCTCTGGATGCACATGGGAAGGCCTCTGCACACACATGTGGGCTGAACTGTGTCCTCCCCAAATACGCAGGTTGGAAACCTGAGTCCTGGCACCTCAAGTGGGGCTGTATGGGGAGTCGGGGTCCTTGGGGACAGGATTCAGGTAAATGGGGTCAGCAGGGTGGGCTCTGATCCGATAGGACTGGGGTCCCTATAGGACGAGGGAGCAGGACACAGACATGCTCCAAGGGACGACCACGTGGGGACGCAGCGTCCACACCCCCAGGAGACAGGCCTCAGGGGGAACCAGCCTCGGCCCCCCTGCATCTCAGACTAACCCTAACCGTGTCTGCCTCGACCCTGACGACCCCCAATCCAGGAGCCGCTTCCGATGAGGTGTCTGTGGCACAGAGACCTGCAGGAAGCAGGGGCTGAGCCACCCGAGTGCGTGTGGGGCTCACGCTCAAAGTGGCGGGAATGGTCAGAGCAAAGGTCCTGGGTTTGCAAACGAGCGCCCAGAACACAGAGAGCCGGGAGCTGCCAACGAGCCGCACACGACGCTCGGAGAGGTGGCCCGACGGCAGATGGCACAGGGTGACGTAGGCTGTTGGGCGCGGACACGCTCCAGGCCGGCGGGGCCACCACACGAGGAGCCGTGCCCGCGACGGCACAAGCCCACGCCCCGTGGGATCCCGTGAGGGCCGCCTGCACCCTGCGACCTGGCTTCACCCCGGCAGCGCTCCCGCCCGCACACATGACTTCAGCCGCGGGACGTTTCCTGCGGTCACCTTCAGAGGGCACGCCGGGGGCTCGAGCCCCCCAGGCTACGGCTGCAGGGCTGTGCCGGGCGTTCCCGGAGTTACTTGCAGGGGAGACCGTGCCCGCCCGTCGTCGCTGCTTGGCCCGAGCTCTGCACACAGGGCGGCTTGTGTGGCTGGGGCCCGGCGCCCGGGGACGTCATGTGTGCAGGCGGAGGGCGAAGCAGGTGGAAGCAAGATGCATTCGTCATAAAAACACGTGGGCTCCAGCTGGGCTTGTGTCAAACCCACGGGAGCCTGGGTCCGTTCACGCCCGAGCGCGTGGGCAAGGCTGAGAGACCAGAAATGAAAGGACGCGCTGCTTCTGGGCGGGCCCGCAGATCCGGAGCGCGTGTGCTCCCGGGTTCCCAGCAGGGAGACCTCGGGCCAGCAGTGCACACGCATGCACCCAGGCACGCACCTGCCCACACCCTCCCTGCAGGCACACACGTGTACACTCACACACACACGGGCGTGTGCGCCCCCTTCTCTGACCTGTGCTCCACAGCCGCCAACACGCAGCGGCACCCACGGAGACAGGAATGGAATCAGGCTCGGGAGTGCACGGGATCACGGGGCGTGCAGGGCCTGCGGGCGGTGGCTGCAAAGCAGCACGTGGTAACATCTGACCCTAACGCACAAGTGTCCCGACAGGGAGCGAAGCCAGAGAGGGGGACACGAGGAAGGATCGATGGGTATTACTCGCCCGACGGGGGCCTCTCAGAAGCCGGGAAGCCCCGCGGAAGGAGGGGCGGGTGACGCTCAGGCGCGGGTGGACGGGCACGTGTGTGTCTCTGGTCGTATCCTGCATCGGGAGATGCCGTCTCCCACGTGGATGGTTTCAGGGCCGGGGCTGGTTCAGTCCTGACCTGTCCACGCGGGCCAGATACCCCCAGGGCAGGGCGAGGCCCCGTGTCTGAGCTGCCCCAGCACAGCAGTGGTGCCCGTCTGCAGGGTCGGGTGTGCAGACGCGAAGTCTCCAAGGCGTTCACATGCTGCGTGCACGTGTGGATGAACATGTGTGTGAGTGCGTGGTGCGTATCTGCGTGTACACGTGTGTTTGTGTATCTGTGTGGTGTCTGTGCACACGTGCGGGTACATTTGTGTATGGGGGTGTGTGCATGAGCATGCATGTGGGTGCACGGTGTCAGCGTGTGTACGCGTCTGTGTGCATCTGTGTATGTGTATAGCGTGTGGTGGTGGTGCGTGCATGCACACGTGTGTGGGTACATGTGTGTGTCTGTGTGGTGTGTGTGGATTTTTAAATTTTTATTATTTATTATTATTTTTACTTTAGAGACAGAGCACGGCAGGGGCAGAGGGAGGGGGAGAGAAAATCCTCAGCAGGCTCCATGCTCAGTTCGGGGCCTGACACGGGGCTCGACCTCACGACCCAGAGATCACGACCTGAGCCACAGTCAGGAGCCAGACACTGAGCCGACGGAGCCACCCGGGCGCCCCTAGGTCGCCTCACATGGCAAAGCTGATGGGCCAGCGGTTTGCATGACGACGTGACCTTACGTAGGACTCCACCTTGGCGAACCAGACAGAGACCGTCCTCCGGGCTCAGGGGGCGGGACGGCCTCGTGGCAGGACTGTGGGCGTCCCCTGAGGGCAAACGGCACCCTGGACCGTAAAACTGCGAGGAACTGAATTTCGCCAACTAACTGCGTGACCTTGACCCCAAATCAGAGGCTCCAGATGAGAAACGCAGACGGCTGGCTCCGAACTTCTGTGGAATTAAAATACAGGACGCACGAGTGACGACCAGCAGTGGTGACTTGGCAAACAAAAGGATGCGGGATGTGGTCAGATAAAAAGAGAAAATCGAGGCCAAGAAGGAAAACAGGAGACGGGGCAATGGCAACAGGTGGGCGGAGGGAAAAGGGAGCCTGAGAACACCGTGTCCAAGCAAGTGGGTCGACAGTCGATCATCGTGGATCAACGCAACGAATCAGGGAGAAGTTGTTCAAATACAGACGCGCTCGGAGCAGATTTGTGACGCGGACAGACTCTCGGTTCAAAGGAGAGAAATGACGTCGGGGTGAGACTCAGGCCAACTGGAGGCATGGCGGGCGGCTACACGGCCGTCACACACGACACGCCCGCCGCACGCGAATCCGCGTTCGTGCACGTGAAGGGAGATGTCTCAGAGCGACACTCAAGCTGCCGGGAACCCGCGACGGGGTCAACGCCCGTGCTCAGGATGACAAACCCTAAAAATATGTAAAGCAGAACCCGGCAGAAAGCAAAGGAGAGACTCACACGGCCACGATCGTGACGGGAGATTTCCACGCGCCGCGCTCACTTTACGGGGAGGAAAGGACGTTGCCCGGTGGGCACGGATGCGCACGTTTGCACGGGGACGACGACCAGAGTGGCCCTAAGGAACATGATGGACTTCATCCCCCATCGGGAGCAGGAAACACACCGCTTCGTGTTTCAGGGGGTCCGGTTTCCCACAAACAACCACATTCCGGGTCGTCACACGAAGCTCATCACACGTGAAAGGAAGAAAACCATAGGCAACATGATCCGCGGCCGCAGCGGAAGAAAAAAAAACAGAAAGCAATTTTCCAAATGCTTCAGCGACAGGGTCCCAAGGCGCCAGTGCGTCGTCAAGACAGAGACGACGACCGTAAACGGACGACAATTTGGACAAAACACTTGTGCTCATGCGACAGATCGCAGCGTGCGGCCTGCAGCACACTTTCCGGCCCCGAATCCGTATATTACAAAGGAAGGAAATCTGAAAAATCACCGTCTGAATAAGTTAGGAAGAGAGGAGAAGAAATCACAATAAAAGAAAGCAGAGGACAAAGCAAAATGGCAAAAGAAAAAAAAATGAGTAAAATAGGAAACGAGAATGTAACAGAATCAATAAATGCAAACGTCGGTCGTATAAAAAAAAGAACAATAAAATGGATAATCTTGAGCAAGACTAACAAAAACATGGAGCGAGAGAGAGAAGGCACAAATCAGCAGAATTGGGAATTTAAAAAATGGAGGGGGACGTTGCTATAAATATTTAAAACAAGCTTATGCTAATAGATCGGAGAATGTAGATGAAGTGGACAAATTCGCAGAAAAACACGACGCATCAAGACTGACACAAGAAATAGAAAATTTGATTAGCTGTGGGTCTATCCTGCAGATTGAATTCATATTTTCGGAAGAGTCCCCACGAAGAATCTCCCCGGACGCAGATGGCCGTCCCCCGGGAACGCCGCCCCACATTTAGGGAGAGGAAACACCAGCCCCCCACAAACTCCCGCGGAAAACAGAAAAGAGGGAAGGCGGCCCAGCGCGGCTGCGAGGAGGCTGCGGCCCTGGGCTGGGGTCCTCCACGACCGTGTCAAGGCCACGGAGCTGCGGCCCGAGGACGGGAGCCAGAGTCGGAGGACGGAGGGACCGAGACCTGGGGCACGGGGCCCCGGGAGCCCCGCTGGGCAATCGGGCAAAGCCGGCCACCACGTCACCCCGAAATCCCTACGGGGAGAGAAGGACCTTGAGATGCTCTGTGCGTCTCCCTCTGCCCCTCCCCGCACAGTGTCTTTAAATTTTAAAATATTTAAAAATATTTTGTGTGTGGTGTGTCTGCATGTCCCGTTTAGTGCATGGGCCCGGGAAATGCCACCAAGGAGAAGACAAGGGTGAGCCATGACTTCCCGCTCACTGTCCGACGCGGGGCAGGGGAGAGGCCTAACAGCCCAGGGACCCCCTAACTGCACACGTGTCCTGCTCACGGCCCTGAGGAGGGCCCCTGTGCACGTGTGGTCCGTGCACACAGTGTGTACACCTTTGGTGTGCGGTGGCCGCTACGTGTAGGAAGCTCCATGTGAACGTGTGGTCCACCCTCACTGTGCACACGCAGATGGTGTAGGTGGGGGATGCATGTGGGAAGCTCAGCTCAGATATGTGCTCAGGTGCAGGCGGCACACAGGTGCCCAGGGAGGCAGGTGCATGTGGCACACAGGTGCCCAGGGAGGCAGGTGCAGGCAGCACACGGGTGCCCCGGGAGGCAGGTGCAGGCAGCACACGGGTGCCCCGGGAGGCAGGTGCAGGCCACACACGGGTGCCCCAGGAGGCAGGTGCACACGGTACACAGGTGCCCAGGGAGGCAGGTATAGGTGGCACACAGGTGCCCAGGGAGGCAGGTGCAGGTGGCACATGGGTGCCCAGGGAGGCAGGTGCACACGGCACACAGGTGCCCAGGGAGGCAGGTGTAGGTGGCACACGGGTGCCCAAGGAGGCAGGTGTAGGTGGCACATGGGTGCCCAGGGAGGCAGGTGCAGGTGGCACACGGGTGCCCAGGGAGACAGGTGCACATAGCACACGGGTGCCCAGGGAGGCAGGTGCAGGAGGCACACGGGGGCCCCGGGAGGCAGGTGCAGGCGGCACACAGTGGCAGGTGCACCTCGCAAGCTCAGCGTGGATTTGCACTCCACTCCCACGGCATGCACACACCCGGCGTACCGTGTAGACATCGCGTGCAGCACTCAGGCCCCGAGGACGAGGGTCCCCACGTGGCACCGCGGACAGGGGCCAGCAGGACCCCCAGGTACCCCCCTCGGAGTCGGCCTCGCCGCAGACAGCCGCCCGCCCAAAGCCACAGCCTCCCGGGGAATGAGCCCAAGGACGTTATCAGCCCCACGCGGGGCACCGGCGACGGCCGTGCTCACCCACACCTGTGTCCCCGTGAAGCCTGCACGACCCTCCGTGGCTCCACGTCACCTCCCCTTGCTCCCAGGCCCGTCTTTTAGGGCCCTTGACCTCGAATTGGTCCCCTGCCCCGTGAAGCCCGAAATCTGTGCGTCAGCTGCCGGGGAACGCGGCCACCCGGGCGCCACGCTCCGCGCCAGCCTCTCCGCGCCCCCCTGGCCTGGTTTCCCCCTTGTCCCCGTTTCCCCAGCTGTTTCCACCCGCGAGCGCGTTACCATGACCGACCTGCCGCCCTGTCCCCCTGCGTGTAGGTGAACGTAAAGCGTGTTTAGTATGATGGGGAAGGCGATTTCAAGGGCGAAGCGGCACACAAAGGCTGCCACTACCCCAAAGGATCCCCCGTGTCATCTTCCGGGGTGGGAATAAGTGGTCCCTGACTAATGTGCTTTTTAGAATCTGGGACTTCGCGCCCAGCGCGTTCTTGTGAGCGGAGCCACCTGCCCTACCGACCAGGAAAAGACGAGCCTTCTCTTGTTTTTTCCCCCAAAGCCCTTCCAAAAGGGGGAAGAGCCGCTGGCAAAAGCCGCCCACGCCAGTGGCCCCGTGTCGAGGTGGCGTCAGGATGTGGGTTGGAGGCTCCCAGGAAAGGGAACCCGCAGAGCCCAGAGCCCAGCCGCACCTCTCAGCCCAGGGCGGACCCCATCTTTCCCAGAATGACACCCGCTTCGGGGTCAGGGAGGTTCTGAAACCCCAACCCCGTGTAGGAAGAGGATGTTAAAGGTGTGGCCCTACGTCCGACCACAGGGGTGCTTGGAGAGACGGAAGAGGAGACGCAGACGCAGAGGAGCCACATGAGGGTGGAGGCGGAGAGAGGAGGGACGTGGCCACCAGCCCGGGGACGCCGGGGACCCCGTGGCCGCTCTGTGTCCAGCTGGCGCCCGTGCAGACGTCCCCACAATCCGAACCCCAGACCCCTGGCGGGTACCCCCTGTGGAAGGCCGAGCCCCCATGGGCCAGGCTGGACGTCCCCCCAGGTGCTCATGGCACGTTCTCTCCGGGCTCTGTCCACCTTCCTGGAGCCCGACCATGGAGCACCCAGCTTGGACCCCCCTTGGGACCGGATGCGGTGACATCACGAGAGCTGGGCTGCCTGTGCACAGCGCGGGCAAGCGTGTGCCGCATGACAGAGTCACAGGGGTGCTGAGTCCTCTTCCACGGCACCAGAGCTATCGGATGAGACCTGCACCCTCAGGCCCGTCCCACCTTCACGCCTCCCTCAGTTCAACACCATCACCCGGGCAGGGTCCGCGCGTGGGGCCACAGCAGGCGTCGCATTGACCCAACTCCTTCGTTGTCGTGCAAAACCTGCCACGGATCACACACATGTGCAAGGGCGTGGCTCTGCTCTCCGGGAACATGACACTGCGACTTGAATTCCATGCCGTCTTCTCGCGTTGTAAAATGTTCATCTTTTGATTTTTATTTTTTTGGCTCCGGCCATGTGCCGATGTAAAGCCCACGCTGCCTGATTTCCTGTACCTGGGATGTGCAGAACGTGCAATCCTATAAGGACAGGCTGTAGACGCTGGTTGTTGAGGGTTGGGGAAGGCTCTCAAGGGTGACAGGGACACGCTATGGGGCCTCATTTTGAGGCTGCAAAATGGGCCGCAGGGATGGTTGCTCGACTGTCTGGATTATACCGCAATAAAATTGTTTAAGATCTAGCTCCTGGGTGGGCCGTACCCAAGCAGGTGGTGGGGGACCCACCAACGGTGCCAGAATTCAGGGCATCGCAGGCTCCTCAAGTGGCGACCCAGCCCCAGAAACGTCCCTGCGACAGATCATGTCCGTCACCTCGCGAGTTCGCACAGCAACCCGCTTCGGGAGCCGCGGACACCGTCCCTGGGCGTGCGCGCACTTTCCTAAGGAAATTCCGGGGACGCAACCGACACAAGTAAAACAAACCCACAGGCGCGAGGAAGCCCCGGGAGCCCAGGGGAAGCCACCATGAGTTCTAGGAAAGCACGGGACCGGCTCGTCCCCGCGGGGACTGACCCAGGTTTGAGGATGTCACACAGGGCAGCGCCCCGCCCCCGACTGGGCACGAGGCCCCAGGGGAAGGGCGCTCCAGGCACAGCCCCGGCGGCAGCGTCCAGGGCACTAGACCCCCGACGGGTGCCCCCGGAAGCCGCCGCATCCTCCCGAGAGGGACAAAAGAGCAGGAACAAAGATAAACATCTCCTGCCCCTCGGGTTCAGCCGCGCAGGGCAACCCCTTGAGCTGAGCGGGAGGACGCAGGGCCCGGCGGGCTGCGGGGCCTCTGCTGCAGCGCGGGGCCTGTTCCCTGCAGGAGAGGTCCTGACGGGCGGAGCTCACACCCGCACGCACACACGTGCATGCACATGCACGCACTTGTGCACACACAGACACGTGCGCACATAGGCACACAGGCACGCACACTCTTGTACAAGCACATGCACATGATCACACCCATATGTACACATAGATGTTCACACGTAGACACACGCGCACACATGTGCGTACACAGACACATGCACACATGCACATGCGCACACGGAGACACAGAGGGATGTGCACAGACATGTACATGTGCACATGCTCCTACACAGAGATAGTCCCATGTGCACAAGCCTCACACACATGGACACATACACGGGCACACAGACACACATGTATACATAGGCACAAACAGACATGCACACTCATGCACAAGCACATGCACATGATCACACCCATATGTACACGCTGTCATGTAGACACATGCACACACATGCACGCACACTGACGGGCAAGCACTGGCATGCACACAGCCTCGAGTACAGACACGTGCACACATAGATGTTCACACGTAGATACACGCACACACGTGCACAGACACATGCACATGTGCACACAGAGGCACAGAGACACGTGCACACATGCGCACCTGCTCCTACACAGACACTCCCGTGTGCACAAGCCTCTCACACATGCATACATACATGTACACACAGACACACATGCACACACAGACACAAGCACAGACACACATGTACACATGCACATGTGCACACGAAGATGCAGAGGGATGTGCACAGACATGCACGCATGTGCACACGCTGCTACACACAGACACTCCCGTGTGCACAAGCCTCACACACGGGCACACATACACGTGCACACACAGGCACAAGCACAGACACACATGTACACACGCACATGTGCACACGGAGCCTGGGACGTGCACAGACGAGCATGCATGCCCGCGCACACGCTCCTATGCACCCAGACACCCCCGTGTGCACAAGGCCAGGCACGCGTGGACTCACACGCAGGCTCCCACCCCGGGGGAGTGGGGCGCCCGCCCTCTCCGCAGACGCGCTGCACACAGTTTTGGGGACAATGCAGATGTCCCGGGGGGGGGGTGGCCCACCCTCTGGCACCTGGGGGTGCCCCCGGCCCCAGCCCGCCCTGGCAGGGGTGTCGGAGGGGTGAGGGGCCGCTCTCCGGGGGCGCGGGGGGCGCGGGGGCGCGGCCCTAACAACCCAGCTCCCCGCGCGCGGACGTGCGGGTCCATTGCCGGCATAATGTGTCATAATTTGGCCGCCGATTCTGACAGCCCGGGCTGACTCGGGCATTAAATCATCGCCCTGGGGGATCCTCACTCTGGCAATTTCTGCTGGTGGGGCTGTCATCTCGTCCCACACAGTACCTATCATTTCTGACATGATTGGATCAAAATTAGTCAGTACATTTAGATGTAAATTAGAGACATCCAAGAATACTAATGAGCACGGAAATGCAGCCCCGTGTAATTGACGCGCCAACAGCTTCCTTCGCGCCGCCGCCGCCGCCTTATTAACACCCTGATAACAAAAGTAGCGAATCAAAAAGTGGGGAAACTTTTTTGAGGGGCATATTTAACTAAGCCTTAAATCCCAAATAAGTCTGTAACGTTAGCTCATCCTGCCGCCGCGGCTACCAGGCGGCTCCCCCCGCGGAGGCAGAGGCGGCCGGCCCTGGCGAGGCGCGTGCCACCCCGGCCCTGACCTCGGCCTTCCGCGAGGCCCCCTCCTGGGCTCGCTCCCGGCGCGGGGCGCATCCCCGAGGCGCAGGGGCCACGCGCTCCCCTGCTCCAGGCCGGGCGCGCGTGCGCTCGCGGTGCCACGGTCCGTGCCCTGCGCCGGCCAGACGCGTGCACAGAGCCCGGAGCTGTGCGCTGCAGGGCCGTGCGCGCCGCCTTGCGCCCCACCTCCTTCTGGGGTCCCGGGGCAGCCTCCCCCGTGCTGGCGGTCTGCGCGCCTTCCAGACAGAGCCCCTCCCACGGTGGTCTCCAGGACCCTGAGCGCATGTCACCGGCTTTCCAGCAGGGCACGGGGCTCCCTACTTGCGCACAGCACCCCTCCGGGTGCCCAGCCCCGCGCAGAGGGCCCTGAAGAAAGCCAGTGCGCTCCAGGTGCAGCGAGGCCATGCGCCCCGGACGCTGGTTTGCAGCAGCTGCGCTTCGGAAGCGGGTCAGACCGTGAGCGCGTTGGAAGGAGCAACCTGCCCTCGTCGTGTGCCACTAGTGAGCCCCAGACAGGGATACACGGATGAACGAATGAGATCCCTGCAAGCACGATGGCTGTGACTCTCGCACCACACGTGCGCGGGGCCATCCAGAAGCCCGTGTCCCTGCGCGGGGAGGCGATCATCCGCGGAATCCCGCAGGGGCCTCGGAAAGCGGAGGGCGCGGAGGGAGCGGCCCAGGAGTGGGGCAAAGCCGCCCCCGGGGCCCCACCTCCCACGGCGTTCCCACGGCCAGGCTCAAGCTAAGTCAAACGCTGCTTATTTGGGCTGCCACCCGCGTTTACGTAGCGCCCTGACGCGCACCAGGGTAATCAAACATCGTGAGCTGTTCTCCACCAGCGTCTGGGCCGCTGCCTGGACCCGGTGCGCTGGGGCACGTGTCACCCCGGGAGGGAAAATAAACCGAGGTCGGTGACCAGCTGGGAGAGCTGCGGCTGCTGCCCCGGGGTCAGGCCCGGAGAAGGCCTGGGTGCACACGCTCCCGCCAGCCTCTCGCCTCTCCCAGCCACTGCGCCGCAGACGCAAGCTGTGCAGGTTCTGTGAGCAAGAGCAAGGAGTCGTGACCTGAAGCAAGCACCCGAGTGCTCAGGGTCGCCACACAGCCGCCCTGTCTCTGTGGCATCCCTGCGCTGAAAGCCGCGGCTATTTGGAACAGGGGTGCCCTTCAGTCTGCAGCAGAAACGGGGAGCATCCCCTCACCTGAGGAGCCTCCGAGGGCACATCCCCGTGGGCATCACACGGAGGCACCCTGCAGAGTGCGGTTTTGCAAACGCAGCGGATGGCACACGCTCGTGTTGCACTAAGGCATCAGCTACACTCAGCCTCCTTCCTTTTCGAAGCGAAACGGGGCCCCGCACCCACCAAGGGCTTCCCTCCCCCACCAGCGTCGGCCGCAGGAAGCTGGGGCGAGAGGACGAGAGTGGCCCGGGGAGGCCGTCTGGACCTGGGACGTTGCAGGCTCTGCAGCCACGGGCACGCCTCAGCTCCAGCACCGGTCCCGCGGGGAACGGCCACACACACGGCACCCGTGGGCCGCCCAGGACCCGCGAGTCAGGCATGGCAAACCCCCTGCAGCCCGGTCCCTCCGGAGGAACAAAGGCGGGAGCCAGGCTTGGAGAGAGGGGCACGCCTTGTCACTCCGAACGCCTTCGGCAGGCGGCCACAGCAGGGGGCGGGCTGAGCCACCGGCCTCCGCCACCCGCCAGCGTCTCTCGTTCAGGTCCCCACTTGCAGACTCTGCAAAAGGACCGAGATGCCTCCACGCCGGGTTCATTCTTACCCTCGGCACTGGTGACCTTCACTGTCCACGGTGGGGTGTGCTGTGCACCGTGGGGTACTGAGCGGCCTCTCTGGTCTGCACCCAGCAGAGCCCAGAAGCACCCCTCCGGCTGTCACGAAGCCAGAAACACGCCCCTGAAACTGCGCGGTGTCTCTGTGGGACGCAGGTCATCCCCGGTTGAGAATCGGGGTTCTGAGTCACCTCAAAGGGCTGCTTCCCGGCCTTCCCAGAATCCGGGGAGGGCCTGCACTTGTCTGCAAGACCTTTCGCTCCCAGTGTGCGACACGCATACAATCACTCTGCGTTTATATCTATACCCACAGAGTCCTCTGCTGGCTGAACCCCTAAATTCTTCAACACAAAAAGAGTCTTTTTTTCCCCCGGTCAGGAGTCTTTGCTCCAAAACTGCGGGGCCGGACGCAGCCCCCGGGATCCCCGGTGGGAATCCTGCTGCAGCGGGATCCCCGAGGGCCGGGAGCTCAGGCAGAGGGAGGCACGTGGAAGCCGCAGCGGGAAGCAGCAAGAAGCGAGCAGAGCACAAGTCACCAACGTGAGTCCAGGCTGCCGCGGGGGGGACGCGGGTCACCTGCCCAGGAGAACCTCCCCAAGCGCCACACCACGGGCAGAGGACACAGGATCGGCCACAGCCCCGCCCGGGTCCCGTCGGTGAGCGGTGCACCAGCTCCGGATGTCGTGGCTTCCAGAACTGACGCCCAAGGGCACTCGAGCACAGCGGCAGCGTCGCGTGACCGCCAGGGGCGTTTGCACGTTAACTGGGGTGAGCGAAGCTCGGTGCACGGGCACACGGAGCGGACGGGGCCCCTCTGGGCTGCCCAAAGCATCGCATAGAGACCCCCGAAGGGCAGGGCGCCAAGCGGGACCGCCGCTGCTGGGGCCGGGGTGCACGGGCTCGGCGGCGGCGGCGCCCCGAGTGTCACATCGGGGCCAGAGCTCCTGGGTGCTGCCGAAGCATCTGCTCCACGGGGTGGAGGTCCACGGGGCCGGCGCGCTCTTTACGGTGCTGGAGCCGAGCGTTTGGAACCTTTCCAAGGCCCCGGGATCCACATCGGGCAAAGGAGGCTTCAAAATAGCACGGGGCTGGACTGGGCGTCCGCGCGGACAAGGATGGTGCCCGTCCGGCCCGGCCCCCGCCTGTTCCTACTGAAATGACTCGTGGTCTCCTAAGTTCCTATAAAACTGCTGGTCTCAGAATATCACCCAAACATCCCGTTCAATAGAGCGGAAGCCCCAAGACAGCGGCCGGCAGTGCCTCAGTGGGCCTCCCCGGGGTTCCCCGCCTTCCGTGCAGCCAGTGGGGGGGGGGGGCCATTAAGCGTTTCTCTGAGAGACCCGGCGGGGGGGGGGGGTCTGTTTCGGTCAAATGCCCCTGGAGTGCAGACCCCTCGGCGAGCATCGGCGGGTGTGGCTAACTTTCAGGGAGCAGCGCGCACCCCCTAAGTCTTAGTTTTCCCTCTTCCATGAACTGACCGATCCACGGTGCCCGCTCTCGAACCTCATGGGGTGACGCGTTTGCAGACGGACAGAGCCATCGCCCCTCGTGCGCCTTGGAAGGAGACGCGGCGGGGAGGGACACGGAGGCCCGGGTTTGGAGCAAGGGGAGAAACTTCTCCGAGTTGCATGGCGGTGAGGCGGGGAAAGGTGTGACGGTAGAGACCTTCTTCCGAGGAGCACGCTGAGCATCACGTGTGCCTCTCCTTGGGCACACGTGCGTGGACTCCCATCCCCTCTCCCAACCCCTCAGGCCCCCTCAGCACCTGCCCGGGGAGGGGTCCCAGCACTTCCCGCACCCCCAAGGGCCGGTGCCTGAACTGAAAGCCTCCAAGAGCCTCCCCGCACCTGTCCTGAGGTCGGGGGGGGGGGACAGGAACACCTGGGCACAGATCCACCTGAGCTTGTGATGTCACTCACCCCGAAGCTGTGGAGGCCATCGGGCAGAGCATCACGGAGGGCGAGGGGTCCCACAGACACCCGGCAGCCGCGGCTTTCACACCCACCGTGAGATCCCCATCCCCAACCCCAACTGGGTTGAGGTGGACGCCACGGCGCCTTGGCAGTTCCCATCCCCGCGCAGCACGGACACGTGCCAGATGCTGACGTTATATTCGTCGGTTGAACGGCTCACACCCTGGACCTATAACCCACACGTTTCCAAACTGTGTCACATCGACCTCGTCTCGTGCGTCTTGTGACTTCATACCACACAGGGGGCGTGGAAGGCGCTCGGGCAAGGGACTGACCCTGCAGTCCTCCTAATTGGTTCTTGGCGCGCCTAACGAAAATGTTGGCAATGCCCTCCCGAACAAATTGGACTGGAAGGAACCCGAGTCTAACAAAAATGTCAGGAAGAGCAAAGACCTGATTAGTGCTGTGGGAGACAGAATAATGTCCCCAAAGGCATTCACATCCTAATCCCCACATAGGGACCAGCATAATGTCCCCAGAGATTGTCCACGTCCTGATCCCCACGTGAGAAACAGACTCCTGTCCCCCCGAAATGGATGGACGCCCTCCTCCCGCCACCGCACACTCCGCCATGAATACGGTGCAAAGCACACGGCTCTGCTGAATAAAGAAGAGTTTTGATCCCCGACTGCAAAGTCATTCTGTGCGGCATCTTGAGATGCCCTCTGACGGCCGCAGGCGCCCGTCAGCGCTGCTGACCCCACCTCGCCCCCCAGCAGGGAAGCGGGAGGACCACCCGCTCGGGGAGAGTCACCTTTGACCACAATTAAGATCACAGCACACTGGGCTCAGCTCCGCGTAACTGGGAAAACATGCCCATGCAAGGTCTTTGATCATTCATATTTCCGTGCCTCGGGTTGTTCAATAAAACATACCTCTACCTTCTCATCCTCTTTAGGATGCCCTATTTCAACTTTGAAGTTAAATTCTCTGAAACGGACTAGCGGCCCGACTGTTCCAGGCAAACCAAAGTTTTTTTTCACATGACCCACCCTCATGGAAACCAACACAATGGCCCCAAAATGAAATAGGGACACTAGGGTTTTTGTTGGGATTTTGCTGTGATCCCACCCTCACGGAAACCAATGCAACGGCCCCAAAGTGAAACAAGGATGCTGTTGGGTGTTTGCTGTGATTCCGGGGCCCGTCGCCCTCCTGCCTTCACGGCTTCACCCAACATCCCTGAGCGAGACCTTTGCTGCTGCTTCTCTGCCTTTTAAACATCAGCTGCTCTTCCAGGAGCAAGTGGTGGCGTGGTGTTCCCATGTCATCACCAAGTACCTTCCATGTGAGCAGCTTCCCTTCGGCGTGACATGCACTTTCTGCCCCACAGAACATGAGAACCATTTTTAGTGCCATCGTCAACCACACCTAAGGCTCTTGCATCTGCAAATGCAGGTGGATTTTTGGTGCCATGAAGGTGTTATGGGCTCAACTGTGTCCCGCCCACCACCAGAAAAGGTCATATGTGAGCCTCCTCATCTCCAGCACCTCAGAAGGTGGCCTTCATTGGAAACAGGGCCATTGCAGATGTCCTCAGTTGAGATGCAGTCATTGCACATCAGAGTGGGCCCGTAATCCAGTGCGACTGGTGTTCTTATAGGAAGGTGATATTTGGGAAGAGCGGCAGACGGGCACACAAGGAGGCCCACCTCCAAAACCAAGATGGTCCCTCACGGCCCTCCCTAGGAACCAACCTGGATCTCAGATGTTTGGCCTCCAGAACTGTGAGAGGACACCTCTCTGATGTCCAACCCACCAGTTTGTAGCACTTTGTATGGCAGCTCCGAAAACCCAATGCAGAAAAACATAGAACAAGAGGCAGGGACCCCAGCTGAGAAGCCATCCTGATCCCTGTAAGCCAGGAGAAGAGAGGGGAGCCCCTGGCCTGAGCAGGGCAGGAGGAAGTGGAGGTAGAAGGACAGAGCCGGGAGGTCGTAAAGGAGGGAGGTCAGCACAACAGGGTGAGCCCTGAATGCAGGGCCAAGGAGAAGCATAAACCTGGGACTCTAGAGTGATTTTGGAATCCTGGCCTGGCAGGTGAGGGATGCAGATACCGATGATGTCACTCAGCCAGATGGGCGCTCAGGAGGAGGAAGGATAAGCGGGAAGCAAGATGATGCCTTCATAGAAAGTACGTGTAGCGAAAGACTTTCAGGCAAGCCCAAGAGGCCGTTCTTGTCTTTGCAGTGGGGGATCACATCAGCGTCCACGAGTGGTGCCCATTCAGCCTGGAAGTCGTCGTCCTGCCGTTGTTATGGAAGATTTCTCCTAAAGTTGCAGAATGGATGGTACATAGCAAAATGTGTCCTTCCCAGAAGACAAGAACGATTCTTCAAGAATCTGAGACAGAAGTATCTTTATGTAGAGCCTAAAGTGAGACTCGGTAACCTGGAGGCACAGGCCATGGCTCATTGATTCAAGACTTAATAGATGCTGGATGGATGGAAGGATGGATGGAAGGATGGATGGATGGTGGATGGATGGTGGGTGAGGAGATGGATGGAAGGATGGATGGATGGATGGATGGATGGATGGATGGGCAGATGGATGGATGGATGGATGGATGGGTGGATGGATGGATGGTGGATGGATGGATGGGTGGATGGATGGTGGATGGATGGTGGGTGGGTGATGAGATGGATGGGATGGATGGATGGATGGGCAGATAGATGGATGGATGGATGATGCATGGATGGGCAGATGGGTAGATGATGGATGGATGGATGATGGATGGATGGGTGGATGGATTGATGGATGGGCAGATGGATGGATGGATGGATGGGTGTATGGATGGTGGATGGATGGTGGGTGGGTGATGAGATGGATGGGATGGATGGATGGGCAGATAGATGGATGGATGGATGGATGGATGGATGGATGGGCAGATGGGTAGATGATGGATGGATGGATGGATGGATGATGGATGGATGGGCAGATGGGTAGATGATGGATGGATGGATGATGGATGGATGGGTGGATGGATGGATGGGTGGATGATGCATGGATGGATGGATAGTGGATGAGGGGGTAGATGGGTGACGGACAGATAGGTGTGTAGGTGGGAGGGTGGGTGGATAAGGAGCTCCCACAATGCCCCTCAGAATTTAACATGGTGAGGTGATGGATGTGTGCACCTGTGTGATGGGGGCGATCACGTCACCCAGCACGCACGCACGCAGATCAAAACATCCCGGGGGACGCCTTGGATACATACAGTTTTAGCTATTTTTCCCTAAAGCCTTAAAAAAAGAAGAACAACAAAAAGGAAACTCAAAATTAGAAAAGAAAAAAAAAAGACTGAGCGGAAGCGCCAGTGGAAATCGAGAAGGGACCGAGGGGCACATGATGAGAGGCGCGCGCGACAGGTGATCCTGTATATCGGCAACTTGAATTTAAATAACTTTTCAGAATAAGAAAAAAAAGGACAGAAGGAGGGAGAGGGGAAGGGAAAGCAGGGAGCGGTCGCCGGAACGACAACCCTAACCTCTCCTGCAGGTGTGCCCTGAGCGCGGCCGGAGGACATCCTGGCATCTTCCCGATCGTGATTTCCAAGTGTCCCGATGGCTGTGTCGTGGGCCCCGTGGCTGCGTCCTGCGGCTGGAGGGCGCGGGTTGCCCAGAGCACGTCTGAGGGAGCAGCCGCTGGCTTTCCGTGGCCACCACCGCCTGGCGCAGGACAGCAGGTCTGTGCAGCCGCGGCCCCAGACCCACTTCCCGCGCGGACGTGGACTCGCGGGTGGCGTCACGCACACGCACGGCCACAGCAGCCATGGGACTCCAGCCGCCTCCCCGTCGGTAGCTTAAATCAGCGCTTTCCCCCCGCCAGCCCCTCGCCCGGCACCCCCGAGCTCGCCCGCCACCCCTTCCATCCCCCCAGCCCTGCGCCCTTTCCTCAAACCCCCCCGAGCCATCTGCTTCTCATTCGTTGACCCCGAGCTCATCCAGCTGTTTCCTGAGAACCATCGGATGCCCCGGAAGCCACAGACTCTTCAAACGCCGTCGCTGCACAACCGGGACGTGAGTCTCGCCACCGAGCAGAGGAATGCGGGTTACAAATCCAGACGGAGAGAGAGAGGGACGGTCTGGCCTTCCTCCTCCTTACGGGCATTTTATCGGCTTCGCTGCGGAACCGGGGCACGTCCACTCGCTCTGGAGTTCCTTTATGTGGTCGCAGAGTGGCCCCAACTTTCATGCCCGCTGGGAACCCTCGAATGGGACTTTATTTGGAAATAGGGTCTTTCCAGATGTGATCAAGGATCCCCGGATGAGCTCGTCCTGGACGAGGTGGCCCTACATCCACGACAGGGGTCCTCGGAAGAGACAGAGGAGGAGACGCAGATGCAGAGGAGGAGCCCCGTGAGGACGGAGGACACGGGAGGGATGCGGCCACCAGCCCGGGGACGCCTGGGGCCCCAGACGCTGGGAGAGGCAGGAAGGACCCTCCCCAGAGCCTCTGGACCTTGGTGGTCCTGCCCCCCGCTGGACACGAACAACCCAAAGGCCCACCAGTGGGTAAACACCACGGGCTCATCCCCAAGGGGGAGTATGACTCGGCCGTGCACAGGCACGGAGCCCGGACACCTGCTGCCACGTGCACGTTCCTCGAGGACACGGTGGTAGGTTCTGGGGGAATCCTGGGGGGTAAGTTCTGGGGGGACCCTGGGGGGGTTAGGTTCTGGGAGGGACCCTGGGGGGATTAGGTTCTGGGGGGACCCTGGGGTGGGTAAGTTCTGGGGGGCCTCATGCACCACACGGTGAGCATGGGAGTCCCTGCAAGTCGCGGGGGGTCGATCTTAAATGTTCTCACTGCAAAGTTTGTAGGAGAAACATGGTCACAGGTGAGGTGATGGATGTGTGCACCTGTGTGATGGGGGCGATCACGTCACCCAGCACGCACGCACGCAGATCAAAACATCCCGGGGGACGCCTTGGATACATACAGTTTTAGCTATTTTTCCCTAAAGCCTTAAAAAAAGAAGAACAACAAAAAGGAAACTCAAAATTAGAAAAGAAAAAAAAAAGACTGAGCGGAAGCGCCAGTGGAAATCGAGAAGGGACCGAGGGGCACATGATGAGAGGCGCGCGCGACAGGTGATCCTGTATATCGGCAACTTGAATTTAAATAACTTTTCAGAATAAGAAAAAAAAGGACAGAAGGAGGGAGAGGGGAAGGGAAAGCAGGGAGCGGTCGCCGGAACGACAACCCTAACCTCTCCTGCAGGTGTGCCCTGAGCGCGGCCGGAGGACATCCTGGCATCTTCCCGATCGTGATTTCCAAGTGTCCCGATGGCTGTGTCGTGGGCCCCGTGGCTGCGTCCTGCGGCTGGAGGGCGCGGGTTGCCCAGAGCACGTCTGAGGGAGCAGCCGCTGGCTTTCCGTGGCCACCACCGCCTGGCGCAGGACAGCAGGTCTGTGCAGCCGCGGCCCCAGACCCACTTCCCGCGCGGACGTGGACTCGCGGGTGGCGTCACGCACACGCACGGCCACAGCAGCCATGGGACTCCAGCCGCCTCCCCGTCGGTAGCTTAAATCAGCGCTTTCCCCCCGCCAGCCCCTCGCCCGGCACCCCCGAGCTCGCCCGCCACCCCTTCCATCCCCCCAGCCCTGCGCCCTTTCCTCAAACCCCCCCGAGCCATCTGCTTCTCATTCGTTGACCCCGAGCTCATCCAGCTGTTTCCTGAGAACCATCGGATGCCCCGGAAGCCACAGACTCTTCAAACGCCGTCGCTGCACAACCGGGACGTGAGTCTCGCCACCGAGCAGAGGAATGCGGGTTACAAATCCAGACGGAGAGAGAGAGGGACGGTCTGGCCTTCCTCCTCCTTACGGGCATTTTATCGGCTTCGCTGCGGAACCGGGGCACGTCCACTCGCTCTGGAGTTCCTTTATGTGGTCGCAGAGTGGCCCCAACTTTCATGCCCGCTGGGAACCCTCGAATGGGACTTTATTTGGAAATAGGGTCTTTCCAGATGTGATCAAGGATCCCCGGATGAGCTCGTCCTGGACGAGGTGGCCCTACATCCACGACAGGGGTCCTCGGAAGAGACAGAGGAGGAGACGCAGATGCAGAGGAGGAGCCCCGTGAGGACGGAGGACACGGGAGGGATGCGGCCACCAGCCCGGGGACGCCTGGGGCCCCAGACGCTGGGAGAGGCAGGAAGGACCCTCCCCAGAGCCTCTGGACCTTGGTGGTCCTGCCCCCGCTGGACACGAACAACCCAAAGGCCCACCAGTGGGTAAACACCACGGGGCTCATCCCCAAGGGGGAGTATGACTCGGCCGTGCACAGGCACGGAGCCCGGACACCTGCTGCCACGTGCACGTTCCTCGAGGACACGGTGCTCGGTGAGAAGACCAGACACCAAAGTCCCCGTGCCATGGGGTCCCACGGATACGAGATGTCCAGGTCGGGGAAATCCACAGACGGAAAGTTAATTATTTATTGCTGTGGAGAGGAGGATGGGGAAGGCTGCCCATGGGGACAGGGTCTTCATTTGCGGGCATGAGATTGCTCCAGAACCAGACAGAGGTGATGCTTGCACGACACCGTGAATGTCTGAAGCTACCCTGAGTTCTTTGCTCTAAAATGATTGATTGCACGTTTTGTTAAAAAAAAAAAAAAAAAAAAAAAAAGGCTTGGAAAACTGCAAGCTCTATGCTGACTTCAACGCCAGGACAAAGCCTGAGATGGAGGCACCCAGCGTCCCGTATCCGGACCCCACGCCGCGTCGGCCCCAGGGCTGTGCCGTGTGCAGAGAGGGGGCTCCATGGCATGGCACGTGACCGTGGGACCCTTCCCGGCAGGTGCACCAGGATCATGTTCTGGGGCAGCAGGTGAAGCTCAGAGCAAATGGGACATGTTGGTTTTTCCAACAACAGCAAACACAAAGGCCTTTTGTGGGTCCAATGTTGGGGGGCGGGGCGCCTGCTGCTGTGTCGACGCCGCCATAAATAAATTGGCCGAGGAGGACAGCGAGTGTCTGTGGGATATTAAAGGACCAGAGGGCAAGGCCAATGGACGTCCCCCCTCCCCAGACTGCGAATTAGTGGTAACCGGGCAGACACCTTCCCGGGTCCCAGGCCCGGGCGATCACATCCTCCACGCTCACTGCCCTCATCTGACCTCCTTTCCACTCTGACAAACTGTCTCCTTTGGCCGGAAAGTTCTCCGGCTTCATCTCGGCCTGGGAAGTTTGAAGCAAATTGGACGAGCCACGTTGGACTCACCAGGCTCTGAAAAATTAATAGGTTTCTGACTTGGGCGAAGAGCGTCCAAAGTTTTCCTGCTCCTAACTCGAAAAAAAGGGGCCGGCCTTGGAGAGCCCCGTCTTTCTCCACAACTTGGTCAAGTGGGGAGGTTTGTTTTCAGGGGTTCACGGATGGGATTTTTTTTTTTTTGGTGCACATCTCGCGATCATTGTGTAGAGGGAAAAGGGGCTCGTGCGGTCGGGAGGGTGGGAATAGGCTCTTCCGGGAGCATCCTCCCATCGTGGAGTTAACTATGACTTATCAGGACCTTGAAAGCAAGTGCCACCAGCTCTCCGAGCCTCTGGTTCATATTTGGCAAAGCATAAAGGTGGCCAGATCAGAGATCTTCGCTCTGGTTTTCCATGCGCCTTGCTCTGCTGGGGTTGAGGCCCTTGCTGGCTTTGGGTCATTCCCACGTGGCCACTGTTGGGGAACCTATCCCATGTGGCTCTTCAGCATGCCGTGGGGTGTGGACATGCCCCGGCCTACGGGCCCGGCATCCATGCACACCGGGGAATGGGCCTGTCTGCCCTGCACGTGGAACCTGGAGACCGTGACACCAATCAGGAGCAGCTGAGGAATCCAGATGGCGGCGGGTCTCCAGGGTCCTGGGTGGCGACAACTCCAGTCTACACGACAAACGCTGTGGCCTCCAAGCAGACGAGTAAACGCCTGGGAGTTCCGGTAGATTCAACGGCGAGGAACTCCAGCCGTCCTCAAAAGGAAGAGGAAGGCGGACACTTTGTGAAGGGAACAAGCCACATCCTGCTCTTGTGGCCTCTGAGCAACACGATGAGGAGGAAGAGGACGAGTGGCGATGGGAAGTGTTTGCACGCACATGCACGTCCTCCTGGATCAGGGCAAGTCGCGGACTGTGAGTTAATTAGGTGAATATTAACACGTCTCCATCCCAGCTGCTGAGCTCTCTGGGAACAGACAGGCTCTCCGTGTGTCTCTGCTCTCTCGTCCACCCTACGTGGAGTGGCCTCACTAGGGCCGTCCCTCCTGCATTAAAGCAGTGAAGTAAAACCAACATGGGCTCTGACACTGCAGGACCGGGGCAGTCACCGTCACCTCAGTTAGAATCTCTCCAACTTACTCCACAAAACTCACAAGATCAACCCAGAGCACAGACAAACCCCACACCACCCAGAGCTTTGGTGCTTCTAGAAGGCCAAGAAGACCATGCACTTCAAATTCACGTGATAGTGACAATAAAACAAACACAAATGCTACTCATAACACAAAGTCATAGGGCTGCGTTGGCGAGACACGTATCAGTCATTTCCACCAATGTGAATTTTTCATCCCCAAATCACTTACAAATATTAGTTTAAAAATCCGAAATGAAAAAAAAAATCCGAAATGAACTAGCGACAACACTACTTTAAGAAAAATAATACACTGTGACCAGATGAGGTTCACCCCTGAGGTAAAAGGATGATTCAATATCACAGAAAAAATATAGGGCAGCCCGGGTGGCTCAGCAGTTTGGCGCCGCCTTTGGTCCAGGGCGTGATCCTACGTCCCTGTGATTTCTGTTTATATATATATATAGGTCTAAGGAGAAAAATTTTATGAGTTCTCTTTGGCAAAATTCCTAAAAACAGTGAAAAATAAAAAACAGATGGCTACTTATTAATGGGGTATCTATAGGTCTGCGTGTATCTATATCTATACACAATGACATATGTTTGTATAGATGAGGATTTCACCTCATACTGGAGCAATTAGCTCATGCAATGAAGACAAAAGAAAATAATCAGATTTACCAGACCTGGAAAATAAAAGGCAAAATTACATTTATTTTTCAAATGATGTGATAGGGCATCCCCAGTGACCTTACAGAAAACCTGCAAGACCCTAGAGAAGCAACAACAGAGCCAACTCAAGCCAGAAGAGTCTTGAGCCCTCGAGGGAGCGGGATCCACGATTGACATGCGGAAATGAACGGGCTTCGCGGACACAAATGATCACCGAACATCTACAGTACGAGAAAATGACATTTGTTGTCGCAACAGAGAAGATAAAAGACTTAGGAATAAAATGAGACTACAAATGACCCTTCAGAGAAACAACAGTGAAATGCAACAAATAGCCCTAGTTTTCTTCGTTGTTGTTTTTTTCCTACAACATCTGCGTGGAGGGAAATCCTTTCTGACCATGACCGAAAATCTACATGCAATAAAAGGGTCACGCAGTTGACGGCATGAAGTATTTTTGGTCTAATTGACCCCCTTCTCCGAAAAAAAATAAGCAAAAAGTCAAAAGCAAAGGCAAATTGAGAAAGATTTTTTGGGAGCATGTATCACAGATAAATGGCTGCTATCGCTATGATAATGAGTTTAAAAAAAAAAAAGAGGGAAAAGACCAAAAATCGTATAGAAAATTGTAAAAATAGACAAGTGGACAAGTCGGGAAAGCAAAACATAAAAACAGTCCTTAGGACGCCTGGCTGGCTCAGAGGAGCACCCGACTCTTGATCTCAGGGTTGTGAGTTCGAGCCTAATGTTGGGAGGAAATTACTTAAAAATAAAATATAAGGGCGGCCCAGGGGGCTCAGCAGTTTAGAGCTGCCTTCGCCCAGGGCGTGATCCTGGAGGCCCAGGATCGAGTCCCGCATCGGGCTCCCTGCATGGAGCCTGCTTCTCCCTCTGCCTGTGTCTCTGCCTCTCTCTCTCTCTCTCTGTCTCTCATTAATAATCAATAAAATCTAAAAAAAAAATAAAATCTAAAAATTTTAAATAGTCCTTGTATGCATGAAAAGATGATAGAGGATAGGTAGGTACAGAGACGGTGGATGGGTGACGGACGACAGGTTACATAGATCGCGAAGCAGGAGCACAGTGAGAACACTAAGGCAGGTGGCAGCGCGCGGGGGGTCGGCAAGTGTAGCGTGTGTCCCGTGACGTGTCCCGTGTCATGCCTGCCATGAGTCCCTCCCCAGCAACCGAGTCACTTCGAGTCTGTGGGACCAGCGAGACCTGGGTTGGAATCCACATCTGTGACCCTAGGAGACTCACAAGCCCTCCCTAAGCTGTCACCCAGAACCACGTCTTTAAGGGGAAAAAAAAAAAAGGCAAAATATCACAAAAATACACCGAAGTATTTCTGCTACATTTTTCTCCATCTTCAAAATTTTTTTCACTTTATATATATTTTATTTTCATCATTAAAAATTAATGAGTAGGTTTTGCCTCATGGGACGCTCTAAAGCTGGCTGCACGAAAACAAGACGCGATAAAAGCAAAACAAAACAAAAAAATCCCACACTCATGTCTGATGTAAACCACGAAAATCTAAGAGCAAGAGGACCTCTTTCCAAGGAGGAAAAAAGCCCAAATTAAAACTCTGAGCCGCAGCAGGGAAGAGCAAAGGGAAACGCCCCGCAGATATTTATCTCTCCGCTTGCAGAGGTAATCGTTGTCGGACACGTCCGCGGGGTGTGCACGCGTCGCGCGGCTGTGTGGAAACGAGCGTCCGTCGCCAGCACGTCCCCGGGCCGAGTGAAGCTGGGAGGCTCGTGTTTCAGGTGACCGGTGCCACTCGGGGGCCTGAATCGTGAATGACCGTGGCTCCGTCGTGGCCACGGCCCGGCTGGGAGCTGTGGCTGGACACAAGCCTGGGTGTTAGGGTCCGGCTGTGGAGCCAGCAGCCTGCATCCTCGTCTACACCGTCAGCTCCACCTCCTGCATGCAGGGGATGAGCCGGGGTGCGGGGCAGTGTGTGTGCGTGTGCGTGAGGCTCTGTGTGTGTACCAGGGCGTGTGCGTCAGTGGTGCGGAGCTGTGAGGAGTACTGGCACGCGTGTGCACGTGTGTTGCACTATGCATGTACGTGCATGGGTGAGGGTGTATGTAGAGGTGTCTTGGATGTGGTGTGGGGCTGTGAGTTTGGGCGTAGAAGTGTGTATGTACAAGGCTGTGTGTCGGCGTGTCTGGGTGTGTATGCGTGGGTGTGTGTGTGTGTGTGTGTGGATATGCGTGCTCAGGGGCCGTTGGATATTGGCATGTGTATGGCTGTGTGTCCCTGTTTGGTGTGTGCGTGCATGTGCACAGAGACGGGAGCAGGTGTGTGAAGTGGTGGGGGTGCATGGGGGCACGTGTGTGCATGTAATAGTGTATATGTATGAGTGCGCGTGTATGGGGGTGTGTCCACGTCTGGTGTGTTGCACATATGTGCAGAGATGGATGCATGTGTCTGCGTGTGTGCATATGTATACGGGTGCACGTGTGGGGGGTGTCCATGTTTGCTGTGTTGCACGCATGTGCACAGATGGGTGCCTGTGTGCATAGAGGTGGGTGTGCATATTGCACACGCATGTGCATGTACATGTGTGCAGCGTGTGTGCATGTTTGCTGTGTTGCACATACGTGCACAGAGATGTGTGGAGAGGTGCGTGTGTGCACGTGTGTGTGCATGTACACGTGTCTGTGTGTGGGTGTTCATGCGGGGGGAGGGTGTGTTGCCCCCTGCGTGTCCTCCCTCCCTCGTGTCGGTCTCCCCGTGTGGAAGCTGAGCTGCGGGAAACCAACGGGGTCTTGTGTGCAGGTCGTATGTCCGTGCCCGCAGCGTCCAGACCCACAGCGGTGCCCCCCTGAGCCCCTGCGTGTCCAGCCTGGGGGAGGAGGCCTGTCCACACCCACAGAGGTGCTCCCAGCCCCTGCGTGTCCGGCCTGGAGGCGGCGGCGTGTCTGTGGCCCCAGGCTGCAGACCCAGAGCCCCCCCCATCCCACCCCCGGGTCCCTACGGGGACTCTTGGCCCAGGCACAGCAGCCCCGAGGTCAGACGTCGTGCGGGGCCGCAGTGGCAGGGCACGTGCACCCCTCGGCAGGCACCTGCGGGCCACAGCTGCGCCCCCGGAGAGCACGCAGACCGGGGCCTGGCTGCCCGCGCCCCCCTCACTGCGCCCCCGCCGAGCCTGCGGGACCCTCCCGGGGACTGAGCTGCGGCCCCGCACAGGACCCCGGTCCGCCCACCTGCCTGCGCCCCGGTCCCCTCCCCCCGCCCACCCCCCCGCCAGCCGCGCTCTTGTTCTGAACGCGCACGTCTCGGGCACCGGGAACAAATATGATTTCTGATTGAACATCACTTTATTTGCCCGTTCCGCGGTCTTTTCTTATCTTGTTCCGCGTTGCTCGGGCTTCGCGGTTAAATTATGTATTAAGGTCAATGTCAAAACACAGAAGACGTGTAACCTACGGGGAGCCGCTCCTACCGGATCAGGCCAGGGCCGCTGACAGCCCGGCGGCGCGCAGCGTGGGGCCGGCGCGGCGGTACAAAGGCGGCGGCGGCCTGGGGCGCCCACGCGGGACCTGCGCCCCCACGCCCGCGCCCCCCCCCCCCAGCTGTCAGCCCGCCTCCGAGTCGCGGCACAAATCAAACGGGCAGGCGAGCGGGGAGCTGGCGGATGTCATGTACCCGCGCGCTCGCGGTCTTTGAAGGGAGGAAGGCGGCCAGGGAGCCTGGGCCGCGGCTTTTCTGTTCCTTTTTTCCTTTAAAAAAAGAGAAAGGAGGGAAGGAAAAGACGCGCAACGGCTGACAAGGCGGGTGTGGATGGTCCCGAGCCACGAGCTGCTGAGAGTGGGCTCGGCCCAGCCAGGCACCCACGGCGCGGGTGGCGAGGGCACTGGGACCCACCGCCCGATGTTGCCGCTCGCCTGCGCCGTCCATGAGCCTCGGTCAGCCGGTCCGCGTGAGCTGCCGGCCTGCGTGGGAGCGAGGAGCCCTGCGCTGCAGGACGAGGCGCGTGGGGACGACAGGGCCAGGGAGGTGTGCGCCCCGGGAGGGTGCACGGGCTCACCTGCGGGCTCACCTGCAGACACAGCTACAGGCGCCGTGGCACGCGCACCCGGGAACACCTGCGGGCTCATCTGTGCGTGCACCGCCGGGGGCGCACCGTCAGCCACACCTGCGCGCACACCTGCAGCCACGCCTGCGGGCTCCCCTCTGCAACTCTGTCTCCTGTCCCTCCTCTGAAAAGGGTCGTGTGCGCGGGAGAGGAAAACCCGTCCACTCACCTTCATCCACGATTCTGTGTCTCGCGGAGGGAATTTCCAGCTCTGGCCAAGGCGGACGAGGCGGGCTTTCGGCCCCAGGGCCCCGCGGCCTCCCGTCACCGAGTCTCTGCAGGCCGGCGACGGCGCACCCGGGGCGGGACATGAGGTCTGCCTTAGCGGCTGAGGGTGCCGGGGGCGCCACACCGGGTGTCTGTCCTCCCTCACCCGGGCACCGTGTGGGAGGGGTCACGTCGGCACAACCCCCACTCTGCTATCTCCACAACGGTGCTGGGGATCGACCCCAGGGTGCCCACAGTGCCACCCCTCCAGACCAGGGAGCACCCGGGGGGTCTGAAACCAGACCGGGGAGCACCCAGGGTGATGGGACAAGACCAGGGAGCACCCGGAGGGGCTGAGACCAGACTAGGGAGCACCCGGGGGGTTGAGACCACACCATGGAGCACCCAGGGTGATGGGGACAAGACTGGGGAGCACCCAGAGGGGCTGAGAACAGACTAGGGAGCACCCAGGGGGTTGAGACCACACCATGGAGCACCCAGGGTGATGGGGAGCACTCAGAGGGGCTGAGACCAGACTAGGGAGCACCCGGGGGGTCTGAGACCAGACCAGGAGCACCCAGGGTGATGGGGACCAGACCAGAGAGCACCCAGGGTGATGGGGACCAGACCAGGGAGCACTCAGGGTGATGGGGACCAGACCAGGAGCACTCAGGGTGATGGGGACCAGACCGGGGAGCACCCAGGATGAGGGATCAAGACCAAGGAGCACTCGCGGTGGCGGCTGAGACCCAGGAGCACCGTGTACCAGATGCATCATTACAAACTGTCGTGAAGTAGCACAATGTATCCTCCTTCCATAGTGAGATGCGCACACCCGTCCGTGTGTAACATTCACATATAATGAAGCCAGTTTCATAATCTGACAAAAACCAGAATATTGGGGACATTTGAGAGGAGGCCCTGACCGAGAGGCGCAGGCGGGGACCTCCCCGCCGCTGGAGATGCTCTATTTCCGGACCTGCGAGGTGTCCGGGGGGACAGGTCCTACCTGAGGAGCCATCGCCTGCTGCCCCGTGGCCTGTGCTCACTCCGCCTCGGCGAATGTGCGTTTTGTGCCCCAAAAGACACGTAGTCTGAGGAATCGGTCCTCCCCATGCTCGCGGACAATCCTCTCTCCTCTCTGCGCTACTTTACTTCATCTCATCTGTACCCCGTCTGCTCTCAACCCACTGTGTGTCTCTCGTGAATAAATAAGTTAAAATGTTTTTATAAAAAAAGACAAGGAAGTGCCCCTTGCGGGGTTGGAACAGTTCCCCACCCTCGCGACCCGTATGCAAGCAGCACAGTAAGGCGCACGCGTGGCTCACAGACGTGTGTTGAGCCACCGACAGACAAAACGACCTGATGCGCTGGCGTGTTTTAAAATCCCCCAAGTAAAAAAATAATAAAAATAAATAAAATAAAATAAAATAAAATAAAATAAAATAAAATAAAATAAAATAAAATAAAATAAAATAAAATAAAATAAAATAATAAAATAAAATCCCCCAAGTAGGAAACAAAAGGCAAGACAATTGGAAAAAACAAAGGGAATGAGAGAAAAGAGCCAGAAGAGCCTGTGCCCGTGTCAGGACCGAGGTCACGCCGAGGCTTGCAGAGGACGGAGGACGTGGGGCAGGCGAAGGCGACGGGGCGCCCCCGGGGTCCATGGTCTTCCATGGGGTTATCAGTCCCGCACGGGCCGGTTGCAGCTGCTGTAAGAAGCTGCTCGGGGACCCCGGGCCTGCCGACGGGGAGTCTGACATCCAGGAGGGGCTGACTGGTTCCCCCTGAGGCCTGCTCCTGCGGGGTGGACACGGTCTCCTCCCCGCGACCTCACGTGGTCACCCCTCTGCACGTGTCTCGGTCCCTGTGTCCTCCTCCTATAAGGACCCCGGGCCTGTGGGGTAGGGCCCACCCTCCTGACCTCATCCGGCCTTACTCCCTTCCTCAGAGACCCCGCTTCCAAATACAGATCCACGCTGTGCTTCCCCCAGGGGGTGAGAACTCCCGACAGGTGACCTGATGGACGCCACTGCTGTGCCCTGCGAGGTCACACGTCCCTGGAACCGCAGGACAACAGGTGCCTGCCCTCTCCACAGGACACCCATCCTCCTACAGGCATATGGGGGACCTACCCCTGGGGGGCACAGACTGAGTACTCAGGGGGACACAGGGGACTGACCTCAGTCCATGAGCAGATGGAGCAGCGGTGCAGGCCTCTGTGCACTGGGGGAGACAGGCCTCTGTGCAGGGGGGGGACAGGTCTCTGTGCATGGGGGGGTACAGACCTCTGTGCATGGAGGGGGACAGGCCTCTGTGCATGGAGGGGGACAGTCCTCTGTGCATGGGGGGGCAGGCCTCTGTACGTGGGGGGGACAGGCCTCTGTACATGGAGGGTTACAGACCTCTGTGCATGGAGGAGGACAGACCTCTGTGCATGGGGGGGCAGGCCTCTGTGCATGGAGGGGACAGGCCTCTGTGCATGGGGGGGCAGGCCGCTGTGCATAGGGGGGGACAGGCCTCTGTGCATGGGGGGTACAGGCCTCTGTGCATGGGGGGCAGGCCTCTGTACGTGGGGGGGACAGGCCTCTGTGCATGGGGGGACAGGCCTCTGTGCATGGAGGGGGACAGGCCTCTGTGCACGGGGGGGGACAGGGCTCTGTGCATGGGGGGGCAGGCCTCTGTGCATGGAGGGGGACAGGCCTCTGTGCATGGGGGGGACAGGCCTTTGTGCATGGAGGGTTACAGACCTCTGTGCATGGAGGAGGACAGACCTCTGTGCATGGCGGGGCAGGCCTCTGTGCATGGAGGGGACAGGCCTCTGTGCATGGGGGGGCAGGCCGCTGTGCATAGGGGGGCAGGCCTATGTGCATGGAGGGGACAGGTCTCTACGTGGGGGGGACAGGCCTCTGTACGTGCGGGGGACAGGGCTCTGGGCATGGGGGGGGCAGGCCTCTGTGCATAGGGGGACAGGCCTCTGTACATGGGGGGGACAGACCTCTGTGCATGGGGGGGACAGGCCTCTGTGCATGTGGGGGACAGGGCTCTGTGCATGGGGGGGGCAGGCCTCTGTGCATGGGGGGACAGGGCTCTGTGCATGGGGGGACAGACCTCTGTGCATGGAGGGGGACAGGCCTCTGTGCATGGGGGGGGACAGGCCTCTGTGCATGGAGGGGACAGGCCTCTGTGCATGGGGGGGCAGGCCGCTGTGCATAGGGGGGCAGGCCTCTGTGCATGGAGGGGACAGGTCTCTACGTGGGGGGGACAGGTCTCTGTGCATGGTGGGGACAGGCCTCTGTGCATGGGGGACAGGCCTCTGTGCATGGGGGGGGACAGGCCTCTGTGCATGGAGGGGACAGGTCTCTACGTGGGGGGGACAGGCCTCTGTATGTGCGGGGGACAGGGCTCTGGGCATGGGGGGGCAAGCCTCTGTGCATGGGGGAACAGGCCTCTGTACATGGGGGGGACAGACCTCTGTGCATGGGGGGGACAGGCCTCTGTGCATGGGGGGGACAGGGCTCTGTGCATGGGGGGGCAGGCCTCTGTGCATGGGGGGGACAGGGCTCTGTGCATGGGGGGACAGACCTCTGTGCATGGAGGGGGACAGGCCTCTGTGCATGGGGGGGGACAGGCCTCTGTGCATGGAGGGGGACAGGCCTCTGTACATGGAGGAGGACAGACCTCTGTGCATGGGGGGGAGGCCTATGTGCATGGAGGGGACAGGTCTCTGCGTGGGGGGGACAGGCCGCTGTACGTGGGGGGGACAGGCCTCTGGGCATGGGGGGGCAGGCTTCTGTGCATGGGGGGACAGGCCTCTGTACGTGGGGGGGACAGACCTCTGTGCATGGTGGGGACAGGTCTCTGTGCATGGTGGGGACAGGCCTCTGTGCATGGGGGACAGGCCTCTGTGCATGGAGGGGGACAGGCCTCTGTGCATGGGGGGACAGGCCTCTGTGCACGGGGGGGACAGGCCTCTGTGCATGGGGGGCAGGCCTCTGTACGTGGGGGGGACAGGCCTCTGTGCATGGGGGGCAGGCCTCTGTACGTGGGGGGGACAGGCCTTTGTGCTTGGAGGGGTACAGACCTCTGTGCATGGAGGGGGACAGTCCTCTGTACGTGGGGGGGCAGGCCTCTGTGCATGGAGGGGGACAGGCCTCTGTGCATGGGGGGGCAGGCCTCTGTGCATGGAGGGGGACAGGCCTCTGTGCATGGAGGGGGACAGGTTGTGCATGGAGGGGTACAGACCTCTGTGCATGGGGGGCAGGCTTCTGTGCATGGAGGGGGACAGGCCTCTGTGCATGGGGGGGCAGGCCTCTGTGCATGGAAGGTGACAGGCCTCTGTGCATGGGAGGGTACAGACCTCTGTGCATGGAGGGGGACAGGCCTCTGTACGTGGGGGGGACAGGTTGTGCATGGAGGGGTACAGACCTCTGTGCATGGGGGGGCAGGCTTCTGTGCATGGGGGGGCAGGCTTCTGTGCATGGGGGGGGACAGGGCTCTGTGAACGGGGGGGTGACAGTCTTCTCTGCATTTCCCTTGTCCTCCCCCATGGGCACCGGCCCTGCCCCCGCCGCAGACCCCACTGGGCGCCCTGCTGTATGTCCCGGTCTCCACTGCTGCCAAGAGTTAATCATGGAGCAAAACAAAGTGCCCCCCGCTCCCCTCCCCCAGAGCCTCTTGAAAGAGGAACTCGGTTCAGGGGGACGTGTCCTCCTTCCGGGTAGCGACCTCCTCGTGGATTAGGGCTCTGCTCGCGGCGAAGGGCCTCATCCGCTGTGGTCAGGGTGCTCCTGCCGCGTCCCCAGGGGCCCGGGGTGGCCGGGGGACTGGCGTGTCGTCTGCCGGATGTGTCCCGCGCCCCTGGCCCCTGCGGGGCGTCTGGCCCTGCTGCCCCCGATGCCCCGCCTGGCCACTCGCTTGACCTGGGCAGTGGCCTCGCGGAAGCAGCCCGGGGCATGTGTGCGTCCTTCTGAGCACGCAGGTGTGCCCAGCCTGGTGTCCAGGAGGACCCGTCCACGCCTGGGGCAGCCTGGGGCATCCTGGGGAGCCGGACACACTCAACCTGCTGCTTGGTTTCCCCAGGACACCCCGACCCCCGCCCTGGGGGCACCACACCTGCTGCCAATGCCGGAGGGCAGCAGCTCATGTCTGTGCCCACGCGCAGGCCACGGAGGCCTCGACCTGCCCGGCCAAGTCCGATCCCAGGGTACCCGTCGGCCACCCGGGCTGGAGGTCACCGACCCCCAATTCTGGCCTCAGGGCTGGTGGTCCCAGCGACGCCCTGCGAGCGTCCACACCCCGTCTCAGGCATCCGGACCTGGACGTGCACACAGCGCGTGTTGGGGTCACCCCACACCCCAGGGAGGTTGGCAGAGCCAACGCGCAGAGCTGCAGCGCCCTCTTGCACACCAACGTGCTCCGTGCGTGCGGGCCTCGCAGACTTCGCAGGTGCGGGGGCAGGGTCCCACCCTGGATGAGGGCACCGACGTGGGCGTCCCCGCAGGGGCCGCAGGTGAGGTGAGGCCAGCAGAGCAGGAGCCTCCCGGGCTGCCCAGGCTGCCGCACCGAGGCCACAAGCCTTCCCTTGGTGACATTCAACGCCGTCGGCTCGTTCTCAAATGAATTAACTGGCAATTAATTAATGATTAACTAAGTAAATAACTGTATTCTCATTCATTAGAACATGCCCATTTCTAGGGATCCCTGGGTGGCGCAACGGTTTGGCGCCTGCCTTTGGCCCAGGGCGCGATCCTGGAGACCCGGGATCGAATCCCACATCGGGCTCCCGGTGCATGGAGCCTGCTTCTTCCTCAGCCTGTGTCTCTGCCTCTCTCTCTCTCTCTCTGTGACTATCATAAAAAAAAAAAAAAAAAAAAAAAAAAAAAAAAGAACATGCCCATTTCTAGAAAGGGTTTGTAGGATTCCCCCGCTGGAACGTGCAGATTATTTTTCCCCAGAACGAGACTAAAGCGCAAAGTCCCGTCGGACGTGCAATGCGTGTCGCGCTCTTACGCGTGTGTAATAACGAAGATGGATCGTAAATGGGATCCCAGCCAAACAAGAAAGTGTGGAAATTCAGTTGAAAACATCGCTTCGGGGGGCTCAGCGGTTGCGCGTCAGCCTTGGGCCCAGGGCGTGACTCCGGGGTCCTGGGATCGAGTCCCGCATCCGGCTCCCCGCAGGGCCCCAGCGCCGCGACTATGCGCCCGGCTGTCCTGGGGCCGCCGTGACCGCTGAGCCCGCAGCCGGAGCTCAGACCCCGGGCAGGCGCCCTCCGGCCCCGGCTCCGCACGCAGGTCGGTGTCCCAGACGCGCGCGGGGCGGAGCTGGACGTGGCCGCACCTGTTCCTTCGCTCCTCACCGCCCCCAGGCCACGCACGCTCCAGGGCCAGACGCGCAGGTGCAGGCGCAGACCACACCCTCGGCCCACGCAGTCGGGGGCCGGTCTGGACGCGCCCCTGCGCTCCCCTCTTCCTCCACGTCCCGGTCCGGGTCCCCGGTCCCGTCCCCCCGTCCCCCGTCCAGGATGCCCGCGGAACACCGCCCCTGGGCCGGACGCGCAGGTGCGCACGCAGCCAACACCCGCAGGCGCACGCAGTCCGGGGGGGCGGTCTGGACGCGCCCCTGCGCCCCCCCAGCCACATCCCCGTCCCCCCGCCCCGGCCAGGATGTCCATGGAACACCGCCCCTGGGCCGGACGCGCAGGTGCGCACGCTGCCCACACCCCCTGGCCCCCGCAGTCGGGGGGGGGGGGCGGTCTGGACGCGCCCCCGCGCCCCCCCAGCCACATCCCCATCCCCCGATCCCACACCCCCTGGCCCCCGCAGTCCGGGGGGGGGGTCTGGACGCGCCCCCGCGCCCCCCCAGCCACATCCCCGTCCCCCCGCCCCGGCCAGGATGTCCATGGAACACCGCCCCTGGGCCGGACGCGCAGGTGCGCACGCTGCCCACACCCCCTGGCCCCCGCAGTCGGGGGGGGCGGTCTGGACGCGCCCCCGCGCCCCCCCAGCCACATCCCCATCCCCCGATCCCACACCCCCTGGCCCCCGCAGTCGGGGGGGGGCGGTCTGGACGCGCCCCCGCGCCCCCCCAGCCACATCCCCGTCCCCCCGTCCCCCGTCCAGGATGCCCGCGGAACGCCGCCCCTGCATCCTTCACGCGCTCCACGCACAAGCCCCCTTCCCGGGCGCAGTCGGATCGAGTTTTGCGGGCTCATCCAGCCCTCATTTATTTATCTGGAGGCGCCGTGTCCTAATAAAGGGCTCGCCATCAAAGCTTACCTTATCCAGAGGTAATTAATACAAAGCGTGTTGAATTAAAGATGTGAGTCCTGACACTTTGGCAGGGGGCGAGGGACATGGTCTCCAGGGCCCGCATTATGCCGGAGACAGACCAATTAACACCGTGCATCTTCTTTTATGTTAACTTCAATTAGGGTTTCTTAAAATTTTTAAAGTTATTTTCTTCCTCACCGTCTCAGGGTGTCAGACCCCACATCAAAGGGCCGCTCGCGGAACACCGCAGGTAATGCTCGTTTGCACACAGATCCGCAGGGGCCCCCCACCCGCACCCCCGCTCAGAGGCACCGGCCTGCAGAGCTCAGTGGGGTCGGCGTCTGCGCGCAAAGGGGCTTGGGGAGGAGCAGTTCCCACGCGGAGCACCATGTGGGTGGACGCTGGGTGTGCACGGTGCGGGCAGGCAGGGCTGTGGGCCCGGCCAGGCCCTTGCTGCAGGTCCGGCCTGTTGAATTCACGGTGTCCCAGGGCCCTGCTCCCTGCAGGGGCTCCAGGGAGGGTCCCTCCTGCCTCTTCCAATGTCTGGGACCCCAGGTGTCCCCTGGCTGGAGGCCGCGTCCCTCCCGTGTCCTCCGTCCTCACGGGGCTCCTCCTCTGCAGCTGCGGCTCCTCTTCTGTCTCTTACGAGGACCCCCGTCGTTGGACGTAGGGCCACCTGGTCCAGGACGAGCTCAGCTCATGTCCTTCACACCACCACATCTGCAAACACCCTGTTGTCACATAAGGTCCCGCTCACAGGGTCCCAGGGGATGTGAACACAGGAACCCCAATGACGTGACCTTGGGGTCACATTCCAGGGCAACCTCGCTGCTGTGGGTCCCCGCTGAGAACCACAACCTCCAGACACCGAGAACTGTGACCCCCAGATGACAAGAACCGCGCCCCCCCCCTCCGATGGTTCAATGCAGTAACCCCACAATCCCAGGATTCACGCCCTGGGCGTCTGCCCTCAAAGAATGGACAACGGGGGCCTCAAAACACGTGCGTGGCGTCTCTATTTGCACCAAGCAGAGGCGGAAACCACCGACTGCCCCAGGATGGACAGATAAACCGAATGGGGTCCGTCCCGACAGACGGTGGGAAGCCCCTCACCCCCCCCCCCCCCCCCCCCCCCCCCGCCGCGGATCCTAGGCCGCTGGGGGAAGCAGCTCTGCCAAACGAACGTGTCCCTAACCCCTGAGAAAACGGACACGTCCCCGGAAACGCTCTTGTTCCCTGTTGGCGTCACAGGGAATAGAACACAAGCTGGACCCGACACCCCCCGGCACAGACCCCAACACCCTGGCCTGGGCGCGGAAACACCCTTGGGTCCCCAGAAAGGGCTTCCTGGCGCCCTGCAGGCTTCGCTCAGGGCCTCCGTCCAGGCTTGCAGGACCATGTGTGCTCTGCCCGGCTCGCCCGCGTGCCCAGGACACGACGGCAGGAGATGCAGGCGTGGGAAGCAGAAGCGAAGGCCCCGACCCCGGCTTCCTGCTCCAGATGACGAGTCCAACGTGCCCTTTATGGGCAGGGAGCCTGGGGGCGGGGGTCAGAGCCGCGAGGGCTGGGAGGCCACAGGGTCTCGCCCCTTCTGCTCTCCGGCCACACACCTTCCTCTCGCTGAGCGGGAAGCCAGCACCCGAAGGCCGTGGGCCAAGGTGTAGACGCCGGGTGCCAGGAGCCACACAGCTGGGCGTCCGTGTTCCCGGCTGTGGGGTCTCTCCCTGCGCTGCTGCAATCACAGACACGGCCCCCCGTGCTCAGGCAGCCACCGTGTTGTTTGCAGCGGGATAGGGGAGCCTGGACGCGGACGCAGGGAAGAGACTGTCCACACCTGTCCCGGCTCACCCTCGACACTTGCTCCCACGTGCACGGACCCGGAACACGTACCAGGTGGACAAGCAGGCACCAAAGGGCCAACGTCGCAGCATCCCGTGCAGGGACATGTCCAGAGCTGGCCGGTCCGTCCACAGAGGACGGTTTGGCGGCCTGGAAGACGGCGGGCAGTGCGGTCGAGTGGGGTCAGGTGGGGTCAAGCGGCGGGCAGCGGCCACGGGGCTGCTGAGTGGTCAGGGCGGACGTGCTGGCGCCCTGGACGGGGCTGCGGGGGGAGGTCACGGGAAGCGCAGGCACCCGAGCGATGGGGGCGCTGTGTGAGGTGGGTGTCGTCGGGGCGGAGCTCACAGGGCCGACACCTGGGGCACCCGAGGGCCCGGGTCAGGACCGGGGCGTGCGGAGGAGCCGCGGCACAGGGAGGCCCCTACGATGGTCAGGGTGAGGGTGAGGGTGACGGTCACAGGGGATGGCGGGCGTGCAGACGGCGGGCAGGGGGCTGGGGTGAGAGCACGCGGGAGGGCTGGGGCAAGGAAGGAGAGTGGGCGCGGGCATCCAGGGCAGGGAGGTCACGTGGGGTGAGCCCCCCATCGCTGCCCAGAGGACCCAAGGCTTAGAGCAGAGGCCCAGGGTGCAAGGGGGGGAGGCACAGCTGGACGGTGCAGGTGGACGGGACACCACACGCCACGTCCAGAACCCACTGCAGCCACGACACGCGTCTCCAGGAAGCCTCTGGGTGTCGCGCCGAGGAAACGGCGGGTGGAAGGAGCTTATGTTCCCCGAGGTAACGGCCAAGGGGGAGGCAGGTCTGGAGGGTCCACAGGGCAACGGGGGGCCGAGGTGGAGGTGGGTCCGGAGGCTCAATGGCGGGGGGTGATCATGGCAGCGGTGTTGGCTGCACAATCGTGATTAGCCCTGCGTCCAGGTTGCACCCCCTTCCCATTCCGCCAAACAGCAGGTCCCACAGGATTCGATTTCAGAGCTGGGTTGGAAACGAAGAAGCCAAGACAGAGTGGTCTTCCCCTGCCCTGACTTAGTTTACTCTTCACGTGGCTGAGGCGTAACATAGAGAATTAAACCAACAGGGGATGTTTCAGGAGCACCAGGGGACGGAGGGTCCTGCTGTCCCCGGGAGCCAGACCCTTTGGTGCCATGACGGGCCTGAGCCTCATGCACCAGCGACATGCAGCCAAAATGAGAAGCGCTTCTCATTGGATTAAAACAGAGAAGAACCTCGTGTGATCCAGTGATTCCACACCAGGTGTAGACGCACAGGAACCAAAAACATGTTCACGTAGAAGCACACACAGAAATTTTCAGTCATTGTTCACAGTACCAAGGGGTGGAAGCAACTCAAGTGTCCGTGGTTGGATGGACAGATGGATGGGTGGGTGGATGGATGGATGGATGGATGGATGGGTGGATGGGAGGATGGGTGGGTGGATAGATGGGTGGGTGGATGGATGGAAGGATGGGTGGGTGGGTGGGTGGATGGATGGGAGGATGGGTGGATGGATGGATGGGTTGATGGATGGATGGGTGGATGGGAGGATGGGTGGGTGGATAGATGGGTGGGTGGATGGATGGAAGGATGGGTGGGTGGGTGGGTGGATGGATGGGAGGATGGGTGGATGGATAGATGGGTTGATGGATGGATGGATGGATGGGAGGATGGGTGGGTGGATAGATGGGTGGGTGGATGGATGGATACATGGATGGGAGGATGGATAGGAGGGTGGGTGGGTGGATGAGCAGATGAACAAAGAGTATGTAGTCCATGCACACAGTGGAATATGATGCCACCTTGAAAAGGAAGGACGTCCTGCACCTGCCAGGACGTGGATGGGCCTTGAGGACATGCGCTCAGTGACATAAACCAGACATGAGAGAACAAATCCTGCCTGGTTCCAGATACACAGGGTCCCCAGGGGAGTCACATTTGTGCAGAGAGGAGATGGTAAGACCAGGGCCTGGGACGGGGGCGGGGAGTCCGTGGTTCATGGGGACGGGGCTTCAGTTGCAGGAGACGGAACATTCTGGAGACGATGGTGGGGATGCTCACACAACAGTGCGAATGCGCCCGGCACCACTGAGCTGTGCTCTTAAAAGTGGTTACGAATCATAATTTCATGTTCATTATATTCGATCACAATGAGAAAAGGGGAAAAACATAAATGTGATAATGAAGTTACACAAAAGAAGAAAGCCTGGGCTGGACCTCGCCCCTCCCCCTTGCACACTCAGGAAGGGGGAGCGATCAGAGAGCCCTGAAAGTTAGAGAAGGTGGTCGTCCTTCTAAAATAACGGGATCCCCGGGGGGCTCAGCCGTTGAACATCTGCCTTTGGCCCAGGGCGTGACCCCGGGGTCCTGGGATCGAGTCCCGCGTCGGGCTCCATGCAGGGAGCCTGCTTCTCCCTCTGCCTGTGTCTCTGCCTCTCTCTCCGGGTCTCTCATGAATAAATAAAATCTTTAAATAAAATTAAAATAAAATTAAATTTAAATTAAAATAAAATAAAATAACGAGATGCACACGGACACGTCCCCACCATCCTTGCAGCCCCCTGCACCCCCCGCCCGGCCACGTGACACCGACCCACCCAGACAAACCCCGAGAGCCGCTCCTACTGAGTCCGGGACAAGATGCGCACGGGGTGGCAGCAATCCCGAGCCGTGGCAGTCGCCCCACAGAGCTCCTGTGTCAGGCCGCACGGGAGTCCAGGGCAGCGGCCACAACAGAGAGCCACCAGGTGACCTCGGCAGGTGGCCTCTGACTCACCCGAAGCTACGGTGCAAGCTCGTGCGTCGTCGGGCAAGTGCCAAGGGCTGCCGGCCAACGAGCGCGCGTGGCTGCTTAGAGGTTCCTGGGAATCGTGGTAAAACGTACCTAAGGTCGAAATTACTCTTTCCACCACTTTATGTGACCATTTGGCAGTGTCGCCCGGAGGAGCCTGCGCACCTGCAAGTGGGAGCCCCAGGCCCGTCGCCCGCGTGGCCCAGACCCACCTGCACCCCGAGCTGTCGCAGCTGCCGCACGGGTGCCCAGCCGTGGAGAACACGCGGGTGTGCGCCGGCGGGGAGGGCAGTGGCTCGGGGCGAGTGGCCGGGCGGCGAGGTCGCTGCAAGTGGCGGAGGAGGCACCTCTCCTGGAGCCGGAGCCACAGGCACCTTGCAGGGCCTGCCCGTGCGCACACGCGGCCGGAGCCCAGAGCCACCAGCAGGCAGCTGCAGACGGCCCCCGTCTCTGGGGTCGGGAGGCCACACCTGGGTTCAGAACCAGCCGTCCTGCTCCTGCGTGACAACAGCGGACGGCCGTCACGCTTCGGGGACGTCGCATGCCCCGCTGCTTGGAAGTTACAAGCATGGGATCGATCCCAAGCCCAGGACACCGAGGCGCCGCCACCTAGACACCCTTCGCGCCCACCGGAGGCGCGTCCACGGGGAGGTTGACAAGGAGGCTCTGCGGGGACGCTTCGGCCACTTAGGCCATCTGGGCACGAGCGCTGTTCAGAGGATTCGAGGAAGCAGCTGGGAGCCGCGAGCAGTTGCTCAGGAAGTCTGACCGCAACTGGTGTTTATAGGGCGACGTGGAGCCACACGTGCCCCAGAGGGATCCAGGGAAGCCTACGGGGCGCCGTGCGTGTGAATCGCCAGGCTTGGTGGGGACCGGGGGACCCAGGGACACGGGCACGTTCCTCCCTGCGTCTGCGCAGCATGAAGGTCGCCGGACGTGTTCCTGACGATGGGGAGCCCAGGGTCCTGAACTTTCTTCACGGGATCCTTGGATGGGGCGGACGCTGGGGCGCGTGGGGGACCCTGGACACCCACCCGTGGCTGGCGGTGTCCGTCTGACACGCGAGATGCCTGTGAACCCGCAGGGCCCATGCCCTGCAGCCAACCTGGTGGTTTTGCTGCGAGAAGCCTGCGGGCTCCGTAAGGTCACTTCTGAGTGCCTGGGTGGGCCCCGGGCAGCGCACGTCCCGGCCCGGGGAGGATGGGGACAGGCACCCGGTCGCCACAGGTGTGCCCCGAACTTCGAAAGCGAAATGTGACACCCGTGGGGAAGGCGGCAGGAGAAACCAGGGAAAACCCCAGGGTGCAGGCGGGTTTGCGCGCGCAGGAGCTTTCCGTGGCTCACAGTGCCATCCTGTGGCTGCGCGCGCAACGGCGCCTGCACGCGGCTCCGGGTCCCTGCTGGCCTCCCCCGAGGGTGCGGCCTGGCCCTGGAACCCGAGCCTGGGCGGGCGCCTCCACCTGTGAGCGGTTGGGGACAGGCAGGGCGTCCCCGAACACTTGGCGACGACTGTGCCACCTGGAGCCTGCCCTGCGTGCTGTGGTTCCGGGAAGGGCACGTCGTGAGAGGCGCAGCGGGTCCTGCTCCCAGGAGATGCTCGGGAGCAGACGAAGCTGCGGACCCGACTTCCACGTGGTTTGCGGAGAAAAGACAAATGTGTTCAGACGCCCAGGGCGCGTGCCTACAGGTGTGCACATGGTTCAGACGCCCAGGGCGCGTGCCTACAGGTGTGCACATGGTTCAGACGCCCAGGGCACGTGCCTAGAGGTGTGCACATGGTTCAGACGCCCAGGGCGCCTGCGGGCAGGTGTGCACATGGTTCAGATGCCCAGGGCGCGTGCGGGCAGGTGTGCACATGGTTCAGACGCCCAGGACGCGTGCGGGCAGGTGTGCACATGGTTCAGACGCCCAGGACGCGTGCGGGCAGGTGTGCACATGGTTCAGACGCCCAGGGCGCGTGCCTACAGGTGTGCACATGGTTCATACGCCCAGGGCACGTGCCTACAGGTGTGCACATGGTTCAGACGCCCAGGGCGCATGCGGGCAGGTGTCCACATGGTTCAGACGCCCAGGGCACGTGCGGGCAGGTGTGCACATGGTTCAGACGCCCAGGGCACGTGCGGGCAGGTGTGCACATGGTTCAGACGCCCAGGGCGCATGCGTACATGTGTCCGGGTAGGGCAGACGCCCAGGGCGCATGCGTACACGTGTCTGTGCTGTTCGGACACCCACAGCGCGTGTGGGCAGGTGTCCGTGTAGTTCAGGAGCCCAGTGGTGTGCACGTGTGCGTATCTGCACTTGCGTAGGGATGAAAGACTAGGAGACAGAGACACCCCGCTGATCCATAGATACTTCACCTCGATTGATGGATCGATACTGGATGGACAGGCGGGAGAGACAGAGGCGCAGAGGCAGTGAGGGAGGACGGTGGCCGTCTCCACTCCGTGCAAAGCCTCCGGAGCCTGCAGCGCCCCCTATCCCGGGGGCCTGGGTTTCCCCGTCCCTCCTCTTGTCCCCGAAGAGGTGACTCCACCGTGACCACTGTGACCCAAGGGGAGGGTGCAGCACCCACCGGATCGTGCACGCAGACACCCCAGTGCACCAGCCATCCCTGGTGACCCCAAGCCCTCGGGGTCCGCAGGGTCTCTGGTCTCCGTGCACTCCAGCCCCTGTGGTGCCACCTTGGGCTCCTTCCCGAGGCGCCCTCAGCCGGGGATGCGGGCGTCCAAACGCTGACCTGTTGGAGAGGACACCGTTCCGAAGGTCACCGTGGGCGGCCCTCAGCTCACCGTGCCCTCCGTCGCCAGCACTGCCATCCAGGTAGACTGAGTCATGGCAGAGACAATGCAGCAGTGGAAACCCGCTGTCCCCTGGGCATCCCAGCAGCACCCACACAGGGCCCAGAAAGCTGCCAGCGCCCTGCAAGCCCAGGGCAGCCCCACGGCGAGGGGCTCTGCACCTGCAGCGTGTCCGTGGGGCGGGCAAGAGGGCGCCTGGAGGGGCTTTGCCACCCGAGCGCCAGGGGACCACGCACCCCTGCATGAGGGCCTCTCGGGGATGGGGGTGACCCTGCCCGTGGTTTCATCCACAACACAGCAAGCACAGTAGCGTGAGGGCTGTGCAGGTGAGCGCCGCTCACACCCACATAGCTGAGCACACCGGTGAGTCCAGCGGGCGGGGACGCTGGTTCCCAGATGAAGTAAACACTCCGATCCCTCCGCCTGTGACGCTTTTCCCTGCACTTGGCCAGGTCCTCCCGGCCGTGAGGTGTTGGTCTAAACATCGCGGCTCCCTTGGCGGCCACTTCCAAGACCAGCCCAGGTGCGTCTCTGTCCTTCCCCCGGCCACACCCTGCAAGGTGGCCTCCCAGCAGCTGCCCACCTGGAGCACTTAAATATTATGTTGTTTGTCTATCGCGTTGGGGCTCTCCCACGACGGACACTCGGCGTGCACGTAGAAGGCTGAGTGCGGCACGGCCACGGGACCGTAGTGCAAGGGAGAAAAGCTCTTTCTGTGCCGATTGTCCAGCCGCATCCCCGTCCCCGTCCCCAGGACCACCTCCAGCCTGTTTTCCGTCCCTGGTCTGAGGTCACACAGGTGATCAATCCCGAGCGGGGTTGGCCCCTTGCTTGTCGGAACCAAGGGCCCCCTGTGCAGTGCGGCCTCGGGGCACCAGGAACACTGCCCCCCACCCGCCTGCCCTCCCGCCACATCCCGCACCCGGCTCCCCCGGCTCCCTGCAGGTGCCTAGAATTGTGCGCTTCCTTCTCCGTGGAAAGAAATCAAAATAGATTAAAGGCAGCTATCGACACACACGTCGTGTCCGGAGGGCAGAACCCCCTAGACATGGGCCCGTCATGCACGCCGTTGCCCCAGCAAGCTCATCGGGACCCCCACATGGCCTGGGGGTCTGAACGGGAAGGTCCCCCAGGGGGTCCCTGAACAAAGACAGGAGGGAGAAGACGGCAGAGAGGCAGCAGTTTGCAGAGCAAGTGTGCAGAGGGAGTTTGCAGAGCCCAGATGCCCCATCGGGCTGCCGGCTGACCCGGGTTCAGGCCTGTGTGCCCACCGGGCCCTACTTGGTCACCTCACAGGCCACCCCTCAAAGCCCTGGGTGATAGCAGCATTTCACAGAAATAGTTAAAGGGGACGCATGGCCCCAACATGAACGGCTCTCGGTCGGGACTGAGACTGCAGAACCAAGCAGGCGCAGGAAGGGTCCTTTTGTGCCCGTCGTGGCGACGCGGTCCCTTGTGGCAAAACCGTTGCGTCACTGACCCGCCTCTCTAGAGACGCCTGCATGACCTCCACGCGCATCGGGGGCTTCCGTGCAAAAGCCACACGCGTAAAGACGTGTCCGAGAAAAGCACAGCAGCGCGTGTGCCCGTTTCTGGGACGCGGGGCGGCCGTCCCCTCAGCAGGGCCAGGACCTTCCACTGTGGTAAGTCTCAGGACGCAACACGTTTGGATGCACAGATGCGGAGCAAAATCACGAGGCCAAACAAAGTGGGCACATCTTTACTTTAGGAGTCCCCGGAATCGGTAAGGAAAGAGGCTCACGGGTGAGGAAAGGACGTGGCCGTTTCCCAGGGGAAGGAAGTACGACTCAGTAAACCCCGGGGGGGGGGGGATCGTAACCCGAGGTCACGAAAAAATGCAAAATAAGGAGAAAGAAGCAAGCGTCGGACTTCGGGAGACAGCGAGGTATCCCCTCCCGCCTGTCAAACCAGAAACAATGCGTCCCCGAGGATGGCGAGCGATGGCTGGTGGCAGCGGGACGAGGCCGGGCGAGGAGCACCGCGGAGGGAACGGTGAACACTGGCTTAGCTCTGGCCCCACCCATCCTCGTTGGAATTCTCCCAAAGCCTTCGAAAGCGGGAACCCAAAGAGAAGCTTGCACACGCATGTTCCCGGACGTGATATTGGGTATTTACTGAGACGTAGCAGCAGCCCAAGGGGCCTCGGGAGTGGGGGATGGACGCATAAAAACCGTGGTGCCTGCGGCACAGGCCTGCGGAGGAAGGATGCCGTGCACCTGCCAGGCCGCGACGCGACGCTCGGGGATGTAAACCACATAACCCTGCACGTAGAAACGGTCAAAACAGTTTCATGTTACGTGCATTTTATGACCATCCACACGCAGAGGATAAACTGAGCACCCGCGAGCCAGCCCCGTGACCCCGCCGCATCCACCCGGGTCATCATCACTCTCAGCCGCGTGCTTCAGGTGACGGGGACACGAGGTATTTGGGCCTCTGTCTCCGCGAATCCCCCTACCCGGGCGTTAGGATCCTGCGTGGCAGCATCGTGAGCGGAAATGAGTGATGCTCTGCATCCGTATCCCATCGTCACCAAGGCCTGCGAGCGCTCCCGGTTCCAGGTCCACGTCCCACGGGCTGCGGGTTTGTCCTCCCCGCGGGGCCCAGCGGCGGCCCAACGCCCCAGGAACAAAGTGGGCGGGACATTTTCTCACCTGTGCATTACTTTTTTAGCACAATATGGGAAATTTAATTTCTTTTCACGCAACGCTCTTTGAAAAGCCCATCCCTGAAATCGCTGGGCAAATTATAGCGAGATAAGGACCACCGCGTACAGATTTATATTCTTACCTGTAACAAAACCCCCCAAAAAATACTTAAAAAAAAAAAAAAGATAAGCAAGACCACAAACCTGGCCAAATGCTCGGAAAGCTTTGCACAGAAGTGAATATACACGTGAACGAGGATCTACGCCTGGTGCAGCTACAAACCCAGTGCCGGCGAAACAACGTGTAAATTCACGTCTCTGGATGTTTCTCTTCTCGCCATTCGTTAATTAAACAGCATCAGCGGGAAACCCCAAAACCATTAGGACCAACCCCTGAGAACGTTAGGTCATCCTGGAAAGCGATTTTGTTTTTTGAATTGTAACTACCTTGTTGCAGTTAAAAGAAAAAAAAAAGTTGAGTAAAAATCCTTTCTCCAAAATAAAATAGAATAAAATAAAATAGAAAACAAAATAGAATATAAAGCAAAATATAAAATAGAATATAAAGTAAAATATAAAATAGAATATAAAACAAAATAGAATATAAAATAGAATATGAAATAAAATAGAATACAATATAAAATAGAATATAAAGTAAAATATAAAATAAAAGAGAGGGATCCCTGGGTGGTGCAGCAGTTTGGTGCCTGCCTTTGGCCCAGGGCGCGATCCTGGAGACCCGGGATCGAATCCCACGTCAGGCTCCCAGTACATGGAGCCTGCTTCTCCCTCTGCCTATGTCTCTGCCTCTCTCTCTCTCTCTCTCTCTGTGTGACTATCATAAATAAATAAAAATTAAAAAAATAAAAATAAAATATAATATAATATAAAGTAAAATATAAAATAAAATATAATATAAAGTAAAATATAAAATAAAATAGAATATAAAGTAAAATAGAAAATAAAATAGAATATGAAATAAAATAGAATACAATATAAAATATAATATAATATAAAATATAAAATAAAATAGAATATAAAGTAAAATATAAAATAAAATAGAGTATAGAGTAAAATATAAAATAAAATAGAATATAAAGTAAAATAGAAAATAAGATAGAATATAAACTAAAATAGAAAATAGAATATAAAGTAAAATAGAAAATAAAATAGAATATAAAGTAAAATAGAAAATAAAATAGAATATAAAGTAAAATATAAAATAAAATAGAATATAAAGTAAAATAGAAAATAAAATAGAGGGATCCCTGGGTGGCGCAGCGGTTTGGCGCCTGCCTTTGGCCCAGGGCGCGATCTTGGAGAACCGGGATCGAATCCCACGTCAGGCTCCCGATGCATGGAGCCTGCTTCTCCCTCCGCCTGTGTCTCTGCCTCTCTCTCTCTCTCTGTGACTATCATAAATAAATAAAAAAAAATAAAAATAAAAATAAAATAGAATATAAAGTAAAATAGAAAATAAAATAGAATATGAAACAAAATAAAATACAATATAAAATAGAATATAAAATAAAATAGAATATAGAATAGAATATAAAATAAAATATAAAATGTAATAAAATATAAAATAAAATAAAAAGAGTAAACTCAGGGCAATCGTCTTGAAAAGTAAAAAGCGTCTCTTCCACGCACTCTGCGATGAATCAGAGACCCCTGTAACCCATGAACCATGCTCAACCCGTGCCAGCCTCCATGGGGACCCCCCCACTGTCATCCGTGTTGTCCTGGGGGGACTTTGGTCCTCAGGTAAGTCGTCACCCCGAGCGCCCAGGAGTACGGCCGCATTTGGAAACAGGGTGTTGGCGGAGCTGATTCAGGAGATGCGCTTGGTGGGCGGGGCGACCCGGTCTGCATGACTTCTCAGCTCACGACGAGCTGGCCCCTCACCATTACGACGGAATAAACCCCCCGGGTTTGAAGACCCTGTGTTTGGTCCTTTGTTCCCGTAGGTGCAGGAACCCGTGCAGGTGAGCTCTGCAATTTGTGAATTAATTATTGACCCTTTGTCACGCGGCATGACAGCTTGGCCGTGATCACGGAGGCACGGTGGTGCCTGAGCGATCCCACAAGTGCCTGGGGACCTGGGACACCGTGTCATCCCAGGACCCCGTTACCGAAGCCTTCCAAAATAAAAATATGGTTCTGCTAAGGAGGCCTCCCCTCATAGGTCATACATGAGAACATTAAAAAGCCCAAATGCAGATCGATTTTTCCAAAAAGAGGGATCTCGGATGCCAGGGTTTGGGGAGTTCCCAGCTTGAACGACAGGCAAGTAAACGTGCAGCCACGTTTCTGTGGTAAAGGAAACATGGGGCGTACGGAGGGACACGGCGGCGATGCCAGGACCCCCATGGCGGTGATGCCGGGACCTCCGGGTGGAGATGCTGTGACCCCCGAGTCGGCTGGACGTGGCCGGAGCCCAGGCCTGTGACCAGGTCGGCTGGACATGGACAGAGCCCTGCCCAACCCCACTCTGCTTACTATTTTCATGCCTCATTTCATTCACCTTCTTGAATTTTGGGGAACAATTCCCTTTATCACTAAATCCATCGATCAGAGACGAGACTCATCCGTGGTCATGAAGGTGAAGGTCAGCATCGAACGCCAAGCGGCCAGTGGGAAACAGGGAAGGGGCCTGTTCGTGTGACTGCTCCGGGGGTTCCTCGTCCTGAAGCCAAGACCCGGACGCCCCCCAGCCCCGGGCCGAGTTGGGACAGAGAAAGCCCGTCCTGAGTGGTGCCCGTGCACCTGTCGTGTCCCCACCAAGATGATTTCCTCCCCCCGCGTGGGGATCCCACCTCCGTGCGGTGCACCCAGCTCCCTGACGGGCTGCAGATGGACACGCGTGCCTGTGAGGCCACGTGCACCCCGAGACCTCAGCCCACCCCCGCCCTCGTGGGCCCGGAGACCCCGCAGCGGCTCAGCAGCTTCTGCACCCACACCCCACATGTGTCGGAGCTGGGGGCTCCCTTAAACGCGCTTTATGACCTGGTAAACCAACAGCGTGTTTGCAGAACCTCGTGGGTGCAGGAAGCCGCAAACATTTCGAGGCTCAGGGCGCGAGATTCACGAGTGCGGCGGGAGAAAAATGAGGCTCAGGAGCCGCCGTGTGGCCATCGATCGTGTGCGAGCCGCAGACCCGGGCGCACAGCGGAGTCTGTCACGCAGCCTTCACCTTCTGGTTGCTGTGCAGGATGCACCCGTGGGGGCCCCCAGGTCATGGAGGTGGGACCCCCAGGGCGGGGCACGCATCCTAGTCCACGAGGAGACCCCAGAGAGCCCCGGCGCTCCCCGCGTGCGAGGACACAGCGAGCAGCTCACCGGCCGTACACCCGCACCCGTGGCCTGGGGGCACCTGACGGGCTCGTGCCCACGGCGCAGCCCTAGCCCCGCACACGGTTGTCGGGTCACCCTGGGTGTCTGCACAGCCTTCTGTTTGGTGGGGACTCAGTTCCACCAGGACCAGACCCTGGCATCGCCCGGGGGCAGGGGGCACAGGCCAACCCCTGACCCCGCGGCCCCTGCGGGGCTGTGGGCGCTCGCTCGGGTCCTGAAGAGCCAGCCCGGAAGCCAGCCACGCGGATGGACGTGTCACTGTTTACAACAGCGGGGCCTTGGCACTCCCCCCGCCCCCCCCTGCGGCCCCAGCTGACCCTGCCCTATTTATAGCCACGTCGCCCGGCAACTGCACAAACACACGGCAGCAGCGACAGCTGAGAGGCAAAGACGAGGCCCCGAGGTCTTAGATGCCCAGATCCCCTTTCCGCAGATGGGCCGAGCACAGACCCACGCCCAGGGCGGGCGGGGTCCCCGCACTGCACCCGGTGGCCAGCTCGGGGCAGCTGTTTGGTGTGATGGTCCCTCCAGGGTGGGTCTGGTTCCTTTCTAATTCGGAAGGTGCCACATTCCTGGAGGCTGAGGTCAAGGCCGCACTCCGTACAGGCAGGTTGGGAGGTTGGGAGGGCGGGGGGGGGCAGGGGCACAGGGGACGGGGGAGCCCAGGTGTGTGTCTACCCCGAGGAGGAGGAGGACGGCTCCGGTTGCACCTCAGGGGTGCAGACCTGCTCCCCCGTGGGAGGCGGGGTCCGCGCCAAGGTGCTCACACTGCGGCTCCACGGCCCGTCCTGTGTGAGCTGCCCCTGGGGTGCAGCGTGTGGCCCGGTTGGCCCCCCAGTGACCTGTCCGCTCCCACTCGCAGCCACGTCGGTCTTCAGAAGCCGTCCAGTGGGAGCCGCCCTGCCGCCGTCCCCAACGCAGCAGAAACTAGACCTTTGGCGTTTCGGGGAGGGGCGCCGCTGGGACCGAAGCAGGCTCACCGCTGTCCCTGCCACCGCATCTGCTGCTTATTCCAACAACAGCCCCCAGCGCCCCTGGACACCTGGACACCCAAACCCTCGGGGGTCACATATCCCATCTGCACGTCCATCCACCCAGGTGTGAGGTCCCGTGACTCCGGCCTGGGTTCTCGGGTCCCATGCTCCTCACCACCCTCAATTCACACCTGGGACCCAGAGGCACACGCAGCCCACCCCCACCCCCCCCACCATCCTCCTCCAGCCCGAGAGCAAGTGGAGGAAGCAACCCAGGTGCCCATGGACAGACAGACGTGTGAACTGCAGCTGGGGCATCCACGCAGGGGGGCACGACTCAGCCGCGGACAGGAACAGGGCTCTGGCACCTGCTGCCCCGTGGATGGCCCGCATGCACGTGATGCTCGTGAGAGATGCAGATGCACGAAGCCCTGTGGGGCCTGTGCTCATGCTGGGCTCTGCACCTGCTGCACACAACCTCCTGGGGTGCACACAGTACCCGCCCTCACGCCTGCACACGCTTCCTCGAACCCACCAAACGCGTGTCCAAAGACACACACGCCCCATGTCGGTATTGTCAGAGTCTGCGTTCTACTCCTTCATCCAGTGAATGGATGGATAGATGATCAATCAGTAGATACATAGTAAATGAATAGGTGGATGGATGGATGGATGGATGGATGGATGGATGGATGGATACATAGCTATGATGGATGGAGGGATGGATGATAGGTCAATGGACAGATAATAAATAAATGGATGGATAGATAGATTTGATGGATGGATAGATGAGCGATGGATGATGGATGATGGTTGGATGGATGGACAGAGATGATAGATACGTGACAGATACTTGATAGATTTATAGACAGATGATAAGTGGATGGGCAGATATTAGTAAGTAAATAGATAGGTAAGTGGATGGATGGATGGATGGATGGATGATAGAAGGATTCATCAATGGATAGATAACCAATGAACAGATGGATGGATACAAAGATACATAGATGTGATGGATGGATGGAGAGATAGATGGATAGATTGGATGAACGGATGGACGATAGATCAATGGGTGGATAACAAATCAATAGATGGATGGGCACATTGTGGTAAATAAATGGATGGATACACAGATCGGACGGATGGATGGCAGGTGGATGGTGGATGGATACAGATGGTAGATGCCTCATAGATACTTGGTGGATTTGTAGACAGATGACAGGTGGATGGGCAGGTATTAGGAAGTAAATAGGGAAGTGGATGGACGGATGGATAGACGGCAGGTAGATACATGATGGATGGATAGAGGTGTGAGTGGGTAGCTGGACAGACGGACAGCACGCGAGCAGATGACAGATCGATACAGATAGCCCGGATGCGTGCTGCACAGGTCATGTCTGGAGAGATGGGTGCGCGTGTGACCCCAACCGTCCACGGCTGGGGAACTGGCTCAGAACACACCCTACTCCCGGCCCTCAAAGCTTCAACCCAGGACCCCCTCCCTGAGGGACCCACCTGCTGGAATCCCCTTCCTCCTGCAGGTCCCGGGTGGGACAGAGAACATGTCCAGCCACCTTGCAGGACAGAAGGGCCACCGTGGGGGATGGCGGGGAGGGGCACGGGGGACGAGGCAGGAAATGTCACGCTGGGCACCCATGGCAACCAGGCACAGGGAAACCAGTAAACAGACCCGAGGCCCTGCTGACAGGGAGGAGGCGGGAGGCCACCCTGCCAGCCCAGGAGGTCATGCCCCAGCTGTTCCTCTGCCGGCAGCTGCTGCCCCACCCCCCGCCACAGCCACCGCCCCTCCCGGGCCACGACCCAGGCTGAAGAATGGCCCGGACAGACGGATGCCTGGACGGATCCTATGCAGGGGTGGGGGTGCCTGTGGAGGGATCCCGACGAGCATCAGGACGTGTCTGTGGGGGTCGTGGGGAGGGCCTGCCTAGGAGCTGAGGCCATGCTGGGCTCCTGCGGAGGTCGCTGCTCAGGGCAAGAACCCTAAAGGGCCCCTGCTGCCCCCGTGGGCACAGAGGTTGACCAGGTGTCATGTCCCTGGGGCCCACGAGGTGGCGCCGACCCCTGCGGGCGGCCACCCCAGGCTTAGGAAGGGCAACGTTTCCTTCCCGGGGTTTCACCTCCTTTTAGGAACAGAGTCTCACCTGAGTTCCCCCAAAACAAATGCTTACTCCGTCACGGGCTCACGGGCTCACCGTAAAGACGAGCGATGGCAGACGGGCGACAGGCAGACAAACCACTAAGACGAGCCCACCAAGTGGACAAATCCCGGAGGCGGCTCTGTGTGCGCTTGTCGAGGGTTTTAACCCACAAGCGGGAGCTCCTCTGTCAGCAGGCGGCCGCGTGACGTGACTGTGGTGAGGATGCGGGGTCTGATTCTGGGCCGGTTCAGGCCTGAGCGACTGGAACAGGGTTGACAGTCAACCCGCCGGACGGGTGTTCCCCCAGTCGCATCATCCGGCACCGCACGCCCAGCGCTGCCCGTCTACACCCGCCGGTGGAGGCCTTTCCGAGAAACCCCCGAGCGGCCACCAGAATGATGGCTTTTCCTGGACATATCATTTCCACACGTCCGCAAGCATTTGCCAAACCATTTGCCAATTCCCCCCAAAAAAGACTAAATAAAACCACAGTGAGGTCAGGTTTTACCTCTTTTCTGTTTTGTTGTTGTTGTTGTTGTTGTTCCTCACATCCTGGAGAGAAGATCCTGGTGGAAGCTTCTGGAACCGACCCCAAGGCACGTTTGTCTTCATCAAGCGAGCAAACTGGCCGTCTTCCCGTTCCACGTGGGGTCCTCCGCTTCCTCGGGGTGTCATGACAATCCCTCCGACTCCGGGACGGCCAAGCACACAGCACCTTTGTCGGCGTCACGTGAGAGGGCGGCCGTTGGGCTTGCACTGAGGAAGAGGCGGCGGCCCGCCGGGAATCCCGGAGGAGCAGTGACGCGTCCCTAATGCCCGACGGTGGTGATGATATCCTTAACACCAAGACTAGTGCTTGTCCTGTCATGACGACAACGAGGCCAGGACAAACACTCACAGGCTCGCTTGTGCTTCCTTCGCGTTGGATTTCCACGACTTTGAGGGGACACCACGATGCCGCTCACTGTGGCACCAGTGATGAGTCTTGCCCCAGGAGCAGAGCGCCCCAGGACGGGACATGTGGCCCGGGATGGACAATGAGGCGGTGAAGCTGACCTCCATGACCTCGCCGGCTTCCATCCGGGCCCCCGGCTAAGCCCCCCCCATTTCTCCATCCCCACCTTTAACGTAGAGTGACCTTAGCAGGTGGGGTGCTTCCCGCACCCCAGACCCACGAGAGCACCAAGGAGGCCCCGTGTGCAGAAGTGGTTGCTGTGAACAAACACAGAAATGTCTACACAGTGCGTGTCCGGGCCGAGCCCGCGAGCTGAGCGGTCCCGCCCTCCGTGAAGCGTCGATGCCCCTTAATTGACAGCGATTCACCTGCTCCATCACGGGAAAACCAACTTTATGACCATAAAATTAAACGCCCTTGAACGAAATTAGCTTCATCCTACATAAAATATGTAAGAAAGCAGATGGCACCGTTCACAACCGACCTCTCTTTCTTGCTCGGCAAAAAAACCAGATTGTGCAGATTGCCCCAACGTTTTAGATCAAAAGGGAGCCATAAATGCCCATGAAGCGTTTTTCATTTTTTTTTATTATTTTTTGGTAGAACTTTTCCCCATTAAAATGGTTACGTTTTGTCTAAAATTATTACCTCCTGGAACAAAAAGCACAGGGTTTTTTGTAGGTTTTTTTTTTTTTGGAGAGGGGGGGTCCCAAGAAGAAAAAACAATTATGCTATTCAATTTGTGGCCACAAAGATGTAGTGTAATACGAAGTAATAAAACAGAAAGAACCGTATAAAGTAAGAGTTACACAGATTAAATTGCCTAATAGAAACCTGACAGAGGGGAGCAAGCCTGCTTTATTGAGAAAGCTTTTACAAACGTGTAATCAATAATAAAGTTTATACATCCTGTCTCATGACTTGATTAAAAAATTCTTCTATTTATTAAATAAGTCTGCGTCGCTCCGAGCTGTAATGAAACAGCTGCCGCGGATCTGGGGTCATTCTTCTTGGGGGAACAGTCAGCATTCCGCACAAACCCCCTGCCTCCGGAGCCGACGCGCGGGGCCGGGACGACTCAAGTCCGCCTCGGAGACGCGCTCTCTCCACGGGGGACGAGGTGGCAAGGACATTCGCACAGAGACACGCAATCACAGACCCGCACACACAGCTACACACACGCACAAACACTTTATTCCTGAGACGGGGCATGGGCAGGCGGCAGTGCTGAGCAACGACACTCTGAGCTGAGCTTTTCCCAGCTAGGAGGATGGAGCCGTGTGGACACGGCTCACCCCTCACTCACCCCCGAGACGACAGGGCCCTCATCCCAGCAGCCCCACGTCTCTTCAGAATGTTCCAGAATGCTCGAGTCCCAAGTCAGACTCCCTGCATGGAGCCTGCTTCTCCCTCTGCCTGTGTCTCTGCCTCGCTCTCTCTGTCTCTCATGAATAAATAAGTAAAATATTTAAAATTAACAAATCAATTTTAAAAAAGAATGTTCCAGAATGCTGAAAACTACACGATGTAATAGGATTTCATGACGTCCACGGGTGGGGAGATGGTTGGGACAGCACCTCGTGTGAACGTGTGAATGAACATCCCTTCTTCCAAGTCGCCTCTACTCCAAATTACTGCCGCTGGCCTGGACGGCAAGGAGGGATTCGGGAGCACGGGATCTCAGCAGTGAAAGCGGCCCGTGCCCCAGCCCCGTGGCTCTGATGCCACACATATGTAGTTGAAAGCTCCTCTGCGCCAGGCACTGTCGTAGGGGCTGGGGCCCCAGCAGCAGGCAAAACAAGGTCCCCCTCCCCCGGGGGGGTGCACTGCAACAGGGGGTGGGTGCTCACGACCTGAGCTGAAGGCGGATCCTCAACCGTTGAGCCACCAGGATTTTGCACCAGACACCACACGGGTGAGAAGGCCGTGGAGCAACAGCTTTCAGGTTCTGGAAGAGACACAACTGTGAGCCTATGATTCCATACCCAGCTAAAGTACCTCCCAAGGCGACCACGGACTTTTCCCAGCCCCTGACAGCCGGGACGGAGCATCGCTGACCTTGCCACTTTGCAGAATGTGAACGACGCTTCATCCCGTGCGGCAGAAACGTGAGCAGGAAATATAGAGACTGGGGGGGATTCGCCAGGACCCTCAGTTCCCCGGAGCATCCGCACATTTGGGGCGTCGCCGGCCACCTGGGGCGTGTGTGCTCCTCATATCGCCGCACCCACAGCTGCCCTCATACCTGGGAATGTAGGTATGTGGGGCTTCGCACACACGTCCCCGGGGCGACCATAAGCAATGCACCCGGGGACGGAGGGGGATCTGAAAGCCACAGGAATCCGTCCTCCCCGGCTGTGGAGACCAGATGTCTGAGATCCAGAAGGGGCGGTGTGGGCGCGTCCTGGGGGCTCCGAGGGAAGAGCTGCTCCTCTCCCAGCTGGAGCTGCCAGTGGTTCCCGGTGTCCCGTGGTGTGTGGACGCATCCCCCGTCATCTCTGCCTCTGTGCTCGTGTGTGCCCGTGCCCACATCGAAACGTCCCCTCCTTATGCAGACCCCAGGCCACTGGGGCAGGGCCCACCTGAACAACCTCATTTGCACTTGGTGACCCCTGTAAGACCTCGCATGCTGAGGTCCTGGGGGTTGGGACCGTGACATGTGCACTTCGGCCCCGGACCACACACGGGAACTGCACACACGCTTCAGTTCCCCTTTCCGTCCCTTTGCCGGGGATGTGTCCTCCATCCGAGGTGGGCTCCCACCCTGTGACCCACTTCCTCCTCCTCCCTGGCCTGCCCGCCCACCTCACCCACGTGGTCGACAGTCCCCAAGCGTGTCAACCACCTTTTCTCCTGTTTCCCCCAGACTGGGAGCTCCTCCAAGGTACACCTCACTGACTTCTGCGTCCCCGGGACCCAGCACACAACACGTGGCCCACAGGAGCGTCAAAACGCCCAGACACGACAGCTTATTCCTGTAGGACAAGAATGGTGCTCACGTGTGCTCCTCTTAAACCAGCCCATCTCTCTGTGAGAACGGGGACACCAGCTCCCAGCTCCCAGGGCGACCTGATTCCATGTGGAAGGAGGGAGGAAAGGCAGAGGTTTTCTCTCAATTTCAGGTTCACCAAAACGCACACTTTTGCAGTAAAAGAGGGAGCATAAAACGCGCTGTCCGTGGCCCCCGCTCATGCCGGGGAGCTGCGAGTCTGCGTTTGCCTGCACTGACTTTCCTCGGGTCCTGAGTGTCTCTTGCGTTCTGACGGGACCACGGGCAGGGCCGGGATGGGGACCCAGACCCAAGGCAGGGGGACCTCAGGGGGTCGTCGGCTGTTGGATGCAGCCCTGCCTTAGCAACCGGAGAGGAGAGCCGGAGTCCGGACTTGAGTGTGCTGCATGGGAGGTGCGGGGCCTGCGCTTTCGCGGGGGCCCAGACCCCAGCAGATTTTCTGAATGCCGAGAGGCGCGTATCCTCCCGGCCAGCTGGCGAGCCCGGAAAAGGGTGGGACCAGCCACCTCCAGGGTCGCGGAAAGACCAAGAAGCACCTGTCGCCAGGAGGGGAGACCCCTAAGCTGGCGCCCTGAGCCCCACAGCAGCCTGTGCCGACTGTCACCCCGCGACCCAGGTGGGGCACAGACCCTGACACCGCAGGGTGTATGTGTGCGCCAAGGCCGAGACGCAAGCCTGTTAACCTGGGGGCGAATGCCTGAGTGTCGCCGCCCACACGGGCAGCACGGGCCTGTCGTCCTTCCTGCACCTGCTCCCCAGAAATAGAGCGGCTCCGGCCAGCCGCTGTCAGGCGACAGGCGCGCAGGCGTGCCCGGCAGGTGTGGGCCGCGCTCTGCATGGGGTGTTTTTAGACCCTTGCCCTCCACGCCCCTTGTGCCGTGGCCAGAAATAACTTCGCCGCTCGATGCACAGGCTTCCAGGAGACGCTGCGGGCTTGGCGGCCACCGGGGCCCGCTTGTGCGCTGGGACAGTGTCCCGGGGCGAGGCACAGGCTTCCTGCGGCCCTCACACACCTCGGGTACGACCTGCGGAAGGCATGCTGCTTCCGACGGCCACGGGGTGTCACCTGTCAGGGCAAACCTGTAACTGCTGCAGGTGGGTGCAGAGTCCCAGTGCTCCCGTGCACCCACGCTGTGGGGTCAGGTCCACGGAGGCCTGGTGTCTGCAGCAGGAGCTCCTGCGTGGTCGGTGCCCGGAGCTCGCTTCAGCACCCTCCTGCAGCAACCTCCCCCGTCGTGCTCGCCCTGAACACCTGCAGATTCAAGGGGCACCTGGGGGGCTCCATCAGTGGAGCACCTGCCTTCAGCTGAGCTCACCATCCTGGGGGCCTGAACCCCTGTCCCGCCAGGCTCGGGAAATCGCCAACCGGCCAGACACAGCCGTGACCCCAGTGGGAAGGAGGGCACCTGTCCACAGACCCCACCTGTCCACAGACCCCACCTGCGTCCACAGACCCACTGGGGAGGGTCCACTGCAGGAGTAATTCACCTCACAGTGCAGGTGTGGAGTTGAAATCCAGATGGGAAACTTGACAGCCGTCTTCACAACTCACGGCTTATAAAAATAACGCAAAAGGAGAAACCAGATTACATGCCATCGGGCCTACTACATTGTGTTTTTATGGGCTAGGGATACACGTGTTTCCTAAAATTACACGCTCTACAAGGCAGATACGTGTATGCTATGCGGTGCCATGTAGCACACACTCACGTATCATGTAATTACATGATATGATTGTATTCCGTGTTACGCACGCGTGTTATCTGAGGTTATGGGAGATTCGATACATAATCATGATGCCTCTAATTTTTGTGTCTACAGATCAGGGACTCTGCTCATCTCTGCGCCAGCGCAAACGCACATGTACAGCCTCAGACGCTCTTTACCATCTTTCCGTGTGTGCACGTGCGTGCTGTAAACAAGCGGAGCAGAGGAAACACACCTGCTTTCAATCTATTACCCATTTATCTATGTGTGCATCCATCGATCCCTCCTTCCGTCATATCATCCATCAACTCATCTATCCACCCATCTATTCTCCGTCCATCCATCATCCACCCATCACATCTATCCATCGATTAATCCATCCATCCATCCATCCATCCAACCATCCATCCATCCATCCATCCAACCATCCAACCATCTATCCATCCATGCACTGACCTATCCATCCATTGATTCCTCTATCTATCTATCTATCTATCTATCTATCTATCTATCTATCTTATTATCCATCCATTATATCTATTATCTATCTGTCCATCCCCCCATCCATCCATCCATCCATCCATCCATCCATCCACCCATCCATCATGTCTGTCAATCCATCCATCCTTCCATCATCTCTTTCTCTCTCTGTCTCTGTCTCTCTTTCTCTCTCTGTCTCTGTCTCTCTCTCTGTCTCTGTCTCTCTCTCTCTCTCATCCCCAAGTCTGGAAGGACACCCAAACTCCACATGCGCGCTCCTTTTCAAAGACTGGAGGGCCCATTGTCTCTGTGCATTTTCCGGGAAAGAACCTGCATTGTGTCGCACAACGGGATCAGGGCTGGGTTTAAAGTGGGTCAGAAAGGAAACTGAAGTGCACCACCTGCTCCTCTCAGGTAACCCAGTTCTGACTCCGCAAAAACGACAACTGGACCGAAGAGTTCACAACCTGTGCAGGCCAGTTGCTTCTTGAGCCCGCCTCGTCCCCGGTGGTCGTGGGAACGTTGTCTGGCTCCTAGCGAGGCTCTTGCTGCCCTTGAACCTCAGAAATGCCACCAAGTCTGGGAGGTTGGCCGTCGCGCCACCAGGGCAGCATGCGAGGAGATGGAGCCGGTCGCCTGTTGCCAACACCTGACTCCACCTCGCTCCGTGTGTGCGGTGGGCCTGGCGCGGCGTGGATGTGTCCGCCCGGGGCGGCGTCTGCTCAAACCCAGCGGAGCTCTGTGCCCCCGCGACCCCGGAACAGCTCGTGAGACAGCGCGTTTCTGTCATGGAAGTTCCCGACGGGGGTTGGACGCCGGGGATTAGGAGTTAATTACATACCTCGGATTCTGGAGCCAGACAGTAATGCGGCCCTAATGCCATGCGTGGCTGTGATTTCCTGCAATCTGCTGGTACATAACCTCTGGGGCATGAACAAGAGCCCTTAAAATAACCCGAGTTATGTGCTGCCAAAACAAGACTTAACTCAGCTGTCCTCCGCAAGGGCATTCTTTCCACGCGGGCTGCTGGCGAGGACACGCAGACGGATGGGCCCGGCTGGGGGGGCTCTCGAACCCAGGGATCAGCAGCCCCGACGGGCTGTGGTGCTCGGGGCCGCCAGTCTGACCAGTCTGTCTCAAGACGCCCCGAGGTGCCGCTTGAGGACTCGTGCTGGACACGGCGCTCACCACTCTGGGCTGCCTTTTCTCCCCAAAGTCTGGCGAGCAGAGTCTGAGGTCCAGGCGGGCCGCGCTCCCTCCGGAGGCTCCAGGGAGGGTCCCAGCAGCCTCTTCCGGCGTCTGGGGCCCCAGGCGTCCCCAGGCTGCTGGCCGCGTCCCTTCCGCTCCATGTGCTGGAAGTTGGCATGTGGACGTGCATCCTGGGGATGCCCCCATCCCGCCCGTGACACCTGCTCACCTGCCCATAACCCTTCCTGCGCAGGTCGGACGTTTAGACATTCACACACCCGTGCACACACGCAGCTCCCGTGTCACGCCCGCTGTCACCCCCATAGGGTCACAGGCCACCTCCGTGTTTAACCCTTGAGGAACTGGCAGGTTTCTTCTTGTTCCCTCTTAACAGTACCGACGGCAAGGTGTCCCGTGGGGGCAGCTCCTCCCGGGGGCTCCCTGTCCCATCCCCACGAGCCCGAACGGACCGGCAAGGCGCACCTGCCGCCCTCAGGCCCCAGCCCAGAGCCTTGGTTGTCCCTGGGCACGCACGCCTCACTCCTGCCTCAGGACCCGCCCCCTGGCTGGGACTCTGGGCCTGGGACCGTTACCCACATTTTCGGGCTAATTCCTTCTGTTTTGTGTCTCCAGCCCACTTCTGGAGCACGCAGCTGAGAGGAGCCCCCACGTCCTGTCGAACGGAGCCCTTCCCGGCGTCAGAGCCTGCACGTGATTGCCTTCCTCCCCGTTTCTACCCTCACCCCATGTGCAGCAACCGGCCCTCAGACGTGGTTATTCACATCTGGACGAAGGAACCCCTATGCTTCCCGTCTTCTGTGAGCGGCGGCCCGGGACGTGGAAGAGGAGACATGGTTCCCTTTATCCTGGGCCTGGGCTTTGCAAGTTGTCTCCAAGCAGTATTTGTAACCCCTAAAAAATAAAATACGTAATAGTCCACGCCAGGAACTCTGGCTCTCCGGAACGCGGAGTCCTGGCGGGAGCGGAATACAGCATCGCCCCCACGGTCCTTGGAGTCTCTGGCACCTTCACGCTCGGGGGCTCAGGGGCACGAGGACGCCGCAGCCTGAGTCCTGCTTCCGCGGTTTGAGCGGAACTCAAGAACCGTCCAGAAAACACTGCTTCCCCCCCCAGAGAGCTGCGAGCGGGGTCCCGCCGCGGCACGAGGCTGGGCAGCCAGATGCCTTCTCTCTGGTTATAAACTTATTTATAGCCCGAACTCGTTTCCAAAACACGTTTAACGCACGTTTATTTTTAGCTCGCGCGCGTCCGACTCTGGAAAAGTTGGGAGACAGAGAAAACGCTTTTCGAGCTCACGGACGACGTGGGCGCCCTAATGGGATTGGCTTGCGGGGGACCGCCACTGCCCGGGCCGGAGGCCGTTTGGGTGGAGCGCGGCCCGGCTCGTGTCGGGGTCCTGCTGGTCCCGGCCTCTGGCCTCCAGGTGGGCGATGCTGCAGGTTCTCCTGCCCCAGGCACCGCCCCCTAAGGCGCCCGCTCGGCTCACCCCCGCAGGCGGCTGCAGGCAGACCATGTGGGACTGTGGACCATGAAGGCCACGCAGCCCTGGAGCGTAGCTCGCACCTGCTCCCGGGGGGCCCTAACGGAGCAGGCGACGTCAAGGAACGCGCGCGGTGCTCATTAAGCACACAGGCAGGCCGCCTGTGCCCGGATGGCAGTGCCCGCCCAGGTGAGGCGCCCTCCCTGTATCTTCACCAACGCACGACCATTCCTCCCATGACTTAAAGGGATTGACCTAACGGCTGAACCGGACGACCCCCCAGGGGTTACGGAGGAGTGTCTCTCATCCCTAAGGGTCTGGAAGGGGTCCTGGTGATGGTGAGTGAGGCCTCACTGCAGGTCTGTAGGCTCCACGGCCACAGTGGATTTGGGTGCCGTGTGAGGCTGCTGCGGTGGTCACAGCAAATGACCCCAAACGGGGACCTACATAGGACCCCATCCTGACCCAGCTCTGGAGCTCCAGGAGGGGCAGGGGCTGAGATCCAGGGGCTCCAGGGAGGGTCCCTCCCGCCTCTTCCAGCGTCTGGGGCCCCAGGCGTCCCCGGGCTTCTGGCCGTGTCCCTCCCGTCCTCACGTGGCTCCTCCTGTGCATCTGCCTCTCCTCCTCTGTCTCTTCCGGGGACCCCCGTCGTTGGACGTAGGGCCAGGACGAGCTCATCTCAGATCCTTCACATCATCCCATCTGCAAACACCCTATTCCCAAATAAAATCTTATACTCAGGTTGCAGAATGGTCCTAAGGGCTTTGCGCATGTCAGCTCACCGAATGCTCAGCAGAACCTGCAAGTCGAGGGCTTTGATGACATCACTGAGGAGCAAACGGAGGCCGCGAGCGGGTGAATCGGAGCCCTGGTCACCAGGTAGCTCATGCTGACACAGCAGGAGGAGCTGTCCCCGTCCAATGCGAAGCATTTCATCGCTTGCAATTCGGCACAGACACACAGCAGAAGCAGCCCCTGTGTGTGGACAGATACACAGACAAAGTGTGGTCCACGCACACGGGGGACTACTACCTGGCCGTGAAAAGGAGTGGACTGCCCCGGGGATGGACCCTGAGGTCGTGGGGGTCACTGAGAGAAGCAGACCCACAAGGACCCGTGGCATGTGACTCTGTTTATATGAAACATCTGGAACATGCAACCCACAGACAGGAAACAGGTCGCCGGGGGCTGGGGGAGCGGGCGGGGGTGGCCGCTCGTGGGGACGGGGTCCCTGTCTGGCGGATGGGAAAGCTTTGGCACTAGACAAAGGCGTTGACTGCACGGCGCTGTGAGTGTGCGAAATGCTGCTGCATCGCTGGCTTTAAAGTAGCTGAGTTTAGGTTACGTGAGTTTTACCTCAAAACAAAATATTTCAAGTAAAAACGTGAAACGTGAAGAGCTGAGTACGGTGACATGTTCTGAGCGGCAGGCAGGGGAGGTGGTTTCCCCCGTGTAGGGCCCTTCGCCACATCGGCCGCACCTGACCCCCCGCAGCGCGGTGAGGCGCTCAGGAGCTGCAGAGGAGCAGACCCAGCTCCTGAGGCTGGCCTCGCGGGAGGGCCCTGGGGCCCCGGCAGTGCGGCTGGCAGCACCAGGGTCCCAACACACGCTCCCCGCGGCACTGCACGTTCAGTCGAGCCCAGGAGGACAGTGTGGCAGGCGGGGGCAGCTTGGCCCCCCGGGTTCCTTCCTGTGCCCAGAAGAGCAAGGGCCAGCAAAGCAGGGACACGAAGGGAAAGGGCATGCAGCTCGAGGTCACGAGGATCACCGGGGGACGGGGTCCACGTGCAGGTCACTGTGGGGTCACCTGTGTGAGATGAGAGTGCTGAGGTCACAGAGGTCACCCAGGACCCGGTCCAGGTTACTGAGAGATCACATCTCTGAGCAGAGCAGGGGTGGTGAGGTCACAGAGGTCACCTGAGAGCACCTCCACATCCAGGTCACTAAGAGGTCACATCTCTGAGCAGAGCAGAGGTGATGAAGTGACACCTGAGGGTGGTGAGGTCACAGGGGTCACCTGAGGACAGGATCCATGTCCAGGTCATTGTGAGGTCATATCTGTGAGCAGATACGGGTGATGAGGTCATGGAGGTCACTCAGGAGATGGTGAGGTCACAGAGGTCTCCCAGGACCAGGCCCAGGTCACTGTGAGGTCCCGTCTGTGATCAGATGAGGATGGTGAGGTCATGGAGGTCACCCAGGACACGGTGAGGTCACAGAGGTCACCCAGGCCCAGGCCCAGGTCACTGTGAGGTCCCGTCTGCAATCAGATGAGGGTGGTGAGGAAGCAGAGGTCGTGCTGGCTTGTAGCCCTTGTCCGCCCTGAGGGTCCCTCCTGCGTCTGGGGGCCCCGAGGTCCACTCGGCCGCCCAGCACATGTGGAGATAGAGCTGACCCCTGCTGTCCGTGGGGCTCTGCAGAGCGCAAGTGTCCATGGAGGTTTGACAGGGAAAGACTCTTCCTTCTGGAAACATGTCCCAGAAAGGCCGGCTTCCTGCCACAGAGCCTGTCTGTGCTTTTGTCCTCCTTTGGAGATGGCACCTGCGTGTCGCGCATGGAAGAAAGAGGCCGGGCGCCCAGCGTTCGCCACCTAAGCCGAAGATCGCAGCAGGAAAGTGCGTCGGGGGTCACGTCTAACGAGGAACAGGGAGGACGGTGTCACCCAGCACACCAACAGGATGGAGTCCCAGGGAAGCAAGGTGGCACCGGCCGCGCGTCCCCGAGCACCTGTGACCCGGACACAAGGTCGCGCCCGGGCCCCGAGTGCTGCTCACGCTCCCCTGTCTGTCGGCCTGGGCCCCAGGTGTCGCCTTCCCGGCGGGCCCGGGTTTCCAACATGCAGCACTACTCACTATAGCAGGTGCTTCTAATTCCCCCTCACCCCCACCCCAGGATCAATGCCCCGTGTCCCCAGGTTGGCATCAGGGGACGCGTCCCTGCTGCCATCCTGAAGCTCCCCCTTGGCCCCCCAGGAGACCCGCTCCTGCGCGCTCCCGTGTCGGCCCAGTGACCCGTGGGCCCCCATCCCACACTCCCCCCCCCCCCCCCCCGCCTATTATATTTTCCTGCGCTCCCGCCGGGCCCCCTCATGTGTGGCCGCCCTTCATCTATGTATTGGCCGCTTCGGGGACAGCGGGGCTGTGCCGGTAATGAGGGGGGGGCCAGTGCGAAGTACCTCCGCAGCCCCTGGAATCCCAAGCAGACCTCATTATCCCTTCCAGAGCGAAGCCTTCCCCGCTTCCTACCGCCCCGGACCATTTCCATGCACCACCCAGCGCCGCCACCCAGCACCGCCACCCAGCGCCGCCCGCCCCTCGCATTTGGATCAAGGTGGCACCTTCCCCCTACGAACGACGCATTGGATTCTCTCTACCACACGCTGTCTCCGGGGACAGGAAATTGAGTTAAAGGTTGCTGAAGGCAAGTAAGGAAATTTTATTATCCAAATACAAAATTCTTTTCCTTATCATCCGACCCCAAAACAGCACCTTCGGGAGCTGGGGGGCAAGAGACAATTGGATCAGAGATGAACACGGAGAAGGCGCACGTTCCTGCTTTACTTTTATTTCTGCAAACAAGCGCTGGCAAGCGGCGCGCGGGCCGAGGTGGCGTCCGTGCGGGGGGTTGGGAGTCGTCTGAGGAACCAGGACGTGGCCTCGATGGATCAAAGAGGTGACACAGGTCCGGGGCGGTGTACTTGGGGCCCGAGGGGGGCCCATCAGGGAGCTCGCAGGGCCCCTGTGGCTGGCGGGACCTCGGACAAGCGCTCGATGCCATCGGTGCCTCCAGCATCCAAGCCCTGAGCAGGGGATGCATGTCCCCAACACGGATGTTCATTCATGGGGCCATGTGACAAAATACTTGTGCCACCAGAGGAAAAGAAGAGACTTCCACGCACAGGCCACCGCGACCGCCTGGGAACAGAACCTAACGGAACAGGCGCTCCTCCGCGACGCCGGGCTCTCCAGGACACGGATGAACCTGCGGGCCGGGCCGCCCCCCCGCCCCTCACCGCCCCCCCGACGGCAGGGACAGCGTTCCTCGTGGCCTCCGTCAGCTGCATCAGAACAAGATTCTCAGCCTTATTTCACCAGAAGCTTCCCGTTTTCACGTGCGGCCAAGGTGCTAGTTTCTGTGGCATCTGTAACAATTCCCGTAACGTGGGCGCATAAAACCACAGGAACATGTGCTCCCCCAGCTCTGGGGACCTGAGTCTGAGGTCCTGGGGGGACACGCTCCCTACGGAGGCTCCGGGGAGGGGCCCTCCCGCTTCTTCCAGCGTCTGGGGCCCCAGGCGCCCTTGTCTCATCTCCTCCTCCGTCCTCACGGGGCTCCTCCCCTGCGTCTGTGGCTCCTCCTCTGTCTCTTCCCAGGACCCCTGTTGTTGGAGGCAGGGCCACCTCGTCTCAGATCCTCACGTCATCCCATGGGCAATGACCTCTTCCTATTTAAGGCCCCCTCCCCAGGTCTGCAGGCCAGGACGTGGGGCGTCCCTTTGGGGCTCCCACGGAGCCACACAGCCACTGCAGGGAACAGTCTCACTTTCCAGAGGCGACGGTGGGCTTCTTGTGTCGCTCCCTCCGGTTCCATCGCGCGCCTCGCCTTCCCACTCCTCACGCAGGTTCCTCTCTCGACTGCCTCTCGTTCATCCCCCACCTACGTGCTTCCTTCCGACGAAAATGAGGTGAGGTGCACGTAATATAAACGTCACTGCCTAGGAGGCTACAACGCAGCGGCATTTGGCGCTCGCCCAAAGGCGAGCCACGCTCCCCACTGCCTGCTGCCAGGACGTTCTCATCGCCCCGGAAGGAGGCCGCGTCTCCGCGAGCAGCCCCTCGCGGCCCACTCCCCAGCACCCGGACACCGCGGATCTGCTCTCTGCCTATGTGGATCGTCACGTTCTGGATATTTCGCAGAAGAGGAATCGTGCACCGTGTGCCCAGATGTCGGACCCCCTTGCCGGACTCCAAGTGGGTGTGCAAGCGCCCCCTGTGAAGGCCTCCAGCCCACGGACTCGGCCTAGATGCCATGCCTGTAAGGGATCTTCCTCCTCCCGGCACAGCTAGGCGCCTCGAGTGTCTCAACCCCACGTGACCATTTCCATCCCCGCTTGACTCAGTGGCTCCAGTTTTATGTATCAATCAGCTGCCCGTGCGTAACAAGCATCCCCAATGCTCTAGTTGAAACATCTAGACCTATCCGGGCTGGCCCTTCTCCCTAAATTTGGTCACGGGGCCTCTAGGCTCTTCCTTGTCCACCTTCCATCTTTCAGGTGTGTTCACCCACAGGTCCCCCACCTGCACCCCAGGGTGGCATCATAATGGACACACTTCTGATTGGGCAAAAACCCCACACTTTTCAACCACGCAGCTTTGACGGATGGGCTCAGACGAGCTGACAGCAAACGTCAAAGCTCTCCCAGCATCCCAGCAGCGTCGGGACACACACATGTCGCCCAGTGGTCGGGGCTCACGTGCAGGACGCCAGAGACACACAGCCCCGTGGTCCGTGAGGTCCTCAACCCACGTCCCTGTTCTTTTTTTTTTTTTAAGATTTTATTTATTTATTCATGAGAGACAGAGAGAGAGAGAGAGGCGGAGACACAGGCAGAGGGAGAAACAGGCTCCATGAGGGAGCCCGATGTGGGACTCCATCCCGGGCCCCCGGGGTTACGCCCTGGGCCGAGGCAGATCCTCAAGTGCTGAGTCCCCCAGGTGTCCCCCCACATCAGAATTGTATACAAGGACGTGTCATGGAGCCGCGAACCAAACCAAATGTTGGAAAGGAAGTCGGTCAGCAGCACCGTGCAGCAAATACAGCAGGAAGAGAAGGGGCAGGGACGCACAGTTCGTATCAGCAGGGCCCGACACAACCCCGTTAAGCTCCCGCTTCGCTCCTTTGAAGGAAATCGCTTGACATCAGACATGGGCATGCTTATGGCTATCGTGGAGGCCGCTTTTTGTTCTGAGGTTAATTTTAGAGCGAGAAGGAGCAGGAGGAGCAGAGAGAGGGAGAGAGGACCTCAAGGAGACTCCCCACTGATCCCAGACCAATCAGGCCTTGACCTCATGACCTTGAGATCACGACCTGGGCAGAAACCAAGAGTTGGCAGCTCAACCGAATCAGCCACCCAGGCGCCACCGGAGTTCATTTTAATGATAAAAACAAAGATTTTAAAAAGGAGAAAAAAGCAACTCATTTTGGATGCAGGTACTTGGCAGCTATGAACTGGGTCAGTCTGGTTTGCAGGTGCACACGTGAGTGTGTTTGTGGCTTAGGGTCAGCCTGGGACCCGTGAGATCCGGCCTCACAGGCGCCCTGTTTAGGGCGACTTCATCCCCACACGCAGGGCTGCCATCGAGCACCCCGGGCTCTGCACACGAGCACGTGGTTGTGCTGTCGTTCAGAGACGGGGCGCCAGGAGGGCGGCCTTTCCAAGCAGCCAGGCCCCGGGGGGCCGAAGCCAAGGACGCTTGCACCAGCTCTGCGGGGCCCGGTGGCGGGCTGCGGCCGCAGTGGACCTGGCTCAGGTGTGCAGAGGCAGTGGCCGTGGTGTCCTCCACCCATCCCAGCGCCTTCCTTTCCAGGTCCCTCAGCGAAACGCACTAGGGAAACCGAGTCAGCAGCCTGAGTTGGCACAAGCGGGCGCAGGGCCGGGGCGCGGGAGCTCGGGGCCCCAGGGCACCTCTCTGCCCTCCCCGGCCAGCACTCACTGAGGGCGCATTCTGTTCCTGTCCTGGAGGAGCTGCCGTCCAGGCACTTGGCGGCCGCCCAGGGCGCTGCGTGGGGCCTCCCCCGGCTCGGGAGGCCCCGGGGCGCACAAAGCCGTCCTGTGCAGGCCCTTCCTCGCCCAAACCACAGCGAGTGGCAGCTCCTCAAGGCCCCGGGGTGAAAGGCACCTTTGTTCCCTGCGAGATGTGTGTCCGTGATAAACCCCGGGAGTGCCGTGCGTGGGTACAGACTGCTCTGCGGGGACGACAGCTCCCACGGCAGCCTGTCGTCCCAGCTAACAGAAGTCACGTCACAGACTTCCCGCGTCGTGGCGCTCTCGTGGCGGGCGTGCACGCAGTGTTCTCGTCAGTTGTGGAACACGCACAGCGTTTGCAGCCGTGGTACGGGCAGACTTACACCTGACAGTGAGCCAGCTGCACCTACACGGCTCCGCACAACCCGGCTCACAGAGCCTGGAAGCAACCCCGTGAAAGGGGCCAGAGCCTGAAAACGTTTTTACCAAACCATGCTACAGAGAAAAGAGATGCCTTTTGCGAAAAAAAAACAACCAAAAAAAAACTCAATAGAAGAGGCCAAGAGGAGAGTGCAGGTGTGCGCTGTGAATGATGTAACGACGCTGCTAAAAGCATCAACGGAAATAAGGTACTCGGGGGCAAAAGGTCACCGGGGTCACTAACACCTCCCACAAGATACATTTATTACTATTGCGATTGTTCACGAGCTCGTTCTCTTGCTAAAAAGCAAATGTTTAACAGTTGCACGCGCGCGACGCACCGACACCGCCTGATGAAGGAAATTCAGCGAAGCAGGGTCCTCTGTGGGCTGAGGCTGCGCTTTCCCCGCAGAACTGCAGGACGGGCCTCGCGCGCGCTCCCGACCTCCGCTCGTCCCCGTGGTCGGCGGAGACGCACTGCGCATGTCCGCGCGCTCCCGCCGCGCACGCACCGCGCATGCGCGCCCCGGCCCCCGCCGGGCCTCCGGCTCGCTCCCGCTGGGCACGCACCGCGCATGCCCGCCCCCGGCACCGGCCCTCTGCCGGCCCCGCTCCCTCAAGCGCCTCGCGGCGGGCACGCACTGCGCATGCTCACACCCCCAGGCTGCTGCCCCTCCCCCCGCGCCCAGCCCCAGCGCCCCCCGCTTGCAGCCACGCCCCCACCGCGGCCCGGCCAAGGTCGCCGCGTCCGACGCCGGGGAGCGCGCGGGGCCCGGGCCGCCGTGATGACGTCACGCGCTGCGGTGACGCGCGACGTGGGCGACCTTGTTGGGGAGCGCGGCCGGCGCGCCCGTTTTGAAGCTGCCGGGGCTGCGCCGGCCTGTCCGCGCTCCTGCCGCGCCGCCGCCCGGGACGCTGCCGCCGGGACCCCGCCCGGTGCCCCTCCCGCTCCCGGGGGCGCCGCCCTCCGCCCCGCCCTCCGCCGGCGCCTCCGCCGGGGCCTCCGCCGGGGCCGGCCGCTGTCCCCACCCGCGCCCCGCGCCTCGCCTCGGTATCGGGCCCGTGACCCCGCGACCCCGAACTCCAGGTTCTAGGCGCGTGACCCCGCGACCCCGCAACCTCGAACTCCGGGTTCTAGGCGCGTGACCCCGCGACCCCGCAACCTCGAACTCCGGGTTCTAGGCGCGTGACCCCGCGACCCCGAACTCCGGGCCCGTGACCCCGCGACCCCGAACTCCAGGTTCTAGGCGCGTGACCCCGCGACCCCGAACTCCGGGCCCGTGACCCCGCGACCCCGGGACCCCGAACTCGGGGTTCTAGCCGCCTGACACTCCGGACCCCGCGACCCAGCCGTGACCCCGCAACCCGGGGACCCAGAATTCCGGATTCTAGGCGCGTGACCCCTGAGACCCCGCGCCCCGGCTCGTGACCCCGGGACCCCAATCTCTGGGCCTGTGACCACGGCATCCCCAGACTCTGGACTCCGCGCCCCCAGCCCGTGACCCCGTGACCCCGAAGTCCGGGTTCACAATCCCTGGTCCCTGGGACCGGGATTCCGGGTTCTACACGGTGACCTGGCGACCCCGAACTGCAGGTTCGCAATCCCCGCCTACCCAGGACCCTGAACTCCGGGTTTGGCCCCCAGGGCCCAGGGCCCAGGGCTGCAGGCCCGGCACCCTCACTAGGCCGGCTGTCACCCCGTCCCCAGGACCGGGACCCCCGCTGGTGGCCAACCCCGGCCCCGCCGAGCTCCATTCCGGCCACACTCGGCCCGCGCGTCTGGCGGGGTGCAGAGGAGGGGCTCCCCGGGAGCGCGGCTCGGCCGTCCGGATGCCGCCCGGCAAAGTCCTGCAGCCGGTCCTCAAGATGAAGGTGGACGAGCTGTTCCTGCGCTGGCTCAGCGAGTCCAGCACGCAGGCGCTGCTGCGGGACTGCCTGCAGCGGATCAAGGTGCCCGGGAGGAGCCCCGGCGCCCTGCTCGCCCCCGCAGCGCCCACCTGCAAGCCCGGGGTGCTGGACGGCCTGGGGGTGCCCAGCCTGTCCCCCGCGTCTACCGCGCTCCCGCTGGGAGCCGCCTCAAGTCCCAGGAGTGGCCCACACCCACGAGGGACTCGTCGATCCACGGGGACCAGAGCCGTAAGTCCGTGCGCACTTCCGCTCGCACCTCCGAGGGTAGCATGGGGGGGGGTTGTGGCTGCACCAGCGTCGCGCTCAGGTGGGTCCCCACACATGGCGGCCCTGCGGGCTGAAGCCGACCCACGCGGCCGTGTGGCTCCTGAGGTTGCTCCACTCGTCGCCTTCAGGGCTTTTGCAGTTTCTTCTAGAGGCTCGGGCGGGGGGGGGGGGGGGGGGGGGGGGGGGGAGGCGGTGGGCTAGAGGTCACTGCCTCCTGTGTGGTCTCGTCCCTAAAGGGTCCGGGGTGCTTACAGGCAGGGGTGCAGCGGACGAGGCGTGGATTTCTGCCACGAGGCTCCGTGGCCCTTCAGAGCCCTGCCGTGGTGGCCACAGCAGTTCACGAGCAGGCGTGGCTGGTGCCCACTGCTGCGCCGGGACCTGTTGTGACGCGGCCCACGGGGTGTCTGTGGGGAGCAGGCAGGAGGCTCAAGGCCACGCCAGACCCCGCCTGCTGTGGATGCCCCGGGTCGCCCCCCAGGGAGGCTCCTCCAGCTGCAGGCCCCAGACCGTCCTGCCTGCCCTGGCTCGGGTCACTGTCCCCCTGACTCGCAGGACCAACGCACGGTCCACGGTTGCGCCCGGAGTGCTCATCGCCTGGAGGCCGCGGGGCATGTGAGAGGCCAGCGCTCGCACAGGAGGCTTCCTCTCGCAGGGCCGGGGGCGTCCGTCCTCAGCGGGCCTACTTAGGGCTGACCCTGAAGCCCGTCTCGGGGAGGCCCCTCCACTCTCGCAGGTACATTCTGGAGCCTTGGGACCCCCGTGACCTCACGTGAACCCCATGGGGCCTGCAGGTGGCAGGTCAGCCGTGCACGAGTACGGGCCCTGGATGCCTCCCGAAGGGCGTGTTTCTGTAAAGCAGGCATGGAGGTGCGTGGCGCTGCGGGTTAAGTTCAGGTGTTCACAGCACAGAGAGGTTCTTCGTGTCAAGTGGGAAGCACACTGGGCAGGAGGGAACAAGGGGACTTGGGAAGACGTCCCGTGTCCCGCCTCACTCAGAGGCTGCAGCGGTTGGGCCGCGGGAAGGCTGGCTGATGAGCCGGGCCGCCTGCAGCCATCTGACTGGGAGGTGCGTGGCCGCCTGCCCGCGGGCTCGGGCAGGGTGCTTGGGCAGGATGCAGCTCTGGGCCCAGGGTGCTCGGGCAGGGTGCTCGGGCAGGGTGCAATGCTCTGTGCCCAGGGTGCTCGGGCAGGGTGCTCAGGCAGGGTGCAGCTCTTGGCCCAAGGTGCTTGGGCAGGGTGCTCGGGCAGGGTGTGGCTCTGGGCCCAGGGTGCTCAGGCAGGGTGCTTGGGCAGGTGCTTAGGCAGGGTGCTCAGGCAGGGTGCAATGCTCTGGGCCCAGGGTGCTCTGACAGGGTGCTCAGGCAGGGTGCAGCTCTTGGCCCAAGGTGCTCGGGCAGGGTGCTTGGGCAGGGTGTGGCTCTGGGCCCAGGATGCTTGGGCAGGTGCTTGGGCAGGGTGCTTAGGCAGGTGCTGGGGCAGGTGCTCGGGCAGGTGCTTGGGCAGGGTGCTGGGGCAGGGTGCAATGCTCTGGGCCCAGGGTGCTCGGGCAGGGTGCTCGGGCAGGGTGCGGCTCTGGGTCCAGGATGCTCAGGCAGGGTGCTTGGGCAGGTGCTTAGGCAGGGTTCTTGGGCAGGGTGCAATGCTCTGGGCCCAGGGTGCTCTGACAGGGTGCTCAGGCAGGGTGCAGCTCTTGGCCCAAGGTGCTCGGGCAGGGTGTGGCTCTGGGCCCAGGATGCTTGGGCAGGTGCTTGGGCAGGGTGCTGGGGCAGGGTGCTCGGGCAGGGTGCTCGGGCAGGGTGCGGCTCTGGGCCCAGGATGCTCAGGCAGGGTGCTTGGGCAGGTGCTTAGGCAGGGTGCTCGGGCAGGGTGCTCAGGCAGGGTGCAGCTCTTGGCCCAAGGTGCTCGGGCAGGGTGCTCGGGCAGGGTGTGGCTCTGGGCCCAGGATGCTTGGGCAGGTGCTTAGGCAGGTGCTCGGGCAGGTGCTTGGGCAGGGTGCTGGGGCAGGGTGCAATGCTCTGGGCCCAGGGTGCTCGGGCAGAGTGCTCGGGCAGGGTGCGGCTCTGGGCCCAGGATGCTCAGGCAGGGTGCTTGGGCAGGTGCTTAGGCAGGGTGCTCGGGCAGGGTGCAATGCTCTGGGCCCAGGGTGCTCTGGCAGGGTGCTCAGGCAGGGTGCAGCTCTTGGCCCAAGGTGCTTGGGCAGGGTGCTCGGGCAGGGTGTGGCTCTGGGCCCACAATGCTTGGGCAGGTGCTTGGGCAGGGTGCTTAGGCAGGTGCTCGGGCAGGTGCTTGGGCAGGTGCTGGGGCAGGGTGCAATGCTCTGGGCCCAGGGTGCTCTGGCAGGGTGCTCGGGCAGGGTGTGGCTCTGGGCCCAGGGTGCTTGGGCACGGTGCTCTGGCAGGGTGCTCGGGCCGGTGCTTCGGCAGGGTGCTCAGGCAGGTGTGGCTCTGGGCCCAGGGTGCTCGGACAGGGTGCTCAGGCAGGTGCTTCGGCAGGGTGCTCAGGCAGGGTGCAGCGCTCTGGGCCCAGGGTGCTGTGCATGCTTCCTCGGCTGGCTGCCAGGGCTCGAGGACGCTGTGCGCCCAGCGGGGGGGGGGGGGTGCGCACTGGTGAGCTACCACGATTCACGCCCAGTCCACGGAGCACCCAAGTCTCACTTCCAGCTCGGGTCACGGTCTCGGTTGTGAGATTCAGCCCCGCGTCGGGCTCCACGCGCAGCACGGACTCTGCTGGAGACTGTGTGCCTCTCCCTCTGCCCCCGCGCTCTCCCCCGCAAGGCAGAGATGCACCCCGTGTGCTGCCGCAGCCCTGAGACACCCTGAGGCCCGGCGGGTGCCGGTGCAGGACGCGGGAGGAGGCAGGGAGGGGCTGCTGGGCCCTGCTGCCGCCTCGGGACGATGGGAGGTCCCTGGGCTGCTCGGCAGTGCCCGCGACCAGCAGGGCAGCTGTTTTGACGAGGAGCAGAACGCGGTTTTTCTCTTTGGGGTGTTCACGGCAACGTCGGCCCTTGTCTGGGACGTGACGTTGACCTGAAGCGCGTCCTAGCATGTTTGGAATTTACGGACTGTTTCAGGGGAACCTCGGGCAGCGAGGTGTTCTCACGCGGACCAGATGCCAGGGCCCCAGTGCCGTGCTCCCCGCCCACGCGCTGCGGCGGCCGTGTGAACGGAGACCCGATTCCCAGGCACAGACGGGACGGGTCGGTCGGGTGCTGCTCAGGGTCTGAGGGCAGGTCCCAGGGACAGAAGCGCCCTGCTCCAGACACGGGAAGGCGGAAGGTGCGCCCTGTCGGCGGCTTCTCAGCCCTGCTCCGTGTGATTCCCCAGCTGCGAGGACCCGGAGGTATGGGTCGTCCAAACGCTCCCACTGAGCGCCCGATGGCCCTGTTACGTCACGCACCCCGCGAGTGTCGCCGCACACGGATTACGTGCCGGGTTTGCAAACACGTTACATACACGCTAGGCACACTGGGGCGGCCCCTGCCTGACTCCCCGCAGAGAAGGCGGAGTCTGAATGGCGGGGACTCCATGCCTCTCACTCCCACGGTCCCACCAGGATGTCCTTGCTACGATGACCCTAAACGCACCTCTAGGGAGGTTCTTCCCAGGGCAGTCAGAGCTAACTGTGCACGGGAGTGTCTGCGGGACTTCCTACCCCGGGGACCTCGTCCGCGGGAGACATCGAGGTGCAGTTTGAGGGACCACGGACCCGGCTTTCCTTCCTAGAGGACGCAAAGTGGTGCTTTAAACAGATGTTAGAGCTTAGGTCTGGTCCAGCCGCCAGTTCACGCTCCCTGCAGGGCCTCCCCCTACTCCTCCCCCCACAGTGGGGAACGTCCTGGTGACCTGGACCAGTGGCCAGTTCACACTCCTCCAGGGCCTCCTGCCTGCTCCTCCCCGCATGGGGAACGTCCTGGTGACCTACCATGTTCGTTCATCCTCCGTGTGCTGTGTGGTGAGCAATAAGGACTCAGGTTAGAGTATAAGTAACCCTAACGTCGCCTCGTCTCACCACGTCTCGGAGCATTGTAGCTCCTGGGCCTGGGGAAGCCCCGACTGTCCCTGGAGGACTCCCCCAGAGGCGCGCTAACGCATCAGGGGACAGGATACCCAGGATACCTTCGCCTGTGACCACCGTCAGCAGACACAGCGCTGGCGGTGGGATCTGACGTTCCTGAAACGCCAAGGGCCGCCGCCTGGGCAGTAGAGCTTCCTTTGCACCTGTGCTCTGGTCGCCGATAAGGTTCCCTTCGGGTATTTCCTCTGGTCTTAGGTTGGATTCTCTTCTCACATGGAGCCGGGAGGGTTCTCCGTATAAAGCTTGAAGCATGTGCTTTGTAACGCAGGTGTTCTGAAGGAGGTAGGGGGTGTGAGGACTTGCTCACAATGTTGGGGGTATGGGGGTCCCTCGGGAGGGGTGCGAGGGCCCCCTCAGGTGGTGGGAGGGCATGGGCCCCCTCAAATGGTGGGGGGGCATGGGACCCTGTCTGTTGGGGAGGGCAGAGTGTCCTTCAGGACGTTCTGGGGTTCAGGTGCTCCCACAGCAGGTGGGGGGATGCAGGGGCTCCATGGCAAGTGGGGACACTTCCGACTCTGGGGGGCCCCTGTTGACTCACAGGGCCTCCAGTCTCCCCAGCTCCGGAGAAGCCGGCCTGGATGCTGATGCCCCAGAGGCTCACCTGCCCTGCGGCTCGCACCTGTACTGTCCTGGACCTCACCTACGGGAGGGTCTGTCCCCAGCTGCACGTGCCCCGATGCCCCTGAACGGCTCCCTGGCAGGTGGGCAGCTGCCACTTCAGGGTGCAGCCATCGCAGACGTTAGGTGGCCTGGCTGTCACCTAGGCGGTGCTTTCCCCTTTCCCGCTCTCAAGCTCCGTTCACTCCGACACACCGCCGTGTCCCCCAAGCAGCCAGTGTTGTCGTGAAGCTCGTCTCCTGCAGCCGTGCGTCCTGCAGATCGCCAACAGCTGCGTTCCATCAGCACCCCGCAGTGGTGCCTTCCTGTGGAACCCGTGCGGCCCGCTGCGTCCTGGGCTGCTTTCCGCTGTTGTGATGAATCCCGCTGAGGATTTTAGTTTTTTTTTTAAAGATTTTATTTATTTATTTATTCATGAGAGACACAGACAGAGAGGCAGAGACACAGGCAGAGGGAGAAGCAGGCTCCCTGTTCATCCCGGGACCCTGGGGCCACGCCCTGAGCAGCCGCTCCACCCCTGAGCCCCCCGGGTGTCCCAGGACTTTGGTTTTTAAGTGTTAGTGTCAGCGTATGTTTTCATTTCTCTTGGGGAGACGCCTGCAGTGCAGTTCCTGGGGGTGACGGTGAACACACACTTAAAGTCTGGGGAACCGGGCGCACTGTTCTCCGGTGTGGCTGTGCCTTTTGGCGTCCCGCGGGGGGTGCACGGGGATTCAGTCGCCCTCCCTGTGGTAGCTTCCATCCCGCTCCACACTGCAGGCGTCCGCGTCACCGGGGTCACACCGTGCACGCCTCATGGGACGGCTGTCGAGCAGTTCCTGGGGTTTTGGCCGGGGGCGCACTGAGGATGTGTGTGTCATTGGTGAACTGTGGACGCACGTCCTCCTCCCGCGTTGCCTCCTTCACGGGCTTGCTCGCTTTGCGCGGACGTGCTGCGGTTCCCTGCGCGACCCATTACAGCTGCTGCACGTGCGTCCACTGCTGCTCGGTGACGTCCTTTCCCTTTGTGCTCACGTCTCCGGAAGCAGGAAAGCTTCACGCGTCGATGACGAGCGACTTGCCACAGGTTTTTGTTGTGTCCCAAATAGGACATGGTATGATCTAAACAGTCTTTGCCACGCTCAGGATTGAAAAGGTTTGCTCCTCTTTCTTCTATGAGATTTGCAAGCTGGGCTTTTATATTTAGGTTTTGGGGTGCGTTTCAGGCTACATTTCGTACGTGGTCGTCCTGCGTAAGGTCCATCCTACGTCCTGGGCCGTCAGAACGTTCGCGGTTGCTCTTTGGGAAGAAGTATTTTAAACGTGAGTCGGACAGCAGGGACCAGGGATGCTTTTCCCTCTGTGCCCCTCCGTCCCCCCCACTCTCATAAATATAGCTCTGAACCCTTGAGTTGCTAATAATGTTACCCCAAAATGTATGTATAAGTGGACAAATGAGGAAACACTTTCTTTTTTTATATTTGGAATAAGATTTTGGGCTTGTAGCTGCATTTCCCGTGCAGCAGTCCCATCCGTGGGACGTCTCACAGAGCCCCGTGCCGTGGTGCCTGGTTCGCGCGTGCCTTGGTCGCGCAGAAATCCGCAGCAGCGAAGCGAGAGGACTTCATTTGAAGGTGGCGTTTTATCCTGCCCGGTGAGGCCGCACGCAGGCACCCAAGCTCTTGCATGGCGTGCCTCGCCTTGCTGTGGGCCTCCTGTGCTCTGGCCCCATCGCCGCGGCGTGAACAGACGGCCCCACGCTGAGGACCTAACGGGCAGAGCTCACAGCTCTGGGGTGGCATGTGGGGCAGCTCGGGGGGCAGGCGTCTGCTCTGCGTGGCGCTCTGCTGCCCGCCCCGTGTGCACGCCAGGAGCGTTGCACCAGCAGGGAGGGGCGGCCCCGTGCACGGCTCGCACACACCCTCCTGTGGCGGCAGCAACGTGTGGCCCCCGCATGAGCCCACCGTGTCCTTGTGGGACAGGCTGCAGTCACGTTACAGGGGGGAGGCAGGGAGGCCCTGCCCGTGTGTTCAAGCTGCACAGGTCACATTTCCTGTCGGGGGCGTGCATGGAAAGAGGAACGCAGCAAAACCAGCCGGCGTGGCCGTGCTTGGCAGGACACCCCGCGGCCCCATCTGATGCACGCCGTCCCCGGATCCCTCGTCCCGGTCGCGTGGTGTTCGGGCAGCCTTCCTGCCAGTGGCCTCTGGGTCTGAGTGCACCAGCCTTCCTGTGGCCTCACACAGCACGCCTGGGTCGCCCAGCACCCGCGTTTTCCGGGCACCTGGTGGTTTGCACACCCTGCCCGGGTCTGAGTGTCTGGACGCCTCAGACGGGGTGGGTGGCAGACCTGTGAATCCTAGAGGACCTATAAGAAGTGGCAGAGATGGACTTGCTGGGATGAGACAGCAGGAAGGTGGGGGTGGGGGACGTGGTCCCGAACAGGACTTAAAACAGGAACAGGGAGGGTGCTTAGGGCACTCGGGGCGGCGCCCCTGCTCTCCCGACCCTGTAGCTGCAGAGGCCCCGTAGCTGCAGACTCGCGTCCTTGTCCGGGGTCCAAGCCCCCAGGTGGCAGCACCAGGAGGAGCCAGAAGGACTCGCAGGACTCGCAGGGATCGTGAGCTCATCACTAATGCGCCCCCCAGGGCCAGACGTTCACAATGGGGGGCCGGGGCGGGGGAGGGGAGCTCATGGGAGCCCTGCGTTTCCATAAACCTGAAAGCGAAGCCTGTTACAGAGGGAAGGTGGGTGCAGTGTGCTCTGGGCCAGTGCTTAGTGACCGCTGGCATTTCCTGGATGTCCCTGTCCCTGGAGCAGGAAGAGAGGCCACGTCCACCTGCTGGGAGTCCACCTGCTGGGAGGCGGGATGCCAAGTGCAGGCAGACGAGGTGTCCCTGGAGTCCTGCGGTTTCCTGGGGGCCCAGCTCTAGAGAGTCTGTGAAGGAGACGCTGCCCAGGTCCGTGGCTTCGTGCTGCTCCGGGGTCCTGCGTGTCTTCGGGACGCCTGTGTCTCTGAGTGCGCTTATTCAGACAGTACCTACGCCGTGTGCTGGACTGCACCGTCTGCGTGAACCCTGTGCACGTGGCTGCTGTGCCTGCCAGGCGGTGCGCACTGGACACCTCGGAGGAAGGAAGGGAGAGAAGCGACGGCAGCGACGGGCAAGGACCCGTAAAGAGCCGCCTTCTTCTAGGGGATTGGAGAGGGCAGCAGCCCCCTGGGTCCTTTCCCGTCTGGGTGCCCACCCAGGCGCTGGTGGCCAAGGAGCCTCAGGGGGAGCAGATTGCGGGTGGGTCCTGGGGCACGGGCGTCGGGGGCAGGGTGAGGCCTGCAGCGAGTGCTCCATGTGTGTTGTCACAAGAAGAGGGCCGTCTTTCTCCGGAGGACGCAGTGTTGTCCACGGAGGGGCATCTCGGCTGCCCATACCCCAAATGTAACACTCGCTCGGTACTCAAGTGTTTCTGTCTAGTACATCGCAGGCCTTAATCTGGGCCTCGCAGGTGGGCTCTCTGTGGGCCCTGCAGGTGTGGTTGCTCAGGGCTCTACGGGTGTCCTTTCTCGGAGCTCTACAGGTGTGCTCATCTTAGGGAGTACAGGTGCGCTCACTGTGGACCCTGCAGGTGCGTGCACTTGCTCTGGTGGGCCCTGTAGGTGCGCTCACTCTGGGGTGTGCAGGTGCACGCACTCTGGACCCTGCAGGTGTGCTCACTCTAGAGTATGCAGGTGCACTCACTCTGGGGCCTGCAGGTGTGCTCACTTTAGAGTATGCAGGTGCGCTTGCGCTGGGGTGTGCAGGTGCACTTGCTCTGGACCCTGCAGGTGCGCTGACTCTGGGGAGTGCAGGTGTGCACACTCTAGAGTATGCAGGTGCACTTGCTCTGGACCCTGCAGGTGCACTGAGTCTGGGGAGTACAGGTGTGTCAGTGGGGAATGCAGGTGGGCTTGCTCTGGTGGGCCCTGCAGGTGCGCTCACTCTGGGGAGTGCAGGTGTGTAGATCTGGGGAGTACAGGTGTGCTGGCTCTGGGCCCTGCAGGTGCACTTGTTCTGGGCCCGGCAGGGTGGTTGGTTCCTGTCTGTGGGATGGCTGGACTCCGAGGTTCTGCTCCCCTTTGCTGCTGGGTGTGCCTTAGTGTCTGTGTCACACCTGGGATCCTGTCCTTGAAACCACTCGGGTCACGCGGGGGACCTCCGGCAGGCTTTGGGGGTCAGCCTCCTCGTTGGGTCTTTCCTTCCTGGTGCCGAGGGAGGTGGAGAGCCTGGGACGTTAGGTTCCCAGCCCCCTGCTCCGTCCACCCTGTGCTCTCTGTGCGCGGTCAGGACAGTCCCTGTGTGGCCGCAGCGTGGGGCCACCTGTGCTGTGTGCTTGCATTGTGCCTGTGTTAGTAGGGGCCGTCCTACGTCCGTCACCTGGACCGTGTGCGCCCTGCTGCGTCCTGAACCTCACATACTGTGCTCCGTGGCCCTCTGGTCACTTCCTGCAGTGAGCGTCCCTCCCTTACCTGGGTCGCCTTCCCAAGTACCAGTGGCCTTTGCTTCCTCCGCTGTACCAGTGGCCTTTGCTGCTCCCCGCTTACCTGCACGTCATCCAAGGTCCACAACCCATATTCCGCACAAGCTGCCCTAAGGCACGTTGTCTGCCTCTGCCTCTGCCTCTGCCTCTGCCTCTGCCTCTGCCTCTGCCTCTGCAGGAAGGCCGGGTGGGATCTTGCAGGCCCCGAGGACCCGGTGCTGTATTTCCTCAGCCCTAAGTGCAGAGGGCGGGTGGTGGGTGGTAGCGCAGACCCCTTTGTTCCGGGCAGGATTTCTGGGAGGGAGCAGCTGCTCTGGAGAGCGCCCCGCCCCCCACCGCCGCCTCTGCTGACTCGCTGGGTCACCTCCCAGTGGGGACAGCGCCCCCGCCCTGCCCCCGCCCCCGGGGCCAGCAGGCGTGTCCCACAGGGCTCCTTGCGGGGCGCAGGCAGGAGCAGGGGCGCAGGCAGGGGCAGGGGCGCGGGGAGCGCGGCGGCCAGAGCACCCCAGGAGCCGGCTCCGACGGCTGCCTCCGGCCCAGTGGCTCCCGCCCGCGGCCGTGGGGAGGAGCGGGAGCCCCCCCCTGCAGCCATGTGCCCGCGTCAGCCTGTGGAATGCGCGCCGCCAGGGCCCGGCCCCCAGAGCGCCTGGCCGGCCACGCATGGAGCGCGCTGAGCCCGGCCGCCCGGACCGTCCCGCCGGGCGCCGCGGCCCCCCCGAGCCCCCCGGGCCCGTGCAGCCCCGCGAGCGAGAGCGCAGCGCCTGGACCGGCCTGCGGAGGCCCGTGCGCGCCGACATGCGGCTCCGGGAGCTGTCGCTGCGCCAGGACCCCGATCTGCGGCAGGAGCTGGCCTCCCTGGCCCGCGGCTGCGACTTTGTGCTGCCGTCCCGCTTCAAGAAGAGACTCAAAGCTTTCCAGCAGGTGCGGCGGGGGGTCGCGGTGCTGCGTCCTGGGATGGGGGCTGGCGTGCCCGGGCCTCCCCTCCGCGGTCGGGCGGTCGGGGCGGTCGGGGCAGTCGGGCGTCCCCCAGAGCGGGAGCGGGGCAGCCGGTGTGCCTTGGGCCAGCCGCCCCGCCTGTCCTCAGCCCGTCCTCAGCCGCCCCTGAGGACCGCGTCCCTGCAGCCCGCCTGCACCGCCTGTCCCCCAGCTGCTGGCGGTCCTCGGGAGTCATCCCCCGGGCTCTTCCCGCTCCCTGCCTTGTCGCCCCCGGGCTCCCGCAGCCGTCGTCGTCAAGGGCTTGTACTAACCGCTGGCTTGTGAACTTTGTCGTCGTCCCGGGAGCTCAGAGGAGGAAAACGTGGCTTTGTGTGTGTGACTGTGTACATTTGTGTCTACGTGTGTCCGTGTGTGCATCGTGTGTCTGTGCGTGTCTCTACGCGTGTGTCTGTGTGTCGTCAGCTGGTCTCAGGGGAGCACTGAATTGAAAAGTCTGGCTCTTCCTGTGAGTTCCCAAGTTACTCTGTATCGTGGGTTTGTCTGTGGCCTGTCACCCTCTGCCTGCCCCCTAGTGCTCGGGTGCCAGGGGTCGGTTGGGGATAGGACCACAGGTCTGCACAGGGGAGACAGGACAGGGGGCAGGATGTGGGGACAGGATGGGGTGGACCGGACGGGGCAAAGGATGAGGGGTGGATGGGGTGGGAGTAGGATGAGGCACAGGGTGGGTGGTCTTGGTGGGGGGGACAGGACGGGGGAGGAAAGGGCACAGGATGGGTGGTCTGGGTGGGGGGCACAGGAGTGCAGGGCCGGAGGGGGAGACAGGACAGGGTGGAGGTAGGACGGGGCACAGCAGCACAGGGCTGGAGGTGGGGCACTGCTCCCCAAATGCCTTCCATCTGGGCCGACTGACACTTGCCACGTGAAAGCCCAGCGTTTCCTCGGCACGTGGGGACTGGGCGCCTGTGTGGCCTCAGGAAAGAGCCCCCAGAGTCCCAGGTCTGTGCGGGGCTGGGAGGGGGAATCAGTCGTCTGTGGGGGCACCAGGGTTGGGGGGCGGGGAAGGGCTGCTTGGCTGATGCGACTGCAATTTTAGGGTCAGGAGCTGCTGGGCCCTGCGTGCCTTGGGGGCTCGGAGGTTGCGTGGGGAGGTGGGTGGAGCTGTGCTCTGCTGGGGATCTTTAAGGCGGAGGGGGAATCAGGGGATGGCCCTGTGGAGTCCTCGCACCGCAGCTGCTCCTCCGGGTGTGCTGGGTGGGCCGACCTTCCAGGTGTCGCCTTGCGCTGGGCCTGGGCCGCCGGTGGGCTGACCGTCCTGCAAGTGACTTGCCCTCGCCCTCGGGGCCGCTGCGCGCAGAACTGGTTCCTGAAGCCCTGGTGGTCCTAGGCTGACCGGCAGCGTCTCCAGCATCACTGTGGGGAGAAGTTCTGTGAATTCCTTTAGCCGGAGGCTGTTCCCGTGCTGGAGACAGCAGTCAGCCGTGTCCTGCGGGGGGGACGGGGGGGGGGGGACAGGGCACAGCGCCTCTTCTCTGAGGGCCCTGCAGTCAATCAGACGGTGTTTCTCGTGGGGGGGTAGGGACAGTTGGGGGAGGAGCGGGGGGGGTTCCTGGCTTCCTTCCCCCCCGGGGTATCTAGGTGTGGATGTGCACACGGCCCTGGGCACGGAGGTCAGCATGTACTTGTGCCAGTGGGGGCCACTGGCACGGTGGGACAGAGATGGAGGGACACGGATGGCGGGTGATACAGGGGATTGCAGGGGGCGGCGGGGGGGGGGACCAAGGCAGGGATGAGGGAGGATGGGGGAAGGTGGGATTGCGGGAAGTGGCCTGAGAGCCCCACAGGAGAGAGGCTAACAGGGATGCAGGAAATGAGATTGGGAGAGATGGGGAGGGGTGAGGATGGGGGAGGAGGATGAGAGGGGAGATGGGGAGGGGGAGGATGGGAGGGGACAAAAGAGACAGGGGAGGGCTGAGGGATGCGGAGGGGGATGAGGGGAGAGATGGGAAGGGGAGGATGGGGAGAGGGATGAGGGGAGGGATGAGGGGAGAGATAGCAGGGTTGAGGATGGGAGGGGGACAAAAGATGGGAGGGGTGAGGGTGAAGATGAGAGGAGAGATGGAGAAGGGGATACATGGGAAGGGGACGGGTGTTGCAGGAGCTGGTGCGGAGCAGCCTCGGGCACCGCGGCTGTGCTGCGTAGGCATCAGGAGTGTGTCCACGTGTGTCTGGGCTGCGAGCTCGCCCCACACCTGCCGTCCCGGGTCCTCAGGCTGCGGCACCCACTGGGGACACCTGCTCCCCAATGCTGCAGCCTGCGGGCCCTGGGTCAGGGAACCCCACCCCTGCCCCACCCCGGCCTCGGATGAGGGCTGACCTGCGCTGGCTGAGCTGGGACCCCAGCTATCGCTCCCCCCTCCCCGTCGCCCCCCTGCCCCCATCACCCCCCTGCCCCCGGCAGTGCTCCCCAGGCTCCCCCAAGCGGAGCGGCAACCTGTGCACCCTGGGCAGTGCCTTGGTCCCCGCTCCTGCCCCTTGTCACTGCCTGTCCTGGCCCTGCAGGGTCCTCCACAGGGACCACGGGCCCTGCACAGAGCCAGGGGAGGCCCCGCGACGCCATCCCCAGCTGACGTGCCTCTATGTCCAGCCAGCCGCCCCCAGTGACTGCGGGGCCTCTGGGCTCTGGCTGTGGGGACCCAAGCAGGGCCGCAGGCTCAGTGGGGTCACGGTGCTGGGGGTGGGTCGGCTCCCTGGACGCAGGCTGCCAGGGCCAGGAGGGGACGGGACCGCCCGTGGCTGAGGTGTGGGAGGCGGCTGACTCTCCGTGGCACCCCGGCCTGGGTGGGGTGGGGACGACGACCCTGCGCACAGTTTCCACCCGTGGGTGCGGCCTGGTGGAGAGCAGACCCTCCCTGTGTGCTGTGCCCGCGGGCACCGAGCTGGAGCGAGGTCCTGAAGTCCCGGTGGGCCACGTTGGCCTGGTCCCTGGCCCTGGGAGCCCGCGCCCCGCCCCAAGTCGCGCGTGCTGATGGGCCGCCCAGAACCTCCCCAGGAGCACGGCCCGTGCCGAGGCCATTCCGGCTCCTCTGCACCACGGCCTGAGCTCGGGGGTCCTGTTTCTGCACCCCGGGCGTCCTGTGTGAGGCTCCTTGGCATGTGTGCCCCGTCGTGGGGATGGCCCGTGGGAGGGGAGGAGAATGCGTGCCCGGGGGCCCTCTGTCCCCCGCCCCCCCCACGGCCTCGAAGTGCCTGAAGCTCACCTGCGCGTCCCCCGGAGCCACCTGGCCCACCCCAACAGCGGCTGCACATCTGCGGCCCAGGTGGGGGTGCGCCCTGGGCCACTGCAGCTGACACGCCCCCGCCCAGCGCAGCTCCGCGGCCTGCCAGGCCCATCACCGTCACTGGGCTTTTCCTGCGTGTCTGTCCCGCGGGAGGGGGTGAGGTCCCTTCCGACGTCCCCGCCCTCGCCCTGTGACAGGAGGCCGGTGTTCAGACAGGATCCCCCGGCAAAGCCACAGCCTGCACCGTGCATGTGCCAGGCGCGGCCGTCCACCCCGAGAGGCCGTGGTGGCTTCGACAGGACCCCGTGGGCGGCCCCCCGTGGACAGTGGACAGGGGTAGCCCCACCGTGTGTGTGCTGGACGCCGCGGCCATGCTCCCGCTCGGCGGCCTTGTGGTGACTCAGTGTGCTGGACAGAAATAGCTCTGCGAGGGGACGTGTCGTCTTTATCAGGGAGCTCCGGGCGGTGTGCCCCACGGGCTCACACGGAGGGGGCGGCTGGCAGGAAGGTGGGCGCAGCACCTGAGAGCCGTTGCTCCGCGCGCACCTGCCGGTGCGGGTTCGCCGTCACAGCGTGTGGCCTCCTGGAGCCCAGGGACTCAGCCGAGCAGGGCTCGCGCCGGGCGGCAGCCGGGGTGGCCAACTCCCAACGGCTCCCAACGGCTCCCAACGGCGCCCGCGGCCCGCAGGAATGCGCGTCCTGCAGCTGTGCTGCCGCCGGGTCTATTTATGTCCCCGAGATTAACCCTGGACGTCCCCGCGGCCGCGCTAGGCTGCACTCCGGCTCCTGGGGCCGTGCGTCGGGCTACGGGGCCTGTGGACACGGGCCCTGGGGACATGGGGCCTGGGGACACGGACACAGAGCCCAGCCTGCCTCCTTGCTGCCTGCCCCGTGGCGCTTCTGCCCTGGGCGCTGAGGCTCTGTGTGCAGCCCCGGTCGTGGCAACAATGCTCCATGCGCGGCCTGGGTCGCGGTCCCCCTCCAGGGCACAGAGTCCACGGGCCCCCCAAGACCCCTCCAGGGCACAGAGTCCACGGGCCCCCCAGGTCCCCCTCCAGGGCGCAGAGTCCATGAGCCCCCCAGGTCCCCCTGCAGGGCCCAGACTCCATGAGCCCCCCAGGTCCCGCTCCAGGACCCAGACTCCACTGGCCTCCAGGTCCCCCCCTCCAGGATGGAGATTCCCCAGGGCCCCCCCATCTCCCCTGGAGCGTTGGCAGCCTGAGGCCGTGCTTTCTTGTCAAGGTGTAGATGGTCCCAAGGGAATTTTGTACAAGACCCTGTTGGGCACCCGTGGGACCCCGAGTCGAGGATTGGCCTGGGCACCTGGGCTTGGACGCTGCACAGGTGAGCTCTCCTGACCCTCGCAGCTGCCCCGGCTCGGCCCCCAGTCTGCTCTGTAGGCTTCTCACCAGGACGGTGCCGTGGGACCCTACTGCGGTCGGGGTGGGTGTGGGGCCCAGCGGCTCCGAGGTCTGGGTGGGCGCTGCAGGTGCGGTGGGTGCCGTTACCTGCTGGCAGCACCTGTTGGCCTCCTGTGACCCTCCTGCAGGAGTGGGGGGGGTGTGGGCCATGGAGGCAGGATCTGAGCCTGGTGTGGGAGGGGCTGACTGAGGGAGTGGGGGTGTCTGGGGCAGGCGGTGCTGAGTGTGCCAGAGGCCCTGCACACCTGCCCCTGCCTGGCTCCTGGGCTCCTGGTCCTCAGCATCCGCCCCTGAGCAGGAACCCTGCTCCCTCAGCAGCCGCCATGGGGAAGGAGGAGGGGCGGTGCCCACGCAGGGGTGCAGGGGAGGAGGGGAAAGGGGAGGAGGGGAGGCTTCCCCTGACCTGACCAGGACTCCAGTGACCTGCTGCATGTGTGCAGCGCAGGGACTGGAAGCTGTGTCCCTGGGCTCCCCTTTCCTCCAGCCTGCTTTGTGCCCCTCCCATGCGCACCCCTGCGCCCTGCACCCAGCACCTGGCTGCTCCTTCCTCCCCCTTCCTCTCCATGCCTCCCCCTCCCTTCCCCTCCCTCCTCCTCCCTCTGAACCTCTCCGGGCACTTCCCTCCTCCCTCCTCTCCCTCCTGCCTTCTTCTCTCCCTTTGTGTCCCCCTGGGCCCCTCCCCCTGTCTCTTCCTCCTCTCTCCTCTGTTCTCTCTCCTCTGTCCCTCCCCCCTCCACATTTGGGGGCGTCTCCCTCACCATCCCTGTGCCCCTCGCTATGCAGCTATGTCCCCTGTGTGGGCGCCCCCACCACCCCCACCGCAAACTGAGGAGAGGTCTGATGAGGGGGAGCACATGGCTCCAGGGGGAGGGCTCTGCAGAAGAGCAGAGGGGGTGAACAGATGAGTGACCATGACCAGACCTGTGACTGTGGAGGGCATAGGGACTGCAGGGTGGGAAGGGGATGGGGACCACAGGGATTGTGACTAGAGGGGACAAGGACCACGAGGATCTGTGACCATGGGGGGGACAGGGACCATGGGGATCTGTGACTGTGGGGGGGATGGGGACCATGGGGATTGTGACTAGAGGGGACAAGGACCACGAGGATCTGTGACCATGGGGGGGACAGGGACCATGGGGATCTGTGACTGGGGGGGGATGGGGACCATGGGGATTGTGACTAGAGGGGACAGGGACCACGGGGACCTGTGACCATGGGGGGGACAGGGACCATGGGGATCTGTGACTGTGGGGGGGATGGGGACCATGGGGATTGTGAGTAGAGGGGACAAGGACCACGGGGATCTGTGACCATGGGGGCCACGGGGAGGTTGGGGACCTGTGACCATCCTGCACTGTGGGCGGGAACTGTGGGGACTTGTGACCATGAGGGGGGACAGAGACTGCAGGGATCTATGACCATGGGGCGGGGGACGGGACGCGCGGGGACCTGTCACTGGAGGGGGGGACGGGGTCCGGGGGAACCTCTGATCAAGGGGACAGGGACCGTGCCTGTGGCCGTCGCGCAGCTGGGCAGAAGCCCCGTGTGTCAGGGTGACCGCCCTCGGGGTCCAGGCCCTGCCCGCGCAGGCGAGGCGGGTGCATGTCCGTGTCTGGGCGCCCCTGCCGACAGTGGGGATCCCTGTTCCTCAGGGTCGGGGCTGCCAGGCTGTCCCCTGTAGCCGTGACCCCAGCGTGCCCTGGGTGTCTGCCCCCTCCCCTGAGACCCTCCCTGCGGGTGAGCGTCAGCCTGGGGTCCTTGGGCCTGGGCGCCTGGGGCAGGGGGAGGGGGCGGTGTCCTTGCTGGGTCTGCAGGACAAACCCCCAAGCACTGCCGGGAGCCGGGGGGTGGGGGGGTGGGGGCGGGGGCAGCCAGGGGCTCTGAGCGCAGCCCAGGGCGTCCCCGCCTCGCTGTCCCAGGCCTCCCCAGCTTCAGGTGGGTCCCCGTGGCCGTCACCCCTGGTGACCTCAGCTGTCGTTTGTCCCTGGGGGTGGACAGACGGACACCCGTGCGTTGGCGTGCGCGTGTCACCGACCTGTTTCTGGGAAAGCGCGTACGCGTTCAGGAGCACACCGATCCGGGGTTTTACTGATGGAACCCCGCGCGCGGAAGGATGTTGTTTCACGAGGTGACCGCACGTTCCCTGCGTCCGCTCTGCCAAGCAGCAGCCAGAGTCCGTGTTGTCAGCGGGGCCGGGACGCTGCTGGGACATGGAGCCACCACCTTAGCTGCCACCACGGGGCGGCCCGGGCCACGCTCTGTGCGGCGAGCAGGGGGCGGGCAGGGTGCTGCGTGCGTGGCTCCCGCGGGTCGGGTCAGGGTGCTGGGCACGTCCGGCGACCTCTGTGCTGCACATGCTGGGTCCCCTGTCCTGGGTGCAGCAGCCGCCCGTCACCGACCACCTGAGCCCTGGGCTGGCCCTCCCCTGTCCACGAGCCTCCGCGCTGCCTCCTCGGGCAGCCTGGGCATCCCTGTCCCCGTCCCGTGGGGTCCAGCCTGGGGCAGGAGCGGGGGTGGGGGCCTGGCAGCGTGGGCGTGCGACCCCCGCAGGGACTGCTTGCCGTCGTGTGTCTGGACGTCCCGGGTGCATGTCCTGCTGCCCGGCCCCTCCGCGTGGGCGTGGAGAGTGGCCCGGGCAGGTTCTGACGCGCGTGTGTCTGTGTCGTCCCCAGGTGCAGGCCAAGAAGGAGCAGCCCCTGCCGCCCGCCGCCAGCCAGAGCATTCCCGCCTTCTACTTCCCTCGGGGCCGCCCCACGGACACGCTGCACGTGGACGCTGTCATCTCCAAGATTGAGCGCACCTTCGCCCAGTTCCCGCATGAGAGAGCCACGATGGACGACATGGGCCGCGTGGCCAAGGTGGGCGCCCGCGAGTGCACAGCTCGGCTGCTCACCGTCCCAGCGGCTTGCCCTTCGAAGCCCGCGTGGGACCGCGTGGGAGCCCCGCCCAACGAGGCGAGGGACGCGCGGCCTGGATCGCCATCCCGGGTTCCCCCAGCCTCCATCCCCGGGGCTGCGCACAGGCCTTCGTGTGGTGTGGTGTCGTACCAGGAACCGGCCTGCGGTGGCCTCATGTGTCCTGGACGCCGTGCTGCAGCCGTGTCCACGTCGAGGCGTGCAGGGCTGACTCTGCACACTGGCTGTCGTCCTGCTGCGGGCGTGCACCATGGGGACTCACGCGTGCCCCGTGGATGCGGCGTCCCGGATCCGGGTGTCCATGTGCATGTCCGTGGTGGCCATGCGGGACAGCACGTCCCAGCCTCCCCCGGCACGCGGCCCCACGTGGGCTCTGTGGCAGCACGCGAGGGTTCCCACAGGCCCGGCCCTTCCCGTCTCGGGGTGGACGGCTCCCTTGTGGGCCCCCCTGGGTTGTGCACGTGCCCATCTGCGGAGCCTGCAGTGCTGATGCTGTGGCAGGAAACAGCTGTGAGTTGCACGCACGGTCCCCCACGTGAGGGCATGTGTCCCCATGGGCGCTGAGCTGCCCGCACGCCCCTGCTTCCCCTGCTCCGCGTGCTCCTGCACAGGTCCTCCCCATGCTCCGGAGGCCAGCACTCCCATGGGCTGGGCCTGTGTCCCGTGTTCACAATTCTGCCGTCCAGGTGCAGGGGAGGTTTTCACGCTGACACACGTCGTCGCATCCAGGATTTCCTTGTGGCTTGTGCTCGGCATCATTTCCTGGGAGTCCTTTCAGGGCCGGGGAGGTGGAGCCTCCTCTTCCTGCGGGTCCAGGGCCTGCAGCTATGAGAACGCGTCTCATGGGTCGTGAGGCGGTTGTATGTGGCGCTGTCGGGGTACACCCTCTGGGGAGGTCTTGGCACCCCCGGGGGAAGAGCGAATCACGGGTGCACGTGGATCACTGGATCCTGCCCCTGTGCAGACACGTGTTTCTGTTGTGGCGCCACGACCGTGCTGTGTCGCCGTGCTTTATGGTCACGTTTCAGTGGGGAGTGTGGCTCTCGTGCGTTGAAGGTGTTGCTCAGGGCCGCCTAGGCTCCGGGGACTCCCGGTCACGCCACAGGGCAGTGGAGGGGTCGTGGGATCTGCACAGAGGTCAGCGGGTGGGCGCTGGGGGCCAGGCCGCGTGGCCGTGGAGGGGTCGTGGGATCTGCACAGAGGTCAGCGGGTGGGCGCTGGGGGCCAGGCCGCGTGGCCGTGGAGGGGTCGTGGGATCTGCACAGAGGTCAGCGGGTGGGCGCTGGGGGCCAGGCCGCGTGGCCGTGGAGGGGTCGTGGGATCTGCACAGAGGTCAGCGGGTGGGCGCTGGGGGCCAGGCTGCGTGGCCGTGGAGGGGTCGTGGGATCTGCACAGAGGTCAGCAGGTGAGCTCCTGGGGTCACCCCGAGGGTGTGCATCATCCTGCACACGTGCCACCGTGTTCGCGGTCTCTCCTGCGATCTGTGTCCACGGGCTTCTCTCCGTGTCGGAGCTTGTCTTTCTCCCAGTGAGGTTTCAGAGTTTCTGCGTGACCCCTGCACATGTTTAGTTAGATTTGTTCTCTGCTGCTGTCATCGGTGCAGTTGTGTCCCGCACGTGTTGTTCAGACGGCCTTTGGTGAGTGTGTGAAAGTGCAGTTGACGCCCTGTGGATCTCGTGTCCTGCACACGTGTGACCTCACGTATCCGTCGTTGTGCTGCTTTGGGGTGTCCATGAGTGTCCACAGGGGAGGAATGTGCCAGGCAGGGGTCCCTCTGGCCACCATCCTCCCCACCGCGCGTGTGCGTGGCGCTTGTCCTCTCTGTGCCTCCCTGTGCCACTGGGTCAGCTCCTGTGTAGCGCGGGGGCAGCTGGACGTGTGCACGGCCCTGGGTCTGCACTGCTCTCGTGCAGAAAGGATGCGGTGTCCCATCCACGAGTGGGACGTGAGCTGTGCGCTTTGCGCAGCACGTGTGTCGGGGGGGACGTCTCCCCACAGCACGTGAGCTGTAGCAGGACTTGGGCTGTGCGCTGCGTGTGTCACCTGCCTCGTGTGCACCTGCTCCGTGGTTTGGTGTTTCATCCTCCTGATCCTGTGTTTCCACGTCGCACCAACCTTTCCTTCCGGGAATACCCGCCGTGGCCGTGGGGCGTCGTCCGTTCTGGGTGTTGGTGCTTTCGGCTCACTCAGGATGTCACCTGCATCCGTGTCCCTCAGAGGTTCTGTTGCCATCTGGGGATTCCTGCGTCTCCGTTTCGCATTAGTCACATGGCTCGTGGAGCAGGGGTCACACGGGTTCCCGCCTCCCTTTGCAGCTGGGCCTCTTACAGGATCGTCAGACGCTCGCAGGCGACGCTGATGGGTTCATCCCCGTGTCGCGAGGCCCCCGGTGCAGCGCGAGCTCCCCGTCCATGCCTGGCTCGTGGTCCTGCTGCGGCTCTGCCTGGCTGCCCGCCTTGTCCCCGTTGCACATTCTGTGTCGTGACGTGTGCCTGGGAGGTCCCTGCATGTGAGGCCGGCACCACTTCCTGTGGGCGCACCCCAGTTCCTGTTCCACCCTCACCCGTGGGGGTCACAGGCTGTCGTCCACGTCCTCTGGCCACCCATCCCCTTGTCCTGTGGCCGCAACACGTTCCCGCGGTCGCTCACGTCCCTGCGATTCCCGCCCGTGCCCGTCCTGTTTCCCCCAGAACCCGGCCCGCAGGACAGCGGACCTCCGGCTGCAGCCGCAGTGATGCGTGTGACCATCAGGCTGCGACAGTGGGCGCGCCACGCTGCAACCGCTGGCTGAAGGAGCGGGTTTCAGGGGTAAGCAGCATGTTCTCACGTTCCCCCCGAGGCCCCCGGAGAAGCAGGCTGATGTGGCAGGAGGCCAGTGCCTCCCCACGCACCGTGCTGTCCGTGTGGGAGCCAACTCACAGGCACACGGCGCCGGGTCCGCTCACACCACAGTCACGTCTGTGCTCTCTCCCATGTCGGTGCCGCCGTGTTGGTGCCATGAGTCCCCTGGGTAGTGTGTGCGCAAACACGTGACACATTGGCCATCGGGCCCCAGCAGCAGTGCCGCGTGACGTGTACGATCACGGCGATCGTACGGACGATCACGGACGCGGACGCGGGCAGCGGCGTCCTCGGGCACATCTGCTTGGCGTTCCTGGTGGTTTGCGGACACGGTATTGGAAGAATGTCCGTGACGCTGGTTCACGGAGACGTGCGCTCAGTTCTCCGTGGGGCTGCTCGTCGCCCAGTGTGTGACCCACGGTCCTCTGCCAGGACGGTTTTCCTCCTGCCGCCATTCCCGTGCTCACTGCTTGTCCTGGGGCCTGTGAGGAGACCGGAACCGAGAACCTCCCACGGAGCCGCTGCCCCGAGGGCACAGGCCCCTTCACGGAGCGCGTCCTCTCTGCTGACGTCCTGCAGGAGGCTTTGCTCTGCTCGTGTGTACCCCGTAGGCTCGGTTCTCACCTGTTCACGTGTCTCTGAGACGGTTCTTTGTGTGACTTGCACGTTAGTTGCTTCGGTATTTTTCCTCGTTTCCTTGTATCGCTTTTAGCGTCCCGACCAGGCCTGCACGTGAGCCTCCAGGGACTTGGTATTGTTTGTCTCAGCTTCCTCTGTGTGTGGCCACGGTGGAGATGGATTCGGCTCACTTTGCACATGAGCGCCCGTCAGCTTCTGGGATCATCGTTTTGTTTTCTTGGTCGCGATTTCTGCGCTCACCTTTACCATTTTCTTGCAGGTTTTTCTACCTGGTTGTTCTTTTCTAGCTTCTGCAGTGATTCGTTCCTTCTTGGTCAGCGTCGTTGGTGTAGAGTTGACATGACACACAGGGAGATTCCCCGTGTTACACGTACAGCGCACTGTGCCTGTGAACGTGTCCCCCGCATGCATCCTTGTCAGGGCAGGGAGTGCCGTCCCCGCGCCAGACTATCCTTGCAGCTGGTCCGCTCCTGGCTCCCTGCCCGTCACACACAGGCTGGCGCTACGGTGTTGCCGCTTCAGGAATATCATGTGGCAGGGACCGTGCCGTGCGCTCTCTCTGCTTCCTGGTGTCCGTGTGACACACAGAATAATTGTGATACGCCCCCCCCCCCCCGGCTCACAGACTGCCGGGGGCTGCCCGCTGTGGACACTCGCTGCGCCTTATGTGTTTCCCAGCGGGCCAGCGCTTGGTTGTATCCGTGGTGTTTGCTGAGGAGAGCAACCGTTGCGTGTGTGTGCACGTCTGCATCTCGCAGGCAGCAGGTACTCGGACTTGCATTGTTGGCGACGGGTTTTACAAGAACCTGGAAATGCCTTCCAGAAGTGCTGTCCGCGGCACATCCCCGGGCCGCAGTGCTCGAGCGCGCCCGTTCCCCGCCAACCTCCCCAGCGCTTGGTTTCGACCCTTTGACTTCAGCTGTTCCACCGCGTGGGTGCAGGCACCTCCTCGGGGCTTTGTTTCTCATTTCCCTGGTGGTCATGTTGAGCACTTTCTGGTGTGTGTGTGTTTCGCCCGAGCACGTCCCCATCCTCCGCGGCTTCCCCGAGGTGTCCCCGGGGCGGACACAGGCACATGCTTCCTGTGTGTGATCTGAGGAGCTGTGACCTGTGTGTGTCCCTGACACTGTGCACGCAGTCCGACGGTACGCACTCCCCATGCGCCCCGAATCTGCCCCTTCCTGGCCACCTGCTCGTCCCTGGCCACCAGAACTACTGTTGGTTAGCTGAGTTTTCTGGGATTTTCCATTTACAGAGTCACGCAGTAGACGCTTTTGTCTCTGCTGTGGTAGAACTCACGTAAACTGCCATTGGCATCTTACCAGTCATAAGAGTACGGTCAGACCCGCTCATGACACGTAGCCTGTTGTGCGCCCACTAGCATGATCTGGTTCCAGAACGTTCTCATCGCCTCAGCAGACCCGCCGTCCCCCAGCTCCTGGCACGCTGTCCGCTCTCTGTGGCCATGGACGGTCTGTTGGGGATTTCTCGGGTCCTCGGGGCCCCTGCATGTAGCAGCAGGTGTGAGCGCTCTGCTCGCGTTCGTGGCCAAGTAACGCTGCATTCCATGTGGCTGGGCCGCGTGGTGTTGACGTGCTCGCCCACGGACGGGTGCGCGTGTCGTGTCAGATTTGGACGGCTGTGAAGAACGCTGCTGTGCACATGGGCATGCAGGGTTTGGTTAGAGTCCGTGCGTTCGGTTATTTTCCAGGTGTGTGTATCTACACGTGTGTGTGCGTGCCCTTGCCCCCTGACCGTGGACTCCATGACCGTTCCGTGTGTAAGCACGGAGGACCCGGGCATGCGGTTTCCACAGCATGGCAGCATTACACGTCCCCGCCGGCCGTGCACGCGGCCCCCCGGGCCTCCATGGCCTGAGCCCGCTTGCGGTGGCTGCTCTGTCCCGTCAGCCGTGCATCTGTTGACACTGTCATGGACTGTGCGTGTATGACCGTGTGTGTGCTCACCTCAGCCGTGCGTCTTAAGAGTGGGGCCCTGGTCTCCTGTTGACCTAGCTCGTGTGTTCCGCACCGTAGACCCGCGTGCTCGGTCACTTGTGCACGTGGAGACCGTGAGCACGTCTGCCTGCGGGTTAGCATCTCGCTCCAGGAAAGACCTCGGTGGCCTCCTGTGTCCCTGGAATTCGTGTCCGCTTGGCGGTCAGGGTGTCCTCACAGAATGTCCCAGGGCCGCTCCTGACCAGGCCCTTTTCTGGAACGTTTTGTTTGGAATCGGGTTTACTTTTGTAGCAGTGTTCAGTAGAACCCACACGGGAGCCCAGACGTGTCTGCGGTCGGACCCGTTTCTTTCCGGGAAGGTCAAAAGACGTTCGTCCCTGTGACACCCGTGCTCCGCTCGTACGGTCGGTTACTCCATCCGCGCTCGTTGCTTCCAGCACCTTGGCCCCGGTTCGGCGGGCGATGATGCGCCTCCGTCCCCTGCCATGAATCCCAGTCCTGCCCTCGGGCCCTTGTCGCTCCTGTGTGTCCCGCCAGGGCCGTGGCTCGGCCACATGGAGACGGAGCCCCCTGCCCCTGCGCAGGCCCCAGCTGGGCGCGGAGGCGTCCTGCGCTCCCGTGTGCGCTGTGGGTTTTCCCCAGAGGCGGTTTATTAGAGTCCCCGACCGGCACTGGCGGAGGCGGAGCTGGGGAGAGCGCGCCCCGTGGTCCTGCGGTGACGCGCTCGAGCCCCGTGCGGGGAGGACACGTTACTGAAAGTGCAAAGAAGAAACTTCAGAGCAAGGCGCCGCCCGCGGTCGGCATCCTGCGGGAGTTTCCTCGCTGCTAGGGTCTAACGTCGGGCCGGCCGCGCGCGCTCCTGACCCGCGGCGGCCCCAACGCCCTGCGCCCCTGCACAGACCCTGATGCTGCCGCGTGCGCGCCCAGCACGAGCACGAACAGCCGCCCCTTCCTGTGACCGTGGCAGGCCGCGTGGGGCCCATGACTTCCTCCCCAAACATGTGCACGCACTCACGGCCGGGCCTCGGGGCTCCACGCACCTGGCGGGCACAGCTTCACGTGGCACGTGGAGTGCCTCGCAGACGTGTCCCCAGGGCTGTGCCACGCGGGCGTGAAGCTGTGCGTGCCCACGCCTTCCTGACACCTGCGGGCGCTGCGGGGACGGCAGACGTCCCGACTGCTGCTTTCTGACGCTCGCGCCTGGTGACTCCTGCTGAGGGGCGCTTACCTGCGTTCACTGCATCCGAGTGGTGGCCTTCGACTGTGCCGGTTACGCCGACGTGCGCGTGGAGGATGCTGCCTCCGCCTCCGCCTCCCTGGGCTCCTCCCTCCCTCCTTGCGGGTCCGAGGCCAGAGCTTCAGTGGCCGTCCCCAGCCCATGTGTCGGCGCCCCCACCACACGCCGCACCGCTGCCCGCGTGGGGACGTTCAGGGGCACTGTTGTCCCTGTCGCATGGCCCGCCCGTCCTCACGCTGTGCGTCCCCTCGGCCACAGCCGTTGCCCGCTGCTGGACCCGCAGATGTGGGGAGCCTGCTGGTCGCGTGCTGCAGACCGTCCCCGTCCCGCATTCCCGGCACCCAACGTGACAGCTGCCATGGGCGCCTCTTGGCCGTTGGTGTGCGGGAACTGAGTGCGTGCTGTGTTGGGGAGGAGCATGGGGGCACCGTGCGGGTGGGGTGCACGCTCGGGACACCTCGTGCAGCGGGCTGCCGGCATTCTGCGGGGCGCGTGGGGGTGCGCGGGGGCGGGTGCTGACCCTGCGGCCCATGTGTCCCCGCTGCAGGCGTGTGGCTGCCCGCTCTACTGGAAGGGGCCGCTCTTCTGCAGCGCCGGGGGAGAGCGCACCGGCTCCGTCTCGGTCCACAAGTTCGTCGCCATGTGGAGGAAGTGAGTCCGGGGCCTGTGCAGGGACGGGGTGGGGAGGGCAGGCGTGGCCCTAGGTCCCCTGCTCCCCGGCCAGACCAGGAGGGGGCAGCGGCCTCCAGGGCACGCGCTGGCCGTCCTGTCCTGGGGCCGCCTCGGGATCACGCCCGCCCTGGCCTGTGTTGGGGAGGGGCCCGTGCTGCCCTGTGAGGTCGTCACTGGGCACCCCCTCACACCCCTCCCCCGCAGGATCCTCCACAATTGTCACGACGACGCGGCCAAGTTCCTGCACCTGCTCATGAATCCCGGCTGCAACTACCTGGTGCAAGAGGACTTCGTCCCCTTCCTACAGGTAGGCCCTGCGTCCCCCCGCACACTCCTCCCCTCCTCTACGACCGGCCTTCCGTCTACACTGCACGCTGCCCAGGACTCAGGCTCTCTTCCCTTGGGGAACTGCCTGCAACAGAGATGGCTCAGGGGCCAGACGCTTTAGGGGTGTGTGTTGGGGGGGGTGACCTCATTGCCCCCTGCAGTGCAGGGGTGTGTGGGGGAAGTCTTAGTGTGCCCCCCACGATGTAGGGGTGTGAGGGGATGACCTTGTGTGCTCCCCGTGGTGCAGGATGTGAGAGGGAGGCCCCAGTGTGCCCCCCATGGTGCAGGGGTGTGTGGGGGAGGTCCTGGTGTGCTCCCTGCGGTGCAGGGTGTCGGGAGACAGCTTCGTGTGCTCCCCGCGGTGCAGGATGTGAGAGGGAGGCCCCAGTGTGCCCCCCCATGGTGCAGGGGTGTGTGGGGGAGGTCCTGGTGTGCTCCCTGCGGTGCAGGGTGTTGGGGGCAGCCTCGTGTGCTCCCCGCGGTGCAGGATGTGAGAGGGAGGCCCCAGTGTGCCCCCCCATGGTGCAGGGGTGTGAGTGGGGGACCGTGAGCAATTGCAGCATTTGGGCTGCGGAGACTCGGGGCGCAGCCCCACTGTGTTGGTGCGGTGTAGGGGCAGGGCTCCATGTTCTAGAACGGCCCGTGCTCCCCCAGACCCGGTCAGGCCGTGGTCATAGGTTGCAGAGCGGTAGCTGAGGGTGCAGGGCGGTGTTCCCTGATCTGTGCAGCCCATGCGACCTCCTGGGTCATGTGACCGTGCCTTGTAAAGCGAGGGTATTTGAACCCTCCACGGGGGCGTCTGCGTGGGTCCTCAGCGTGTTCATATGCATGGAGTCAGTTAATGGTCTGAGATCATGACGGGGCTTGCAGTAAGCCGCCCCGGGCCGCCGCCGCATGAGCCTGAGGGGCACAGACTCGTAGCCTTGGGGTCGTGGTTCGCCCACGGCCACATGGTTGGGGCGTCTGCACTCGGCAGCCCCGGCGTGGACACTGTGCGGGGCTTGGCGGCGGATACAGTGCTAGTGCTTGGCGGGCTCTGCGTGTGCGCAGCAACGTCTTGTGTCTGTGTGCAGGATGTGGTGAACACGCACCCGGGCTTAGCCTTCCTAAAGGAGGCGTCGGAGTTCCACTCTCGCTACATCACCACGGTGAGTCCATGGTGCACAGCCTCCGTCCCAGCTCCCGGCCCCAGCGCGCGTGCCAACGAGGACCCGGGTCCTGCCCCAGCGCATGTGCCAATGAAGACCCGGGCCTAGGCCCCATTGCATATGCCGATGAGGACCCAGGACCTGGCCCCAGTGCGTGTGCCAACAGGGACCCGGGTCTAGGCCCCAGCACTCATGCAAACAAGGACCTGGGACTTGGCTCAGTACGTGTGCCAACGAGGACCCGGGTCCAGGCCCCAGCACATGTGCCGACAAGGACCCAGGTCTAGGCCCCAGTGCACGTGCCAACGAGGACCCAGGTCCAAGCCCCAGTGAGCATGTAGACAAGGACCCGAATCCAGACCCCAGCGCGTGTGCCAATGAGGACCAGGGCCTGGCCCCAGCGCGTGTGCAGACAAGGATCCATCCAGGCCCCAGTGCATGTGCCAACAAGGATCCTAGTCCTGCCTCAGAGTCTGAATGAGGACCCGGGTCCAGGCCCCGGCGTGCATGTGAACAAGGACCCAGGTCCAGGCCCCAGTGCGCGTGCCCAGACAAGGACCCATCCAGGCCCCAGTGCATGTGCCAGTGAGGACCAGGGCCTGGCCCCAGCGCATGTGCAGACCAGGACCCGTGTCCTGCCCCAGCACATGTGCGACTGTGGACCCGGGTCTTGCCCCAGTGTGCGTGCGATCGAGTTGGGCGTTCTTGCGTGAGGTCCTTCACCCGCCGTGAGGACTCCCGCCTCCGGGAGCTGTCCCCGGCCCCCCGCCTGCTGAGGCATATCTGTGCGTGCCCTGGTCCCCCTGGGTCCCCTGGCCTCCTCCCCGCGGTCCGGGGTGCCGCCATCGTCACCGCGCTGCTGGGCCTGTGTGGAGGGGGCCCCGCGTCCCCCGGGTCCAGGCACCCTGCTCACGGCCTTCCTCCCGCAGGTCATACAGAGGATTTTCTACACCGTCAACAGGTCCTGGTCGGGGAGGATCACGTGCGCAGAGCTCCGGAGGAGCACGTTCCTGCAGGTAGCGGCCAGCGGGGCCCGCACCTCCCTGCCCCTGCAGCGCACCCGCCCCCCGTCGCCCGCTCCATCCTGCACCTTCCTCTCTCTCCCATCCGCGATTGCCCTGCCCCTCCACCATCTACCCGCCCACCCGTGCTCCAGCCTCCTCCTTCATCCACCCACTCTGCACCCTCCTCCGTCCCTCCACCCCCCACCCTGGACCACCTGTCCTCCACCCTCTACCCACGCATCTCTTCTCCATCGTCTATCCATCCGTCCTCATTCCCCATCCTCCTCCCTCCATTCTCCACCCTCCTGTCCATCCTCCACCCTCCTCCCTCCACCCTCCTCCTTCCATCCTCCACCGTCCTCTCTCCCTCCTCCACCCTCCTCCCTCCCTCTTCCACCTTCCTCTCTCCATCCTCCCTCCATCCTCCACCCTCTTCCCTCCATTCTCCACCCTCCTCCTTCCATCCTCCACCCTCCTCCTTCCATCCTCCACCCTCCTCTCCATCCTCCTCCCTCCACCCTCCTCCCTCCATTCTCCACCCTCCTCCTTCCATCCTCCACCCTCCTCTCCATCCTCCTCCCTCCACCCTCTTCCCTCCATCCTCCACCCTCTACCCCATCCATCCTCCACCCTCTACCCCATCCATCCTCCTCCCTCCATTCTCCACCCTCTTCCCTCCATCCTTACCCTCCTCCCTCCATCCTCCACCCTCTTCCTTCTATCCTCCACCCTCCTCTCTATCTTCCTCCCTCCACCTTCCATCCTCCACCCTCCTCTCCATCCTCCTCCCTCCACCCTCTTCCCTCCATCCTCCACCCTCTACCCCATCCATCCTCCACCCTCTACCCCATCCATCCTCCTCCCTCCATTCTCCACCCTCTTCCCTCCATCCTCTACCCTCCTCCCTCCATCCTCCACCCTCTTCCTTCTATCTTCCACCCTCCTCTCTATCCTCCTCCCTCCACCTTCCTCCCTCCATCCTCCACCCTCCTTTCCATCCTCCTCCCTCCACCCTCCTCCCTCCATCCTTCACCCTTCTCCCTCCATCTTCCACTCCGTCTTCTACTTTTCTTCATCTGTTCCCTGTCTCTTCTCCATCTTGTATTCTCCGTGTCTTCTACCCACCTACCCACACATTGACCCTCTGCCATGCACCATCCATGCAGGAGAAATGAGCCACGGGCACTGGGAGCAGGGTGTCCTCTTCACTCAGGTCCCGTGGACATGTGGGCATTAGCGAGGGGGGTGTTGACCGGCCACACAAGGAGGCCCCGCGGTGACAGCAGTGACTGCGGGCTGCCTCACTGTGCCGGCAGCAGCCAGGCAGTCTCCAGCACGACCCTGAGCTTGGCGCGCACCTGGCCTGGGTGCTGTGCTCCGGACGCTCAGGCCTGTCTATGCCAGTTTGGGGCCCCCACCGTCGTACTGTGAGACACCTCGGGGGGCTGCACGCACAGAGGCCCCGCTGCTCTGGAAGGTGCGGCAGTTCTGCTTGCTGTTTTGGCAGAACGTGGCGCTCTTGGAAGAGGAAGCAGACATCAACCAGCTGACGGAGTACTTCTCGTACGAGCACTTCTACGTCATCTACTGCAAGTTCTGGGAGCTGGACACGGACCACGACCTCCTCATCGATTCCCAGGACCTGGCCCGGCACAATGACCACGGTGAGCGTGCGGCCTATGGGACGAGGGGACGAGGGGATGCAGGTGCTGGCCCTCGGGGCCCTGCTGTGTCCACTGCCATGGTGTGGTCACCTGCTTGAGATGGCCATGTGCGTGACAGCGCAGGGCACACACAAGCCAGGGACACACGCGGGACATGTGGATATGGACGGTCACCTAGGGGGGCTGTGCAGGTGGTGGCTGAGGTCGTTGGAACAAGTGACCACAAACTGGGACCCTCCAGCGAGCGGATTCGTCCTCCCCGAGCTCTGGGGACCTGAGTCTGAGGTCCAGGGGGGTCACGCTCCCTCCAGAGGCTCCGGGGAGGGGCCCTACCGCCTCTTCCAGTGTCGGTGGCCCCAGGCGTCCCCGGGCTGGTGGCCGCATCCCTCCCATCTCCGTCCTCACGGGGCGCCTCCCCTGCGTCTGTGGCTCCTCCTCTGCCTCTTGCGAGGACCTCTGTCGCTGGACGCAGGGCCACCTGGTCCAGGCGAGCCCAGGTCAGATCCTCACGTCGTCCCACCTACAGCGCTCTACTTCCATTTGAGGCCCTGCGTCCCAGTACCAGGAGTCCGGGTGTAGATGTGTTCCGGGGCACACGGTCCAGCCTGCTGCAGCACCCAGCCATCCTGTGGCGGGAGACCGGACTTCAGGGTGGGATGAACCGGGATGTGCAAAGGGACTTTGTCTTCCTCTCCCCGTCTGGCGGGTGCTGCGCTGGGTAGGGCCGAACCGTGTCCCCCAAAATTCATTTGTTGGGGCCGTGTTCCCCAGACTCCGGGACGGGACTGTAAGTGGAAGCGTGGGGCTTAGAGGTGATGATGGGCACACGACGTCAGTAGCGGGGCCCTGAGGTCAGGACCGGGTGTTAGACGAGGGCATTAGGACACAGGCGTGCACAGAGGGACACGCATGTGAGGACGCGGGGACGAGACGGCCGCCCGCCTGGGAGACAGGCCTCGGGGTCGCCAGCCGCAGCCCCTCGTGGAGCTCAGACTCCCCACCACTGGGGATGGGACCGGGACCAGGACTGGGCGGGGAGGGGTGTGTCACCTGCCCAGTCAGTGGCGCTCTGTGACCTACGCCCATGCTCGCTGGTGCGGTGCTTGTCACCTGGCGGGTGTGAGTTGAAGGCATTTGGATTCCATCACCACGTGTGCGTGTCGGGCAGCGGAGCGTCTGCAGCGTCTGCAGGTGTGCACGTGGGCGTGTCCCGCTCTTGACAGCGTGCTGTGTCAGGCCCTGGGTGGCCGCCCACTCTTGTCCTCTGACATGGGCTCGGGCCCCGCGTCCCCCTTTGCTCACCGCCCACTCTGTGTCCGCAGCCGTCTCCACCAAGATGATTGAGAGGATATTCTCCGGGGCCGTGACGAGGTACGTCTCGCCGTCCTTGCCGCTCGGTGCTTCCCGGCGCGGCGCCTCAGTCGGGCCCTAGCTCAGTCACCCCCCAGGGGCTCCTCAGGCGTTGACAGGGAGTGCCGGGGTCACGCGAGGTCATCGTGGAGGACGTTTGTCCTGGGAGGTCACTGGTAAGGGGGACACATGCCGCTGTCACACAAGCTCATAGGGAAGCCCCACGCCGCTTCGTCACGTGGTGTCCCGGGGACGCCCACGCTCCTGCCCTGTAAGATCGTGAGGAGGACATGCTCTCTGTCACGGGAGGTCATCAGAAAGGGCAGACGCCGCTGTCACGTGGGTGGGGCCTGGGAGGCCGTGAGCGTGAGAGGCCGCGAGGGTTGTGGCGGAGGCCCGGGAGCCACCCGCCTGGCTGCCGCACTCGCGCTCTGGCTCCCCACGTCGGCGGCAGGGGCAGGAAGGTGCAGAAGGAGGGAAAGATCAGCTACGCCGACTTCGTGTGGTTTCTGCTCTCCGAGGAAGACAAGAGAACTCCGACCAGGTAGGGACTCGGCGGCCGCCCGGCGCGACGCTTGGCGGGGGCGGGCGGGCGTGCGCGGGGTCCTGCGGCGCCGCCCCAGCACGTGTCCCCGCGGCCCGCCGCGCTGCAGCATCGAGTACTGGTTCCGCTGCATGGACCTGGACGGGGACGGGGCGCTGTCCATGTTCGAGCTCGAGTACTTCTACGAGGAGCAGTGCCGCCGGCTGGACAGCATGGCCATCGAGGCCCTGCCCTTCGAGGACTGCCTGTGCCAGATGCTGGACCTGGTGAAGCCGCAGAGCGACGGTGAGGCCCCGTGAGCGCGCCGTGCGGCACCCGTGGGGGGCGGCCCCGTGGGCGGTGTCCCCGCGAGGCGACCGTTGTCTAGGTGATTCCTCGGCGTAGTTGCGCCGCCTGCCCGGCGTGGCGAGGTTTCCCGGTGGGAGGGGCACAGCGTGTGAGGTGATTCCCCGAGATGGGACGCCCCCGTGTGAGGGGACACGTTGTGTGAGGTGATTGCCCCACCGCCGTGAGCTGTGCTGCCCCCTGTGAGGGGATGGCCCCTCGAGTGAGGAGACACGTTGTATGAGGGGATTCCTCGCCGTGACCTATGACGCAATTCCATGTGAGGGGACTCCTCTCTCCACTGCGTGACCTGTGTTGTCCCCGTGTGAAGGGATGCTCCCCCGTGTGAGGGGACACATTGTGTGAGGCGATTCCCCCCGTGAGCTGTGGTGACCCCCATGTGAGGGGACGCGTTGTGTGTGGTGATTCCTCGCCGTGACCTATGATGCAGTTCCATGTGAGGGGATGAGGGGACTCCTCTCTCCACTGCGTGAGCTGTGCTGTCCCTGCGTGAAGGGATGTCCACCCACCCCCCCGTGTGAGGGGACACATTGTATGAGGTGATTCCCCGCCATGAGCTGCGCTGTCGCCGTGTGAAGGGATGTGTCCACCCCCGTGAGCTGTGGTGACCCCCGTGAGGGGCTGTCCCCCCTGTGTGAGGGGACACATTGTGTGAGGTGGGGTGACCCCCCTTTGTGAGGGAGAAGCCACTCTGAGGGGACGTCCCCCTGGGATATCGCCTCAGCCTGTGTGAGGGAAGGTCTGCTCTGTGAGGTGTGAGGGGATGCTCCCCATGTGCCATGTCCCCCTGTGGTACCTCCCTGTGTAGGAGACACCCCGTGTGACGGGATGTTCTTCCTGGGAGATGGATGCCCCGAGCGACGGCACGTTTCTCTCGAGTGAGACGAAATCGCCTCACGTGTGATGCTCCCTGTGTGAGCAGCGGCCGTGTGAAGGGCGCCCCTGAGGGAATGGCATCCCCACTGAGCTGGGGATGAGGGTGAGCGGCCCTGGGGAGGCCTGGTCCCGACCTTGCCGCAAGACACCACCCAGGGTGGGTGAGGAGGTGCCGTCCTGTGTGACGTGAGCGCCCTCGTCCCCCCGGGGGTGGTGACTGCTGAGTGTGGACCCCACACGTGCGGCCCAGCCGGCCACCCCCCCGTGCCCCCTCCACCTCGCCCGTGGGAGGATCCTGCCCTGTGGGGTGAGCACACGTGTCCTTCCAGGGTCAGGGGTGTCCCTGACGCCACGTCCCTCCGCCTGTGCTCCGATTCCCCAGCTCGCGGACATGGAGCAGGAGCTCCTGCTGTGGGCGCGGCCCCGGGCGCACATCCCCACCCGGGGGCCTCCTGACACTCCTCAGCTGAGGAGCCTGCGGCCGGGGCGCGGCCAGCAGGGGTCGGAGGAGGGCGCTCCCAGGGCAGCGGGACGCCTGGACGTGGACGGCTGCCGCGGGGAACCGGGTCTGGGGCGCTGACGGTCCCTGTGCTGGCCCCGGGCCATGCCCCGTGGCGCCCCGCGCTGTGTGCGTGGGCTCCCCTGCGGCCGCAGCGTCTGTTCCCGCGCACCGGGTGCTAGTGAGCTGCGACCCACCCGCATGTCCGCCCCGCCGCGGCCGCCGGTGGTGCGGTGCTATTGGGCCGGGTGCCCACCAAGCGCAGTAGCGGGCCGATTCTCAAGGCCCCTCAGGACGGGCGCCCGCGTCCCCCCCCCCCCCCCCGCGTGACCACGTGGCGGTTCTCGCCCTGTAGGAAAGATCACCCTGCGCGACCTGAAGAGGTGTAAGCTCGCCAACGTGTTCTTCGACACCTTCTTCAACATCGAGAAGTACCTCGACCACGAGCAGAAGGAACAGGTCTCCCTGCTGAGGGTGAGTGTGGCCGGGGGCTCGGGTGCCCGCCGCGGCTGTGCCGCGTGACGTGCGTATCTCGTGCAGGACAGTGAGAGCGAAGGCCCGGAGCTGTCCGACTGGGAGAAGTACGCCGCCGAGGAGTATGACATCCTGGTGGCCGAGGAGGCGGCGGCCGAGCCGTGGGAGGACGGGTGAGTGGGCACGGGTGGCAGGCGTGGCGGGAGGGCCCGGGTGGTACGCGGGTGGCGGTGCCTCCGACTCCCACAGCCTTGGCCACAGGCGGGGCCCGGGGGCTGCTCACGCGCCTCCCGGCCATGCGTCCATGAGACAGGGCAGGGCGGGCACGTGGGCCCTGAACCCTGAGGGGAACCCGGGGCGGCCGCGGGAGGGCTCATCCCGGGGTCAGGAGCCAGGTGCCGAGCGCAGCCGCCGCACCCCGCACCCCAGCTGCGCCCGCCCCGGCGCCGGCCTCCACCCCTTTCCTGGACGCAGGCCCAGCGGTGCCACGCGGCTCTGCCCCGACAGCGACCTGTGAGCACCCGCCGGGAGGCCCGGGTGACCCCTCCCTGGCCCCACAGCCGCCCTGCAGGGTGTGTGCGCCGTGCCGTGCCCCGCCCCGCATCCTGCCCGGCCCCCTGCTCTCTTGACCCTTGGGTCGCCTGGAACTCTGGGGTCCGTCCGGCGACACACACACGACGGGCTCTGGTCACACGCGTGCCCCCCATTCCCATCAGGGGCCCTCACCCACCCACCGCGGGCACCCGAGGGCCCCCAGCACCGGGTCAGGGTCACGCGGGGTCAGGAGAGTTTCCCGTGTGGTCACGGGCAGCAGTGGAGCCTGTAGGGCGGGGGCCTCAAGTCCACGGGCTCCTGGTCTGCTGGGCCCAGGGGCGGGGTGCACACGGGGCTGTCCTGGGGGGCCGACCCCAGCCCCAAGGGTCCCGGTGAGGCCGGGCACGCCCAGCCCCCCTCATCCCTCCCCCCAGCTCCTGGCGGTGCTCGGCGCTGCTCCTCCGGCTCGTGTTTCCCCGACGCCGCAGCATGCAGCCAGCCGCCCTCCCACGGGCCCTGGCAGCGCCGGGCATCGGTGGGCACTCGGGGGCCGCACGGCCAGACGTTTGCCTGCCACCTCGTGGACCGGCCCTCCCGGAGGCCTCACGCTCCCAAGGGCCCCACGGAGCCGCGGTTCTTGGCTTCCCCCTAACGCGTGGGCGCCACTTTCATGGCAACGTCGCCTCTAAGAGGCTTGTCCCGTTGATGCCACGTGCTGCCGTCTCAGGCTGTGGCCCTGGTGTCCCCGTGTCGGACGCCTCGTCGCCCAGAGCTGCAGGCCACTGCGTGGGTAGGTCAGGGCCGTGGCCCTTCCTGCCGGCATGGTTGTGCTGCACCTCCTCCGGTGGAGGGATCACGGGGACCGGGCGCCGGTTAGTGGGGACGTGCTGTGCACCCCAGGCCCCCACGTCCCGAGGGCAGAGCAGCCGCTGTGCGGGCGTCTCCACGGTGCCCTCTGGCCGAGGCATCAGGGCAAGCCTGCCCGCCTTCTCCCTCACAGGGCTGCGGCCACGGGGTTTCGCGTGCACGCGCGTCGGGGGAGCCACTGGTGATTTCCCCCAAACGGGCCTGCGGGCCGGGTGCGGGGTCTCTGGGACCGTCGGAGCCTCGACACCCCAGCCCCGGCTGGTGGCCGTTGGGTGACCGCGAGCCTGTGCTGGCCCTGTCCTCATCACGACTCTGGGGTTGCATGTTGCCGGCGTTCCTCGGTCATGGGCATCGGTCCATCGGCCGCACGGCAAATCCCTGTGCCCGTGTGATCCTAAAACTGCGCGTGGAGCGTCTCACTGGCTGCCTGCCGCTTGAGTGTGCCGGAGCCAGCGGGCATCCCCAGGACGCGTCTCCGTGTTCTGTGGCCTTGGCCGCTTCCACCAGGTTTAGTGGCCTCCAGTGCGTGGCTCTGGGTGTCCTGTTCCCCAGCACTTCCTGACATTTGCCGCCGGCAGGGCAGTTAGTCGCGGCCTGCGGTGGGCGGCGGGCGGCCGAGTGGCCAGTGGTGTGCTGGGCGTGGCGGCCGCTGCAGGGGCGATGGCGCAGGCTCTAGGGCCTTGCTGCGTGCAGAGCTGCCCTGCCGTGAGTGGTGCCCGCCGCTGCTCTGCTAGGACGTCCCTATGACCTCCGTCGAGTGGCCGCCCGTCCCGCGTGGACCCCAGCCCTTGGTGCACACGCAACCTCACATGCCCGGCTCCGTCGGCTGCATGCAGCCCTCCGTGTGCACGACGTGCTGCCCGTTCCTGTGGGCAAAAGTCGGCCCCAGTGACACGTCAGTGCGTTCCCAGGGGTGGCTTCCAGGGGCACCTGGGGCTGGGTGCAAGTGCACCGCGCGAGGCAGGGGACAGGGGGCTGCGCCCTGTGGTGCTCAGGACCGCGTCCTTGCAGGTACGAAGCCGAGCTCAGCCCCGTGGAGCAGAAGCTGAGCTCCCTGAGGTCTCCGCTGGCCCAGAGGCCCTTCTTCGAGGCGCCGTCCGCCCTGGGCGCCGTGGACCTGTACGAGTACGCGTGTGAGGATGACGACCTGCCGCCCTCGTGACCGCGCCTCCAGGATGGGCGGGCGCCTGCTGCGCGCACAGCGGCATGTGTCCCATCGGGATTTCCATGGGACGTGATTTGTGCCGGACGACAGGTTGTTGTTCTTCCTGGAAGCTGGTCAGGTGGCCGTCAAGCGTTGTCCCTGCCCGTCCAGGGGGCCCACGTCCATGCAAGGACCCCCGACGGGCAGGACACACGCGGCCCCTGCAGACTCACCGGCCCGGCCGACGTCCGTCCACGTGGAGGGCAGCCCGGTTCCGCGCCTGGAGCTCGCCCACCGCGTGCTGACCTGTGGGTGTGGGGCGGCCCCGTGTTCTCACGAGGTGGGTCCGGAACATTCCAGGAGGTGTCCATCCACAGCAGTGTCTGGGGCGCTGCCCCAGCCACCGCCCTCCACGCGGGGCCTGCCAGGGAGCACCCCTCGCGTGTACTCACGTGTTTGTGTACATGTACAAAACGTGTAAAGTTAACTTTTATTTGGTGTGTATAGCGGTTTAAAAATGTTTTACGAGATCACGTTTGTATTTTCAAATAAAGAGTTTAAGGATTTTGTGACGGGCTCGGCTTGCCCGGCCCTCGACGTGGACTCGGCACATACAGGTCACACAGCAGGCGGGGGCGCTGCTGGGGCGGACAGCAGTGTCAGCACGGGAAACCCCGTCCACACCGCAGCCCCGGCCCTGCGGCCCGCCGTGCCCAGCAGGGAGGCCCTCCCCACAACCCCTAGCGGTCCCGCTGCCGCCAGGGTCCGCGCTCACCCACAGCGGCTCCCGAGGCCCAGCGGGCACAGGGACGCGTACCACGGGCACACGTGTTTGCCTCCGCCCCCGGCAGGGTCCTCCCCGCACACCGACCTCTCCCTCCCCGTGCACACGGGCACGTCGTTCTCCCTCCCTGTGCACACGGGCACGTCATCCTCCCCACGGCAGGGGCTCGGGTATGGCACTGACACGGGGTGTACCCGGCGGGGTGCCCGCCCCCCACCTGTCGGGGGAGGGCGTCCTGCAAGCGTCCAGGCGCGCCTGGTCAGGAACCGAGGGAGCGGCCCCTCCCACCCCGGCCCTGCCGCTGGCCCACAGCGCCGGACGCCCCTATGCACCCAACGGGGGCCCAGCTGTGAGGAGCAGCAGAGCTGCAGCTTGGAGGCCAGCACCGTGCTCAGGGCAGGGCCAAGCTGGTTCTGGAACCTTCCAGGCGCGCGCAGCAGTACCCAGCGAGGACATTGCAGGCAGGTAGGCACCTGGTGGGCAGGGGGGCTGGTGCGCGGGCACCATGGGGGGCCCCAGGCCGCGGCCACGGGGTCGCTCCCCACACACGGGTTCGCATGTGCAGCTGCAGACGTCAGAGGTCACCGACCTCCCCTGAAGACCGCAGGGCCCCGGTCGGCCACCCCTGGAGGCTGCTGGCTCCCGGCCCCCAGGACCAGGTGGTTGTGGTTGACACGAGGAGGCGACCAACGGGGAACTCGCGACCCCCGATGTGAGGAGTCCCACCGGGGCCTGCATCCTCTTCAGTCTGACGCCCCCTGGGGACACAGAGAACAGCCCTCAGGACCCGACAGGGACGGACAGGTGGAGGACCGTGCTGGAAGACCGAGCGCTCCGGCCCAGGCCTGTTCCCAGTTGGCGGGGGGCGGGGACCCGGGGGGGCGGGACTTCCACCTGCCAGGGCCCTGGAGCGCCAGAGCAAGGCCGGGATGCAGAGCGGGCTTGGGGTGCGGCCTCCCCTGCACCCTGACCCCCAGGGCCCCCCAGGCCTGGCATACTGAACCCCCCGACCCTCCGCGGCCCCCTGGGTTGGGTCACTGACCCCCTCCTGCACCCCCGCGGTCCAAGGGCCCCCAGGGCCGACACACGAACCACCCCACACACCCCCAGGAGCCTCCGGACCAGTCTCAGAGCCACCCCAGACCCGCGGCTCTTGGAGGCGTGACTAGAGGACAGCCAGGCAGGAGCCAACAGACCTGCCGAGGACCCCAGGGCACCCCAAGCCCAGTGTCTGAAGCCCAGCAGGCCAGGGCACAGGGACCGCCCCTTGCCAGCCTGCAGCCCCTAGGATCCTGTGTGGGCCTGGAGCGCACACTGGGTCGGCTCAGGGCCTGGCCCCCCATCCCCCTATCCGGGAGCCTCAGATCGTCCGTGCGGCAGACACCTGGTGAGTCCTCCGACCAGAGCCTGAGTCCCCTGCGAACGTGTGCAGGGACCTGCTCCCACCCACCCTGGGCGCGGAGGCCACAGTGTCACCCAGGACCCCAGGTGGGACGTCCCTCTGAGCACCCTGGGATGGGGGGGGCGCGGGCAGGAGAGGCAGCCCCACGTCCGCGCCCCACGTGGCTACCGCCCAAAGGCCCAGCGGCACCAACCTCCTGGACAGAGATACCCTCCACGTCCACGTCCTCGTTGGAGGAGTTCTCAGAGTCCTCGGATGACAGGAAGTCCACATCAAAGATGTCCCTGCCAGAGACCAGGGGTCGCCCGTTTCCAGGGAGACCAAGGCAGTGCCCCAGGAGACTGCCGTGGACGGAACCTGTGTGGATGGCCGCCGGAAGGCAGGACAGGGAGACACGTGGACAAGGCACGGTCCCCAGGACGTGGGCCCCAGCGGCAGCTCTAACACGGTCACGTCCCCAGTGTTGGTGGCGCTACGGGCAGTGTGGACACTGCTGTGCAGCAGGGGGATGCGGGAGGAGCAGCGTGCACACCTGCCTCCCGCCCCCGACAGCCCCATCCCTGCTGCACACCTGGGCGGGCCCCCGTCGGGCCAGCGTCCCATCGCAGCCGTCCCCAGGCCCTGCTCTGGGACACAGCCCGGCAGCCCAGCACCACCCCGCACCACCCCGACGCAGGGCCGTGGCGGCCTCACCTCTTGGGCTTCCGCTCCTTGGAGGAGCAGCTTCTCGGCTCCCGGTCCCCCGTGGCACAGCCGGCCAGCGTGTCCGGCGTCCAGGTGGAGCACGTCCCCGCGGGCAGCTCTGCAGGCCGGGAGCCGTCAGCCCGGGCCCCGCGGCCACCCCTCCCCGCCCGGGCCACCCTCCCCACCTTGGGGCCGCTTGCTGTCCTTGCATATGGCGTCGAACGGGTTGGCGGCGGGCTCCTCCTCCCCCTGCGCCATGTAGTCCGTGCGCATCAGGGACTTGCGGTAGGCGAGCATGGGGTTCATGTCCCCCTCCCCAAACACGGGCACGCCCTCAGGGATGGAGTCCTGGAAGTGGGCGAGTCTGCGGGCAACGGGGCGTGGTGGGGACGTCAGGGGACACGCCCCCGGGCACCCCGCGGTCCGTCCCCTGCTGGGCTAAGGGCCCCGGAACCCCGCGGGAGAAGCACCCCGCGGCCGCAGGGCGATCCTGCAGCATGGACCCCAGCAGCGCAGGCTCAGCCCGCCGGAGGGAGCGGCGACCCTCAGCCCAGGTCATGCCCACCGAGAACCTCCCGGGGCCTCAGCCCGGGGCCTGCACACTCACGCGGCCGCGCGCTCCGCGGGCGGGATCTTGCACGAGAACTCGGCCAGCACGAGCAGGAAGCTGAGGTTGGGGAAGCGCTGGCGGGCCTCCTCCTCGGGTACCGGGGACTCGGAGAAGGCGAATGCCAGCCCGCGCCTGGGGACCGGTCCCGCGGGAGGTGGGGCGGAGGGCGGAGGCACAGACGGGAGGCAGTGGGGCATCAGGTGGGGCTCCCATGGGACGGGTGGGGTCAGGTGAGGCTTGGGGGGAGGGCGGGTATTAGATGGGGCACAGCACCAGGTGGTGCTCATTGGGGCAGGGTAGCTGGTGGGGGTCACTCCGGGGACAGGGGCCGGTGGGGTCACACTGCAGACCGATCAGGTGGGGTCACAATGGGGACAGGGGTCAGTGGGGTCACGCCAGGAACTGGGGTCCGGTGGGGCTGGGACAGGGATCGGATGGGGACAGGAATCGGGTGGGGGTCACACTGGGGACAGGGTCAGGCGGGGTCACGCCCGGGAAAGAGGCTGGGCAGGGGTCAGACCTGGGATAGGAGTCAGGCAGGGTCATAATGAGGCTGGGGGTCACAAGGGGGCAGGATGGGACACCCGGGAGCACAGCAGCAGGTGGCACGGGCCGGGGCGTGGGTCGGGCAGGTCAGGGCCCCTCCCGGCATGCACCTGTGGATCAGGTGGGCGGCGTCGCGGGCAGAGTCGAAGCCGAGCGTGAGCGCGAAGCGGCGGGCCAGCAGGCGGATGGAGTAGAAGGGGCCGCAGATGAACTCGATGGGGTCGGAGCCGAGGCCGTACGTGTCCACGTGCTTCTGGAACAGCTGCGGGAGCACAGGGCCGTGGGGCAGGGGTGCGGGCGACCCCGCGGCCCAGCACCAGGCAGTGGCCCGGCACATGCTGGGCTGTGGGGTGCCGCGCCCGGGAGCGCGGGGGGCGCCGTGTGCGTGGGGCGTCGCGTCCACGCCTCGTCAGCGCTACGAGGAGGCACAGCGTGGCCTTGCGGTCGCCGGAGTGGGGCGCAGAGTGCGAAGCCGGCACAGGAGCCGGGGGCTTGCGGCCTGTGCCCCCCGCCCCGGGCACTGACGTTCAACAACACCTGGAGAAGCAAGCGTCTCCTGCGCGCCCCTCCGCCCAGGGCTGTCTGCAGGGGACCCTGCAGGGGCTGGGGGGGGGGGGGGGGACGAGCACGGCGGCACACACCGCTACCCACGGCAGGATCTGTGGACGCCCAGGCCGCGGGTGACACCTGCCCCGCCCTCCCCGGTGACCACAGGCTCCACGGGAAACCAGTGAGACGTGGCAGGGGCCTCCGTGGTGGGGACGTGGTGCCAACGTTGCATGCTTGCCCTGGGGAAGCTCCGCATCACTGTTGAGTGTCGGGGGTGTGCACGGTGAGGTGAGTGGGTGTCGCGAGTGTGCACAGCCCTCGGGAATCGGAAACAGAAGCCACGTTCCGGAACCCGCGGGGCAGAGCCCGTGCGCCAAGTGCCCAGGGAGGGGCCTGCCCCCACGCCCACAGTCAGCACCAGGGCCGGGACCACGGGGGCAGCGGACGCCCCCCAGCCCTGCCAAACATGCGTGGACACTCAGCCCGGGGTAGAGACGGGACCCCCGTCCTTCCAGAAGCCTCGCACGTCGGCGGCCCCACGTGGGTGCACAGAGCCAGAACCAGGAGAAGGGGCGGACGCGCGGTCTTCTGAGACCCCAATGCCACGGACGTCCACGCGGCCCGCGCTCGAGACCCTCCCCACGCATCTGAGTCGCCCCTGGTGATAAGAGGCAGACAGCCCCGGGTGCGAAGCAGGACCGATCGCACACCAAGCCCGGTGTCCGGGTGGAGGGGTGTGCGCACGGCTGGGCCGCGAGGAGCAGCGGTGCCGTGGCGGGGTGTCCCCACGATGCGGCCCACGCCAGGGCGCCGGGAGACGCTCACCTGCTGCAGGCACAGGAGCAGGGACAGCGCGTTGCGCAGCCTGTCGTTCTGTCTCGTCCTCGTCATGGTCTCCTTGATGATGTCGCCAAAGTGATGGTAGTGCTGTGAGCCACACGGAAGCCGTCAGCACCGCCCCGCCTGTGCGCCCACGCTCTCCTCGCCATGTTCCAAGGGACACGCTCAGGCAGCCACGCACCTCGGACCCCAGGCTCCCCGGGGCCTCCTGGATGGGGACCCCACGGTGCGCTCAGCACCACCTGGGAGGGGGCGCACCCCACACGACCTGGGGCGCTGGTCCTCGCAGCCCCTGCGTGCCGTGAGCCTCAGGCCCACGCGGGGTGAAGATGGGGAAAGAGAAACAGCGTGGCACATGCCAAACTCGGAGTCAAAAAGGGATCGAGACCGGATTTCCCACAAATGACCCCGAACGTGGGGTTCACGTCTCTGTTGTACTGAACACCAAAAGGAGGTCCCGACGGAGCGGCTTCTGGGACGGGAGGTGCGGTGACTGTCCACTGCAGCCGTCCTCCGTGCATGCACCCACGCGGGTACCCGCCACTCCTCCACCGCCCGGTCGTCCGTCTGTCCACGCAGCCATCCATGTGCTCACCGACTCATCCACATGTCACAGCCTCCCCTGCCCATCCGTCCGTCTACGCAGCCACCCGGGCGTCGTCCACCCATTTAGCCACCGACTCCTCCGCCAGCACCTCCCCTCGTGTCTGGGCGTCACGCGTTCCTCCGTCGCCGGCCCCCGCCACGCGGTCGTCAGAACCACTGCCCCCGCCGATCCGGCGCGGACGGTAGTACCTCGGCTCAGCCCGGCCCTCGCTATGCTCACACTCACTCTCGGGGAGGAAAGTGCCAACAGCGGTGCTTCCGTGAGCCACCGGCACAGCTTGAAAACCCAGGACACGACGCCCCAAATGAAAACGCGCCCCAGGGCCCAGCTATGGGAAGAGGCGCTCGTGACACAGAACACGCCCCCGAGACACCAATGGGGACGCCGTCCACACGCACACGTGGGCTCCTCCGGGGGAGGATCCGGGTCCCAACGGGGAGTCCGTGGGTACTTTGCACGCCCGGGTCGCCCCCAGGTCTGGGCAGCCGCGCACACACCTTCAGGTAGAACTGGTACACGGCGGCGGCCGCGCTCATCTCCAGCACGTTGCACACGATGAGCTTGCAGAACACGGCCAGCATGTTCCTCCTGTGGAACAGCTCGTGCAGCTCGTCCGCGTCCTCCTCCCTGTACACTCGGCCACCTGGGGACACAGCCCGCGCCCTGCCTTCTGCCGCCCCTGTCGCGGCCCAGCGTGTGCGGGCAGGGGCGCAGTGGGCGCCCGCATCGTGTCCGGGGACGGGAGCCGGGACAGCAAGGGGGCAGGGCCACCAGCACACACCCCGACCCCAGGGTGCAGGTGCAAACCAGACCGGGAGGGCCGCGGGCCCCTGCACGTCCGGGTCCTGACCACCGGCCTGGACAGGCCGCACACCCCCACTCACGGCGCGAACCACAGCGACACACGCCCGGGGATGCAGCTCCAGAACCCAGGGGCACAGCACCCCAAGGCCCATCTAGGCTCCCCCAGGGCCCTCCTGCCCTGTGCCCTCGGGCTGCCCCCAGCTCTCTCCCCTCCTGCCCCCCGGCCCTCTCCTGCCCTCCTGCCCCTGGCTCTCTCCCAGCTCCCCCCAGGCCCCCTCCTGCCCCAGGCTGCCCTGGCTCCCTCCAAGTCCCCCCCCCCACCGAGGCCCCCCACGTCTCCCCCAGGTCCCAGGAGGCTGACCTGCGGCTCCCGCGTCCTCCAAGAACACGTGCTCCCTGACGAAGGTGAGCAGCTTGCACTGCAGGACGTGGTCAGGGACGAAGAACAGCAGCCCCAGGCCCGTGTCCTCCTCGGGGCCCTGGTGGCTCAGGATGAGCAGCAGGTCACACAGCAGGATGAAGGCCTGAGGGGGCGGGGGGTGAAGGGGCGCCTAGGGACAGGACCCCACCCCCACAGGGACCCATCTCGTGCGCCGCCCACACAGAGCTCCCAGGGCATTCAGCACCCAGCGCCCTCACCTGAACCCCACCCCGCAGGCACAACAGGCCCAAGTGTGAAGGTACGGATGGGACCAGCACGCGGGACGTTTGGGGACGTCAGAGACGGGCCGTCACATGCCGGCGCTCAAGGGTGACAGCAGAACGATGGGACACGCAGGCGGGACGTGCGCACGCTGCACTCATGCAACACGCAGTTGGGACACAACACATGCAACACGTGGTCAGGACATGCACACGCAACACGCGGGCAGGACACATTGCACATGCAACACGTGGTCAGGACACATGCAACACGCGGTTGGGACACGCACACAACACGGGCAGGACACACTGCACACACAACACAGGACACGCTGTACATGCAACAGGCTGTCGGGACACGCACATGCACAACACGCAGGCAGGACACGCTGCACACACAACACGGTCAGGACACGCTGTACGTGCAACAGGCTGTCGGGACATGTACATGCATAACACGTGGGCAGGACACGCTACACAGGCAACACATGGTCGGCAAACGCACATGCACAACACGCAGGTGGGCACGCACACCCCGTACAGGGACAACACATGTGCGGGACGCACACCCTGTAACGTAACCCCCGTCCACCAGAAACCCAACACGCGGCCGCAGCACGTGCCGCCGACGGACACCCGAGACCCACACCCCACACACGGACGGCGATCGGAAACGTCCCCAGCACCCGGGCAGGAAAGGCAGGCCGAGGCCACCACCGGGCCCCACGGACAGGGAGGCCGTGACACACCTGGTGCACAGGATCATAGGACAGGGCAATGGCTGCCGAGGGACACACGCCCCCCCCCCCGTAGTGAACGGCCGCGCACGAGACACGCTTTATCCACAGCGGGACAGTCTCCCGAGTGGACACCAGGAGCCTGGACCCGCATCGCCGAGCCTTCACCCCTGCTCCCCCACTCGTGCCCCCACAGACTCCGAGCGCCAGAGCCACCAGAGGCGCAGAGGCACCTCTGTCCACGCGCGGGGCACCAGCAGGCCACCGCCTCGTGGCAGGCTCCAGGCAGCTGGTGTGGCCTGTCCCCATGTCTGGCCCCCACGGTCCCCCGCGGCCACACTCACCTTCTCGCTCAGCACCTTGCTCTGGTGGCTCAGGTACACGCGGCACGCCAGGCAGAACTTGAGCAGCCGCTTCCTCAGGTCCAGGAGCGCCTCCTGGGGGGCGGGGCGGAGCCTCCCATCAGCGCGCACCTGGCCCGGACCCCCACGCCCCTCCCGTCCTAGATCTCCTTTCCCCATCTGCCTCCCCACCCTCACCCCACATGCCCCCCCGCTACCGCCACCGCCCCTCCCCGTCACCTCCATCACCCCCCCATTCTCGCCCCACTGCCCTGTGCTGCTCAGGACCAACTGAGGCCTGCGCACCCCCAGGGAAGCACAGACATACCCCAGAACCTATCTGGCTCCCCACGTGGGGACTGGTCAGCACCAGGGACCGAGGTCTCCGCCCACAGACACCCTTGCTTCGTGGGGCGGGTGCACAGGGCGCTCGGGCCGTGGCCCCAGGCGGGCGCTCACATCACAGCCCCGGAGCCCCGCCAGCCCGGGACGACTGACGACGGGGCCTGTGCCTGCACCCACACCCCGCCCCCTCCCACGGCTGCAGAGCACAGTCCCCACCCTGTCCACGCCTGCACCCACCTGGGACGGCAGCCGGTCCGTGGCCGCCACGATCTGCCACAGGAGCGCGTAGTAGGTGCACTGCAGCGCGCAGTGGACGACCTGAGGGGTGCGGGCCGTCAGCCGGGAGCACCGTGCAGGGACCCCGAGCCGGCCCGACCCCCTCCCGCAGCACTGCGCCCGCGCCCCGCCGCTCACCTCCGTGGGCAGGCTGCCCTGGTGTCTGCGGAACGTCAGCAGGCTGTCCATCTTTTCGTACAGGTTCCAGCCGCTCAGGTCATGTGTGCTGCGCACGAGGCCCACGAGGCGTCTCAGCACCCGCCTCGGCCCCGGGGTGAGCCGCTCACGGCAGTCGGTCAGCGGCCTGGGGCTGAGGGACTGCCCGCGGGGACACTGGGGGCACCCTCCTCACACGGCGGGCGGGGGCTCCGTCCACTACGGTGTCCGGCCCCGCGGGTGAGGCAGCCCCAGCTCCTGGGACGTGGCTCAGCCCCGGGCACACCCATGGACACCCCGCGGCGCTGTCCCCCCCTGCTCGCGGTCAGGCAACAGCCCGAGGGCACGGGCCGCGCGCCCCTCACCTGTAGAAGGCAGCCAGCCTCCGCAGCGTGGAGCAGATGCGCCCCATCTCCCCGTGTCCCAGGAATAGGCCTTGTTTCTGCGGGGCAGGGAGAGCACGCGGAGTGGGGCGGACCTCGCACGGCCCAGGCGGCCTCCCCGGGCCCGCGCTCCCCCCGCTGTCTGTCCCCCACTTTGGAAGGCAGCGCTGGACACTCCCAAAAAGGGAAACTGCGTCACAGCCCATCCCGCGTCCAGCTCGCCGGGAGACACGGGAGACCAGAGGCCACCCCAGAGACGGGGAGGCCGCTGGCCAGCGGGGCCGGGACAATCCAGGATGGGCCAGCTCCCTGCACCCGCCTCACGCCCCGTGAAGAACCCGCCACCCAGGACACCTTCCTCACTCCGCAGCTGGGGCAACAGGCGCAGAAGTGCTTGCAGCCCCCTAGCACCCCAGGATCAGGGAGGCTCCGGGCTGCGGAACTCAGAGCAATGTGGACTCCTTATGCGGTAACGGGCCAGCCCGGGCCACACCCCCGGCCCACAGCTCACGCGGCCCTCTGCCGTCTGCGTGGAAGTTCCACCGGAACGAAGCCCAGTGACGTGCTGGCTGCGCTGCTCTCGTACAACCGCCAGGCACAGGACGGCCCAACAGCTCCTTACACACCAGTGCCCGGTGGACGCAGGCCAGGGCCTCCGACAGGCTGTGCTCCGGGGGCTTACAGGGCTCCCGCGGGGACAAACAGGCCACTCTGTCAACCCCCGCCAAGCGTACACGCTGCCAGCAGATCGGGTGCAGCACCAGCAGTCGGGGCTCGAAGGGGAACCCGCCCTGCGTCCCCAGGGTCACACTGGAGAGGTCACGGAGCTGACCCCTGACAGGTGCACACTTTATAACACTTCAACAAGAGAGCACGGAGCCTCAGTACCCTCATTCAGCACGGGGTCCCCATCTCCACGCATTTCCCCAAGCCCCCGCCTACATCCCAACATCCGCACCACCCACATCACGGCCCACACGGAGCCCCCAAAGCCCCCGCAGCCCGCACCTCGTGTTGGATGAACACGTCCAGCAGCGGGGTCAGCACGTCCACCAGCATGTCGACCAGCCGGCTGCAGGCGGGGGCAGCCTGGCCGTGGGCAGAGCCGCCCTCGTCACAGTAGGTGCCATAGGCGCGGGCACAGGCCTCCAGCACCGCCACGTCCGAGTGCCGCTGCACCAGGCAGTCCAGCTCGAGGAGCGCCGCGTCCAGGTACTGGGGGGCAGGGGAGCAAGGGCTGGTCAGGGGACTGGAGGGGGGTCGAGAGGGCCACTCAGGAGATTGAGGGCGAACGTGCCAGCGAAAGGTCAGGAGATTAGGGAGGAGGTCATGGGTTGAGATGAAAGATCATGGGGTCAAGGACGAAAAGTCAGCAGTCAAATGGGGAGCTGTCAGGGGTTACAGGGTCGGGAGATGAGGGGTGGGGTGGAAAATCACAGGGTTGAGCGATCAGGGGCTAGAAAAAAAGGACCAGGCGGAGCCCTGGGCAGGGGGTATGGGAGCAAGAGAGGATGCTCATAGGAGCTGCAAACATAGGAGTCAGGACCCTGCCACTGGGTGGGAGACGGCTGACCCCTGCAGGGTGGACAAGGAGGAGGAAAGGAGCCCCCACACCTGACACCGCAGGGAGGGGGATGCAGCCCCCTTGTCTAAATGCACAGAAGCAGGTGTGGCCCTAGCAGAGAGGGTGTGGACCTGGAGGAGGAGGGGTGTGGCCCCAGGGAAGGGGGCGTGACCCAGGGGAAGGGTAGGGCTCTAGGGAAGACATCCTGGTCCCAGGGGACACAGACACAGACTCAAAGAGGTGTGGCCGCAGTGAGTGGGTGTGGCTCTAGGGAGTGGGCGTGGCCACAGGAAAGGGGTGTGGCCCGGAGAGCCGCAGGGGGAGGGGCGTGACCTAGAGGAGTAGGGGCGTGGCCAGGAGGGCAGCTGTGGCTCTAGGAAAGGGGCGTGGCCTGGAGGCATAGGGGCGTGGCCAGGAGGGCAGCTGTGGCTCTAGGAAAGGGGCGTGGCTTAGATGAGTGGGGGCGTGGCCAGGGTGGCTGTGGCTCTGGGAAAGGAGGCGTGGCTGTGGTGAGTGGGCGTGGCTCTCGGAACGCGGGCGTGGCCCCAATGAAAGGCTGTGGCCCAGAGGAGGGCTGTGGCTCTAGGGAACTGGGCGTGGCCCAGGAGGGCTGCGGGGGGAGGGGGCGTGGCCTAGAGAAGTCGGGGCTTGGCCAAGAGGGCAAGTGTGGCTCTAGGCAAGGGGCGTGACTGGTGAGTGGGCGTGGCTTAGGGGAGTGGGGGCGTGGCCAGGAGGGCCGCTGGGCTCTAGGAAAGGAGGCGTGGCCGCGGCTCTTGGGCGTGGCCCAGAGGAGTGCTGTGGCTCTAGAGAAGGGGCGTGGCCCGAAGGTGAGTGGGCGTGGCCCAGAAGGGGCGCTGCTGCTCTAGGGAAGGGGCGTGGCCCGGAGGAGGAGGAGTAGGAGGAGGAGGAGGCCCGCTCCCCCCCCCACCCCCGTGAGGCCGTCCCCCTGGGAGGTGCCCGGAACCAGGCACTTACGGAGCCCAGGCCGTCCATGTCGTACACGTCCAGGTTGCAGTACTGAGGGATCTGCAGGAGGGGGGTCACCTTCTCTTTGTCCGCTGCAAACTGCCCAGAGAGCAGGCATGACGCGGAGCGTCCCCAGCGCCCTCCTGCAGCCTCCGGACCTGCCCTGGAGCCCCCCAGCGCCCGCTCCCGGCCTGGGCCCTTCCCCACTCGGCACCTTGGACAGCAGCCGGGGCAGCACCTTGACAAAGTGTCGGCTCATGTTGGCATGCTCGCGCCAGCGGCGGGTCCCGTCCACCTCCCTGGCACCCTGCAGGCAGAGCATGCATGGCCTGAGCCCACGGCCCACACGAGTCCCGCAGTGGCCCGGGGACCTGCTCCCACGTGACCAGGTCACAAGCGGGCGGCGCTGCCCGGAAACCGAGGACAGAGCTCCGGATTGCCTCTGGTGTTGGGTTTCCAGGAAAGCGTTTCCCTTGCAGGGAAGCCATCAGGACTGAGTTGTCTCCCACAAGTTCACACCTCGCGGTGACCCTAACGCCGCAGGGCTGGTGTCATAAGAGTGAGAGATGAGGGCACAGAGCCGGACACGTGCACAAGGGAGAATGCGACAGCCAGATGAGGATGGAGGCAGAGACGCGGCCACAGCCCGAGGATTCCAGGAGCTGGAAGAGGCCGGAAGGATCCTTCCCTGCAGCCCTGAAAGGACCCCGCCTGCATCTCGGTGGTCCTGCCCGCCCAGGCTCAGACGTCTGGTCTCTAGGACTGCGGTGAGCACTTAATTCCCATGGCTTTATGTCCCCCAGGACACCAGAGGCTCACACGGAGGCAATTCAGAGGCTGGCCGACACACTGCCGTGTCTGGTGTGAACACGGCAGGGGGGGAACTGCGCAGGGCCCTCCCCGGGGAGGCAGGCAGCAGACACGGACCAGCTGGCACACGGCCTGGCAGCCGGCGGGAAAGGTGCGCGGGAGCCACGGGCACGGCCAGCAGCACCTACCTGGGCGGCCGGGAGCCCCGCCCGCAGCGCCAGCGGCCAGGTGAGCAGCCAGGGTGGCAAGCGCAAGGCTGAAGCGCAGCAAGCGGTCCCCGGCCCTGGGCAGAGCGCGGCAGGGCTGAGGCAGGCGCGGGCACCCATAGCGCCCCCGCGCGCGGGGCTCCCAGCAGCGGCACAGCAGCCACAGCGCAGCGGTCAGCACAGGGGAGGAAGCGCATCCAGGCAGGGGGCAGGGGTGGCACTGACTTTCTTGCCCAGGCGGCGGCCAGCGGGAGGGCGGCCCTCGGCAGCCTGTCTCACGGCGGCCACGAGGATCTCGATGAGCACTCTTTCCTGCTGGCTCGTCAGCGCTGCGGGGACACGGAGACGGGGGCAGGTCAGCCCACGCCGACCCTCACCGGGTCACGGAAGCTTCTGGACTGATGCACTGCTGAGAGGCCTGGCTGGGCCTGGCCCGGGCTCGGAGCACGTGCGGAGCAGGAGGCTCCTGGGCACAGCAGGCCCCGACCCGGCTCACACACTCAGCGGTGTGCAGAACCAGGGCCAGCCCTTCCCTCAAAGTGTGCACACAGCCCCGGGCTGCGTTCTCACGGCAACCCCTGAGCCACCTCCAGCGGCAGGCGGCGGCCCACCTGGCACCGTCCCGTACCCTGGGACTCGGGTCTAAAGCCACACACTTGAGGAGACACTGTGTTCACTGGCTGCTCCGCAGGGACTTTCACCCCCCAAGGTCACAACCACCTGGAACCTCAGAACAGGAGCTTGTGGGGAAACTGGATCTTTCCAGGTGTGACTAAGTGAGGGTCTGAGCTGAGCTCGTCCTGGACCAGGTGGCCCTGCATCCAGCAACAGGGGTCCTCGTAAGAGACAGGAGGAGCCACAGATGCACAGGAGGAGCCCCGTGAGGATGGAGGACACGGGAGGGACGCAGCCAGCAGCCCCGTGAGGATGGAGGACATGGGAGGGATGGGCCCCAGACGCTGGAAGAGGCGGGAGGGACCCTCCCCGGAGGCCCTGCCCCGGACCTCAGACTCTGGTCTCCAGAGCTGGGAGGGGACGGATTCTTGTTTTAAGCCCCCAGGTTTGAGGTCATTTGTCACAGGCACCGCAAGAACCTCACACCCGGGTCCTCCTGTCCAGTGTCCCACATCCTGTGATCGGTGCCACTATGAGCCCCGGGGGCAGCAAAGGCCCACGCTCAGGGTCAAGAAGCTCAGAGACCCCATGGCGGGGCCTGGAAACTTGAGTCAGAGTAAAGGAGGTGCCCCGGTGATGAAGGAACAGGCCCCTCCGTGACCCCCCGGGAGCGTGGTGGAGGCTGCTGGCCCCGCCAGGAAGGGGACAGGCCTGGAGGCCTCAGCCATGGCTCAGGGACTCCAGGCTTTAGCAGAGGACACTTGTCTTCAGCAGGGCTGGGGGGGGTCTCAGAGGGCAGGGCCTCGGGTGGGGCTGCGGGCCGGCGTCGGAGGAGGGGTGGTCTCCTTGGGGCGGTGCCCGGGGGCATGGGGTGGTCTCAGAGGGGCGAGCCTGCCAGGGCTCATTCACCAGGCAGCTGCCCACACTGCATCCTGACCGCAGGGCCCAGGCTTTGATCCCCTTGCAGGACAGCAGCCGCGGCCACTGTCCTGCGGACCCCAACTAGAGACCGGGGAGCCCCCCGTCAAGGCCTGAGGACCCTTCGCCCCAGGGGAGCACGGCATGTGCCCCTCCCCCCGACCAACCAGTCAGGGAGCAAACGCTGCACAGCAGTGTGGACAGGGCCGCTAGCGCCCCGTGCCGCCCACTCGTATCAGTGACACCGTGGACAGACGCTTGGCAGGACGGCGGAGGACCGCAGAGATGACACGACATGGGAGGAGGGGCATGGCGGGACACGGGCAGACAAGGACACGCAACATGAGGTGGGGGCGGGACACAAGGGGGACTGGAGCACATTGGGACACGAGGGTGATGGGGATGGCAGGACACGGGGACATGGGGGAACGGCAGGACACAGGGACACAACAGGACATGGGGGGACAGTGGGACGTGGGGAGGATAGCACGGCCCGGGGAGGACGGCAGGACAGGGAAGGATGGCAGGACACGGCAGGGACGGTGGGCCTAGGGGGACGGCAGGGCGGCCAGCAGGATCACGGGCCTGGCCCACGACTCCGAGCAGGCTCTGGCCACGCTCACCTTGGCGCCCGCCGCGCGGCTCCAGCAGCAGGGCCGTCATGCACTCCCAGTTGCGCACCAGGGCGGGCGCTGCCTCCCACAGGCCGTCCACCAGGTACGGGACGTGTCTGTGGAACTGACAGGGACGTGCCCGACGTGTGAGAACGGGACAGCGGGACAAGTGAGACATGGGGCAGGGGCAACACGCGATGACGACACGGGGCACGGAGGTCATGTGACGGTGGCACAGGGCAGGGAGGACAGGACACGCAACAACACGGAGACGAGAACACACGACGACGTGGGCAGGAAGCTCATGTGGTGGCGACACGGGGCAGGGAGGACACGCAATGATGACATGGGGCACGGAGGTCACGTAATAACATGGGAAGGACATGCGATGACAACACAGGGCAGGGAGGTCACGTGATGACGACACAGGACACGGAGGTCATGCGATGACAAGCAGCAAGGAGAACACGTGATGACACAGGCAGGAACGGCCCCCTCCCGACCCCCCCGTGCGCGGACATGTGAGGACACAGCAGGACAGCGACCTGGCGGCCCGAGTCCCACGCGCCACAGCAAGGCTGTTCACATGGGAAGCAAGGCCCGGCCCAGCCCACCTCCGGGCGCGTGGCATGGGACACGGCACGGAACTTGGGCTGCGGGGCGGGACCCAAGTCCAGGTCCCTCATGTGGCTTGGACGCCGCGTCCCCGGGCCCCATGCTGCCGCGCCCTCACCTCACCCTGCAGGTAGAAGTCGATGAGCGTCTTCATGTTCTGGAGGTTTCTGTCAAACTCGTCAGGGGGCTCTTGGCCAAAGAACCCTTCGTGGGGCGGAGGGGCCAGGAGCCTAGGGAAACGAGAGAGGGGCCTCAACGTCGGCCTGGGGGGCCCCAAGCACGCGGCTGGGCCCGGGTCCTCGAGGCTGGCCGACCTGCACCCTCACCAGCACGCGCCACACCGAGACCCGGGGAGCAGGGCTACCAGGACCCGTGGAGGAAAGTTCTAGAACTGACTTCTGCTGTCCGAGCTGCCGGTCAGCTCAGGCCAGCACTGGGGAGGGAATGAACAACCAGACTGAGGTCCTGGGGACCTCAGGTGACCTCAGGGATGGGGGGCTCAGGGGACCTCAGGGATCCCAGGGATAGATAGGAACTTAGGGGATCCCAGAGACAGGGGGCCTCAGGGGATCCAGGGGACATCAGGATCCCGGGGACAGGGGGCCTCAGGATCCAGGGGATCCAGGGGACAGGGGGCCTCAGGGGACTTCAGGGGGCCTCAGGATCCAGGGGACCTCAGGGGTCCAGGGGACAGGGGGCCTCAGGGGACTTCAGGGGGCCTCAGGATCCAGGGGATCCAGGGGACCTCAGGGATCCAGGAAACCTCAAGGGCCTCAGGGAATCCAGGAGACCTCAGGGGATCCCAGGGACACAGGGGGCCTCAAGGGGTCCAGGAGATCCGGGGGCCTCAGGGAATCCAGGGGACCTCAGAGGATCCCAGGGACAGGGGGCCTCATGGGATCGAGGGGACCCCAGGGGATCCCAAGGAGAGGGGGTCTCGGGATCCAGAGGACCTCAGGGGATCCAGGAGACCTCAGGTGATCCCAAGGATAGGCGGCCTCAGGGGATCCAGAGGGGATCCAGGGACAGGGGACCTCGGGACCTCAGGGGATCCCAGGGATACAGGGGGCCTCAAGGCCTCCAAGGACAGTAGACCTCAGAGGATCCCAAAGGCGGGCGCCCTCGGGGATGGGGTCCACCCACCAAGTCAAAGCGATCCCCGCGTAGACCTGCCTCTAACAGGTAACCAGTGAGCCTGCGTGCGGTCACAGGCGCGACTGTGGAGCAGCGTTCTTCTCCCGTGGCGCTCCCGCCCGTCCCGTTCTGTCCCCTATACAAAGCCCTGGCGCCTGGCCTGCCCTCCACCCTGCACCTGTGGGCCTGCAGCTGGTGGGACGTGGGACACGGGCTGTGGGGCCCACCTCTGAAGTGCCGGTGACGTCACGGCGCCGGGGACAGAAGCGGGCAGGCGCCGCACTCACCTCCTGCAGATGAGCTCCCCCGCGGCCGTGGCCATGGGCCTGTAGGCCGCGTACACAAACTGGAACAGGAACACGTACTCCATGGCCGAGAACACGCCCACGTAGTGCCTGGAGGGACGTGCTCGTGAGCCCCGGGCCTGGACGCGGGGCTTCCCCACGCGTCTGCACGAGACGCGCTGCCACCAGGGCCCTGCCTCACATGCCTGTGCACGCGGGGGGCCGCGCTCCCCTCCAATCCCCTGTTGGGCCAGTGGCCCCAGGCGCAGCCTCCCCTACACGGGGCCCCCAGGAAGCCGACGCTCACCCGCGCAGCCACGTCCCAGGACGTGAGCCCAGGCCACAGGGGAAGATGCCACGAGAGCCGGCCCCGAGCGCGGGATCCTGGGAGGCCCGCCCCCGACAGGGCTGCCGGTCCTGGGCCCTTTTCCCTCCAGCCCCTGTGGGCACCGCGGCCTCTCTGGGGTGTGCCCCTGGCCCACACAGCGCTCCTGGTGCCAAGCAGGCGCCCTGCAGGGTGCACTCGGGGGGAGCTATCAGGGGATGAGGGTGGGGGACACCCTGACACCACATGGGGGACACCACGTTGTCCAAAGGCGCACGTTGAGCCCACGTGTGGCACCGTGTCCACTGCAGCGCAGCCGTTTGCCGACAGCCCCTGGGCGCTGCCAGAAGCAGCAGGAACAGGGCAGGGGACCTCGGGATTCTGGGGACACGGGGCCTCAGGGGATCCAGGGAGGCCCCAAGGGCAGGGCAAAGACCCCGAGGGCACAAGAAACCCCAAGGGCATGGGGGAGGTCCCAAGGAGGCGGGGAGACCTCACGCAAGTGAGGGGTACACCTGCACTCGCCCGCGGGCACCGCACTCAGCAAGGAGCACACTCCGTGGTTCCGAGTCGGCCCCGTCCGAACCTCAAGCCCCAAAGCCACGCGGCTCCACCCAGTGTGGGGCACCCAGGCCCCTGCCGTGACCGACCCAGTGCACTGGCACCTGCCTGTGGGACAGGCACACAGTGTGGCCCCAAGACCTGGAGCCTTACCCCCCGAGGCCCGCGAGCTGCCATCAGAGATGCAGCTGGAAGGCCTGGGAGCAGGACCGCCAAGGGTGACAGAAGACGGACGTGCATGTGGGAGCCAGGCCCAGCAGACGCACACTTGCACACTTCCTCCCCGTTGTAGTAGGCGGGGCCCCCCTGATTAGACGCGGCCCACCCCCAGGAGCACAGGCCAACCTATCCTGGAGCTCCTCAGCCGGGATCCCACGCAAGCTGCCACCACCCGCAGCACCCACCGACGGGGAGCAGCGAGGTCGACGCGAGGCTTCAGCCGTTGCCACTTCCTGGCAGGCGCGTGCAGCTTCCAGCTGTGGACTCGCCGCAGACCCCCAGCCATGACGAGCCCCACACGCGTGTCCAACTTCAGTCCCAGAGCCTGCTCCGCGTGCCCCAGGGCCACCCGCCACCGTGCAGGCCCTCAGGAGGGCTCCCCTCCCCAGCTCGCACACACGTCCTGGGACGTCCCCACCTCTGCGACAGTGAGCCGATTCCCACCAGGGCCTCCTTCCACGTCCCCACGGCCCCGTCTCCCTGCAGGATGCTGACACAGCAGCCACGGGAACAGCACAGAGCAGGACACGCAGCCAGTCTGGGCCGCCCGCCCTCCACAGGGCAGGAGGCAGAGGCCCCCACCCGGGGCTGGAGGGGCCCCCATAGCCAGGCCTGCGGTGCCCCTGGAGGACACGGCACCCGAAGGACGCAGGCCCGGCTGCGAGACGGAGCGAAACGGCCTCAGGACGCGATCTGAGCACGGCAGAGGCCCGAGGTCACGGCATCCCCTTCACGGCTGCCCTGCGCCCGGACCCAAGGCCTCCAGCACCTTCTGGATCCCCATGTGAGTGCGCTGCCCGCTGCCACCAACACCAAGAGAGTCGTGGGATCCACTGGGGGACCTGCCGTCCCTGCCCACAGGCTCGTCTGGGTGGGCAGGAGAGGGCCCACGGCCCGAGTGCAGCCGCGTGCTGTGCTCAGGACAGGCGGCTCTAGGGCGCGGCAGGTGCTCCTCCCAGGACCCGGGCCAACCCAGGTCGCGCCGCCCGTGGGCGTTCTCTGTGCACACCGCGGTGCGCTCTCACGTGCCAGCTTGTCACCCATCTGTGCTCCTGGGGGGCGCAGGGGGCGTCCTGCCAAGTGCGGGTGGCACCGGCCTCCATGGGACCACAGCACGGCACGCAGGATGCCTGTGCCCGTCCCCAGCTCCAGGGTGCCCGTGTGCACGGCAGCAGGACACACGGCCACCGAGGATCCGACACCCAAGTGGCCTCACGCTGTCCTCGGCTCGGGGCAGGCCGGCAGCATGGGCAGGCACGCAGCCTCTGGGGCACAGCATGTCCTCCCAGCACCCATCCTGGCGTCTACACACAGGGCCAAGCAGGAGGACGTGACCCGTGTCCCTGTGTCCCCGACACGCCTCACATCAACATTGGACACATGACTCTCAACAAGGAAGCTGCGTCCTGCAGGCGCCTGACATACAGGGGAACACCTTACCCCGGCCTAACACCTCACAGGGATCCAGGAGCTTCCAGAAGGTTCTGTGGGCCGGGCCGGTCGCTGCTGCCTCCTGAATCCAGCCCCTCTGTCTCCTCGGAGCCCCTGACACACAGGCAGCAGCGGACGGGGGAGACTGGGACCCCAGAGGGAACCCCACACCCGCGAGTGCCAGGCCAGGCCCGGGGTGACCTCAGGTGAACCCTCCCCTCGGATCTCAGATCTGAGCCAGGACACTGGTGACAATTCTTCAACCTTGCAGGAGTGCCCGCCGCCAGAGCCCGCCCACCCGCCCCGCCCTGCGCGGCTGGCCCCGCCCCATCTGTGCATCTGGCCCCGCCCCACCTGTGCGCCTGGCCCCGCCCCATCTGTGCATCCGGCCGGCCCCGCCCCCATCTGTGCGCCTGGCCCCGCCCCATCTGTGCATCCGGCCGGCCCCGCCCCCATCTGTGCATCTGGCCCCGCGCACCGGGCCTCCCACGCCGCCGGCCCTGCCCCCGCCCTCCACCTGTGCGCCTGGCCCCGCCCCTCCCACGCACCTGGCCCCGCCCCCGCCGGCCCCGCCCCTCCTATGCACCTGGCCCCGCCCCCGCCGGCCCCGCCCCTCCCACGCACCTGCCCCCGCCCAATCCGGCCCCGCCCCTCCCACGCACCTGGCGCCGGCCCCGCCCCTCCCACGCACCTGGCGCCGGCCCCGCCCCTCCCACACACCTGGCCCCGCCCCCGCCGGCCCCGCCCCTCCCACGCACCTGGCCCCGCCCCCGCAGGCACTCACTCGGAGATGAGCCTCAGCAGCTGCATGCACTCGGACGTGATCTCTGGCTGCTGGTCCTGCGTCATGGACAGGATGCGCTTCTGCGGGAGCAAGACCGCGCGCGAGCACCGTCTGCGTGACGTGACGCCGCGGCCCCGCCGCCCCCGGAGCCGCCCGGACGCCCACGGCGGCGGCCGACACGCAGCCTGGCCCCAGCGGGCCGCGAGCTGGGCCGAGAGCCCGCCCCCAGGTGCAGCCCTGCCTTGGTGGGGGGCAGGTGCGCTCCCCGCGGCCCCCAGGCCGTGCGCTGGGTCGTGCCTTCGTGTGGGCGCCCCGCACCCCGGGTCCGCCCAGACGCCAGCACCCGCCCCTGGGTGACACCTTAGGGTCCCCAGACTTTGTCCCTCGCGGTCACCTGCTGCGGGCGCACCGTGACAGGGAACGGGCTCAGGAAGCTGGGACGCGGGGCCTAGGCCTTCAGGGCCACTGGTCGTCAGACCCCAGCCCTAGAGCCAGCAGACAGGAGACCCGGCCCCAGATGTTACCACTCATCAGGTCCCCGGGGTCGCAGACCCAGGACTGGGACCTTCTGCCCCCAGACACGACCGCGCCCTGAGGAGGCTCAGTGCCCTGCACACCCCGGTGATTGAAGCTGGAGGGTCTGAGAGCCCATGGGTCCAGCACAGCAGCCCCCGCGGCCTCCCTGCACCTGCAGTACAGGTGCGCCCGGAGCTCCCAGACGGTGCACACGATCGTGTCCAGGCTCTCCCTGGCGCCCACCCTTCTGCAGGCGTGACGTCACGTGTCCTGACCTCCCCTGGGGGGTCCCCAGGTCAGGGACGGCTTCTATCAGGACACGACCATGCAGGGCTGCTGGGCGCCTGCCCTCGCCAGGTTCCTGCTCAGACCCCGCTGGGGATGCTGACAGGGTCGAGGACCAGTCGCTGTCCCGCACTCCCCCGAGGACGGGCGCCCCCGCCACGCACACCGGCTCCGCACGTCCAGGGTGCACCTCCGTGGCCCGACCCCCACCCCCAACCAGCCACACGTCCTGGGTCCTCCCCTTGTGGCTCCCACGCCCATGATGGAGGTCAGCACCCCGCCTGCCCCCTGGGGGTGCGCACACCCCACACCCTGTTTCCAGGCCAGGGCGCACGTCTCCGGAGCACAGTGACAGCCGGGCAGCTCGGCCAGGGGCTCGGACACCCCAAGACGCTCGGGGCTCACCTTCGCAGCACAGCGGCCTGGGCACCCGGCTCCGACGTGTGCCACACCCTGGGCCCCCAGCGGCTGCTGCGCGCGTCCCGTCCACACGGACACCGAGATGCCTCGGAGGAGGCAGCAGCCAAGACGCAACACCTCACGCACCTTGAACTTGTGGAAGAAAAGCCCCAACTTCATGGCCGACTCTCGCTTCTCGTAGAGCGCCTTCAGCGCCAGGATGCACTTCATGCGCACGTTCGCGTCCTTGGGGACAGAAACGGGGCGGGTCACCGCAGAAGGGCGGCCGCACCCCCACACTCTCCCGCAGACGCTTCCTCCGCCACCACGCAGGCCCCCCGCAGCCTGAAACAGTTGAGGCGGGACCTGCGGCTTAGCGACCCCCTCGCGGGGCACAGATGCCTTCTGGGGTCTGAACTGTGCACCCCCAGGTCACAGGTTGGCCCCCGTGCCCCCAGGACCTCCGATGGGGCTGTTTTGGGAGGTGGGGTCTGTAATGGCGGGACGAGGCTGCCAAATGAGGTCAGTAGGGTGGGCTGATCCCATAGGACGGGGCCCCTATAAAGAGACAGGAGGACGCAGACACACAGAGTGGAACGGGCATGTGAGGACACGGGGAGAGCTCAGGGTCTCCATGCCCAGGACGGAGGCCTCGGGTCACGATCTCGGGGTCCTGCACTGAGCCCCACGTCAGGTCAAGGCTCCCTGCTCAGCGGGCTGTGCTGCTCCCTCTGCCCCTCCGTCACCCCGGCGTGTGCGTGCTGGCCTCCCTCAAATAAACAAATAAAATCTTAAAAAAAAACAAGAAGCAAAGAAACAAACACCCGCCTGGCCCAGCACACCCAACGGCTCCGCGACCCCTGCACCCCACACGTTCTCTGTACAAAACTAAGCGGGTCCCTGAGGTTGTCTCGGGGCTAAAGCCGCACGTGGGCACTGCAGGGCCTGAAGCAGGACACAGGCCCGCGCCACACCGTGGCCCCATGTGGGGTGAGGCTGCCCGCAGGGGCGCGGCAGGCGGCCTATCAGGGAGCGCACGTCCTCCGCACCCAGGGGTCACCCTGCGGGGTGCTCACCGCGCCTGGGGCCAGCGGGGCCTCTCAGTGCCTCCCGGAGGTCTCCACCCCCTAAGCAATGCGGGGCACAGTGGGGGCAGCCCCCCAGGACCCGAGAGCACCGCACACCCCCACGCGCCCCGCTGCCATGACAGCGCCCACGGCCGAGCCCCGCAGGCCCAGCGTGGCCCCAGCGGCAGCCCTGACGGCCTCCTCCCTGCACACCTGGCTCCCGTGGCCCAGTGCAGTCACCGTGCTTGTGGCCGCGCACTATGCCACACCCACTTCCACACCCCACAGGGGAAAAGCAGAGAAATCTGCTCCAGGCCAATGTGTGTTACCCCAAAATCCATAGGTTAGCTCTCGACACCCCCAGGGGATGGTATGTGCGGGTGAAGCCCCCGGGAGGGGACCGGTCCTATGGGTGGAGCCCCCGGGAGTGACCAGGTCCTAAGGATCGAGCCCCCAGGGAGGGGCCTGGGTCCTAAGGGTCGAGCCCCCGGGGAAAGGACCAGGTCCTAACGCTGGAGCCCCCCGGGGAGGGAACCAGGTCCTAAGTGTGGAGCCCCAAGGAGGGGCCCAGGTCCTAAGTGTGGAGCCCCAAGGAGGGGCCCGGGTCCTAAGGGTGGAGCCCCGGGGAGGGGCCCGGGTCCTTGTAAAGGACGAGCCCCAGAGCGCCCCCTTGCCCCCGGCTCCAGGCGGGAGGCGCACCGTGAGCCAGGGATCAGGGTTCCCTCCCGTCGGGTCTGCGGCCCCTGGACCCGGGACAGCCCAGCAGCGAGGACAGGGAACACGGGCTGGGCAGCCCTGCGGGGGGTCCGCCACCGCCACATGCCCCAGCTCAGCCCCAGGACACAGAACAGCTCACAGTCCAGCCGCCTTGCCCTTTCCCGCAGAAACAAACCCGTCCACGCCACAACCCAAGACCGCTGCCACGCGTGGCCGACCGCCGCCCTCCCACCCACGCCGTCCACGGCAGCACGCCACAGGCAATCGTGGCATTCGTCTCAACACCGTGATGAGCCACAAGCTCGTAAAACTCCACGCACAGCGGAGGACCGCCCGTGGGGCCTTGCCTGCAAAATGCGCGGAGCAGCGGAGCTCCAGGGGTGCCCCCAGGCCTGCCCCTCGCACCCTAGAGGCAAGAGCCCCAGCTCGGGAGTCATGCGCAGGACAAAACGGCTCCGGAAACGGGATCACAGCCATGGGTGGGCACAGACAACTCCCAGGGCTGCGTCACGGTCGCTGCCGCCCGGAAGGCGTCTGATCAGAAGCGCCGACCAACACTCGTTTGCGTCTGTGATGGGAGCAAAGCGCCCCGGCGGCCGCGGGAGCCCCGCCTTTGCTGTGCGGGGACGTGAGCGCGGGGTTCAGAGCTGTGCTGTCCAGGGCCGCGGCGGTGGCCCGGTGTCAGGCCGGGTGAGGACTGAGCTGGCCGCAGCCGGGTGGACCGGGACCGGGACCGGGCGGGCTACGGGGACGCAGGCTGGGGTCACCTGCGGACGTGGCCGCTCCGTGATCCTCTGCGGGGGGCAGACGCGATGCAGGGCCACGTCCGCAGGTCCCCGAGGACCCGCCATCGGGCCCAAGGACGGCAGCGCGGAGAGCCTCCCCACGACACTGGGCTCCGGACAGACGGCGAGGCCCCGGCGCGCGCACCTTGTCGTACAGCATCCAGCCGATGTACTTCAGGTAATTGTTGTCCAGGAACATGTCTGGGTACAGGCGGATCCAGCAGCCCAGCTCCCCCATGCAGATCACCCGGATGTCCGAGCTCACGTCCCTGGGAAACGAGCGAGCACATCACCCGGCGGCCGGGCGCGTGGCAACCCGGGCTGAGCGAGGCTAGGTCACGGCCCGGGGCGCGGGGCACGCGGGGAAGAGCCTTACCGGTAGCGCGGCACAAATGTCCTTTTAAAGAGCGCGCAGATGATGTTGTCGATGGCCATGGGCTTGTTCTGGAACTGCGGTGGCACAAGGACGGGGGGCGCTGGGCGGGGCACTGCAGGCCGCCACAAGCCGCGGCTGGGGGGCGGTCACCCCTCGACATGCGTCTGCATCCTCTACGCTGACCAGCCTGCGCCATTCGCTGCAGACCGCCCCGCCCCCGGATCTGGGCCTCTGGGGCCGCCTCGCACACGCTGACCATGCACACACGTGGGCGTACAGGGCAGGGGTGAAGGCGCTGGGAGGAGGAGCAGGAGGGGAGAAGGGGTGCAGGGAGGGGAGGAGCAGGGTGCAGGGAGGGGAGGAGCAGGGGTGAGGGCGTGCAGGGTGAGGGTGGGGGATGCAGGCGGTGCGTGGGGGGGAAACAGGGTGGAGGACTGTGCTGCGCCAGAGGAACCTAGAGGGGCAGGACCCTCAGAGGTGCACAGTTGTCTTTCTGGAAGCTTCCTGTACCCCAAGGTGTGGATGCCCCACAGGTGACCTCCCATGTGCCCACGGGTGTGGGGGGGCTCAGACAGCAGGGGGATGAGGGGGGCAGGAGCAGGGACAGGAGAGGGCGCAGGAGGCACAGAGGCAGATGACAGTTTGCACCGGTGGAAGCACAGGTGAGCCCAGAAACAGACTCGTCTGTGAGCATCGCAGGGAGGGGAGGCACCTGCCTGTCCCTGGGACGACGCCCCCCCAGGGTCGGCAGCTGGAGCAGGACAGGGACTGGGGGAGGGGCAGGGACTGCTGGCCCCACTGTGCGGACGCACCCCCCTGGCCGCCGGCGTTTGGGAACCTGTAACCCTGGGGAAGGTCACAGCCCTGGGGACGGGATCTGTCCTCAGCACCGGCCCCCGTGCATGGGGTGCAAACCACACAGGGGGCAGCCGGGCGGCAGAGGGGCCCAGGGTGGACCCTGGCTCCTACCTGCTTTCCTGCACAGTGATGCCCTCACACCTGGGTCCCCCCTCCCTCCCGTGCTGCCCCCCCCACGCCACCCCCTCACCTGGTGCCGGCGCTGGTCCAGCAGCTCCATGTAGTACTTGTGCCTGCCCTTGAGCTTGGTGATGCTCTCGATCTCGTACAGCCGCTGCGCCGTGCGCCTGCCCGTGCAGATGCCCTGGTTCACGCTGGCCAGCGCCGTCAGCAGCTTCATGGCTGCCAGCAGAGCGCGGCCGTGACCCCAGGCCGTGACCCCAGCGCTGGGCTGCACCTGCCACGCCAGGCCGTCCGGGTGGGGGGGGGATCAGGGTGATGGGGGCAGAGGCTGGGGCAGCTGGGGCTGCTGTGTCCTGCCCCTGCTGGGCCACGTGTGGACGGTCCCCCCGATGATGAGCGTGTGTGCCAACCCAAGAACACGAATGGGCGACCCCGGGACGTACACACACCCGCGACCTCCGCCACTGCAAGGTCAGGTTGGGGTGCCGGTGGGACGGAGCGGGCCGCACGCGGCCTCAGAGGGCACGGCCAAGGAACCGTCGCTGTGCCCCACCCTCCTGCCACAGAGGCCAGGATGGGACCCTAGGGGGCTCGTGCCGCCTTTACCCGTGTCCCCTGCAGGCCCAGGCGTGGGGACGACGCACACGTGGCCCCAGTGGGGCTGACACCTATGCACACACGGGAAGGAGCCCTCAGTGTGCACAACCCTGTGGCACCCGGGATCCGAGCCCCACGTGCAGCCTCCCGCTGCAGCCTCGTCCTGGCCCCTGCGCTCCTGCGCGGTTACCAGGTGACACGGCCGCGCGAGTGTGTGTGTGACGGTCACTCTGCAGGGCGCTGGCTGTCGGCTGCCGCACCTTCCGGAAGCACCCTTCCCTTCACTCCCAGGACGGGAACCAGGACGCTCCCACCGAGTCCCCGTGCTCAGCGCTGGCCGCGAGCCCTGCCCAGGGACCAGCTACGCCAACGGAGCGACGCGCAACCAATGACCCGGTGTCTGGAATCAGTGGTCGCTTACGAGACATTAGGCCCACGGACGGTAGGACAACTGACGGCGGTTGTCACAAACAGGACCCGCCAGGGAAGGCCACTCCCGGGACTCGGGACGGACGGGCAGCGCAGGCCCAGGGCGCGGCACCGGGTCCAAGCACCGCGCCCTCCCGCACACGTCGCCCTTGCCCGCCGCGCTGCCCCCACCGCTGTCACGGCCTTTGCTCTTCGCGGGAAGGTGAGCAGGAGCCGCTCGTGCCCCCGACGCTCTGCTCCGGGTCCTCCCGCAGCAAACCCCCCTCCGAGGCTTCTGCGCCCCTGCAGCTCCCGGGGCCACCCGCCCAGCAGCCTCTGTGCCTGCAGGTCCGCACGCTGGCAGCGCGGGGTGTGGACACCAGCCCTGACACACGAGCCAAGGCCCAAGCCCCGGTCCCCGGGGCCCCGCCCCACGGCCCCGCCCCAGCCCCGTGGGGCCGCCCCCAAGCCCGAGACTCCGCCCCCAGGGCCAGTGGACCTGCCCCACGGCTCCGCCCCCGATCTGTGGCCCCGCCCCCTGTGGCCAGTGACCCCCGCCCCAGTCCGTGGCCCCGCCCCCTATGGTCAGTGGCCCCGCCCCAAAGCCCAAGACCCCGCCCCAGTCTGTGGCCCCGCCCCCTGTGGTCAGTGGCCCCGCCCATGGCTCCGCCACCTGTCTGTAGCCCCGCCCCGAGCCTGTGACCCCGCCCCTGGGGGCAATGGCCCCGCCCCGGTCTCTGGCCCCGCCCCTGCGGCGATGGCCCCGCCCCCGGCCTCTGGCCCCGCCCCGGTCCGTGGCTCCACCCCCTGTGGCCAGTGGCCCAGCCCCCAGCCCTGGGACCGGCACCCGCCCGGCGGCGCCTCACCTGCCAGGGAGCTGGTGTGCCGCAGGCTGTACACGGCCGAGTTGGTGAGGCCGCTGAGCATGCAGATGACCGTGTCCATGAGGTGGCCGTCACACAGCACCGACGAGTGTGTCAGGTGCACCAGCAGCTCCGTGAACTCGCAGAAGTTGACCCTAAACCGTTTCCAGAAGGGCCCCGGCCCCACGATGGGGTAAAAGTCATTCTGCTGTGTTCAAGACAGAAGGGGGGCGAGGTGCTGTGTGACAGGGACACGGGCCTGGGCCCCGCGATCGCGACCTGGAGCTCTGCCCAGGACAAGGGTCTCTGGGTCACACGAGCACACCCTAGAACCTGGGGGTCCCACGTCCACGCTGACACAGGGTGACCCCGCGAATCCCTGACCCTGCACCTGGGAGGTCACAGGTCCACACTGACACAGGGTGACTGACCCCAAGTCTCCCTGACCCTGTACCTGGGGGGTCACAGGTCCACACTGACACAGGGTGACCCCGCCAATCCCTGACCTTGCACCTGGGAGGTCACAGGTCCACGCTGACACAGGGTGACCCCAAGTCTCCCTGACCCTGTACCTGGGGGCGTCACAGGTCCACGCTGACACAGGGTGACCCCGTGTCTCCCTGACCTCGCACCTGGGGGGTCACACGTCCACATTCACCCATGACCGCAGCTCTCACTCATCCTGCACCTGGGGGATCACAGATCCACAGTGACCACAGTGACCCCAGCTCTCGCGCGCTGTGCCCCTAGCCAAGATCAGATATACACACCCAGTGACCCCACCTCCCTGAGACCCAGCAGCTGGGGGTCACATATCCACAGCCACCAGGGTCACCCCATGTCCCCCACAGCCTGCACCTGGGCCGATGGTCCCGCATCCCCCTGGGCAGGTCGGCAGGCTGCGCCGGGCGGCCCCCACTCCGGCACGCGCCCCAAGGAGCCGGGCTCTCTGGCTGTGGCCGAGCACGTGCAGCTGCCGACCGCCGTGCGAGCGTGAAAGCTCCTTACAGGCACTGCTCTGGCCCGTGGGGCTCAGCCGGGTCCTGCTGTCCCCAAGGGACCAGGGGACTCCCAGGGACTCCACTGGGGAGGGGGTCGGAGGCCGAGGTCGGGGAAGGCAGCAGTGCTGGGCCTGCGGGCACGGGCGCCCCCCGCCTTCCGTCTGCTTCCCCCCCCCCCAATGCCCACAGTCACCAGGACAGCCCGCGCCCACCTCCTGCAGCACGTGTGACGCGGGGCTCACGGAGACAGCCTTCCTCCCACCGCCTCCATGCCCCTGCCCACGCCCCTGCCCCGCGCACTCCCCGCGCTGTCCCCGCACAGCACTCCCTCCACCCCGTCCCCCACGAATTCCCCCCCCTTCCCCCCGCCCCAGGGAACCTGCGGTTGCCGCTCTGTGCCCTAGAACAACTCCCTGTTCAACCACTCTGCACGCACACGCACACACTACACAAACCCTCACTGCGGGTCATTCCAACCATGAGCATCACAACACCCTTTGGGCGCTGACGCACCGAGTACGCAGAACACGACCAGGTCTAAATGTGCCAGTGTAGACAGATCAGTCAGGTCTAAGTGTGCCAGTGTACACAGATCACTGTCAGGGCTCCATGACACAGTGTAGACAGATCACTGTCAGGTCCACATGTGCCAGTGTAGACAGATCAGTGTCAGGGCTCCATGACACAGTGTAGACAGATCACTGTCAGGTCCAAATGTGCCAGTATAGACATATCAGTCAGGTCTAAGTGTGCCAGGGTACACAGATCACTGTCACGGCTCCATGACACAGCGTAGGCAGATCACTGTCAGATCCACATGTGCCAGTGTAGACAGATCACTGTCAGAGCTGCACAACACAGCGTAGATAGATCACCATCAGGTCTAAACATTGCAGTACACACAGAATATGATCGGGTCTAAATGTGCCAGTGTAGACAGTATACAGTCAGAACTCCATTACACGGTGTAGACAAAAGAAGATCAGGTCCAATGTACTGGTGTAGATGGAACACAGGTGTCCCTGACACCATGTAGACAGATCACCGTCAGGTCTAAACATCCCACTGTAGACAGGACATAAGTCTAAATGTGCCAGTGTAGACAGATCACTGTCAGGGCTCCATGACGCAGTATACACAGATCACTGTCAGGTCTAAACATCCCAGTGTAGACAGAATATGATCAGCTCTAAATGTGCCAGTGTAGAGAGAACACAGGTCTCCATGACACAGTGTAAACACGATGAGGTCTACATGTGCCAGTGTAGAGGAACAGCAAGGCTTCGATGACACAGTGTAGAAAGAACACTGTCAGGTCTAAATGTGCCCGTGTAGACAGAACACGATCAAGTCTAAATGTGCCAGTATGGATGGAATAGTCAGGGTCCCATGACCAATGTAGACAGAACATATCAGGGCTCCATGATGAAGTGTAGACAGACCACTGTCAGGTCTAAATGTGCCAGTACAGACAGGACACGATCAGGTGTCAGTGTGCCAGTGTAGACAGATCACTGTCAGGGCTCCATGACACAGTGCAGACAGGACATGTCGGGTACACGTGCACATTGTAGGCAGCACACGGCCAGGTGTCCATTCCCAGTGTAGACAGAACAGGCTCGGGCCTAAGTGTCCCAGTGTAGACAGGACTCACTGAATGAACTCACTTTTGCAGGACGAGTCAGCTCTAACTGCCCCGTCACGCACAGACACAGCCCGGCCCCACCACCTCACGTGGGCCCTCAGTGTACCCGGCGTGGACTGAGCGCCGCCAGGTACCGTCACGCTGTGCGCAAGCCTGGGAAGCGCTACCGTAGCCAGTGTGGACGGGACGGGGTCAGGTCGGGGGGAGCTCCCCTCGCCCCAGTTAGGACCCGGTGAGGTCGCAACCCAGCAGGCCGCCAGGACCCGGGCCGCGGGGCCCGCCTAGCGCTACCCGGCACTCGCCGCAGCCCCTCGTCCACGACCAGGGCGCCCGCCCCGCACGGGGAACCCGACACGAGCTCCGCGGGCTCCGCGGACTTGGGGCTCGGCAGGAAACCACGCGGAACCGCCCCGTTCCAAAACTCCGCAAAGCGTGTTACCAGCTTCTCTGGCCACATGATGGTCAGGATCCAGGGGTAAGCCAGAAACTTCTTGTAGTACAGCCCGGTCTCCTGCAAGAACAGAGAAGCGGCGGTGACGTGCAGCGTCCCCGGGGCACCCGGCCGGCCCGGCGGGCCAGGCCCGCGCAGCACGGGCGCTGGGAGCACCTCCGACACCCCGGGGGCCGAGGCCCGTGGGCGGAGGGGGCCCTGCTCTAGGCAGGAGTCCACGTCCGCCCTCCCGCCAGCGCCCTCGGGAGGGGCGGGAACGGACAGCGGCCGTGGGGCGCAGCCCTTGGGTTCACGGGCTCACGCCCAGAACACACACTGCGTCTCCCTGGAGGCCAGGCAGGGGAGAAGGCAGGGCACAGATGCCACTCGGTGGGGGGGGGGGGCGTGTGAGCTGCTCGGCTCCCCTGGCGTGCGCCCTACAGCCAGTACGTGGATCACCCGCCTGCTGTGGGCCCTGCACGCACGGCATTTACCCGGAGAGTGTCCAGGGGCCTGCTCCTTGGAAGGCACAGGGTCTCCCGCGACAGAGGCAGGGTGGGGGGCTGGCAGAGCCACCACTGCTGCTTCTGAGGTGGGGGGGACTGAACATGACCCCGATCCACAACGGGGGCTCCCCGAAGAAGAGGCGCAATCTGAGTCAGGGCCACGCCGAGTGACCCAAAGGAAGGACCTAAGTTTTGGGATGTGGAGGCCAGAAGAACAGCAGGGGTGTCGCCCACAACTGAGGGCCTGGGCTCTCCACACCCCTGAGTTTGCGGGCTTAAGGGGAGCCCTCCCGGGGACAGACGGCGAACGTCACGTGGGGTCCCAGTGGGTTCCGGCGAACACACACAGTGGCACACACACAAATGCATGGGCCTACACACACTCGCTCACGTGCACATACACACACGCATGCAGCACAGCACAGAGGCACATGCATGGACCTGCACACACACTCGCTCACATGCACGCATGCACAGCACCATTCAGAGGCACTTGCATACAGATGGACCTGCACACACTCGCTCAGGTGCACACGGGCACATGTGCATGCACACACAGCACAGCAGCACATGCACAGAACTACACACACACGCTTGCTCACCTGCACATATGCACACGTGTGCATGCACAGCACAGAGGCACATGCACACATGGACCTGCATACACTCATGTGCACATATGCAGACATGCATGTATGCACAATGCAGAAGCACATGTACACGCATAGACCTACATACACTCATGTGCACATGCACAAATGTGTCCGTGCACAGCAGCGTTGAGGCACATGCACACACATAGGGAGTGAGAGGAAGGCAGGAGACTATTAGCGGCTGAACACACTCGAAGCTTACACGTCCTTCCCCTTTTCTTAGTTGAGTCGTTCCAAATAAGAAATCAAAGAAAAAAGTTACTGTTCTTTGCCCTGATTCACAAGACTCTCGGAGGGCACCGTGAAGGTGTTTTAAGATATGAGCCCTGAATGCAGAGATGACGCCCGTCCCTGAAAGGACGAGTCGATGAGCAAACCGCGGTCCACTCACACAGCGGAACAGGGCGCAGGCTCGAAGAGGAAGGACGTTGTGCACCTGCTGTGGACGGACCTTGAGGACGTGGTGCGCAGTGACATGAGCCAGCAGCGGCAGGACGGCTCCCACCCCGGAAACGGGACAGCCTCCCTGCCCGCGCCCCACCCCGCCTGTGGGCGCGTGTGCGGGGGTGGGGGCGGCGGGGCAGCGGCGCTCAGGAGGCAGCTCCCGCCCCGCGGCCCCGGGCTCCCGGGCTGCACGGAGCCCGCCGCACCTGGTCAAACTTCTCGGTCATCTTGTGCACCACGCTCTTGCCTTGGTTGCTCTGGTACAGCTCGGCCGTCACCACCCCTGCAGAAGAAAGGGGGACACATGGCTCCAGCCGCCTTCTCCCACGTGGTGACGCCTCGTCCGTGAGAGAGGAGGCGAGGCCGCAGAACCCGCAGCTCCCACTGTCTGCATGATGGGGCCTCAGTGAGGCACGCGCAGGGTGCCCGTCGGTCGCCGCGGGGGCTTCTCGACAGGCTGGTGGGCCCCGCGGTGGCCGCAGCAGCTTCCAGAGGATGCCCTGGTTGTCCCCGGTGAGGACGACTGCTCGAGGTGTGACGCACGCACGGGCGAGGGGCGCACTCAGCGGCGGTGCGTACACTCACCGTGAGCGCCCATCACCAGGGCCCACTGCAGGCAGCCCCCCCCCATGTGGGCAGCGCCCTCTCGTTTCCCTGGCCCAGGAACCGCTGAGACGCCGTCCGTCGGTGGGTGGACGTGCCCGTTGTGGGCATTTCATGCACAAGGGGTCACAGCTGTGCAGTCCGGTGCCTGCACATCCCCCCAAGCACCATGTGTTCACAGTGCATGCACGTGGCAGCAGAGCACAGCGCTTCCCCCCTGCCTGTTCTGAATAATCTTCACCCCTCGATCCCACGACCCAGAGACCATGACCTGAGCTGAAACCAAGTGTCACATGCTTAACCAGTGTGCCACCCAGGTGCCCCTGCGTCCCTCTTCTTACAAGGACAAGATCTCATGGGACCAGGGACACCCTAAGGACTATCTTCCTGCTTCCATCCGCAAAGATCTTACCTCCCAGTGAGGTCACATCCTGAGGTCCTGGGGTCAGGACGTGGGCACATCTTCCCTTGGGGAAGAATCCATCCTTTGCTCTGAGATGACAACGCTGCTCACAGAAGCAGCAAGCTCTCCCACATACAGGAGCCTCCGGGCCACCCTGGCCCTTAAATCCGCACGTAGGCAGGACAGGCAGGCCCAGCGAACCCATGTTTGGGGACACCCACAAGTGCCCAGGAACATGGCTCACCTTCGCAGCCACAGCACTGGACGAAGAAGCTGATGAGGTCCAGCAGGGCCAGCTCCCTGTCCTCCTTATACGACTGTACCCACTCCTCGACGGCCGTCTGCATGGGCAACAGCCACTGGTGAGCACGCGAGTGTGAGGAGGTGCATGTGACAGGCCAGCCGTGAGGACACGTGCGCGATCATGCATCAGATGGCCAGTGGTGAGCACCTGTGTCTGTGATGAGCCGTGTGTGATAGAGCAGTGTGAGCAGGTGTGGGCACACAAGTGTGATGAAGGGCATGCGACGGGCCGACCGTGAGCACTTGTGTGTGTGTCTGTGTATGATGAGCTGCATGTGATGGGCAGCAGTGGGCACTCGTGTGTGTGTGTGTGTGTGTGTGTGTGTGTGTGAGATTAGATGTGTGAGCACTTGTCTATTTGTGATGAGCCGTGTGTAACGGAGCAGCTGTGAGCAGGTGTGGGCACACAAGTGTGATGAAGGGCATGCGACTGGCCGACCGTGAGCACTTGTGTGTGTGTCTGTGTGTGGGATAAGCTGCATGTGATGGGCAGCAGCGGGCACTTATGTGTGTGTGAGATCGCGTGCATATGGTGCACAGTGGTGAGCATGTGCATGTGCATGTCTGTCATGAGATATGTGTGTGACGGGCAGTGGGGGCACTTGTGTGTGAGATCAAGTGTGTATGACAGACACGAGTGAGCACTTGTGTGTGTGTATAGGTGATGAGGTGCATGTGATGGGCAGCCGTGAGCACGTGTGTGAGATCAGCTGTGTGTAGGATGGGAAGTGGTGACCACATGTGTGTGCACATGTGTGTGAGATCAGGTGTGTGTGCCGGGCAGCACTGAGCATGCGTGTGTGCACGTGTATGTGCCAGGCCATGGGGAACACGTGCAAAGGGCATACGTGACGGCCGGAGGGCAGGTTCACACGGGGCTGCGGCGCTGCCGCCTGCAGCGGGTGCTGAGTCCGCAGACTCCCACCAGGCGCCCCGCCCGCACCCACGCCCAACCCACTCCCGCACCTTGCTCCCACATCTCGCTCCTGCACCCCGCACCCCGCTCCCTACGCCTGCACCTGCACCCCACTCCCGCACCGGCTTGTGCACCCCGCTCCACACCCCGCACCCGCTCCCCGCTCCCACACCCGTGGCCCGCTCCCGCACCTGCTCCCACATCCACTCCCGCACCCGCTCCCACGCCCGCTCCTGCACCCCGCTCCTGCACCCCGCGCTGGCTCCCCGCTCCCACACCTGTGGCCCGCGCCCGCACCTGCTCCCACATCCACTCCCACACCCGCTCCCACGCCCGCTCCCACGCCCCACTACTGCACCCCGCGCCGGCTCCCCACGCCCGCTCCCCACGCCCGCACCCGCAACCCACGGCAGCGGCACCTGCACGGAGCTCCTCCCCAGTGCGACCATCTCAAAGAGGGTCAGCTCGGTGGTGACAGCCACTCTCCTCTTGCGCGGCTTCCGCGGCGGCCGCCCTCGCCGCTGGTTGCCCTGCCCCGGAAGCCCCCGTGTCCCCGGGAGCCCGAGGAGGCCCTGCTGAGGTCCTGGGGGACGAGGACCACGGTCCTGGGAGCTCCACCCAGTCAAGAATGGGGCCGGGCGGGAACCCTGACAATCAGGAGACAACAGCGACCCCGAGACACGCCCTGCAGGGCCCGGCCACACGTCCTCACGGCCGTCACATCAAACAAGTCCTGGCTCCGTGTGGCCTGTCTGCACCTGCCAGAGGCCGCCCCTGCTCACCTGGGACCCCGGGCGAGGACCGCAGGATGGGCTGGGCCGCGGGCACCTGCAGTGACGGCGGCCGAAGACACCCCAGCACCCCCCCCAGCAGGGAGGGGACGCCCAGTTGGAGGACGGGGGAGGGGACACTGAGCCTGAGGACTGGGAGGGGACACCATGTATGAGGATGGGGAGGAGACCCTGAGCCTGAGGGTGGGGAGGGGACGCCATGTCTGAGCACCGGGAGGGGAAGCACCCTGGGAGCACCATGGGGCCCTGGGCTAGTGGTTCGGTGGGCAGGCAATGTAGGGACGAAAGCCTCCAGAGGTCAAGTGTGTATGACAGACACGAGTGAGCACTTGTGTGTGAGATCAAGTGTGTATGACAGACACGAGTGAGCACTTGTGTGTGAGATCAAGTGTGTATGACAGACACGAGTGAGCACTTGTGTGTGTGTCTGTGTATGATGAGCTGCATGTGATGGGCAGCAGTGGGCACTCGTGTGTGTGTGTGTGAGATTAGATGTGTGAGCACTTGTCTATTTGTGATGAGCCGTGTGTGATAGAGCAGTGTGAGCAGGTGTGGGCACACAAGTGTGATGAAGGGCATGCGACTGGCCGACCGTGAGCACTTGTGTGTGAGATCAAGTGTGTATGACAGACACGAGTGAGCACTTGTGTGTGAGATCAAGTGTGTATGACAGACACGAGTGAGCACTTGTGTGTGAGATCAAGTGTGTATGACAGACACGAGTGAGCACTTGTGTGTGAGATCAAGTGTGTATGACAGACACGAGTGAGCACTTGTGTGTGAGATCAAGTGTGTATGGCAGCCACAGCCATGAACCAGCCGTGTCCAGGGGACTGCAAACCATTGTGAACCCAGTGCTCAGGGTTGTCCCTCAGCGCCATGGGGTACCCATCACCCCACTGATCAGGGCCCAGGATGCAGATGGGGAGCTCAGGCCCGTGACCGCCAAGGTCGGGGGAGGTCAGTCTCCTGGGACAGGTGAGCCAGCTCTCCCTGTCCTTATGGGCGGGTGGGGCCCAGGGTCTGAGCCCACCACAGCCTCAGGGAGGGTGGCTCGGAACCCAGGGTCATGTTCACGTGCAGATGAAGAGGGTCACAGTAGAAGCTGCGGTCATGTGCAAAGACGGCAGACCCCAGCAGTCACGGAGACCGTGAGACTGGGGGGTCTTGGCAGAAACTGCGGCCACATAGGCAGACAGCAGCACTCAGGGGTCACTCAGGGTACTCCTGCCCCATAGCAGCCTGACCCTCCCAGTGGGCTGCAGCTCCCGCGTGAGGACCAGTACGGACGCAGTGAGAGCCACGGCCACACCTGCCCCGACCCGAGGCTGCCCTGCCTGCTACAATCTGACCCACCAAGGCTCGCCGACACTGAGTCCCCGAGGGCCATCCTGCGGCACAGAGGGCCTGCTGGATAGGCGCACACACAGCACCCCACCCCTGCATCCCCACCCTGGGGGCCTCTATGACATCACCACATGGCACAGTCTTCATAACCGAGAACATGCAAGGTCTCCAGGGCTAGGCCAGGCTGGCTCACTGGCACGATGACCTCACTGCCACACACACCAGGTCCCGCCTCTAGGAACCGCACATTGACACGTGTGTACATGACAGTCCTTGCGTCAGGAACACGCTCTCAGGTGCCTTCAGGAAGATAAAATTACAAAGGTACATGCATCCCCAGAGACACTGCGATGACGTACATGTGGTGTGATGCTCATGTGAGGAATTTATATCTTTGATCCCTACTTGTCTCATCAGTGTCTGAGAATTGGGTTAAAATCTGAAGCTATAAAAGGCATTTTCTGTAGTGTTACGTAGGATAGGGAAGAGGGAGCAGAGTAAATGTTTGAAGGTGGAGGAATGGCAAGCAAGTGGTACGTCCTGGGGATAACAAGGACCAAAAGCCAAATTTAGACTTTCTTATTTGAAATTATTACAGACTTGCAGAATATGTGCAAAAATCATACACAGGGCAGCCCGGGTGGCTCAGTGGTTTAGCGCTGCCTTCAGCCCAGGGTGTGATCCTGGAGACCCGGGATCAAGTCCCACATCTGGCTCCCTGCATAGAGCTTGCTTCTCCCTCTGCCTGTGTCTCTCCTCTCTCTCTCTCTCTCTCTCTCTCTCTATGTGTCTGTCATGAATAAATAAATAAAACCTAAAAAAAAAAACTATCTCTATTTTTATAAATAAATAAATAAATAAATAAATAAATAAATAAATAAAATTGCTCCATGTGGCCAGCAGCACTGCATGAGGGATGAATAAGCACTAGAGGCACAAGTCTCCTTGCCCATGGAAGACTGGATGGTTGTCCTACACCTGCATCTACACTGGGCCAGAAACGGGGCAAGGTTGACTGTTTCTGTTCCACAAGGTACTGGAAGTCCTACCCCGTGGAACGAGGAGGGGAAGGAAATGAAAGGCATCAGACTCAGAAGAAGGTATAAAATTATTCTGAGGCAATTTTGACACGATTGGCTATGTAGAAAAATCCCAAAGGACATACCAAACTCTCTCCTCAAATTCAAAAGTGAATTTAGCAAGGCCACAGGATACAAGGTCAGTATAATGAAATCAATCATATTTCGATAAACAGGCAATGAAAAATTGGACACCGAAAGTTTTAAAAAACAATACGTAAAAAAAAAAAAAAAAAAAAAAAAAAAACAATACGTATTATGACAGCTCCTCAAAAACAAAATACTTAAGACATCAGCCTAACATAATACGTGTAGGGTCTGTGTACTGAAAACTACAAGACTTTGATGAAAAAAAATCAAATAAGACCTTCAGAAACAGTGAGCTATAACCATGTCCATGGAATGGAGTGGGGACTGGGCCGCTCTACAACAGCTGGGGACGTCAATACGCCACTCTCAATAGGGACAGAACGACCAGACAGAAGACAAGTGAGGACGAAAAGGCCTTAAGAAACCAACTAGATCTAAGACACATACACTGAGCCCTCCACCCAGCAACAGCCAGCACACACCTTCCACTCATGAGCACTTGGGACACTCCCCAGAACAGACCACTTGTTAGGTCGCAAATGAAGTCTTAACAGATTTCAAGACATAACATAGGAAGCATGTTCTCTGACCACAATGAAAGAAGTCAGAAGCCAGGAACAGAAGGAAACCTGGAAAATTCACAAATCTATGGAAATTAAAACACATACTACTGGGCAGCCTGGGTGGCTCAGCGGTTTAGCACCGCCTTCAGCTGAGGTCCTGATCCTGGAGACCCAGGATCGAGTCTCACATCGGGGTCCCTGCATGGAGCCTGCTCCTTCTTCTATCTCTGTCTCTGCCCCCTCGCCCTCTGTGTCCCTTATGAGTAAATAAGTAAAATCTTAAAATAAATAAATAAATAAATAAATTTAATTAAATTAAATTAAACACGTACTACTAAAGAATGAGTAGATCAGAGAAGAAATCACAAGGGCAATTAGAAAATACTTAGAGACAAAGGGAAATGAAAACACAACATCACTAAAACTTCCAGGACACTGGGAAAGCAGTGCTAATGGGAAATTCATAGCTATAAATGCAGACACTGAAAACCGAGAAAGATCTCAGATCAACAAGGCAAGTAAGTTTACACGTTAAGGATCAAGAAAAAGGACAAAGTGAATCCAGAGCTTGCAGAAGGAAAGAGCTAATAAAGAATTAGAAGTGACGGATCCGTGGGTGGCGCAGTGGTTTAGCCCCTGCCTTCAGCCCAGGGCGTGATCCTGGAGACCCGGGATCGAGTCCCACGTCAGGCTCCCTGCATGGAGCCTGCTTCTCCCTCTGCCTGTGTCTCTGCCTCTCTCTCTGTGTGTGTGTGTCTCTCATGAATAAATAAATAAAATCCTAAAAAAAAAATCAATAAATAAAAGACCTAGGAATTAGCTTAACCACGACGGTGAAAGACTTGGATAATGGAAAGTACAAGACATCGCTGGAAGAAATTAAAGAAGATATAGATAAATGGAAAAGCATCCCACGTTCATAGACCAGAAGACTTCCGAGTATTAAAAAGTGAACAGAACACAACATGATTTAGAGAGTCAGCAAAATCCCAATCAAGACCTCAGCATAAAATCCCTAGGTATTTGTGAGCTGGGTTTTTTCTTTTTTCTTTTTTTTGTGAGCTGGTCTAACATTTAAGTGGAAAGAAAGAGCAATGAGCACAGTGAAAACCATCTGCAAAAATCACTGACTAGGAGGATTCACACTAGCTAATTTCAGACTTTAGTGTAAAAGTATACTAAGCAACCCTGTGTGGAAAAAGACAGTCCCGTACATCAGTGGAATAGGACACAATCCACAAGGAGAACCACAAATACAGTCAACTGGCTTTTTATAAAAGCGCAAAAGCAACTCAGTGAATAAAGGATAATCTGCTTAAGTATCGTGCTGCACAACTGGACACCCGTATGAAAACGGTGACCTCCGGCCCACATCTTCCGGCTTACCCAAAAATCATCTCAAAATGGATTATGGACCTAAAAGCTTTATTTTATTATGCATTTTTTAAAGATTTATTTATTCATTAGAGACATAGAGAGAGCAAGAGAGGCAGAGACAGGCAGAGGGAGAAGCAGGCTCCATGCAGGGAGCCCGACGTGGGACTCAATCCCGGGCCTCCAGGACGACACCCCAGGCTGCAGGCGGCAGCTAAACCGCTGAGCCACCCGGGCCGCCCTGGGCCTAAAAGCTTTAAAACCATACAGCCAAAAAAATAAAAAAATAAAATAAATAAAATAAAACCATACAGCCTTCACAAGAAAAACAATGGAGGAAAAAATTCATTATCTGGCGTTAAAGTCCTTAGACCCATCACCAGAAACACAATCCATCAAAGGAATGATTGATAAATTACGCTCTATCAAAACTGAAAACGCTTCCGCTGTAAGAGATACTGCGGACGGAAGGACGAGACAAGCCAGCGTCTGGGAGAAAACACTTGCAAAGCACAAATCTAATAAAGGACGTTTCCTGATACTTTATTTTAAAGAATGCTCAAAACTCAACCAGGAATAAAACAGGTCAGTAAAAGTGAACCATGAAAGATTCCTGCAGAGTCTTCAGCAGAAAGCACACGCCGACGGGACGACGCACAGGGAGGCGCTCGTGTCAGGTGCACACGGAATCCGCTCGGCCGCCGTGGGGGCCGCGAACGTCCCACGCGCTGAGGGTGCTGGCGGGGACGGTCCTAGCTGCCGGCGTGTGCGCCCGAGCAGGCTGCAAGGCAGTGCGGCGACTCTCGGCCGTGCAGAGCTCGTGCAGCAACGCTGCGCCCCTGAGTTCACCCGAGAGCGGGACAGGGGCAGCGTGCGGGGGACCCAGGCAGGCAGCCTGGTCGCCACGAGGGCGGTGACCTCCCGAGGCGCCACCGTGCAGCCACATGTGGAACTACGTCGTCGTGCTGAGGACAGAAGCCCCACCAAACCCCAAGAGAAATGGAAAAGAACCATGTAGTGCGTGAGCCCGTGTAGACAAAGCCCAGGCCGCGCTCACGGGGGCACAGTAGCGGGCACGCCCGTGACGAAGGCGGCAAGACCGAGCCCTTCGAGACTGGGGGGATGGCGGAGGTGCCACCGTCCCGACGGTGGTGATGGTCTCACAGTGTGGACCTAGTCACACCACACGCTTTCAGCACGTGTTGATTCCACATCAAGCATTTAGGGAAAAACATGCAATGAGCTTGAGTCTCCGTGGCAGGTACACGAGAGGACACGTCACGTCCGCGTGGAGGGGGCAGCAGGATCAAGGGAGGGGGAGCCGAGAGCAGCCCACGAAGCAGGCTCCGTGCCTGTGAGTCGGGCAGGAGCGTCACCAGTGACTCCTCCTGGGGACACAGCTCCTGCCCCCGTTCACCCCGACCCTCAGCACCCCCCACGGCGTGGGATTCCGCACCCAACAGGCCCACAGCCTAACCCACGGGCCCGCCCGTGTGCCACACATGGACGCGGCAGGTTCTCATGGGTTTGGAGGCCACTGCTCGTCACCCTCCACGCGGCAGCGCCCGTGCGACACCCAAATCATAGCTGGGCTGCTGTTTATTTTCATTCTGAAATCAGGAGCGATCAGAAAATAGCAATCTTGGGGCACCGGGGTGGCTCAGGGGTTGAGCGTCTGCCTTCGGCTCAGGGCGTGACCCTGGGATCCCGGGATCCAGTCCCGCAGGGAGCCTGCTTGTCCCTCTGCCTGGGTGTCTGCCTCTCTCTCTGCATCTCTCAGGAATCAATAAATAAAATCTTAAAAAGAGAGAGAGAGAGAGAGAGAGAGAACAGTGATCTTACTGCGGTGCAGTCACAGCCTCAGGTGCTGGTAACGACCCAGCGACCGCTGGGGGTCAGCCCCACTCGGAACAGCCGCGGATGGGATCGCCGGCTCCGCAGTGGGGCTCGAACTCACGACCCTGAGATCAAGAGCCAGCCCGCTCCGCCAACAGAGCCTTGAAACTTTGTAAGACAATAAATATGATGTGAACGCGCTTCTCAATTAAGGTTTTGGGCATCTATCTGCGGGCGCAGACGAGCAGACACGCAGGTGCATACGTGCGCTCAGGTGTGTGGTACAAAGAGAGCGGAAGGGGGCGCCTGGCTGCTCCACCAGGACAGCACGCCACCCTTCATCTCACGGTTGTGAGTTCAAGCCCCACATCGGGTGTAGACGTTACCTAAATAAGATAAAACAAAAATCCTGGACGAATGTTCACCAAAATCTTGGCAGTGACCCCTGTACAGTCAGATGACAAGGGCCGGGTACTGCCTTCCGTGCTCCCGTGTGCACACTGTCCGTGTAAACCCGGCCGCGCTCACGGCGCACGAGCACTTACCGACACAGCGTCCCGGCCGCCGCCACCGCAGACCGCCACCGCATTCACCCTCTCTCGGCCAGACCTTCCACCAAGACACAAGAGAAGTCAGACGGTGGCCTGGAGCCCCTGGCGCCGCGGGCCGCCCCCCACACCCCCCGCGAGTCTGTCGGAGGCACACAGCGCGACTGCAAACACGGGGGTGCCAAGTAGCTCGTCTGCCACTCGCGTTCTGCAAATGGTTGTCGGCAGAGGGAATGAAGCAACAACCGCAGACAATGCCAAGGAATTGGGAGGCTTAGCAAGGCGCGAGCTCCAGGGGTCCCCGTACTGCGAAGGGGGGAGGGAGGGGTGAATCACACCCCCGCCTCTGCCTGCTGCTAAGTCACCCTGCGGGGTCTGGGGCGTCTGAGCCCAGGATACACCTCAGCCCCCCGTCCGCGCTGCGTCTCCCAAGCGCGGATAGCGGACAATCGAGAACATGGAGCACTTTCAGATGCAGCCCAGCGCTCAGAGCTGCCTCCCGCCGGCGTGCACAGCGCATCTGCCCCGGGCCCGTCCTCCCGTCTTCCCCACGCCCCCCCGCAGCCTCATCCCCATCGCTGCCCGTGGAGCACAAACAGGGGACCCTCGTGCGAGGGCTGCGTGGCCAGCGAGGTCCCCAGAGCGCTCTGCGTGCGCGAGGCTGCCAGGATCCGGGGCTCACTCGGGGGAACCGTCTGCCCTCGGCAGCGGCCATGAACACAAGGTCCACAGCAAAGCCCTAAAAAATGCGTTACCTCATTATGAAGCGTTAATCCTCGCGCGGCCCTCCCACGGCCGCTGTTGGAGGCCGCCGGGCAGGCCGGCTTGGGGCGCGGGCGGGATGCAGCCGGGATGCGGCCGGGATGCGGCCGGGGCCCCTGAGAGGGCGCGTGCGGCGGGGAGCCAGAGCCCGGCCCGGCCCGCACACGCTTGCTGGCGCTTCTCCCCCAGCCACACGCTCCCCTCTCCCGAGGAGGCAGGGCTTGCGCGCGGGGACCTGCCCGGACCTCACGCCAGGTGGCGTTGCAGGACCAAGCGGGCTCCCGAGCGCTCTCGGCGGCCTGCCCTGCCCACGGGCCTCCGGGTCCCAGAGCCAGCTCCTGGGGGACCCACGACCCGGTGGCATTTCCCCGGAATCCCTCATCCCTGCAGGCCTGGAGCCGCGCGACAGGCCGGAGGGCTGGGGGACCCGCCCTGGAACACACACCTCGTGCTGCCTCACTGCAAGTTTTTTTGTTTTTTTTTTTTTTTTATGATAGTTACAGAGAGAGAGAGAGAGAGGCAGAGACACAGGCTGAGGAAGAAGCAGGCTCCACACACCGGGAGCCTGATGTGGGATTCGATCCCGGGTCTCCAGGATCGCGCCCTGGGCCAAAGGCAGGCGCCAAACCGTTGCGCCACCCAGGGATCCCCTCGCTGCAAGTTTTAATCCCGTCTCTGTTCCATCCACACGGGGACGGGGACGGCACGGGGAAGGACGGCCCGTCGGGGCTGAGTTTGCCCGTTTTCCGTGTGCCGAGGGACCAACGTCTCAGCTCAGTCCTGCTCAGCTTGCTCGCGTGACTTGGGGCCGCGCGGACCACAGGCCTGCCCGGTGACACCGTGTCCGGGGTCCCCTAACTGCCCGCACGTAGGAACGGAGGTCCCGCCCGGGCTACGGCCCCCGTGGTCCCCAGGCGTCTGCCCCGTGCTACGTGTCACAGTGCGGAGCTTTCACATCCTCTCTCTAAACGGCAGAAAGGCCGCGGCATCCTGCACACACTTAAAAGGGAACGTTTCCACTAAAACTGCTCCTCTGTGAAAACAAGAACCCCCTTGTGACAGTGGGCACCCACATGACCTTTTCAACACCGCGCGCGTTTGGATCTTCCCTGGAGACTATAAAGGAGAAGGGCCTGAAGGGGAGGCGTGCTCCTTTGGAACAGCCCTGCTCTCTGCCTGGACCCAGCGGACTCTGCAATCATGCTGCACAGCACTTACCTGCCACGTGCTGGTCCCCAAACAGGACCTGGGACCCCCAGGGCCACACGCAGGCCAGTGCCAGCACAGACTTCTCAACCCCGCCCAGGCCGGAGTCGAACCCCAAGCCGCACCGGGGATGCCCCAAGTCAGCATCCCACGCCCAAGGCAGAGTACAGGAGCCATACCCCCGTAGCAGTGATGGACTCAGACATGCCAGGAAAAATGAGACCCCTAGGGACTGGCTCGGATCCCTGAGGCAGGGTGTGGGGCCCCCAAGGCAGGGTTCCAGACTCCCAGGGATGGGACAAGATTCCCACGGCAGGGTTCAGGCCTCCGAGGCTCTGCTCCTCCCCCCAAAGCAGGGTCTAGGGCCCCTGGGTCACAGTCCTGGCTATGGAACCCCTGCGGCCAGGTCAGAATCTCCAAGGCAGAGTTGCGGACCCCCATGGTTGGTTCAAAGCCCAGGGCCTGAACCTCTGAGGCCCGAACCCCCGGTGCCTCACCCAGATTACCAACGTAGACTTCATGACCCCCCAGGCTAAATTTGGAATCTCTAAGCAGTCCCCACTCCTCAGCCAGGCTCCAGATCCTATCTCAGACTTCAAGACCCCCGGGGAATGGTTCAGATGTGAAGCCAGGGAAGTGTCTGGGACCCCCAGGGCAGCACTTGCACCCCTTAAGGCAAGGTTCCAGATCCCTGGGGGCTTTCAGACCTGCAAGGCAGGATGTGGGACCCCCTGCTCCACGCAGGGCAGCACTTGGATGGATGTCCAAGGCAGGATGTGGGACCCCTGGGGGAGGATCCCTGCAGTGCAGGAGGTACGCACCCTAGGGCAGGATGGGGGACCCCCCACTCCATGCAGGGCATCACTTGGATGGATGTCCAAGGCAGGATGGGATGTGGGACCCCTGGGGGAGGATATGAGAATCCCTTCCCCATGAGACCTGCAGTGCACCCTAGAGCAGGATGGGGGACCCCCCCTCCACCAAGGGCGGCACTTGGATGCCCAAGGCAGGATGTGGGATCCCTGGGGGAGGACCCCTGCAGTGCAGGAGGTACGCACCCTAGGGCAGGATGGGGGACCCCCCGCTCCACGCAGGACATCACTTGGATGGATGTCCCAGGCAGGATGTGACCCCTGGGGCAGGATATGAGGACCCCCCCCAGGGGACCTGCAATGGAGGATGTATGCACCCTAGGGCAGGATGTGGGACCCCCACCCCATCCAGGGCAGCACTTGGATAGATGTCCAAGGCAGGATGGCATGTGGGGACCCTGGGGGAGGATATGAGAATCCCTTCCCCATGGGACCTGCAGTGCACCCTAGAGCAGGATGCGGGACCCCCCTTCCACCAAAGGCAGCACTTGGATGCCCAAGGCAGGATGTGGGATCCCTGGGGCAGGATATGAGGACCCTCCGGGGGACCTGCAGTGCAGGAGGTACGCACCCTAGGGCCGGATGGGGGACCCCCCTCCACCAAGGGCATCACTTGGATGTCCCAGGCAGGATGTGACCCCTGGGGCAGGATATGAGGACCCCTCGGGGGACCTGCAGTGCAGGAGGTACGCACCCTAGGGCCGGATGGGGGACCCCCCTCCACCAAGGGCATCACTTGGATGTCCCAGGCAGGATGTGACCCCTGGGGCAGGATATGAGGACCCCCCAGGGGACCTGCAGTGCAGGAGGTATGCACCCTAGAGCAGGATGCGGGACCCACCCTCCACCAAGGGCAGCACTTGGATGCCCAAGGCAGGATATGACCCCTGGGGCAGGATATGAGGACCCCCCGGGGGACCTGCAGTGCAGGAGGTATGCACCCTAGGGCAGGATGCGGGACCCCCCCTCCACCAAGGGCAGCACTTGGATGCCCAAGGCAGGATGTGGGATCCCTGGGGCAGGATATGAGGACCCCCCGGGGGACCTGCAGTGCAGGAGATACGCACCCTAGGGCCGGATGGGGGACCCCCCCTCCACCAAGGGCATCACTTGGATGCCCAAGGCAGGATGTGACCCCTGGGGCAGGATATGAGGACCCCCCGGGGGACCTGCAGTGCAGGAGGTATGCACCCTAGGGCAGGATGCGGGACCCCCCCTCCACCAAGGGCAGCACTTGGATGCCCAAGGCAGGATGTGGGATCCCTGGGGCAGGATATGAGGACCCCCCGGGGGACCTGCAGTGCAGGAGATACGCACCCTAGGGCCGGATGGGGGACCCCCCCTCCACCAAGGGCATCACTTGGATGCCCAAGGCAGGATGTGACCCCTGGGGCAGGATATGAGGACCCCCCGGGGGACCTGCAGTGCAGGAGGTACGCACCCTGGAGCAGGATGGGGGACCCCCCCCCCCAGCCAGGGCATCACTTGGACGGATGTCCACGGCAGCAGGTGGGACCCCCTCCACCCAGGGCAGCACTCGCCCCCCGCGGAGGCTCGGGGACCCCGGGGACGGGAAGGGGGCGAGGGGGACGCGTGCGGGGAGCCCCGGGCGGGCCGCACTACCTGGCGCGGGCGTCCGCCGAGAGCCGGCCCCGGGAGCCGAGCTCCGCCTGCCGGCGGCATCCCAAGCCCCGCCCGCCCGCGACCGCGCACCAATCAGGAGGCGGCGGGCACGTGACGCCCGGCGCCCAATGGGGAGTGCGCGGGAGCACGCCCCCGGAGCCCCGCCCCCGCCGCGCGAGCGACCGCGGAATGTGGGCCTTGCGGGCCGCCGTCCGCCCGGGGCCGGGGCTCTGGCGACTGGCTCGCGGCCGCCGGCTTCCGGGAGCCGCGCCACCGCCGCCGCCGCCGCCGCCTGCCTGCCCGGAGCGCGCGCTCGCCGCCTTCGGCCCCGGGGGCGTCAAGGGGCGAGGCGGTGAAGGCTGGGGCCGGCGGGACGATGATGGCCCGAGAAGCCGAGCGGGAGAGCAGGAGGAGGAGGACCCAGGTGACGCGGAGCAAGAAGAGGAGGAGGAAGCGCTCCTGAGGACGGAGCCTTTGCTGCCGCTGGGGACCCAGCGCGTGTGCCTGATCCACCCTGAGGTCAAGCGGGGACCCGAGAAGCCGAAGCTGACTCGAGGTGACCCGCTGCGGCGCAGGGGCGGGGGGAGGGCGAGAACGCGGGGACGCCAGGCTTCGGGGGCGGGGATTCCGGGGGCGGGGCCTGGAGCATGAGGCGGGGCTCCGAGAGCTGAGGGGGCGGGGCCGGGAGCAGGAGGCGGGGCTCCGATGGCTGAGGGGGCGCGGCCGGGAGCAGGAGGCGGGGCTCCGAGGGCTAAGGGGGCGGGGCCGTGAGCATGAGGCGGGGCTCCGAGGGCTGGAGTGGGTGGTGGGGACTCTGGGGGCGGGGCCTGGAGCATGAGGCGGGGCTCCGAGGGCTGAGGGGGCGGGGCCCAGAGCAGGAGGCGGGGCTCCGAGGGCTGAGGGGGCGGGGCCGGGAGCAGGAGGCGGGGCTCCGAGGGCTGGAGTGGGCGGTGGGGACTCTGGGGGCGGGGCCGGGAGCAGGGGGCGGGGCTCCGAGGCCTGGAGTGGGCGGTGGGGACTCCGGGGGCGGGGCCTGGAGCATGAGGCGGGGCTCCGAGGGCTGAGGGGGCGGGGCCGGGAGCAGGAGGCGGGGCTCTGAGGGCTGAGGGGGCGGGGCCGGGAGCAGGAGGCGGGGCTCTGATGGCTGAGGGGGCGGGGCCGGGAGCAGGAGGCGGGGCTCCGATGGCTGAGGGGGCGGGGCCGGAGCCAGGAGGCGGGGCTCCGAGGGCTAAGGGGGCGGGGCCGTGAGCATGAGGCGGGGCTCCGAGGGCTGGAGTGGGCGGTGGGGACTCTGGGGGCGGGGCCTGGAGCATGAGGCGGGGCTCCGAGGGCTGGAGTGGGCGGTGGGGACTCCGGGGGCGGGGCCTGGAGCATGAGGCGGGACTCCGAGGGCTGAGGGGGCGGGGCCGGGAGCAGGAGGCGGGGCTCTGAGGGCTGAGGGGGCGGGGCCGTGAGCAGGAGGCGGGGCTCTGAGGGCTGAGGGGGCGGGGCCGGGAGCAGGAGGCGGGGCTCTGAGGGCTGAGGGGGCGGGGCCGTGAGCAGGAGGCGGGGCTCCGAGGGCTGGATTTGATGGGGCGGGGCTCCGAGGATCACCCTGAAAGCATCCCGCCATCCCCCCAGAGCTGCCCTGGGTCGGCTGGAAGCTGCCGACGCCCTGCCCCGGGACCCCCCCTCCCTGGGGCATATAAGTGCTGTGACCTTCCTGCTCGCCATCTCCACAGGAAGAATCTGACAACTGTAGAGCCTGTGCACGGCCAGGGGGTGTGTGTGTCAGCGGGTCTGCCAGCGTGTGAGCCTGAGTGTGAGCTGGCATATACTCTCATCACGTCCCTTGAACCCTAAGGGTCGCGCCACTGGTGTCACCGTGCACACACGGTACAGCTACAGACCGGTGGCGGCCCGGCCTTGCCCTTGCCCTTGCCAGGCCCCGTCCCTGGGGCAGGGGCACCCTCCACCCTCCCATGACTCCCCTGATGCAGGCTCGGGGCGCCGCTGGCACAGGCAGGGAGCTGCCCCCTTGGCCGGCGACAGGGGGTGGGGACCCCGCAGGGTGGTCCTGGATGCTCTGGGATGACCAGAGGATGCGGGAGGGTGAGGTCCTCCAAGGACCTCGCCCCGGGGCCGGCTGGCTGCTGGCTGCGGAGGGGGAGGCCGTGGAGAGCCCAGTCCCCAGCGGTGACACAGGCACGGGTGTGAGGCTCGCGTGAGGCCAGGGCGCAACCACACTGGCTTTGAGCAGAACAGGGACCCCACGGGGTGGGGGTGCAGTTTATCCTGCCCCTCCCCCCAAATGCCCTCCCCCTCCTGTCCTTCAGCCTCTCCCTCCACCTCTACTCCTCTCCTCTACTCCCTCCCCCTCTGCCTCTCCTCCCTGCCCCTCTGCCTCTCCTCCCCCTCCCCATCCTCCTCCCCCCTCCTCCCCCTTCCTGCTCCTCCCCTCCCTCTCCTTTCCCTTCACATCCCTTCCCCCTCCCCTCCTTCAATCCCTCCGCCTCTCCCTTCTCCCCTCCTCCTCCCATCTCCTCCACACCTTCCTGCTCCATAGAGACCTTCCCCGAACCCTATGTAATTCTCGGTAACGTAGAATTCACCATTTCGTGGGCAGGTTCAGTAGCACTTAGTACGTCCACAGTGCTGGGCGGCCTCCACCGCTGTGCAGGTTACACTCGTCACCCGGGAAGGAGACCCCGTCCCACTAACAGCGGCCACTCTCCGCAGCGTGCCTGCCCAGCCCCTCACAGCCCTGAATGTGCTTTGCGTCTCTGTGAACTTGCTTCTTCTGCACGAGCTGTGGAAGTGTTTTGTTCCTTTTTTCTTTTTTTTTTTCTTTTTTTTGCTCAAAGGCTTTTTTTTCATGCAGCTGCAGATTCGCAGAGGGTTCCCACATAGGTCGTGTCCCACTGCTCAGCATCGTGTGTCACCGGCTTCCCCACCACACTGGGAGGCGTGTTCCAGTGCAGGAACCTACATGAACATGCAGCCGTGCCCAGAGGCCGCGGCTTGGTCACCTTTGGCTCTGGGTGTTGGACGTTCTGTGGGTCTGGACAGGGTGCCATGCCACTCGCCCACTGTACAGGATCACATAGGGTAGTTCCACGGCCACACCAGTCCGCACTCCACCCCACCCCCACCCCGGCAACGACAGCTCTCTACCATGTGCTTCGTCTTGCTTTTTCTAGGATGTCGTAGTTAGACTCGTGCACCGCGCAGCCTTTGCAGACCAACTCATGCATCTGAGGTTCCTGCGTGACTTTGTGGCTTGACAGCTGACTTGTTCAGTGCTGATTACACTGTCATCCGCATGGGCCCCGGTTCCTTTATCCATCCACCTGCTGGGGACACATGGGTCCTTCCAAGCGGCTGTAAACATCTTTCTGCAGGTTGTGTGGGGACACGTGGTTTTGGTTCACTTGGATGAACCCCAGGGAACGTGACCGCTGGACCCTACGAGCATATTTAGGTTTGGGTTGTTGTTGATGTGGTTTATGGTTTTATTTACCTCAGAGAGAGAGAGAGAGAGCAAGAGACAGAGCACAAGCGAGAAAGAGGGAGGGGCAGAGTCCCACTGAGCAGGGAGCCCGACGCGGGGCTGGACGCTAGGGTCGTGACCTGAGCTGAAGGCAGGTGCCCCACGCCTGTGTTAAGTGTTGTAAGAAGCCTCCAAGGTGCTTTCCCAGCGGTGGCACCGCTCTGCATTCCCGTGAGCAGCCACGGAGACATCGTGGCTGCACGTCCCCGCAGGCCTGCACGTGCTGCGTTAGGGCCCGGCTCACGGCCGCGTGCTGGGCTCTCGTTCCAGTTTGCATTGCTCCCCCGCTGAGCGTGTCTTCTTCCCAGCTTGGCGTGTCCGCAGGTCCTGTGGTGACGTCTGTGACAGGTCTCCAGCCCCATTTTTAATCAAGTTCTCTCTTACCGCCGAGCCTCCGGAGTCTTTCATACGTTGTGGAGACTGGTCATTTCTCAGATGTTTTTTTACAAACGTCTCGCTCTGGTCTGTGGCCTGACTCTTCCTTCCGGGTGCGGACGTCTGTCATTGTCACTCGTCCTCGCATCCGCAGGCTTAGAGATTGTGGGCTCAGCCTTAGTGGCCCTCTCCGAAGCCCGTCAGAGGCAGTCTTCACTGCTAACGCGTGTTCTGACCGCTAGCCGGCATCTGCCTTCCGTTCTCTCCTGGCCTGTGTGTCTGTCTGTTTACGCCGTGTGTTCTTGTGTGCTCCTTTTTTTTTTTTTTAAGATTTTATTTTTTCATGAGAGAGAGAGGGGCAGAGGCAGAGGGAGAAGCAGGCTGCATGCAGGGAGCCCGATGTGGGAACCGATCCCGGGACCTCAGGATCATGCTCCCAACTGCTGAGCCACCCAGGCATCCCGTCTTGTGTCACGGCCCTTAGCACATCGATCACAGTCGCTTCAGGTTCCCCATCTGATGAATCCAGCAGCCCTGCCGCTGTCGGACTCTGGTTCTGATGCTGCTCTGTGTCTTCACGTTGCGCGTTTTCCTCGTGGCGAGCCCTGTGATTCCTGCCTGGTGGGCGGGCATGAGGCGCGGGCCGAGGAGCTGCCGTCTGTGGGCCTGCGGTGCTGTGCTGGTGACATGCGGGCGGGGAAGCACTCGGTAGCCCCAGTCCCCAGTGCACCCGTGCCTCTGAGCTGTGGACTGCAGCACCGTTTCTCGGCGTTGGCTTCCCCACGGGGGCCTGAGGCCTGGAGTTGAGGGGTCCCACGTGGCATTCTGAGCAGCCCCCAGGCGGCGGCCCGTGGCAGTGGCCTGAAGGCACTTGACCCCAGCAGGAGGTTGTGGGAAGCTGCACCGTGATCCACGATGGAGTGGGGGACCTGGGCCCCCGCGGATGTCGGGGCAGACAGCACGGGTGTGGTGTGTCAGTGGGCCACGCGTGATGGTGAAGGAGGGACGTCCAGGTGGTCCCGCACACCTGACCTGAGCAGCCACAGGGTGGGGGTGAGAAGGACCAGCTCCGTCCATCAGCAGTCAAAGCTGAGGACACTGTGCCTCCTCTCAGCCCAGAGGATGGGGACCCCGTCCCCCCGGAGCAGAGCCTGGGGCCGCCCCTGGCCTCCGACCCCCACCGCCCTCTCATGCACATCCCCACCCGGCCTGTTTCCTCCCTGTCCCTGTCCTCGGGGGATGACCGCCCACCGCCGGTGATGCTCCTAGAACCTGCTGCGGACCCCCTCCTGTAGGGCCGGCCTTGAGGACCCAAGTGTCATCCCGTGTGCCCTGAGCAGTGCCTCTTCCTGTGCCACATTGGCACCAGGCCCCGGGGACGCCCACTCCTTCCCTCGGGGGCTCACTGCGGGGGAAGCGGCGGGTCCCCTGGGCCCTCGGGGGCCGCCACGCAGGACATGCCATCTGCTGGGTCACAACAGTCCCTGGGGCCTCACTGAGCAGACGTCCCGTGACGTGCAAGCCCCAGGTCCCACGTAAGGAGGGGCCGTCATTCCCGTCCCTGCTTGTCATCCCTCCTGCTGGTCTGCGTGGAACAGCACAGCCGTGTGTGGGAACAGGCCTCCCTGGGGGCCTTCTGGGGCCCTCTGCACACCGCAGGAGCCCTCCCAGCCGAGGGACATGGGCCGGGGCATGCTGGGCAGGGTTGGACGGGGCCCGGGCCGACCCCACAGAGACGCCCCCTCACCCCGGCCCTGTGTGTCCCCACAGCTGAGTGGCAGGTGGCGGAGGCGGAAGCCCTCGTGCACACGCTGGACGGCTGGTCGGTGGTGGAGAGCATGGTGGTGCCCAGCAAATCGCCAGACGGGAAGCTCATCTTTGGCAAAGGGACCTTGGAGCACCTGACGGGTGGGTCCCTGTCCCCGTCCCCGTCCCTGTCCATCTCCTCCGTTGCTCCCTCCGTCTGCACAGAAGCAGCAGCAGTGGGCGCTCCGTGTGGACAGCCCCTCGGGGACTCATGTCTGACATGGGAAAGCCACGTGTCCGTCTCAGAACCCACTCTGTGCCCGTTGGTGCCGTCGGGGCAGTTATGACTCGGGTGGGAACCGCCCCGCGGCCCCAGCCCTCCCTCCCTGCAGACACAGTGCTGCAAGGGACCCCGAGGGTCTGCAGCCCCAGCCGCCCTCCAGCGCACGGCAGGAGCAGCGGGCTGCCCCACAGACGTGCCGCCCATCCGTGTCACCCCAGCCCTCAGGCCCGTTCAGGCCCCTGAGGCTGCGCCACCTCCATGCGTGTGCAGACCCACAGCCCTGAAGGCGGCCCCAGTCCTCCCCTCGACCCCTGTCCTGCACACCTGATTCCCCAGCACGCGCTCAGGGATGGGGGTGTCCCCTGAACACGGCCAGCGGAACCCCAGATCGGTTCCACGACAGAGTACGTGGAGCAGGGGCGTCTGAGGCACTTGTTCTTCTCAGAGAAAATCAGGGGGACTCCAGAGATCACAGCGGTCTTCCTGAACGTGGAGCGGCTGGCCGCGCCTACCAAGGTACTGCAGAGTCCCGTGGTCTCCGGTGTGGGCCGATGGAGCCGGGCCAGCGTCCTGCGGGAACGGGACCTCCGGGCACACGGGATCCCACACGGCGTGCCGCCCGCCCCCGTCGCCAGGCTGCCCCGGCCCATGCCTTCACCCCCGTCTCCCTTTCCAGAAGGAACTGGAGGCTGCCTGGGGCGTGCAGGTGTGCGACCGGTTCACGGTGGTGCTTCACATCTTCCGCTGCAACGCACGGACCAAGGAGGCACGGCTGCAAGTGGCACTGGCGGAGCTGCCCCTGCTCAGGTAGGGGCCACTGCACTGCCGCTCCACGCGCTCCTGTCTTGGACAGTCACCTGGGGCGTGGTAGACGCAGAACACGGCCTGGCCCCGGCCTGTAGACCGCGTGGCTCCCACGCTGCGCCCCGGCCAGGGCTCGGCGGCCCACTGTGGCCCCTCAAGGTGCTGAAGGCCCTGGCAGGAGGAAAGGCCACCCTGCCTTCTCGTCGCCACCCTGACTTCTGGGTGTTGGCGCCTGCTGTGCTCTCCTAGGCGGGCACGCGTGTGTGCGGCCGCGTGCTGAGATGCCCCCTTGCCACGGCAGGTCCCGCTTGAAAACCAGCATGGCCCTCCCGGACGGACGAGGACGGGGCTCGCGCTACATCATGGGCTCAGGTAATGTGTGAGATCCGTAGCACGGGGCACTCCAGATGGAGGCTGTCACGGCAGCCGTCCTCCCCTCGGAAGGGGACAACATCGCTGGAAGACCCCCGGGGGGCAGGGGCTGCATGTGGGCCTCGTGTGTGGTCACATCCGAACCAGCTGCGACGTCCAGGTGCTTTTTGGCGGCAGCGGCTCCTCCTCTGTCTCCTCCGAGGACCCGTCGTTGACGTAGGGCCACCACGTGCAGGACGAGCTCATCTCAGAGCCTTGACCAGCTAGGGGCGCCCAGACCCTACTGTGAAATGAGGTCGCGTTCGCAGGTCCTGGGGTGAGGATGTGCGTGTCTCTCCCAGGGCCCGCTCCGGGGCTGTGGGTATCGCAGGGGCGCTCCTTCCCAGGCTCCCCCTCGCTCGCAGACCCAGGGGAGCCCCGCTGACCTCAGGGCACGAGGCCACAGGTGCGGCGGCCCTCGCTGGGCAGAGCCACGGTGCAGGTGGGAAGGCGCTGGGGCCGCGGCTGCGTGCAGAGCAGGTCGGGGGGCCCAGCGAGGCGATGCCCGAGCGCCTCCCGCACAGGGAGCCCAGTGGCACACAGCGCTCTCCGTGCCTCCTGCCCCCTGTGCTCACGGCCTCGCCACGTCCGTGTTTCTAGGGGAATCCTTCGTGCAGGTGCAGCAGCGCCTCCTGAAGGACCAGGAAATGAAGATCCGGAAGGCCCTGGAGAGGCTGAGGAACAAGAGGCGTCTCCTGGGGAGGCAGCGCCGGCGGCAGGAGTTCCCCGTCATCTCCGTGGTGGGGTACACCAACTGCGGTGAGCGTGGCTCCGGGAGTGAGACACCGGGCACCCCGCTGGCTAAGGCCACGAGACCAGGGACTCGGGTCAGCACGTGCCGAGCAGAGGTGGCCGGCGTGGCTGTGTCCCAGGGTGTTCCGGCGCCCACGGCCCGCACCCTGCGTGTCACTCTCGTGGTGCTCGGGTGCTGGACGGCGCACTGGACTGCCGCCTCTCGCCGCTGCTCTGTAGACTCAGAGATGAGAGGAAACGTGGTGTCTTGGAGCTCGTGTCCGGTAGACCTGCCCGGACTAACTATAAAGCAGTTCAGGTCGTGTCCAGTAAGACCCCGTGGTGTGTTCGGGGTTCAGGTTCCCGTACGGGTCACCGTGATTGTGTGCGGGACGCTGAGCGGGGTTTCCTCCGTCCTGAAGCCCTGAGCTCACGGTCACGCTCCCATAAAGGGAAAGCACGGGAGGCTCGCCCCTTCGTGTCGAGGTACACCCGCCATCCCGTGCTGCACTGCTGGAAGCGGCAGTGCACCCGCGTGTGCTCCGAACCCCACGTGAGGTCAGCAGCTCCCTGACCTGGGGGGGGAAGGTACCCAGAACCGCCCCACCTGGGAGGTGCAGTGCGCCCACGTGTGCTCCGAACTCCACGCAAAGTCAGCAGCTCCCTGACCTGGGGCGGGGGGGGAAGGTCCCCAGAACCGCCCCACCTGGGAGGTGCAGTGCACCTGCGTGTGCTCCGAACCCCACGCGAGGTCAGCAGCCCCCTGATCTGGGGGGGAAAGGTCCCCAGCACCGCCCCACCTGGGAGGTGCAGTGCACCTGCGTGTGCTCCGAACCCCACGCGAGGTCACCAGCCCCCTGATCTGGGGGGGAAAGTTCCCCAGCACCGCCCCACCTGGGAGGTGCAGTGCACCTGCGTGTGCTCCGAACCCCACGCGAGGTCAGCAGCTCCCTAACCTGGGCGGTCCCCAGAACCGCCCCACCTGAAACGGGAAACTGTGGGTACTCGTAGGATTTACAAGATCCTGTTTGCAAAGATGTAGGTTCACGTGTGCTGGGGATGCAGAGTCCTCTGCGTGGCTGCGTGGGGGGCGGGGCAGGTGTCAGGGAGGTGTCGGGGGTGAGTCTGGGGTGCATGGAGCAGGGGTGTTGGGGTGTGTCAGGCAGTGACTGGGGCCTTTGGCAGTGGCTGACAGAGGTCACACAGGGTAGGGGCCCCGCTTCCTCCATCACCCTGTCTACACGGACACCCACTCCCTCACCGTGTTCCCACCCCCACTCCACCATCACCCTGTCTACACGGACACCCACCCCCTCACCCTGTACCCGCCCCACTCCATCACCTTCCCCTATGCAGGTACTCACTACATCTTAGGCACAAAGCACCGGCCGCATCTATGTGGGCACAAATCACCTATCACTCACATGCAAATGTGAGCACCTGTCTACACTGTTGCCTTTGTTGGCGCAGGTACCCAGCCCCCTGCAGGTTCACACACATCAGCACCCTGTCTACACCATCACTCTGCTGTGTGTAGGCACTCGTACCCCAGAGCCTGGCCCTCTCGACCCGCGAGCACGACGGGCAGCACCATCCTCCTTTCGACCATACGGGGCATCCCAAGGGTCCTGCTGAGACGTAGGAGCTCAGAGACCTTACGGACCACGGGCACCCCCTCTGCAGAGGCACGTGGATTGGACGTGGCGCCGCCCACGGTGCGACAGTAGATAGTAGGACACACGGGAGGGGGCCTTTCAGGCAGCATGTCCCCTGGGGCCCACCTTCTAGGGAAAACCACGCTGATCAAGGCCCTGACAGGCGATGATGCGGTGCAGCCCCGGGATCAGCTGTTTGCGACGCTGGACATCACAGCCCATGCTGGGTGGCTGCCCTCCCGCGTGGCTGTCATCTACATGGACACCATCGGCTTTCTCTCCCAGCTGCCCCACAGCCTCATCGAGTCCTTCTCCGCCACCCTGGAAGACGTGGCTCGTTCGGTGAGTGCGGGATGCTCTTACCTAAGAGACCTGCGTTATCTGGGGCTGGTCCCCTCGCACATGACACAACGTAGAGACTCGATTCCGATTCCAGCAGGACGCAGGGACTAGGTCTCCTCACACCTGATACAATGTGGGGGCTCGATCCTTTCACACATGACACAACCCCGGGGACCGGATTCCCTCACACATGACATGACTCTGGGGACCAGATTCCCTCACACACACTGCACCCCGGGACCAATCCCCTCACACATGACATGACCCCGGGGACCAGATTCCCTCACACACACTACACCCTGGGACTGATCCCCTCACACATGACACGACCCCGGGGACCGGATTCCCTCACACATGACACAACTCTGGGGACCAGATTCCCTCACACACACTGCACCCCGGGACCCTTCCCCTCACACATGACACGACCCCGGGGACCAGATTCCCTCACACACACTGCACCCCGGGACCGATCCCCTCACACATGACACGACCCCGGGGACCAGATTCCCTCACACACACTACACCCCGGGACCGATCCCCTCACACGTGACACAACTCTGGGGACCAGATCCCCTCACACATGACACGACCCCGGGGACCAGATTCCCTCACACACACTGCACCCCGGGACCGATCCCCTCACACATGACACGACCCCGGGGACCAGATTCCCTCACACACACTACACCCCGGGACCGATCCCCTCACACGTGACACAACTCTGGGGACCAGATTCCCTCACACATGACACAACTCTGGGGACCAGATTCCCTCACACACACTGCACCCCGGGACCGATCCCCTCACACATGACACGACCCCGGGGACCAGATTCCCTCACACACACTACACCCTGGGACTGATCCCCTCACACATGACGTGACCCCGGGGACCGGATTCCCTCACACACACTACACCCCGGGACCGATCCCCTCACACATGACACAACCCCGGGGACCGGATTCCCTCACACACACTACACCCTGGGACCGATCCCCTCACACATGACGTGACCCCGGGGACCGGATTCCCTCACACACACTACACCCTGGGACCGATCCCCTCACACATGACACGACCCCGGGGACCGGATTCCCTCACACATGACACAACTCTGGGGACCGGATTCCCTCACACACACTGCACCCTGGGACCGATCCCCTCACGCATGACGTGACCCCAGGGACCGGATTCCCTCACCACATTGCACCCAGGGACTGATCCCCTCACACGTGACACAACCCCGGGGACCGATCCCCTCACACACCACCCCCTCATGAAGCTAGTGCCTAACCCACCCTGAGCAGGAGCCCTTCCTAGTGACCTCTTCCAAGACTAATTCCAGAAGGAGGTGGAGCCGCTGTGCAGGGAGCGGGTGACGGCGCCTCCGCCCCTCGGTCAGCCTGTGCACGCAGGTTTGCGGCGATGTCATTCAAGGACCCATCCTCTTTGGGCTTCCACCGAGCCCCAGACCCAGTGTCAACACCAGGGAAGACCAGACAGACTCCAACTGGAGGGCGTCCCACAAAATTCCCACCAGTGAGACGTTTAAAACCCGGCGAAAAGCATTCTTTAACACTTGGAATAACTCAGAGTCTGAAAGTTCCACGGAAGGTGAAAGGCCCCCAAAGGACGAGGCCCCCGCGGGGGGAGGTGGGGCTGGACCGGTGCTACGTCTGTGAGCGGGCAGGGGTCTAGCAGGCCCCTGTGGTGCGGGAGCTGCGGGGGACGCCAGGGCCCAGGCCGGGCGCAGGGGAGCAGCCTGGCCAGGACAGGGCCTGCGCGAGGGCCACGGGTGGGCCGCCCACCAGCTCTGGTCTCGGGGAGCTCCGGCCTCGGGTCCCCCCACCTCACAGGGCCGGGACCCCACGGGAAGCAGCCCACTCCCACCCGGGCCTGCAGTGGCCGTCAGAGCCCCCGTCCAAGGCAGGTCCTCCCGCGTGGGGTGCCATCCCTGTGTCCACCATGTGGCTCCCCTGCCCCCCAGGACCTGATCGTCCACGTGAGAGACATGAGCCACCCGGAGACGGAGCTGCAGAAAGCCAGCGTCCTGTCCACGCTGCGCGGCCTGCGCCTGCCCGCCGCCCTCCTGGACTCCGTGCTGGAAGTTCATAACAAGGTGGACCTGGTGCCCGGGTGAGTGCAGCCCGGCGCGCCCGCTGCCCGCGACCCTGGAGCCCCTGCCCGCTGCCCGTGGCCCCGCCCCAGCTGGTGACAGCGGGCTGCCCTCCTCGGGCACTGGAGGCATCCCCCTGCTTTCGGAACAGGGGGGGTCAGGGTGCCCTCTGTCACCTGCGGGCCGGGAAGGGGCTCAGTCAGAGCCACACACCCGGGGGGGCGCGTTGTGAGCCCCTCGCTGCCGCGTCCTGGTGATCTGCTCTGTGCACTGTCCTGGCACCCACTGGGGCAGTCACACTTGGGGCCCCGGGGGCGGGGGACCCTGGGTGCTCCTCACTCCATCTTCCCGAGGCTGAGCGGGCGCTGCTGGGGGGCTGCTCCCGCAGGTACCGCCCGGCAGGCCCGCAGGCCGTCGCTGTGTCCGCCCTCCTGGGGCAGGGGCTCCCGGAGCTGAAAGCGCGGCTGGAGGACGCCGTTCTGAGGGCCACGGGGAGACAGGTCCTCACCCTCCGGGTCCGGCTGGCGGGCGCGCAGCTGAGGTGCGTGGGGCCACCCAGCGGGCGGGACAGTGGCTGTGCAGTGGGTGCGGGGAAGGCTGGAGCCGCAAAGCCCTGTGAGCAGAGGAGCCCTGGCGGCTGTGGGGTTGTGGGGTTGCCTGCTGCGCACGTGGGTTAGTGACTCCTGTGTGGGCGCCCCCGGGCTGTGGGCAGGACCCTCCAGTGAGGACACGGTCGCCTGCGGGCTCAGGAACACAGCCCATGGGGTCCCTACTGAGTGCCCCTTCCCGCTCCGTCAGCTGGCTGCACCAGGAGGCCACGGTGCAGGACGTGGACGTGATCCCCGAGGCCGGGGTGGCCGACGTCACGGTGGTCATCAGCAGCTCAGCCTATGGCAGATTCCGAAAGCTCTTCCCCGAGTGAGCGGACGCCGCCTCGGGGCCTCCCGCCTGCCCCTCCGGGCTGCCGGATGGGAGGCTGGCGGCCGCGGCTGGAAGTCGAAAGTCAGGTCGCAGGGGGCTCCGCGGCTCTGGTCCCCGGGGGTCCTGACTTCCCCTCCCCTGGCTTCGGCTACAAGGAACAGGCTCCGCTGTGTCTGCACCGGCGTTTCTGGTTCTCCCGCCCGCGGGCCGCCACGTCCTCCCGGTGTTGGAGCTTCCATCGGCTGTTTCACACTCGCAGCCGCCAGCCCTTGCTGTGCCCCACGGTGTCCTGCGACTCCTGACCGTCTCGCGGCGACCCACGGGCCTCCCTGCTCCGGTGGCGGAGGAAACATGGTTTGTCACTGAGTCGGCACGAAACCGGCAGCGACCTGCTCGCGGGCAGGCCACTCAGACTGGCCCGTGGGAGGGACAGACGCGGCCCGTCAGACCTGGGCTGTCGTCACCCAAGGTCCCAGGACACACCCGGGGGTGCAGAACTGGCCATGCCAGCTCTTCTGCTTTAATTTTGCTTTGTTTGTAAAGACTATTTGAGAGACGGAGGGGGTGGGAGTGACAGAGGGAGCGACAGAGGGACAGACGGAGGGGCTGAGGGGGAAGCAGACCCCCGCTGAGCAGGGCGCCCGACGATGTGGGACTTGATACCAGGACCCCGGGATCCTGACCCAAGGTGAAGGCACACGCTTCACGGACAGAGCCCCCCGGGCGCCCCGGTTCTCATTCAGGTGCCCCCGGTCCTTCTGCTTTCCGAGACATTCGTTCGCACCTCAGGGAGCCCACTGGACCCACGCGGTTGCCCATTTTCTAGAGGAAATGCCGACGTGAGGGGTCCCTTGCAGCCATGGATAACGTCTCACCTCATTTCCCCCCTTCGATTTGTGCTCATCCTTCCAGTGGGGTTTTCTGAGTGATTCTGGAATTCGGCATTCAGGAATAAATCTCTGCGCTGCTTCAGGGCGTGCACGAGGGTGTGTCTTTTCTAAAGACAGAGCGTTCTCAGGTCGCGTGAGACTTGTCCACACACACGGCCCTACGGGCCTTGCGCCACCTCTGGGTGCTTCCCCAAGTGCTCCTGCCGCTGGCCTTCCAGAACTCTGCCGAACTGTGGGAGGTCAGATTGGGAAGGTGTCCTTGAATAATACCGTCCCACACGCACATGTCCTGGCCCCCACGCAGCGGACGGAATCGTGTCCCCAAGGACGTCCCCGTCCCGACCCCCAGCTCCTGTCAAGGAAGATGCTGCTTACATGGCAGAGAGAACTTTGCAGAGGGGATGGCGTTAAGGACCCTGACGTGGCGATGGCCCTGGTGATCCGCGGGCCCAAGGCCGCCACACGGGTCCCAGTGACGGGGAGGCGGGGCTCAGACTCCTGAGGTGTGAGGTCAGAGCAGAGGTTGCGTCAGAACCTGAGGTGGGCTCGGCTGGCGTCCAGGATGGAGGGAGGCAGGAAGCGGGGAGGGTGGAAAACAGCACGTTCCCGCCAGCAGCTCCCCAGACACGCAGGCCCTGGCTTTGGCCCAGGGACCTATCAGCCTCCTGCCTTCCAGAACTCTGAAGAGAATAAATCCGGGGATCCCCGCGGCTCAGTGGATAAGTGCTTGCCTTGGGCCCAGGGCGTGACCCCAGGTCTCGGGATCAAGTTCCACGTCGGGCTCCCCCCGTGGGGCCTGCTTCTCCCTCTGCCTGGGTCTCAGCCTCTCTGTTGGGCAGGGGCGGGGGCCCCGGAGCGGCTGGAGCCATGGGGCGGCGCACCAGGCCGGGAGCCCCGCCAGCCTTCCTGGTCCCCCAGCTCAGCCCCAGGGGTCTCGGGACACAGTGGGGTCACAGAGCGTCCTTTGTGGGCTGCCCCCGCCCGAGGCCCTGCCCCATCCCCCCGGCGCTGCAGGTGCGCACCCTCAGCCAGGCGCTCTGCGGGTGCTGTGCCAGGGCCGCCCTCCTCCCCCCAGGCCCCTGTGTGCGCTCTGGCCACCCCCGTGTGGGACACGCCGGGGCGGGGTGCGGGGGGCAGGCCTTGGGGGTCTCCCTTTCCTCCTGCACCTGCCGCTGTGCCGGGCGTCCCCCTTCTGAGGCCTGCGGACTGCAGGGCCCTGACACCCACTGCACGTGCTCAACAGAGCGGGGGTTCGTCTCAGGGGCCTGGGCTCAGGCGGGGGCCTTCGGGGGCTCAGGCGGGGGCCAAGAGCTTCAGGGGGCCTGGGGGGAGCGGGAGGGGACCTCAGGGGCCTGAGGGATACAGAGACACCGAGCCTTCATGGTCCTTCACTCAGTGAACGACGAGCTCAACTGCGCCACCTCCTCCCCCAAGGGCTGGCGGGCCACTCGTGCAGCCTCCACGTCGCCTGCCGCCCAGATCCTCTGCGGGCGACCCTCAAATACAAGCTCCTCTATGAGTAAGTACCCGGGGGGCAGGGGGCGGCTAGCGGGCTCCGTGGAGTGTGCAACGCCTGATTTCCCCGTGAGGTTCGAGCCTCACCTTGCTGTGGAGATTACTTAAAAGTAAAATCTTCACAAAAAAAAAAAAAATTAGGTGTGCAGTGTTTCCTTCATGTCTGTGCTGACGGGCTTCCAATAGCACAGAGCTCGGAGGTTTCCGCCACACGGTGCAGCATCCGCCTTCAGCTCAGGTCATGACCCGGGGCTCGGGGATCCAGGCCCGCCCCCCCTCCTCCCCGGAGTCTGTGACTCGCTCTGCCCGCCGCCTACTCGTGCTATCACCCTGTCACTCACATAAATAACAACTTTAAAAAAATGTTTCATCTGGTCTTTTTTTTTTTAAATATTTTATTTATTTATTCATAAGACACAGAGAGACACAGAGAGAGACAGAGAGAGAAGCAGTGCCCAGGCAGGGAGCCCAATGTGGGACTTGATCCCAGGACCCTGGGGTCACGCCCTGGGCGGAAGGAGGGCACTAAACCAGAGCCACCCAAGGGTCCCCTCATCCAGTCTTTTAATTAGTAGAATGAAGTGGGTGACAGTGATTTTTTAATTTTTTTTTCCAACAGTGATTTTTTTTTTAAGATTTGTTTATTTATTCATGAGAGACACAGAGAGAGAGGCAGAGACACAGCCAGAGGGAGAAGCAGGCTCCATGCACCGGGAGCCCGATGTGGGATTCGATCCCGGGTCTCCAGGATCACCCCTGGGCCAAAGGCAGGCGCCAAACCGCTGCGCCACCCGGGGATCCCCCGACAGTGATTCTTGACAAAGTGCATGACCCCGAGGAAGTGCGGGGCCAACGGGGGGCTTGTACACACCCTCCCGGGGCGCGTTTCCAAAGTGTCTCAGCCGGAAGAAAACCGTAATTATTGGCGTTTCCCAAGAGAAGGAGGCGCACCCTGCCTCCGGGGCCACAGGGAAAAACCCGTTTTGGGGCAAGCAGCGGAAAATCGCATGAGGCCCCCGAGTTTCCATGGAAAAGGCGCGTTGGAACAGAGCACACGGGTCAGCGTTGTGCGGCGACCCCGAGGCCGGGCTGGGCTCCCAGGCACCGCCCCACGGAGCGTCCCCGGCCCCCGATCCCGCGTGTTTGTGGCCGCCCAGCCCGGGGCTTCACCTGGAGCGTCCGCATCAGCTTCGGCGACTCCCGCCACATCGCGGGGCGTGTATGCCGCGGTCCCCGCGGGGGCTCCGGGCGGGGACGGGGGCGGGGCGCGGGCGGGGCGGGGACGCGGGCGGGGGCTGGACTGCTCACCCGCTGGCTGCAGCCCAACCTCACGTTGCTTCGCTCGGGGACTGGAAGGTCCGGGACTCGCGCCCTGCGGCTTCCCAGCGGCCGCCGGCGGCGTGCTCGTCCCGGGGCCTGTGTCCGCGTGGGCCTCGGCTGCGTCCGCGAGGGCCTCGGCCACCCACGCGGGGAGCGGGCGAGCGGGCGGCCCAACGGGCGTGCGGACGCGGAGAGCAGGAGCCCGTGTCCTCGGCCTGCGAGACCCGGGGCACGCGGCGACAGACACCGACGCCCAGAGCTAGGGGCGGGGGACGCGGGGGACGCGGGGGACGCGGGGCCGAGGAACCCAGCAGCCCGCGGCAGGCGGCAGCTCAGCAGCGAGGTCGGGGCCGCGTCCGGAGCACCGGCAGGAGTCGCTCGTCCCAGCGGCTGCGGCAGCGGGCACCGGCCCGTGTCACCCCTCGCGAGTGTCCCCGTGGGACACCGGGCGGCGGGGCGCTGCGCTCCCTCCGGCGGCCCGCGACGGCCCCGCTACCGCAGGGGAGCCCAGGCGGGCAGGACAGCCCCGACGGCCCGGAGCCGGCGCTGCTCGCCCCGCTGCACGGTCCCCTCCGTGGGGCCCCACCCGACACTCCCGCGACCACGCGGCGCCGCTCTCCCGAGGCCCGGCGGACCCCACGGCGCCCTCAGCAGGCGCGCTCCAGCCGCCGGGGCCGCTCCAGCCGCCGGGGCCGCCCCACCGGGAACGCCCACGGGCCGCGACGCGGGCGCCCGAGGCAGGCGGAGGACGGTCACCCGCGCAGCAGCTTCGCGTTGAGCCCGACGACGTCGCCCACGAACGAGTCCGCCCCGACGAAGTCTCCCGCGATGACGTTGGTGCAGCGCGCACCCGGCCCAGGCCGCTGCTCCCGCACCCACGCGCGCAGGCACGGCAGGCGGGGCAGCGTCATCTTCCGCAGGGACCCGGCCGGGTGGGCGAGCACATACGCCAGGTTCTCCGTCAGGTTGATGCCCGCCACGAACAGGCCGCCTGCAAGGGAGGACACAGGACACCTCACCTGCCGCCGCTCCGCCCACCCGGCCCCGCGGGCGGCTCCCTGCAGCGCCACTCCCAGCAGCGCGGGACACACGCGTCCGCGTCGGGCCGGCTCTCCCGCCACCCAACACGCCGCCCGGAGTCACGTCCCCGGCCGGACCCCGCGTGGAGTGCGGAGTCGCGTCCCAGAGTAGTCCCCGTCCTGACCCCCACGTGGTGGGCGGGGTCGAGTCCCCAGAGTCATCCTCGTCCAGACCCCCGCATGGTGGGCGGAGTCATGCCCCAGGGTCATCCTGTCCTGACCCCCGCGTGGTGGGCGGGGTCACGCCCTAGTCGTCCCGTAAAGACCCCGCGTGGAGGGCGGAGTCGCGTCCCCAGAGTCGTCCCCGTCCCACCCCACGTGGTGGACAGATTCATGCCCCAGGGTCATCCCCGTCCTGACCCCCCCCGCATGGTGGGCGGAGTCATGCCCCAGGGTCATCCCGTCCTGACCCCCGCGTGGTGGGCGGGGTCACGTCCCCAGGCCATCCCCGTCATGACCCCCACATGGTGGGCAGACTCATGCCCAGGGTCATCCGCGGCCTGACCCCCACGTGGTGGGCGGGGTCACGCCCGAGTCGTCCCCGTCCTGACCCCCACGTGGTGGGCAGACTCATGCCCCAGGGTCGCCCCAAGGTCATCCCCGTCCCGACCCCGCGTGGAGGGCGGAGTCGCGTCCCCAGAGTTGTTCCCGTCCTGACCCCCACGTGGTGGGCGGAGTCATGCCCCAGGGTCATCCCCGTCCTGACCCCCACGTGGTGGGCGGGGTCACGCCCTAGTCATCCCCGTCCTGACCCCCACGTGGTGGGCAGACTCATGCCCCAGGGTCATCCCCGTCCTGACCCCCACGTGGTGGGCGGGGTCCCACCGTAAGGAGAGGACGCACGGGCGGATTGGAACACGGAGGGGACGACCTGTGTGACGGCCGAATCAGGAGGGGCCACAGGACGTGGTGCTCCCCGGGGCCTGCACAGGCCGCCGGCCTTGCCAATGGCCTGGCTTTGGTGGGACCCACCCAGCTGACACTTCCACCCTGAGCCCTGGCTCGTGTCCACCCGGAGCACGTGACAACACGGTGGGCGCCGCACAGCGGGGGCCCAGGCTCAGCCGGGGTCGGGGCAGAACGGTGCCCCAGTCGCAACCCTCAGTTTCAACCACGTGCGCCTGCTCCCCAGCATCCATCAAAGCTGCGCCCCACAACGGACCCCAAACAAGCAAAGAAGCCGGAGGCCAGGACAGCGGCGGGGTGGAACCCCGGCAGCCTTCCATGGGGAAGCGCCCGGAGTGGCGCCGGAAGCACGGGCAAAGCTCGCCGCGCCACCGCCTCCGCCACGGAGTCTGCGGTGGCCGCTCAGCTTGGCGCCGCCCGCCCTGTCACTTTCAAACATTGTCATCGGGACGCGGGGGGCACAGCGCTGAGGCATCTGCCTTCGGCCCGGGACGTGACCCCGGGTCAGGGATCGAGTCCCGCGTCGGGCCCCCCGCGGGGAGCCTGCTTCTCCCTCTGCCTGGTCTCTGCCTCTTTCTGGCTCTTGTGAATAAATAGATAAAATCTTAAAAAAAAAAATCATCCTGGAAGGCGGCTGCTCAGGGAACCGCCCGCCGTGCCTGGTGGGACACATGACGGCGCCACATCACCTGAGGCAGAGCGCAGGCCCGGAGCCCCGTGGGCACCGGCAGAGCCACCCCCCTGCGCCCCGCACGGGAAGTGCTGCCCGCAGACCGCACCCTCGGGAAGGCCCCACCTTGGAGCCGGGGCCCACAAAGCCTCGACGCCCAGCACAGCTGCAAAGCGGGGATGCCCGAGCACGTGCCAGGAAGCGGCTGGTTTCTTTACAGAAGCGGCACAAACCCTCAGGGCACGGGACAGCCTGGGCGGGTGCGGACCCTACATGCACGCGGGAATCGATGCCACGGGTGTGCACACGTACGGTCACAAGCACAGGGGTCACGCGGATATGTGCGTGTCTGTGTCTATGCTCACGTGTGCGAGCCTGCGTGCACACATACACACGTGTGCACACCCATACGTGACTTCACACCTGCGTGTACACGCACAGGGGATTCCCGAGGCCTACACTCCTCTCCTAAACGCTGGAAGCAACCCTGTGAGTGGCAGCGCGGGTGACGGGGCAGGGTGGCATCTGCCGTGTGGCCACGCATGGCTCACCTGGGCGGCCGCAGCTCTTCATGCGCTCGAGGTAGCGGATGAGCTCCTCAGCCTTCACCTGGTCGCCCCACCAGTACGGGATCCCGGGCCACAGCTCCGCGTGGCGGCTCACGACGCTCGCCTCCTCGTAGGACACGATGACCTGCTGGCCGCGCGCCCACAGCTGCCTCAGGGTCGGCACCTCCTGGAGAGACGGGGGGGCGGGACGTGTGAGGGACCCCGAGGTGGGGGGCGGGGCGGGTGAGGGACCCCGAGGAGGGGGGCGGGGCAGTGAGGGACCCCGAGGGGGGGCGGGGCAGTGAGGGACCCCGAGGGGGGGGCGGGGCGGGTGAGGGACCCCTGGGGGAGCGGGGAGTGTGAGGGACCCCGAGGAGAGGGGCGGGGCAGTGAGGGACCCCGAGGAGGGGGGCGGGGCAGTGAGGGACCCCGAGGAGGGGGGCGGGGCAGTAAGGGACCCTGAGGGGGGGCGGGGCGGGTGAGGGACCCCGAGGAGGGGGGCGGGGCAGTGAGGGACCCCGAGGAGGGGGGCGGGGCAGTGAGGGACCCCGAGGAGGGGAGCAGGGCGTGTGAGGGACCCCGAGGGGGGGCGGGGCAGTGAGGGACCCCCGAGGAACGGGGCGGGGCAGTGAGGGACGGGGGGGGGGGGGGGGGGGGGGAGAGGGCGGGGCGGGTGAGGGACCCCTGGGGGGGCGGGGCGTGTGAGGGACCCCGAGGAGGGGCGCGTGAGGGACCCCGAGGGGGGGCGGGGCAGTGAGGGACCCTGAGGAGGGGGGCGGGGCGCGTGAGGGACCCCGAGGAGGGGGGCGGGGTGCGTGAGGGACCCCAAGGTGGAGCGTCGGGGCCCTTGAGGGACCTGGAGGAGGGGGCAGGGCGGGGACCCAGAGGGGCGGTGGGGCAGCGAGGGACCCCGGGGGGGGGGTGGGGCAGTGAGGGACCCCGAGGGGGGGCGGGGCGTCTGAGGGCGGTGATGCGTCATTGTTGGGGTGCTTTACTGGTGCAAGCTGGGCAGTGCTGTCGGGGTGAGCGAGGCCAGGGCCGCCTGTCCGAGACACTGGCTCTGCAGGATCAGGGGCTGGGGCACTAGTCCCATGGCCTGCCCCCTGAGCCCACGCTGAGCCCTGTGACAACTGGCAGAGCGACGGGCACAGGGAAGGTCACTGTCACTCCGTGATTCCCTGTCCAAGGAGCGCGTCTCCTCCTCCCGGCCTGAACCTTGACTCCCACCTGCTCTGTCTCCCTCTGAGGTCCCCAACGGAGACTCATGACGCCGCGTGTCCCGGGGCAGCATCTCCGCCACGAGGCCCCCGGGTCCCGGAGCACCCACCCCGGGTCTCAGCGGCCCTGTCCCTGCACTGGCCCAGAGCGCGAGGCCCGTGGGGCTTCCTCCCGGCTACAGGCCACCACTGGGCCAAAGCCAACCCAGAGGTGCAAAGTGGACCCGGGATGGACCTGCGGGCAGTGTTTGGGGTTCCTGGGCCTTAAGGGAGGCCTTTCTCCTGCCGACAAATGGAAAAGATTTTCTAGATGATAAAGCAGATTGTGTTGTGAGTTGATCTGCATCCCCTCTATAGTCACGTGTTGAAGTCCTCAGCCGTCTCCCAGGACATGACTCTCTGGAGGTGGGGTCTTTAAGGGGACACCGAAGGTTCCAATGAGGTCAGGAGGGTGGGCCCTGACCCCGTAGCCTGGGGTCCTTCCGGGAAGAGGACATGGGGACACAGACATGCACAGAACCACACGAGGACGCGGAAGAGGCCGCAAGGGCACCGGCCTCCTGGGCAGCTGCCAGCTGCCGCATCGCATGTGGCAGGGGCTGCGGGCACACGCAGCGTGCTCGGGGCATCGAGTCACCAAGGCAACCTGGAAGCAGGCGCTATAGGTCACCAAGGTGCCGGAGAAGCAGCCTGCACGGTCCCACCAGCGCATGTGCCGCCACCGGGCTGCCCCTTGCCGGGAGGGCAGGGTCCTCATCCTTCGGGGCTTCTGCGGACACAGGAGCACCTCACCCGCCCCACCCCGCCTGAGCATCGCGCTCAGCAGGACCAAGTGAGCAGGGAAGTCTCCTATCATGATCCTGCCCCTCCAGCCCCGCCACGGGGCTTCTTACCCCTCGGGGACACAGCATGTCCCCAAAGATGTTCTTGATGCAGGCCACCAGGTACTCATGCAGGTCCTCCGTCATGCCCTCGAAGTTCCTGCACGCCAGGATGACGACCTCCCGGGGGTGGCTCTCCAGCCACTCTGAGATCTCCGTGAGCGTGTCCTGCGCAGGGGAGGGGGCTCATTCAGACCGTCCCCAGAGAAGCCAGGGGTTAGGGACACGCCCGCCGCTCCAAGGGGCTCCTCCAAACAGAGCTCCTGGACAGACGGCCCAGGTCCTGCACCAACAGACACCCCTCAGACGCAGCCGCGCTGAAGCCACATGCTCCGGGGCAGGAGCATCCGCCTGCTGCGTTTGTGCAAGCGTGTGACCAAGTGTGTGTATGCTCACGCTAGAGGACACCGCGTGTGCAAGAGCCAGGCCGCATCAACATCCCGTAAGGGGCGTGCAGAGTGAGGTCCCGGGATGGTCTCCCGGCCCCAAACTCCCTGAGGCCTCGCTGGGGGGCATGGGGTGCCCAGGGCAGGCATGAGCATGACGGGGACGCCTCATATTGACTTCAGAGCACCCCGCGCAGTGCCTGGAGGGGACTGGAGCGCCTTGAACCAGGCAGGAAGACAGGGCGCCCCACGTCTGCAGAATCCAGGAGGCCCGGGGGTGTGGGTGCCGGCTCTCACATGCACCCTGGCCAAGAGTTCTGGAGGCAGGCCTTCTCCCGTCCGGAGTGGACACGGGTGTGGACGGGGAGGCCCCCCAGCCGTCCGCCCTCGCACACGCACCTCCACCAGCACGGTCGTGTACACCATGTGCACGAAGTGTAGGTTCTTCTCAGAGCCAATGAGCATGTGTGCGATCCGCAGGTCCAAGTACCGCACGCCCGCGTCCAGCTGCTCTGTGACGTTCAGCACCTGTGCACAAAGGTCCTCGTCTCTGCTGGGGGCCGTGTGGCCCCCACCTCGGCTGGCTCACTGCCCCCGTGCCGCGGCTTGGAGTTGGCGTAGAGATGCCCACGCGTGGGCCTGCGTTTGATGTGGAGTGGGTAGGTATTGACGCCTGCCTGGGCTCAGGACGCCGCTTGGGCCGCGCATTTGGGAACGTGCTTCCTGGCGACACTGGGCACATCCAGCCCCAGATGGAGGCTGCAAGGTCCCGGCCTGCGGTAAACGGCCCCTCGGCCCTATACCGGCCTCCAGACCTCCCTGCTGGGCCCTGTCTCCCCCTCTTCCAGGGCAGCCACCAGGAAGGACCCTGTCTGGGTGCCTGGCTCCAGGGAGCCTCTCTGGGACCCTGTGGGGGGGGAGAGGGGAGGGCAGGATGCTCCAGGAGAGTCACATATCCTGAGCACTGTCCCCACCCCACCAGCACTAGGACTGGCAGGAAGGGGTCCGCAGAGCGTAAACGGGACGGCTGGACCCTTGCAGGCAACACCATAATGGAAAAAGCAGGAATTTACAGGGGAGTCGTACCTACACCCTGGGTAGCCACGCGGGGAGCTCGCACCCCTCCTGCTGGTCCTCCATTGACAGCTGGGGGGGCGTGGCAGAGAGGCCTGCGTGCACGGGGGCTGCACCCCAGCGCCTGCACACGCACAGTCCGTGCTGACCCACCAGCCCTGTCGCCAGCATCCCCACACACCCGCGTACACAATGTGGACCTCTCGTGGCCCACGCCACAGTGGGCCTGGTGCTAAGGGTCCCCAGCACTGCGGGCCCCCAGGACCCCATGACCCAACACTACAGGTAGGCCGCACTGAACCGGCTCATCCCTCTCGCAGGGCTGGGGTGCTGCAGGAGGCAGGAGGCCGGAATGCGGTCTTTCCACATTCCAGGCCCTCCTAACCCCAAGGGACTGGAGTTCCAGGAAGAGCAATTGGGAAGGACAGAGCCGGAGCTGGGGCCGCCACCATGGAGTCTCCAGCACCGCGTGGGAGACCTGAGCACACAGACCCCGACCCTGAGGGGCCTAACCCTGAGGGCCGGGCTGCTCCCCAGGGGGGCCCCGCGGGGGAGGCAGCACCTGGGCCCAGGCCAGCACCCCCACCATACAGGCTGTCTAAAGCCTTGCAGGGCGCAGCCCCATTGCAGCTGGGTGCCCCCCACGTGGACGGCCCATGTCACCCTGACCTTCCTCTGCATATCCCTATGAGGACCCCCCAGAGCACCCAGACCTTCCTGTGCATGCCCTCCCATGAGGACCCCCAGAGCACCCAGACCTTCCTGTGCATGCCCCCCATGAGGACCCCCCAGAGCACCCAGACCTTCCTGTGCATGCCCCCCCATGAGGACCCCCAAGTCACCCTCACCTTCCTCTGCACATCCCCCATGAGGACCCCACAGGTCACCCTGACCTTCCCCTGCACATCCCCCATGAGGACCCCCGGGTCACCCTGACCTTCCTCTGCACATCCCCCATGAGGACCCCACAGGTCACCCTGACCTTCCTCTGCACATCAGTTACCCCCCCCCGCCAGGGTCACTGTGACCCTCCCTACACACCTGCTGGCCCCCGGAGAGAAGGGACCAGCAAGAGGAGGGAGCAAACCCCAGTCGGTAAGGACGGGCTCTTCCCTCCTGGGCGTGAGGGTGAGGACGGGTTTGGCTGCACCCGCCTCCTCCGCGGCATTTACTGAACAAACCCATCGCTGCGGGTCCTTTCTCTTGCTTTGCACGCGGGTGCACGTCTGCAACAGGCCTCTGCACACGTGCACAGCTCGGGGGTGTGGTTTCTCGCGACCTGGCGGCTCTGAAAGGTGACCCGGAGGGAGGACACAACGCCGGCCTCCGCGGGGAGGACAGGCCTCGAGCCCCAGCTGCCTCCACACGCAGACCGCTAGGTCTCACAGGCAGGGCCCTGGGGTGCTGTGTGTGCTGGGTGGGCCTGGGGCCAGCCTCAGAGCCCCCGCACACACACAGAGGTGAGGGCGCCTGCCCAGCCGGAGGACGGCGGTCGGGCCCGCTGCTGAGCCTACCTGGGTGGTGGACCACTTGAGCACCAGGGGGCGGGTGACACACGGCAGCACCTTGCCCAGAAGCTGCAGCAGCCGGGACTGGGTCTGGGAAATGGGCGAGTTCTTGTTCAGGCAGTAGGTCATGGTGTCGTGGCTCCCTGCAAGCAGACCCGAGGGGACGTCTCACCCGGGAGCCTCTTCCTGAGCCGTGTGGTGTGACCTGCACGTGCACAGCACGCCCAGCGCCGGGCGTGGGCCGTGGCCCTGCACACATGCCCACCCGGATCCTGCGGACGGGGCCTGGGTATGCGGAGCCTCATCCAGGACCAGGGGAACCCGAACTCCGGGGCCTCGTGTCCCTATAAGGGGCAGAAGAGGAGACACAGACACACACGGGAGAAGCCACGAGACCCCAGGCATCCCCATCTCCGGGAGGGGAAGACCGGAGGTCACTGCCAGGTCGGCCCCGTGCAAACCGTGTCGTCGCCCCACACGCCCTGGACGTGCTCCTCTGACCGGGAAGAAACACCCTCACATTCGTGCACACTAAGAAACCTGAGGGTTTTCCAGAAACTTTCAAAAAACAAGAGGAATAAAGGGGGATTTTTTTCTATGAGGTGCTAAAGTACGCGTGCTATGCGTGGACGTGCTGCGTGCAAAACTAAGCCTGCCACGATCGCTCAGACGCGGCATCGCGGACTGCAGACTCGGATCGCAATACTGTGTTCACACCGGGGCGCGTGGTACGGACCTGAGGGACCTGTCAGCAGGCGCCCTGGTCAGCGGGCCACGCGGGAACGGTGCACATCCGGGGGCCCGGGGCCTGTTCCCCGTCCAACGCGCCCCGCGGTGCTTGCAGATCGGGGTGGCCAAGGAAGGCATACAGCCCTCTGGGCCACGTGGTCAGCGTCTCTGAGGGTGGCCCTAACCCGAGACCTGTGCAGGACAGACCGACAGACCCGACTTCCCAAAGAAAAGCTGACCTTCCCTTGGGGCACCTGCATGGCTCAGCGGCTTGAGCATCCGCCTCTTGATTTCGGCCCGGTCACGATCTCAGGGTCGTGAGCTCGAGCCCCATGTGGGGCTCCCTGCCCAGGGCAAGTCTGCTTGAGGTTCTCTCTCCATCTGCCCCTCCCCCCCTCACTGTCTCTCAAATAAACACATATTTCTGTTTGTTCTCCCAGCACCTGGGCAGCTCTGAATGCGACCCGGAGGGAGAACACACCACTGGCCTCCCCAGTGAGGGGGAACAATGGACTTTTCCTTGACGTGGAAACTTAAAAGATAGAAATGACACAGTATCAGATGCTGTGGGTGTCCCCGTGGTCAGTGGACTAACGTCCTAAAGGTGTCCCCGGGACACACATGTCCGAACACCGTGTGGCGGACAGAACGTGAAATCCAATGTCCCAGCTCGGGAGACCTGACGTCTGAGATCCAGGGGCTCCGGGGAGGGTCCCTCCTGCCTCTTCTGGCGTCTGGGGCCCCAGGCGTCCCCGGGCTGGTGGCCGTTCCCTCCCGTGTCCTCCGTCCTCACGGGGCTCCTCCTCTGTGTCTGCGTCTCCTCCTCTGTCTCCTGTGAGAACCCCTGTCATTGGACGTAGGGCCACCGGGTCCAGGACGAGCTCAGCTCAGATCTATGCTCAGTGGGGAGTCTGCTTGGGATTCTCTGTCTCCCTCTGCCTCTGCCCCCCGCCCTCTAAAATAAATAAATAAATTTTTAATAAAGTCATAAAATTCCCAAAGAAAGACACAGCTGTATGTGAAAATGTGAATAAATCTCAAAAACTGTAAACATGTATCCAGGTGAGAAATCTGCCTATTTCTGCAGGAGGAATTCCAGATACTGCACATCCACAGACGTGGACACACGTGGCGGGATCCACTACACGCTTCTTTTCTGCAAAAACCGAAGGCTGCAGTGCCCACATGCTCATCAGTATGGAGCTGCAACCACTGGTCCCGGGGCCACAAGGGCCTGACTCAGGGCCACCACGTCCTTGGACCAGAAAGTCCCCAGAGCTCAGTGTGACCTCCTAGTGGGTCGACCTCTGGACTCTCCAGGCCCCAAGTGCAGAGGACGCTGAGCTCGCGGCTGACAGGGCATGAGGGATGCAGCCACAAGAAGCCAACGGGTTCCCTACACGTGGGACAGGCTGGCAGGGGGCGTGATCCCGAATCCCTATGCTGTCAGGTTCCCGTGGAGCCACGTGCCCCAGGGGTGTGCGGGTGCCTGCCAGGCTTGCATCATAACAAAGGAGATGGAGAAGAGAAGACACTCACATGGTGTGTGTGTGCACGTGTGCTCGAGTGTGCACGTGTACACGTATGTGCATGTTTATGTGTGCCTGTACTATGTGTGTGCATGTGTGTGGATCGGTGCCTGCATTGTGTGTCCATGTGTGTGTATGTTCCATGTACCGTGTACATGGATCTGTGTATGTGCCTGTGTTGTGTGCACACATGTGCGTGTGCATCTGTGCCTGCATCGTGTGTGTCCGTGTGTGTGTGCGCCTGTATCGTGTACATGGATCTGTGTATGCACCTGTGTTGTGGGTGTGCATGTGTGTTATATGCCTGTATTATGTGTGTGTCCGTGTGTGTATGTGCCTGTATCGTGTACATGGATGTGTATACGTGCCTGTACCATGTGCATGCATGTGTGCATGCACACCTGTCTCCCTATATTGTGCGTATCCATGTGTGCACTTTGCGTGCTTTCCCGCACACCCAGACCGTCCCCCGCCGGCAGCATCCCAGCAGGGGACACAGAGGCCCTCACCTGGGATGGACAGGTGGTGCAGGGGCACATCCCAGAGCAGGGGGCACAGCGCCGACATCCAGTCTGCATTTGTGGTGCATGGCAGGCTCTGGAAGCTGCCGGAAGCGCTCAGCTGTCCGCCCATCGGGGGCCACCCTGTGTGACCTGAGGATGGAAGGGAAGGTTTGCAGACATAAACCAAGGGGACCCAGAGGTGCCTCCAGGGCGGCCCCTGCTCCCGTCATGCTAATCCCCCCTACTCCCTTCCCGGGTCTGTGGGGGCAGGTCCTCCATCCTGGGGGGGATGCCTCGAGGGCCCAGGTCAGCACCCCACACTCTGTCTCCCTCTAATAGGCTGCAGGGAATATGGTGCGTGGAGTCCCGGACAGGGCCCCACTGAAGACCACACAGTCCCCCGGAAGCACCGGAGACGCCGGGCTGGGGATGGCAGGGAGCCCTCCGGTCCTTAACCTGTGGCCCTGGCCACTGCCTCCTGAGCCTCTGCCAGGAGCATGCCCGACCCCCCTCAGGGCAGTGGACCCTCGGGATTAGCACACACGTGGGCGTGTGACATCACCTACAGAGGAAAGGGAGCCCCAAGACGTGTGCACAGTGCTCCCAGGGGGCGAGACCTGGGGGTCCCCTGCTGCTAAAGCCACATGCCTGCCCACCACAGCCCGGCGTCCTCACCTGCCACCTGTACCCAAGGGACACCATCAGGGGCTGAGCCATGTCCCCAGCCCCAAGGTGACACGTCCCGGTCACCCTGCAGGAGCCTGTCCTGGGCTGAGCCGTGTCCCCCCACCAGATCCCTGGCTGCAGCCCTGGGGCGTACAAAGGGTTCCGAGCAGAAACACCAGACGTGAGAACCAGGCCCATGGCGACCACGCGGCATTTGGCCACCATGCCGTCACCCCAGCCACGCGTGGGAGGGCCGAGTCCCCTCTGGTGTGTGTGTGCCTCTTGCCCCTGGGCAGCTCTTGGTGCTCTGTGTGCACAGGGCAGGGGCTCAGAATTTGCCTCCTTGAAATAGGCCACTTTGCCATCAGGATTATTCTGAGCTGAAGGCGACTGAGAAACCACAGTGACCCGGGAGCTCCGAGCTGTCCCCTCTGCCTGAAACCAGGTGGTAATTCCCGGCTCCGTCCCTGGCCCTGGCTCCAGCCCGGAAATGAGGAACATTCGCAGCAGAGAAGTGACACTTCCCTCCCGGAATTTCCCCCCAACGTCTACCTTCTCACAAGTCACTGTCCTGACGCCCCGGCCCCCTTCCTCCGCGGTGTCACCCAGGGTCCCCACAGGGGTGTCCCCGCTCGCTGAGAAGGTGGGCAAGCCGGGGGTGGCCTCCGTGAATCCTCCTCCCCTGCGAGGCCTCGCACACAGAGCCGACCTTTTCTCCTGTGCGTCTTTGGTCGTTTTGTTTTTATTTCTTTGTTAGTTTTCAAAATAAGCCTGATGCGCGACGTGGGGCCCAAACTCGCAAGCCCGAGATCACGCGCTGCACGTTCCACCCACGGAACCAGCCACAGCCTCCTGGTTTTTGTCGTTTTCATTTGCAGGTCGCGTCCCCAAGCCTGGGAGCGCACAAGCTCCCTGTCTATACCGCGGCCAGGGCACCGAGAGCCGGTAGCGCTGGTTCTCCCACGTCGGCAGCGACGAGCACCCGTCCTCTCCCCATCCGTAAGGGGGTCCTTCAGAGGCTCTCCCAGCACCCCTGCCCCCATGTTCCCTCGTGGTGTGTCCCAGGGCTCAGCTCGCTCTCAGGCTCAGCGGTGTCCCTGCAGGGGAGCGTGTGGGACCCCACAGCTCCTGGGGGCACTAACGGTCATGCAGCAGGTGTCCAGGGGGCGGGGCTGGGCTGTGCCCCCCACCCCACAGGAACCATTCCTGGAGGTGCACCCGGGCCACATGCCGCCGCCGGCCCAGCCCGCCGTGTCTGGAATGCAGGCGGACCGGGGATTGTGTAAGCGAGTCCTCAGCACTGCTGGTGTCCGCGGACCTCCCCTGGGCTGTGCTCGCCCCAGGAGGCCACGCCCGTGTCCTTGATAGGAGAACGGGGGCGGGGCCGCGACTGGCGGTCCCCAAGGGGCGGGGGCCTTCACGCCCCTCGCAGCCGAGGCCAGCCCAGGCCCAATCCTCCGCGGAGGGCCAGACGGGAGCGACAGCACAGTCCGCGGCGGGACACCAGAGCCTGCGTAAAGGGGCCGGCAAACGTCCACCGGCGGAGGCCCCTCCGTGGTCCCCTGGGGGAGGTCCCGGTGCCCCTGCGCCCTCCACGCCCCTGGGAGAGGCCCCGGTGCCCCCGCGCCCTCCTTCCGCGCCCCTGGAAGAGGTCCCGGTGCCCCCGCGCCCTCCCCCTGGGAGAGGTTCCGGAGCCCCCGCGCCCTCAGTCGGTCCCCTGGGGGAGGTCCCGGTGCCCCCGCGCCCTCCGTGGTCCCCTGGGGGAGGTCCCGGAGCCCCCGCGCCCAACGTCGGTCCCCTGGGGCCCCCGCGCCCTCCGTGGTCGCATAGGAGAGGTCCCGGAGCCCCCGCGCCATCCATGGTCCCCTGGGAGGGGTCCCGGTGTCCCCGCGCCCTCCCTCCGCCGCCCTGGGAGAGGTCCCGGTGCACCTGTAGCCCCAAACAGGCCCACCGGCGCGGTCCATCCTCAGCCGTCCCCCCTCCCCCGCCCCCCGCGGGAGCCAGGCAGGGCTTAGGGAGCCCTGGAGTGTGCGTGTGGACAGGGATTGCGCAAAACTGGAGTACATGCGGGCTTGCAGGCGCCCACAGCCCAGGCAGGTGACACAGCCGAGCCTCCCACCTGTGAGCCTGCAGGGACGCTGCCCGTGCCCACGTGGCACATCTGCGGGCGGTGACAGGCGCACGGTGACGCTCAGGAAATAGCTCGTAGGTGAACTAAGCGACTTGCCAGCGGGGGGCATTCCGTCCTCACTGGGCTCCCCAGCGCTCCCTGCCCAGCCAGACGCTGTGCCCCAGCACCTGAGGACCAGACCGGCGGTGGCACCCTGGGCGCCAACATCCCTTCACCTGCCAGGCAGCAGGGTCGGTGCCCAGGGCACCTGCCACCATCAGGACCCTGCAGCCACAGCTTGGGCATCCAGCTCAGCTCTGACCCCAGCACCCTGCCACCCTCCCCGCGAGTCTTCAGGGGACACTCTGGTGGCCCTTCCCGCTGCACCTCCCGCGGGTCAGAGGAGGAGTGGCCCCAGTGCCCACACCCCAGGCTGGGACCCCCTCAGCCTGCTGTCCCCACGGCCCCCCACCGGCCAGCCCAGAGGCACTCACCACCCGCAGTCTCTCCCAACAGAGTTTCCGGCAGAGATTCCCTCCTCTTGCCACTGCCGCTCAAGCACTTCCTAAAACGCTCTCTGCCAGGCCATTGGTCGCCGGGAGCACCACCCCGAGGGGAGGAGGAGCTGCCTCCTAGATGCTTCTCTCCGCCCCTGGACCTGGACAGAGCAGCAGCCTGCAACCCCCAGGCCCAGAGCAGGAGCCCCCCCGGCCGGCGCTGGCCCACGGCCAAGGTCCTCACAGCCCAAGGCTGCAGGGACCACGTCTTACGGGGCTGGAGGACGTCCTGAGTATGACCGTGGGGTCAGGGGTCAGAGGACAGGGAGAGGAAGGCACCCTGAGTGCAACCACCGGGTCAGTGGTCAGGGAACAGGAGGGTGTCCTCACGGTGTCCTGAGTGTGACCGCGGGGTCAGTGGAGAGGACGTGGGGACAGGAGGACATCCTGAGCGTGAGCACGGGCCAGCAGCCGTGGGACGGGGTGGGGGTGGGAGGACGAGCCCTGGCTGCGGTCTGCTGCTGTCATTCTGGACCCCGGGGCCACAGCAAACAGGACTTTCATCAGAGCTCCGCTGGCCTCACAGGCTCGGCGCCTGGTGCCTGTGACCTCTGAGCCCCTGGTCGGCAAAGTGACCATGTCCTCCACTGAAGTGTCCGGCCCTCTAGCCTGAGTGGCCCTTGTCCCGGGCCTGACGAGGGCATGTGGCCTCCGTGGAGGAGGTGGGTTCCCCAGGGCAGACCTGGAGCCTGCCCCCTGCCCTGATGCTGACCCCAGGTGACTGGGAGCCCAGCAGGTGGGACCTTGGTCTTCCCCCCAACCCTGCCCCGACTGCCCGCACCCCCCCACCCCCATTCATGGCACACTCAGCAAATGTGCCTCGTGCAGGTGTGTGCATGCCTGCCAGAGACAGAAACCCAGCGGGGACACAGGACACAGGTGCGGGGTGGCTCAGAGGGCCGGCCCAGGGCGGGGTGGGACCTTGGATGGTGGCCTCCCTCTGGCCTGGTCCTGGCACCCTCACCCTGGAGTCCTTGATGGCTGTAGGCGCTGTGGGGTCTCACGGGGACACGGCTCAGAGGCCATCATAGCCCAGTGGCTTCTCCTCCCTCCCCTTCCCCTTCCTCCTCCCCCTCCCTCCCCCTTCCCCCCTCCTCCCTGTCCCTTCCTCTCTCCGTGGAGAACCAGCTCCCTGCCTGAAGCCCCCTCCCCGGCCCCCTGGCCTCTTGGTAGCCCAGGGCCCCACACGGAGCCTGTGAGCTGGGGCGGTGAGTTCTGGGGTTTGGCAGTCAGCAGCTCTGGGCTCCCCGCCCCTGCAGAACAGACCCTCCCCCCCATCTGGGGGAACTTCCGAGTCCCAGCCTTGTCCCAGGCGGCAGGACAGGGACCGTACCTTGGCCATCCCCAGAAGCTGCTGAGCCCAAGGAGGACATGGCCCTGAATGACCCAAGTGGTTGGGCTGTCCCGGGGCGGACGTGGGGACATGGGGAGGACGCCCCAGACAAGGATGCCCAGCGTCCTGGCTTTGCAGACAAAACAAGGGCCAGGACCCAAGGGATGCGGGGCTCTGGGAGCTGGACAGGTTAGGGAACCCGCAGGGGTGGCCCTGCCCACACCTCAGTGAGCCCAGAGACCCACGTCAAACCTGACGCTGCACCCGGGGTCCTCCCCCCACTGAGGTGACCCTGCACCCTGGTGCCCTCCCCTCCCCCACTGAGGCTGACCCTGCACCCGGGTCCCCTCCCCCACCCACTGAGGCTGACCCTGCACCCGGGTCCCCTCTCCCACCCACTGAGGCTGACCCTGCACCCGGGTCCCCGCCCCCACCCACTGAGGCTGACCCTGAACCTGGGTCCCCTCCCCCTCTGGGCTATGGGCACCTCCAGTTTCCTCCTGGATGTTGGGCACCTCATTCCTTTAGTCCCAGCACTTTGTCAGTCCCCGAAGCCCCACCCACAATGAGTGTGTGGACAGGACCTGCGGCGCACCCTATAGGCAGTGGAGTCGTCTTCCCTGCACGGGTTGCTTGTGGGGGGCCAGCGCTGTCGCTCGAAGAGCCTTCTTTTGTGGAGGACGATGGGCACCTCTTCCCAAGGACACCCCCAATCTCAGCACTGTGCTGTAACATTGGGGGCAAAGTATTAACATCAAGGCAGCTGAGTCTGTGGTGTGACCCCACCGCATGACGTCACCCCAGCCCTGTGACCTCCACTCTGTGACATCACCTCCACCCTGTGACATCACCCCCACCCCATGGCCCCACCCTGGACATCATTCCTACCCCATGATCCCATTCTGTGACATCACCCCTACCCTGTGAGCCTGGCCCCCAGTACAGTGACCTCCACCCAGTGAACCCCACCCCGTGACATCACCCTTACCCTGTGAGCCTGGCCCCAGGAATGTGACCCCCACCCCATGACATCACCCCACCCTGTGACATCACCCCTACCCTGTGAACCTGGCCCCCAATACAGTGACCCCCACCCAGTGACCTCCACCCTGTGACATCACCCACCGTGTGACCCCCACCGTGTGACATAACCTGACCCTGTGACCCCCACCCCATGATATCACCCCTACCCTGTGAGCCTGGCCCCCAGCACTGTGACCCCCACCCAGCGACGCTCATCTCGTGACATCACCCCACCCTGTGACCCCCACCCCATGACATCACCCGTATCCTGTGATCCTGGCCTCCAGCATTGTGACCCCCACCCTGTGACATCACCTGACTCTGTGACCCCCACCCCGTGACATCACCCCTACCCTGTGAGCCTGGCCCCGGGGATGTGACCCCCACCCAGCGACCCTCATCCCATGACATCACCCCCACCCAGTGACCCCCACCACATGACATCACCCCACCCTGTGACCCCCATCCCGTGACATCACCCCACCCTGTGACCCCCACCCCATAACATCACCCCACCCAGTGACCCTCATCCCGTGACATCACCCCCACCCCATGACATCACCCCACCCTGTGACATCACCCCACCCTGTGACCCCCACCCCATTTCTCTGGGCCCTGTGCTGGGAACAGGATGTACCTGGGGGTGAAGAGGTCTCAGGGTTGAAACTCTTCCCGGGGTAACATGACTCGTGTCTGGCACCAGGTCAGCAGGATTTTCTCTCCTTGGGTCGTTTTCCTGATTTTCACGGTTTCCAGCAGGGACACAAACAAACACAAAAACCAAGGTTCTAAACACCTTTTACAGGTTTTCCATCAAATATTGTTTCTGTACCAATTCTTCAGGTACCGACTTATTCTTGAATTTCCATGTGGGGGACCTACAGGCGGGGTCCTGGGGATCCTGGGAATCGCCGAGGGTCCACCCGGATGCAGGGACCTCCTTCCTCCTGTGGCCACCGCTCCGGACTCTCCAGTCAGATGCTGTCCCCTGTCCTCCCCACTGCTCTCCGGAGTTGGTGCCCCATGTCCCCTCTGCTCCCTGAGGTCAGTCCCCGTGTCCCCTCCTGCTCCTGAGGTCAGTCCCCGTGTCCCCTCCCGCTCCCTGAGGTCGGTTCCCTGTGTCCCCTGCCCGGGGTCTGTCCCTGTCCCCACACGTGGTCCCTGTGGCTTCACAACCACAGCCCCTCCCAACCTTTCTCTGTGTTACTTCTCTAGCGGTGCTACCTCTCCTGCTCTGGTCACTTCTTCAGGGGTCACCTTCCTGCCTCTGCCGGGGGGCTCATGGACCTCAGTCACCCCGTGGCTGTGTTCTTGCCCGAGGTCCCTGTCTGTCTGCTTCTTGGTGCAGCCACAGACCCCGACAGGCAAAGGCATGCTGAGTCCCACGGGCCCGAGAGCAGGGAGGCTGCCGTGACCCTGAGTCCCCCGGGTCTGCCATCCCTACGGGGCCGCCTGTAGGCATCTCACAGGGACCCCAGAGCAGCCCCACTGGGGCCAGGCCACTGGGGCTCCCTCACCCGCGTGCGCTCCCGGTTCTGGGGAAAGAACCCCAGACCAGTTTCCTAGGCTCTGAAGCAGCGTCGTGTAAAATGTCCAGGGACCACGTTCATGCACGAGCTCCTCAGTCGGGGGTGTGGGGAGACGACGTGTGCACGTTTCCCAGGGGCTCCACACCACGTGCTCCCTGTCCAGCTCCTGTGACCCTGCTCGGGGCGGAGCCGACCTCATGCAGGCTCATCCGTGTGTCATCCGTGTGTCGTCTGTGTGTCCACACTATGAGGACCAGCGCCCATGGGTCTCCCCTCTCTGTGACTCTCTGTGTCTCCTTCTCTGTGTCACTCTCCATCTGTGTCTCTGTCTCTCTCTCTCCATCACGCTCACACGCTCACACGCTCACCGAAGCTCACGCTCACAAGCGCTCTCACAGCTGCAGAAGCAGAACAGTCCCCCACGCCCCACTCCAGACGCATGCTCCTGGGCCGGGGTCTTCAGCTCCGGACCTGACCCCAGTGTGCAGGGCGGGCGTCTCTGCGACACCACGTGGGATCCCAGCAAAGAGCCCAGGCACCGCAGCAGGGCGAGAGAACGCAGAGGGAATGGGCTTGGGAGAAGAGATGAGACCCCGGGGGTGCAGAGGGTCACCCCATCCTGCACACCTGGAGGAGCGCAGTGATCCAAGGAATCCGTGGCTCGGTGCTCCAGAAATCAGCTGCACTGTGGGTGAGAGGATGCTGGGGTCGGAGCCCCAGGACCTCACTCTGCGACTTCACGGGGTCCGCGCAGAGGCCATCACGTCAAGTGAAGTCTTGGGTTGGACCAATTTCCACATAAGGAGAGGAAACGGGGCCACAGACACACACACACCCAGGGACAGCGTCCTAAGAAGTTGTCACAACCCAACAGCACGCAGACCCTGCAGGACACGCCTGGAGCCGGATCGGCCGCATCCGGGGCTCAGGTCCCTCCAAGGGGACCCCAGAACAGCCACTTTGGCCTACGGATCGGCTCAAGCCTCTGGCACCTGAGGATGGACACGTACGGAGGAGGCCTAAAAGTGGCCTGAGCTCTGGCACCCTGTCCTGCGCCAGGACGAGGAGAGTGACCGTCGTCTCTGGAGACAGGCCGGCAGCACCGCAGACACCGAAGACAGACCTAAAGCAGCCGTATGATTTCATGCTCTCGTCCCCACAACGTCTTCCCTCGACACCCAAGCTGTCCCTTAGTTGAGAGGGTCCGTCACCCGTGACCGTGACGACATCCGTGAGCGTCCCTTCCTGTCTGTGCAGCCCTCTGCGTGTCGGTGTTCACGGGAATTGCGTTCTGATTTCCTTTTGATCTTTCTTTTCTTTAACGCACAGGCCTCAGTGACCGGACACAAGAGGATGGAAGGGAAGCCCTCCGTCTCCGAAGCCCCCGCAGAGCGACCCGGAGAGAGGCCCAGAGCCACGACCGGGCAGCGCCCCCAGATCCCGGCGACAGTGCGCACATTTCTGCCGTTCCACCACGGTCAGCGCGCGCGTTGGTGCTGGCGTCCCGGTTCCCGGTGGTGACGCGCTGTCCCGTGGCTCCGCTGAGACTCGGGCTGAGGACTCCCTCTCTCGCTCCGGCCACCGCTGGCTCTGCCGCCCGAGCGCTCGGCCTGTGGGCATCGGGGCCGCCAACCACAGGCTCAGCCTCTGTCATGCCACCAGGCCTCCAGCTGGGGCCGCCGTGCACCTGAGCCCCAGGCAGCCCTGCTGTGCGCCCTTCCTCACAGCTGGCCGGGTCGGGGAGCCGCGCCCGGGCACCGCAGCCAGGACCCTGTGCCCGTGGCCCGCCATGCGGGAGCCGCCTGCAGACTGGTGGTCATGGACTGCGACCTCACTTGCCGCTCTGTGTGGGCTCGACGACCTTCCCGTCTCCACCTGCACCAGACATGCTGTACCCAACACCATCCAGGCCGATCTCCGTGAAATCACAGCCAAGAGCGTCACCTGGTCCCGAGGGACCACAGTGGCCAGTTGGACATCAGGGACCTGGGTCGCTAAGCGTCCTGCGCCCACGAGCGCACATTGTGTGACGGTTTGGGTCTGGTCAGCACCTGCGAACCCCCACCATGGAAAGCTGTGTGCACCCCAGCCCCGCCGTCCCACCCTGGCCAGCACTGTTGGGGTGCGCCTTCCCCCTGGGGCGGCTCTGGCCCCCTGGGTGTTCCTGTCACCTCCCCACGGCTGCTCCAACACATCAGCACACATGGGGGCCCTTAACATTCACGGTCACGCTGGGGAGGCCGGAAGCACAAAGCGAGGCTGTCAGCAGCTTGGATTCTTCCGGAAGCTCCAGGGGACCATCTGTCCAGGCTGCCTCCCAGCTCTGGCCCAGGCCATCCCAGTGACCCTTGCGGGTACATGCATCGCCCATCGGCGCCTTCAGTGCCACGTACACTTTCCATCTCTGCCTCTGGTTTGTGTGTCTCCTAAGGACATGGTCGCCGGCATCGGGGCCCGTCTCCTGCAGGATGAGCTCGTCCCACATCCTTCACTGAATCACATCTGCACAGACCCTTCCCGAATACGATCCTGATTAGGGGTTAAGATGTGACACGTCTAGGGGATCACGATTCAACCCACTTCAGCACCTCAAAGCCGTGCCTTTTAACGCTTACTGTCTGTAACTTGCAAAAAGTTTCACGGCGTATGGGATCCTGAGGGGCTTCCTTGTCCCGTGAACGTTACCTTGGCGACAGTCACCTGTTGTGAGGCCTCTGCAGTGTGCTCCCTCCGACTGCAGTCCTGTGCCGGGAACCCCACCTCGTAAGCCACACGCAGGGCCTCCGGTCCTTGCTGTTATTCCTTCCTTCTCTCCCCTAACCCCTCTGCTTTACCTTCTGGGGCTACAACGAACACACTTTGTTTCTTGCAGCAGTTTCAGGTCTACGGAAACCCTGAGCAGAAAATGCAGGGCTCCCGTGAGCTCCCCCCCGGCCCCCGATAATGAATGCCGGGCCCTGGGCGGCACATTAGTAACGAGCGATGAGCTCACGTCGCATGTCATGAACCCTGCAAGTCCTTCGGGCTCCTCCTGCTGCTGCCACCTGGGGGCCTGGACCCCCGACAAGGACGCAAGTCCGCAGCTACGGGGCCTGGAGAGCAGGGGCGCCGCCCCGAGTGCCCTGGGCGCGCCTGGCCCCTCCGCCCGCAGCACCGCCACTCTCACGGCCCCCGACGTCTGCCCTTCCACACAGGCGTCCCTCTCTTCTCCTCTGCGTCTACCTGAAATGATGTTCTCATTCCTCACCACTCAGCTTGTCAGACATTTCCTTTTCCCTGCAGTGAAACTATTCTGTGATAGATCTTGATGCCTAAAACCGCGGTATTGATCATGGCAGCATCACTACAGCGGCTCAGTCAGCAGAAGTGCGACTCCTGACCCTGCGTCCCTGAGGTCAAGCCGCATGGTGGGAGTAGAGATCACCTAAATGGATACATAAAATAAAAGTTGAAAAAGCTTCATTACATATATTCCCCATTTCCACCTTGAGATCTTAGCAGCGAGACTCCTTAGACGGGCATCGACGGCTTGTTACCATATCGCGTCTTTCACCTGCTTCCTCACGACGTGCCAAGGACTGCACGGAGGCTTGTGTCCCCTCAGCGGACGCTGTGATCCGCTTCTCCTTCAGTCCAGTGCAAAGCAAATGGTGGCAAACGTTCAAAAGGATGAGTGGCCCACTCAGGAAACTGGCTTCCCGTTCTCGGGCTCTGGGGAGCAGCCAACAGGCTTCAGCGCTGCTTAGCAATTGCGCAATTGTTGATTTTGCCAGATAGTGTTTGACTTAAAAATTCTTGCTCTTTTTTTTAAAGACGTTATTTTTGAGTAGGACGTACAGCAAACGTGGGGCTCAGACTCACAACTCCGAGATCAAGAGTCTCACGCTTAGTCCGTGGAGCCAGCCGGGCGCCCCGACTGGCTCACGTGCTCAAAGCCTCAGGAAAGTTGGGGGAGGTCCATCTTACTCCGCTTTTGCCCGCGGGCTATTTTATCTTCATAAGGGCTCTCACTCATAGGATCTTCAGATCTGCGTGTTGAGGGGCGCCTGGTGGCTTAGCCGGTGAAGCGTCTGCCTTCAGCTCAGGTCATGACCCCGGGGTCCTGGGATCGAGTCCCGCGTCCAGCTCCCTGCTCAGGGGGAGCCTGCTTGTCCCTCTGCCTCTGTCGCTGCTCATGCCCTCTCTCTGTCAGATAAATAAAACCTTTAAAAAAACAAAGATCCTCCTGCTTAGGTGATGGGATATTGCCTGCGTGTCCGTCCCTGGCTCCCGCCCCACCACCCAGGCCGGTCCCTCCTCGGACAGTCACAGGCAATGCGAGAAGAATGCACACTCGTGTGCTGACAGCAAGTTCGCCGTCCCCGGCGAGGCGAGCGGAGGCCCCTTCCTGGAACCAGCCCAGCCACCACCCAGATGCCACGGAACTGCTACGAACACGGGGCTCGTGCACAAACAACCTGGAGCAAAACAACACTCCGAAGCTGCAGCCATGTGCTACTACTCAAAGCCCAGAATGTTCCTGGCAGCTTTGTGATCGCGTCAGTAACATACAAAATGCACATTTAATGCACAGGATCTCTGGGTTGTGACCCGTGCGCGCTCCCTTGTCCTCAGCTGTCTTCCTGCCCCTGCCGTCTCCTGTCGGCAGACAACCCCAGACCTGCCTTCTGCCACAGGCGCTACTGCATGACTTCTAAGGGCATATGCTTGCTTGTGCGTGCGTGCGAGCGTGCGACTCAAACTTGGGGTTTTATGTTTTAGGAATAACTCAATAAGAAGACATAAAAATCAGGGCTTTTGTCATGGTCGTAGGTTAATTCCTCAGGGGGAGGGGCAGGGACAGAGCCGACCACCACACAGACTGCACCGTATTAACAGACAGTGAGGGATCCCTGGGTGGCGCAGCGGTTTGGCGCCTGCCTTTGGCCCAGGGCGCGATCCTGGAGACCCGGGATCGAGTCCCACGTCGGGCTCCCGGTGCATGGAGCCTGCTTCTCCCTCCGCCTGTGTCTCTGCCTCTCTCTCTCTCTCTCTCTGTGACTATCATAAATAAATTTTAAAAAAAAATTAAAAAAAAAAAAAAAACAGACGGTGAGTCTGAGACACGTCTCAGCAGAAGAAGCAGGATCGCTTGCAAGACGAAGCGAGGCCCGGCCAGCCCTGGACTGGGGTCTTAAGGCAGGAGTCAATCCCAGAAGCTCCGCTCGAGCAAAGCCAGCCTATCGGCAGTTCGGGAAGGAGTCCTGGCAGGCTCTGGGGGAGGATGGCCGGCAGCACCTGCAGCCCCGGGTGGTTGACAGCCCAGCCCGTCCCTGCCAGGCACGCGAAGAGGATGGTGGGCAAAGCTGGGAAGCGCTGCTCCTGGTCACGGCCGCGGAACTCCCGACCTCTCGGAGACACCGGGGATGCGCTGCCCTCCTGCGCTCCTGCGCTATTGCCGGACACAGGGATTCTTGGCGTCGTTGGAGGACCCGCTGCCCCGGGGCCCGCAGGCGGCGGATTTCATGATGCCCCATGAGTGCCACCTGCTTTCACCTACAACAGAAATGTCTCCAGCTGCGAAACGCGGGCAGCCTTTTCTCACGGACTGCGTTGTGTCTACCTAACATCCAGGAGTTCAAGTCCTCACCCCAGGACCCCAGAAGGTGCCTGTATGTGGACACGGGGTCTTTAAAGAGATAAATTAGGGCAGCCCGGGTGCCTCAGCGGTTTAGCACCTGCCTTTCGTCCAAGGTGTGATCCTGGAGACCCAGGATCAAGTCCCGCGTCGGGCTCCCTGCATGGAGCCTGCTTCTCCCTCCGCCTGTGTCTCTGCCTCTCTCTCTCTCCCTCTCTGTGTCTCTCATAAATAAATAAAAAAAATTATAGAAAATTAAAAAAAGAAAAAGAGATAAGTTAGTTTATAAAGAATCAGGAGGGTGGCCACAACCCAACATCTTGCATTTATGGGATCGTGAGGATTTCACGTGTGTCGGAGACGGGGCTGCATGAGGGGTTTGCTCTGCAGATGAGCTCCCGGGAGGCTAGTTTCAGGAACTCCCATGAGTCGGAGGCTCTGCAAAGAGATTCCCTCCCAACCGCTGCCCTCTCCTGCACGTTGGACAGAGGACACGAGAGCTGCAGGCTGCAGACCTTCGGGCCCAGCTGCGTCCTCACAGGTGTACATGGAATCGCAGATTGCTGGTGGGCGCAGAAGTCGGGTGTTGTGTGCGCGTATCGCGGGGGTGCCTTGAGCTGCCAGGCATCCTGCAGGCTGGCACGCTGCGCCGTGTCCCGCTCGCTGTCCTGGGGAGGCCCGGCAAGCAAGTCTGAGCAAACACTCTGACGCTGTCTACTCATAACACAATGCGTTCTGAATGGCTTTACGGTGCACTTATTTTTGCAGGAATATAACTACAGTGTGATTCTAGGAAAGGTTCTCATTTTTACTCAGGGTCTTACTGAGAATTTTTCAGCATTTTGGAGAAACATATCTTCAGTGGTAACGTGGCTCAGTGTTTGAATTGCCCATAAATGCGCCAGGATTGCTGTAACCATGGTGATTCAGATTTTATACAGATATGCCTATTTGCCCTCATGCGGGAATATTAAATATAAAGGTTGACTCCAGTTGAATCTCGTTTCTTAAATTCAAATGCAAGCAGCCGATTACTTTTACAGCTTGAGAGTGGTTGAAGCCGAGCACTGACATATTAAATTACATGTTGTTTTATTAAAATGCGTGCACGTTCCCCTTATCCCTTTGTCGTGCAATTACAGCTGCGTATAGATGTGTGCATTCCAGCAGATGTGGACTACGCGTGCAGACACACCCTTGGGCCTCTGCATGAGATGTGTGAAAGGGAGGGCAGTGTTCTCACCTATATAACCCACCACGACACGCCGCTTCACTCCCACCGAGGGGCTGCAGTCAGAACACAGTAAACCAGGGGAGAGACTGGAACCTTCGAACATCACCGGTGGGAACGTGCGATGGTCCCGCCACTTGGGAGAACAGTCTGGCGGCCTCTGAAGATGTTCCGCAGGCAGCCGCCCGCGACGGGAGCAATTCTGCTCCCACGTACGTGGCCAACACAAAGGAAAACATACATGCACGTGGAAACTTGTACCCAGCTGCTCAAGGCAGCAGGGGCACAACCGCCGAAAGCCGGGAACCGCCCACGTGCAGCAAGCGATGGAGGGTTAGCACACTCGGGAGTCCTGCGCGGCCACACGCAGCAGTGCAGCTCTGACACCTGCCCTGGACCTGCCCCGCCGGAGAAGCCAGCTGGGCGTGCCGTGTGTTCATCTGGGGGCCACGAGGACACGGTGCCCACCGGCTGCAGAAGGAAGGAGAAGGTTCGAAGCAGAGACCCTAACCCTTCGATACTTATCAAGAGGCCAAATCCACAGCTCAGCCTCACACCTTCCCGATGTCTGTCCAGATACCAGCACAGTCCCATGTTCTCTCAATGGCCGCACAAAAGTACGCCCCGTGTCACCTGAGAAGATTTCTGTGCCCGCCTGGAAAAGGAGATTTGGAGCCGAGCCCCACAGCACAGCTGCCCCTGGACAACCCAAGTGCTCATTGTGCAGCCGACGCTGGAGAGACAAACTGGGCCACGGCAGGCGCCGATGTGCTCACGGCTTCCCAGCAGGCCAGGAGCACCTGCGGTGCAAGCCACTGGGTCGGCAGTGATGTGCGGTGGGAGGGCCTGAGAAGGCCATCACGGAGCAGGAAAGATGAGCTGCTGTGTGGGTGAGACGCACACGTCTGGAAATGTGTGATGTCTCTATGCGTATGTGTGCGGGTGTGCTGCGCTCATGCGTCCGTGCGTGGCTAGGTGTCCACGTGCATATGAGTGCATGCGTGTGTGTACGACCTGTGGGTATGCACGACGAGCTGTGTGCACGTGCACAGTGCAGATGCCCACACGGTGTACCCGTGTGGGTATACACGTGTCTCACCTGTGGGCGTATGTGCATGTCTGTCCGTGCACTCGTACGTGCATGCATGCATCTGAGCACGTGTGCACCGGTGTGGGTGAGATGCGTCAACGTAAAAGGGCAGCGTATGCAAGACCACTCAGGCAGCAGAAGACTCAGCTCCTTTCTAGTGGCTCCTCAGCCACGCCCCTAACCCCCCTCCCCACTCAGTCCCTGCTGGGCTCTGACCCAGGCTCAGCAGGATCCACTCTGGCCCTGACCTAACCCTAACCCTAACCCTAACCCTCCAGAGCCCCCAGGCCATGACCTGACCTCCCCACTCCCTCTGGACACTGGCCCTGCTCCCCGCCCCCAGGGCAGCGGCCTCAAGGACGCACTCCGGCACCCCCAGGCCCCGCCGGCTCCCCAGGTGTTTCCCAGCTCCCGGTCCGGGTGTGATGATGGTGCTGACCCCAGGAAGCTAACAGCCCTGAGCCGTCCCCTACCTGAAACTCCTCCTAACCGAGGCAGGGGTTCCCCGTGCCTGCACTCTTGGCACAGACCGGGTGGTCCACGCGGAACACCTGCTGCCTTCCGGGTGCCGGGATTCGGTGGGTGCCAGGCAGCGTGCCCCTGTGAACATCGGCCGCCCAGCACAGAGTCTCCAAGGAGCTTCCCTGGAGGAACGCGCCCCTGTTTTCACCCTTCCTTGCTGGGGGAGCAGCATGCTCTGCGAGACCAGTGGGAACCTGGGTGGGAGCATAAGGAATCAGTACCCGGATTCCTGCTGACCAACCCCTTCCAGCAACCTTGAGGTCGGGCCTGCATCCCTAGGGTGCACCGTGACACATGCTTGCAACCTATTCCCACTCTTGTGAGCCTCCTGGCAAGTCCCTGGAGATGGGGGTGGTCCTGCGGACTCCACACACCTCCCCTCTCCCTATGCCCCTTGCTGTGTTGGGAGCATCTCCAGTGTTTGGAAGGCTGAGCTCCCGTCTAGATGTCTCCAGGGCCCCTCAAGACCATCCAGAACTATCCAGAACTAGTGTGCCCCCACGGCTGGAATCTCTTCCCTCTCTGCATTCTCAGGACAGATTTCAGTTTCCACAGCAAAGGTGGCAGCCGCCAGGGCCCGAGTCCCCACTCCTTCACAGCTTTCCCACAAAACATGCTTGTGAGCTCTCCCACGTAGACACCCCTCAGCCCCCCTCATGAAGTCTTGAGGACACAGTGGAGCCTTGGTGCATTTTGGGGCTGTGGGCTGGCTGGAGTGGCCACTTGCTCCTCTGCATTGCCCCCCATGCCCCCTGACCACCCCTGTCACAAAACTTGACTCTTAGGCTTCAGTTTGCAGAAAACTTCCCTTCAGTGGGATCCGTTTCACAAACCCCTTCCCTTCAATGGGATCCATTTTTACAGTCCTATTATTGGGGTCACCCTGAGCAGGCTCTATCTGCCATCACCAGGAGCTTCTGTGGGGCACGGTCACCCACCTCTGGTCCAGCTCCCAGCTCAGACACTAGAAGACCGGACTGGGCCCCAGCAAGGCCCGCCGCTGCTCCTGGATGAGCCCACCTCCTCCTGGTGCAGAGGGCTATGCTGTCCGGCATAGTGTGTCCCTCCACCAGTGTGTACAAGGCTTCCGTTGCACACGGGCAAGGCCTTTCTCGGCTGGTGAGCTGCTCTGCCCACTGCACCCAAGGGCATCCTGGCATGTGTCTCCACCCACCACCCCGTCCTCCCCTATTCCTTGCATCTTGTGAGAACGATCTTGAAGCACCCTGACTCACCACCTGGTTGAATGACTTAGAAAACAAACCAGAGTAGCAGCCCCACGTCAGCCCTGACCCCTCCTGACCCCCACACCGGTTCCCGCAGGGTCCATCTTCTTCACTATGAGCTCCTGATGGGTGAGAATTGGCCCATCAGGGCAGCCTGACGCAGCCACGGGTAGCCTTTTTGGGAGTGCGGCCCAGGTGTCCCTGGAGCAGAGGTCTGTAGAAATGCCCCTTCTTCAAAGCAAGAGCATCCGTAGGTGTACCTACGGTGATGCCACCTGTCCTGTCAGTAGCCGCAGGGTTGGGCTGGCAGAGAGAACAAGGGGCTGTGGCTGTGCAGGTCACCTGGTCTGAGCGGCCTTTGCTGCAACCTCCCTCTGAATTGCTGGGTTGCAACCTGCCAAGGGAGAGGATGAGTGGGCTGCACCCACGGTGTGAAATTCGCCTCATGCAGAGGTGAGGAAGCAGGACAAGGCCGTGGGTGAGGGAGGGAAGGGCTGACTTGGGTAAATCAGAAACTTCCAGAAAAGTATCCCTTGTGACCTGAAGGTGCCCATCGAGGCCTTGTGTGTCCTTCCTGCTTTGGTTCCACTGCCAGCGATCCCGGCATTTCAGGTTCCTGCCCACGGCCTGTGTGGCAAGACTAGGAGAGTGGGTGGCTCTGGCAGGGGCAGACACTGCTGGGCTGAGCTAGCGGTCAGATGGCCCCTCATGGGGCAGCTTTCCACTGGGGGGGGAACGCTCCCTGCACGGGGCCTGCTGGCCTCACAGGAGGACGCCCCCGCCCTCCCCCACTCTGACCACCTCCCTTCGGCTTCAGGGTTCTGCTCAGGGCGCAGCAGATGCCCCAGTGGGGTTTCATCACTGCATCTACTGGCTCCTGGTTCCCTCCGTGAACAGTGACCCTGAAGGTCACTGGGCAGATGGTGTGTGAGGCTTCAGACCCGGCCCCCCACCCCCGCATGCACCGGGGCAAGACCCTGGAGGCCGGGATGCCGCCTGCGCACAGAGGGGCCTCCAGGCTTGAGCCCTCAGCAGTGTGGTGCAGACACTGCCCTGGGACGTCGGGCGGCCACCGCTGGCTGTGAGGGGCTTGTAACCCACCTGCCTGTCCTGAGCCCCTCGCTCCCTGGAGCCTACGGAACCGGGTCGCTGCTCGTTGCCTACAGCTCACTGGGCCAAGTTTCCGCAGCCCTGGCTTAGAACAACAGGAACGCGGGCTCTCTGGGTTCAGGCCTGAAGTCGAGATGCACGTGGGCAGGGCCGCGCTCCCCCTGGCGGTCCCAGCAGCGAGGGTCCCCCTGCCTCTCCAGCTCCTGGGGGTGCTGGCAGGCCTCGGCTCTGCTCGTACATGCCCTGCTCTGGCCTCCGCCTCCGTCTCCGCGCCCTTCCGCCCTGCATTTTGTCTTCTCCCCTTTCCCCTTCTTGCTGTGTCCCAGGCCATAAACCATAGATCTGGAGCCCGGAGTGGCTGTGGGAAGTGTCGAGTCCAAGAGTACCTGAGTCCTTCCCCACCGAGGACGTGGACTCTCTCCCACTGAGGATGCCGTACTTTCAACTATTGTGACTATCCAACCGAATTCATTAAAGCTTTTATTTTATTGTTTAAGGTTTTATTTATTTATTCATGAGACACAGAGAGAGGCAGAGACACAGGCAGAGGAAGAAGCAGGCTCCATGCAGGGAGCCCGATGTGGGACTCGATCCTGGGCCTCCAGGATCATGCCCTGGGCTGAAGGCAGGAACCAAACCACTGAGCCAGCCTGGAATCCCAAAACCCCCATTTTTAATTATAGTAAAACACAGAATATGTTTACCCTCTTTACAGTTTTCAAGCATACAGTTTAGTAGTAACTATTTTCTGTTTTGTGTAACAGATCTCTAGAACCTTCTCATCTTGTAACACTGAAACTCTGCCCCTTAAACAGACCCCATCCTCTCTTCCCAGCCCTTGGCACGCACGATTTTACTTGCATTTTCATGAATTGGGCCCCAATTCATTCAAGTATGTCTTGAGATCCTACTTTCTTTTTTTTAATTTTAAGATTTAAAATGTTTTGTTTGTTTTAGAGAGAGAGGTGGGGAGGGGCAGAGGGAGAAGGAGACTCTTACACGCAGATCCCGTGCCCAGGGCGGAGCCCGATGTGGGGCTCCACCTCACAACCCTAAGATCATGACCTGGGCTCAAATCCAGAGTCGAATCCGTAACTGACTGAGCCACCCAGGTGCTCCAAATTTTTATTTTAAGTCATCTCTGCGCCCAATGTGGGGTTCAAAGTCGCAACCCTGAGATCAAGAGCTGCGTGCTCCATGGACTGAGTCAGCAAGGTGCTCCTGAGGTCCTGCTTCAGTTTTGGATATGTGCCCAGAGGTAAGATCGCTGGGTCAGACGGTTCCATTTTTAGTTTTTGGAGGACCCTGCATGCTGTTTCCCACAGTGGCTGCACCATTTTACATTCCTACCAGCACAGCCAAGGGCTTCAATCTCTCCCCATACCCATTGTTGCTGGTTGTCTCCTCTTTTTCGATAGTGGCCGTCCTGATGGGTGTGAAGTGGTATTTGTGCTTCCGATGTGCATTTCTTTAACAATTAGAGATGCTGAGCATCGTTTCATAGATCTGCTGGCCGTCTGTGTGTCTTCTTGGAGAATGCCTCTTCAGGTCTGCCTATTAGGAGGTCACGTGTTTTTGTTGTAGTTGTAAGAGTTCCTTGTATATTGTGAATATCAACCTCTTATCAGAAATAGGATTTGCAGTTATTTTCTCCTATATGTCTCCTTTTCACTCTATGGATTCCTTTGTGCAGAAGCTTGTATTTATCTTTTTAAGATTTTATTTATTCATGAGAGACACAGAGAGAGGCAGAGACACAGATGGAGAAGGAGGCTCCCTGCAGGGAGCCCGATGCGGGACTCGATCCCAGGACACGAGATCACTACCTGAGCCCAAGGCAGACGCTCAACCGCTAAACCACCCAGGCGTCCCTGTGCAGAAGCTTTTAAGTCTGTAGTCCCGTTTGTGTATTTCTGCTTTTGCTGCTTGTGTTTATGTGCCCTTTTAATAACCTGAGTGGAGAGCAGGTGTTATTGCCCCAAGTCCACCAAATTCATCCCAAAGCAAAGGCACAGACATATTAGTGAGCAAGGAATGTCTGCATATCAAGCATAAACATAGACCTTTGCTGAGAATTTTCATTAATGTTTGTTTTGACTCAATAACAAGACTTTCAAAAAGGTAATAATATGGTGGAAAGTTCCTGTACATCATCCATCGAAAGTACCCCGAAGTCAGCAGTTTATATTAGCTTTATCCTGGATCAGAGCCTGGATCATGGTTGCAAAACAAACTAAACTGGATGGCTTACAACTACATTAATCTATCCTTTTCCAGTTCTGGAGACCAGAAGCCTGAGACCTAGGCAGGGCAGGACCACTGAGGTCCAGGTTGGGCAGGGCTGTGCTCCCTGCGGCGGTTCCAGAGGGCAGGGGTCCCTCCTGTCTCTTCCAGCTTCTGGGGCTCCAGGCATCCCTGGGCTGGTGGCTCCGGCCCTGCCTCTCTGCCTCGTCTTCACGTGGCTCCTCCTCTGTGTCTCTTGTAAGGGCACCTGTGATTGGATTTAGGTCTGTGCTCATCCAAGGTGGTGCCAGCTCAAAGTCCCTCATTTAGGGCAGCTGGGTGGCTCAGAGGTTTGGCGCCGCCTTCAGCCCAGGGTGTGATCTTGGAGACCCGGGATCGGGTCCCACGTCGAGCTCCCTGCATGGAGCCTGCTTCTCCCTCTGCCTGTGTCTCTGCCTCTCTCTCTCATGAATAAATAAAATCTTTTTAAAAAATCGCTCATTTAATGTATCTGCAAAGATACTTTTCCAAATAAGGTCACTTTCACATGTTCTGGGAACATATCTCTCGGGGTCCACAACTGAACCCACTATTTGGGTACAAGATAACCCTTTCATCCTAGGGGATGTGTAAGGTCTTCTATGGACTGGTGCTGACAGCTATACTGTGGGCATGTGCATCTGGGGACACTCAACGCATCTGTGAGGGAGGACCCCAGGCCTGGCTCCATCAGAAAGGGGGCTCATCCACCACGAGAACAGATACGCCATCCTTTCCATGGGTGCCAAGAGCAGAATTAGTCACCTTGGAAAGCTGGTTCCTGTGTAATTTCATGATTAAAAACCTCATGTAACCAATAATTGCAGGTTTAGAGCAATCGATTGCTGGCACATGATGACAACACTGTCACTTTCGGCTCCACAAGACTCCATTAGGAACGCTGCAAACAGGGAAGACTTGGCAATTCAGAAAGTTGGTTGCCATGGGAACCGAGCAGGCTTGTCACGGTTGTCAAGGAAACTCCTCCTCAGCGCTGAAGGCAGAAGTGGGCGGGCCCTGAACTCTGGGGCGATCCTCTCAGAGGGGCCCCTGCTTTCAAGCCCATTTACCTGACCCATGATCTGCAAGGACGCGTTCCGCGTGGGCTATGGCTTGGGGAAAAGTCTTAGGAAGTCGTATTTTTTGTCACAGTCATGGAGGGGTTTGCAAAGCACCTTTGTTTTTAGGGAAACTGTGTTACTGCAGTGGAGCGCCCTGGCACAGCAGGGCTGACCGTCGAAGGCCATGTGTTCGTCATGTGAGTCTAGGGCCAGTGGGTCTCCGGGACCCAGGCTCTGTCCGTCTGGTCTCTCCTTCCTCCTTCTGGGTGGAGGGTTCCTGCCAGCAGGGGATGGGCTGCTGGGGTGATCACACAGGAGCCTACCCCTCGTCCTAAGACCCACCTCAATCCCACTATGTCCCCTTAGTAACACCTACAGAGGCGGCACCCACACCGCAAGGTGACGATAGCCTGGGAAGTGCAGTGGAGACATGGGCAGGAAAAAGGAAGGAAAACGGGGTCTGGTGGGGAAGCTCTGGCACAGTGGGGTCGCCAGGGCACAACAATGAGGTCCCTGGGGTGCCACAAGGGTCATCGGGGCACCACAGTGGGGTCGCCAAGGTGCCATAAGGGTCACCAGGGCACCTCAGTGGGATTACCGAGGTGCCACAAGGGTCACTGGCGCACCACAGTGGGGTTGCCGAGGTGTGACAAGGGTCACTGGGGCACCTCAGTGGGGTCGCCGAGGTGCCACAAGGGTCACCAGGGGGGCACCACGGTGGGATCACCAAGGTGCCACATGAGTCACTGGAGCATCTCAGTGGGGTTGCCGAGGTGCCACAAGGGTCATCGGGGCACCTCAGTGGAGTCACCAAGGTGCCACAAGGGTCACCAGGGCGCGGCACCATGGTGGGGTCGCCGAGGTGCCATATGAGTCATTGGGACACCACGGTGGGGTCGCCAAGGTGTCACAAGGGTCACCAGGGTGCCATAGTGCAGTCACTGAGGTGCCCTAAGGGTCACTGGGGTGCCATAGTGCAGTCACCAAGGTGCCACAAGGGTCACTGGGGTGCCATGGTGAGATCACCGAGGTGCCACAAGGGTCACTGGGGTGCCATAGTGCGGTCACTGAGGTGCCACAAGGGTCATTGAGACACCACGGTGGGGTCGCCGAGGTGCCACAAGGGTCACCAGGCACCATGCTGGGGTCGCTGAGGTGCCACAAAGGTCACTGGGTACTGCAGTGGGCTCACCACGGTCTCATGCAGTCTCTGGTTCCCTCTGTTATAGGAGTTACAGATGTGTATGGACTCCCTGATGTTTCCTTGTCCTGGAAATCCTATAGAAGGTGGCTCACACGTCCTGCTATGCTCTGGGGGTGGTCACAGCAAAGTTCTGTGGTTCAGCCTGGAGGTGCCAACGCAGGCGCACACACAGAGAACCAGCGAGAGTGAAAACGTGTTGTGCGAATGTGGACGGGGTGCGGTAAACGTGAGGCACCTAAAATCTCTTCTACTGCTTTTAAAAGACATAGTCACGTAGTATAAGCCTTAGTGCGTTAGTGAGCAATGGAACCAGTACCATTACCGTGGTGCGGTGGGTTACGTGGTGCGCGCCCCTCAGTCTGCGCCCCAGATGAGCAGTCGGCCCTCCGGGCACACTTAGGGTGCTTGTAACACGTGCTGCTGTGGAGCGTGTGCTCAGGTGAACGTAGTGGTAACGAGACACCCAGTGACTGGGGGCGAGGCTGGTGGCGTTTCCCACCCTGCCTTCCCGAGACACTGCGGGTAGAATGGCCATGTTTACCCCAGCCAGTGCGTTTGAGAAATGCAAACAAGCAAGTCCCTGTCATCACACGTGCTTGGAAGCGGAACGGCCGGTACCATGTCGGTGGTGAAGCGGCACAGGTAACACCCGAAAGGGTCGCAAGTGTCGGTAACCTGCAGACATGCCCACCCCTGGGTTTGAGTGCCACCTAGAAACCCAAAGATCTCCCCCTGTGTTCCCCAGGCAGCCTAGGGCCAGGGGTACAGGACGGGGGCCACGGACACGGTGTTGTGCACAGTGTGCCTCCCACGGGGCACTCGGCAGCTCCAAGTGATGCAGCAGAGCGGCCGCTGCTCCCACTCAGGGGGTCCGTGAGGCCAGAGGGTGCCGACAGCCCCCAGGTGCCACTCCTGGGTCTGGCCCCCACAGGGAGATTCCTGCTTGGGGGCCGGCACCCAGAGACTGGTCTGAGGGCATGGTGGTCCCTCAGGGCAGAGTGTGCACTTGCACTCAGACCCCGGTGGTGGCTACACAGTCGGAATCTGCTCCTGCTGCTGGGGCAGCTGGGAAGTGGCCTTGAAATGAAGGAAGCTGCGCAGTGGTGCAGAGCACGGGGTGGAAGGGCAGCCGGTGTGAGACGGCATGGTGGGGGCCGGGGCCCGGCGGCACGCCCAGTGAGGACACAAGTCGGTGCGGCTCGCACAGGAGGCTTTCCTGATCCCGCGCTGTGGAACGGCCGGGCGGCCGGGCACCCCCACCCGACGGCGCTGCTGGCCTTGGGAGAGCAAGGCTCCCCTGCTCGAGGGCCCGAGCAGATGGCGAAGGGGGTTGGGACTCCGCATGGAGGTGTGCTTGGGACCGGCTTTGCCGCTTACCAGCTTGTGACCCACGTCCCCCCGGGGCCTGGGTAGCTAGAGTGTTCACCAAGTGTGTGAGGAGTGTCCCAGCCCCCAGACTGCTGTGACACGCATGCGAGGGCCCGGATGCACAGTAGCCGCTACAGAGAGGGCGCTCGCGCCACCCAGCAGGTGCTGCAGAAGGCAAGGAGCCGAGGCCTGCTTGCCTCCCGCTCCTGTCCCTGCGGGCCCTGGGGCTCTAGACGACAGGGCGGCCGGCTCTGTCAGGTCCGGGGCCTGGTTTTCTCGGCATGTTCATGCCCCCGCAACAGATACCCCAGACTGGGCGGCTCAGGCAACAGGTATTCATTTCTCAGGGTTGCGACGTGTGAGGTTGGACGTGCGGGCAGGACTGGTTCCCCCTGAGGCCTCCCTCCTGCATAGACGCTGTGTTCTCGCTGTGTCCTCCTCTCCTAAGGACCCCCAGGCTACGGGATCAGGGCTCGCCCTCCTCTCATTTCACCTTGATCACCGACTAAAGACTCCCTCTCCAGACAGTCCCGCTCCGAGGTCCCGGGCCGAGGACTTCAATGTATGTATCTTGGGGAATGTGGTGTGGCCCATAACATCCGCTCACGGACGGAGGCAGGTGCCCACACGCGCTGGGTGCGAATCGGCTGGGGAACCGGTCTATGAAGCAGCAAGGGAGCCGGCCCCCTTCTGGGTGAGCAGGTTGGCGTATCAGGCTGTGTCATCCGATGACTGTGGTGTCCGTGTGACTGGCGCACACAAGGGCTCATTGTCAGGAGGCGCGGGGCCGACAGCCTCAGCAAGGATGTCTGGGCCTCTCAGCAGCAGCCCCCCCACCCCCCGCCATAAGACACTTCACGTAGAGGGAAAGCTTCACGTGGAGTTTAAGCGCATGAGTCTCACGGTCTCCTTGGTGCCTGGAAACCTCTCCTTGGGGCTGGACGTGAGGTGACCATGTGTCAGGAGCCTCCTCTGGACTCTACAGAGGAATGAGGCCCAGGCCTGGGGGTGGGGGCAGCGCTGTGCCATATGGGGGAATCCGTGTGGGAACTGGGGAGATAGACTTTCGCCGTAGATATGACCGATGTGACTGGGGCACAAAGAGCGGGGCAGACGAGGACAGTGCTGCGTACGTGGGCTCAGCAGCGAGGCTATGGGGCGGGGCAGACACCAGCCCTTGAAGCCAGAGTTCGCTCCTCAAGCACGCTCGTGACTCCCCGTGGTTGGACCGAGGCATCGGTCTGGGGACAGGAGATCATGCGGTTGTGGTCGGGGCAGGAGGGTCCTGAGCACCCCTATGCCCGTGCAGGGGACTGTGGCTCTGAAGGAAGGAGCTCAGACACACAGGCGGAATGGCAGCCTCATAGTCTATCCAGAAACTTCGGGTCCCTCAGCACAGCCCCATTGTCGTCTAGTCAGGGTGGATGACGCGGCTGCAACGTGCACGGCTGCCACAGAGCTGCGTGGGCATCCGGGACACGCTGCAGCGGGCGCTGTGCCGCCGAGGCTCTGCAGGCCCCATGCTCAGCAGCCCTGCCCTCAGACTGGGCAATCCCCACGCAGGTGAACTTCTCTGCCGCGGGTTCCACGGTCACAGCTTTGCCCGGTGACTGCTTGCTTCCGAGAAGGAAGGGCCATTGCTCAGTGCAGCTGCAGGCAGGGGACGGGGACGTGCGCGTTAGGTCCCCAGCAGAGCCCAGCCTCCTGTCCTCCCTCCTGCAGCCCGGCTCCCCAGCAGCAGCAACACGTGTGCACCACCTTCCAGGTGCAGCGAGACCTCTGGCGGGGTTGGGGACAACTCCAGCCTGCAGGACAGGATTTCTGGGACTCAGTGTCCCACGTCTTCCTC